>NC_090441.1:111714794-112317830 GCF_031143425.1 Pleurodeles waltl | reverse complement strand
GTATGTCGGATTTTTGTCGTTTTGGTCTTGTTTTGTTTAGATACATATTTCCTATTTTTCTAAACCGGTGTTGTATCATTTTGTAGTGTTTTCATTAAGTTACTGTGTGTGTTGGTACAAATACTTTACACCTAGCACTCTGAGGTTAAGCCTACTGCTCTGCCAAGCTACCAAGGGGGTAAGCAGGGGTTAGCTGAGGGTGATTCTCTTTTACCCTGACTAGAGTGAGGGTCCTTGCTTGAACAGGGGGTAACCTGACTGTCAACCAAAGACCCCATTTCTAACAGTGACCCTCTGTGATTGGCTGTAATCACAGAGATGGTGGCCTGCAAGGGACAACACACAACCATCCCTATGACTTCATACCAAAGGAAAACAGCCCGTGTTCCTTAAAGTAACCAGCGCTACTTTAAAAATAATAGTTTTCTGTTTTTTAAAACTTTTTCACATCAGGTTGCCAACAGGATTCCCAAAGAGAAAATTGCTCCTAAGGGGAGTCCTTTGCACATTAGTTACCACCCCAACTTGGTGGTTGTTAGCTGATCAAGGTTTGTGACAGCAATTGCAGTTGTAAAATATAGATAAATTCCTTTCTGATTTCGAAAGAAGATGGGGGAGGCCCTTTTCATGATCCCTTCTATTTGCAAATCAGAAAAATTCACAAAAGTCCCTTTGCAGTTATAATAATTTTACAACTCGTAAAAGGGGATTTGTACATAAAGATGAGCAGTTTTGTGATCACAAACCCTGTGATTTTGCAACATAAGCCCTTTAGTACAGCATCCATTTTAGGACATCCTCATTCCTCACTCCTCATCCCTACTTCTCATCCCTGCTTCTCATCCATCATCCCTACTTCTCATCCATCAACCCTACTTCTCATCCATCATCCCTACTTCTCATCCATCATATATTATCCCTACCTCTCATCCATCATCCCTACTTCTCTTCCATCATCCCTACTTCTCATCTCTGCGTCTCATCCCTGCTTCTTATCCATCATCCCTACTTCTCATCCCTCATCCCTGCTTCTCTTCCATCATCCCTATTTCTCTTCCATCATCCCTACTTCTCATCCATCATCCCTACTTCTCATCCATCATATATAATCCCTACTTCTCATCCATCATCCCTACTTCTCATCCATCATACATCATCCCTACTTCTCATCCATCACCCCTACTTCTCATCCATCATCCATGCTCTTCTTCCATCATCCCTACTTCTCATCCATCATCCCTGCTTCTCATCCATCATCCATACTCCTCATCCCTCATCCCTGCTTCTCATCCATTATACATCATCCCTACTTCTCACTTCTCATCCATCATCCCTACTTCTCATCCATCATACATCATCCCTACTTCTCATCCATCATCTCTGCTTCTCTTCCATCACCCCTACTCCTAATCCCTGCTTCTCATCCCTACTTCTCTTCCATCCTCCCTACTTCTCATCCCTGCTTCTCATCCCTACTTCTCATCCATCATTCCTACTTCTCATGCCTCAGCCATCATCCCTACTCCTCATCCATCATCCCTACTCCTCATTCCTCATCCCTCAGTCATACCAACACATTTTCAGTTTTGTGAAACACACCTTCACACTGATTGGTTGGGAACAGCCAATCAGAGTTATGAGAGAGAGCTGCATTCTATTTCAATGAAAAACAGCCTCCTCATTTTGCACATGGTGGGTGAAGAGGGAGGAGAGGAAATGCAACTGTGTGTTTGTTTCCAGTGAATTCAAGGCTGCACAATATTTCATTTTATTTAACTCAGTCTTTTTCTGTTTGCACAGGCCTCTGCAGAAAGCTATGCTGGTTTGGGAAATACAAGGAGTGCACAGCCTGGGCCATAAATCAGCTCTTGGAGAAAGGGTTATACAGGTCATCTACAGTTCAACCGAAAACCTTTCTGGTTTCAGTTTCATATGTAGAAACAAAATGTTTAAAATCAACTCTGGTGACAGTGCAATCCTATTCATCCAAACCTTTTCTGGTTTCATTTTTGTTTGTAACAATTAAAATGTTTAAATCTGAGTCTGCTTTTTATTTGTAACAAATAACATGTTTACATCTGAGGCTGCTTTTATCTCTGAGAGCTGGTTTTTTTTCTTTTCTGAAACCAGAAAGATTTTTGATTAACTGTATAACCCTTTCTCCAAGAGCTGATTTTTGGCCCTAGCTGTGGGCTCCTTGTGTTTCCCAAACCAGCAGAGCTGTAAGAATGCAGTTCTCTCTCATAACTCTGATTGGCTGTTCCTAACCAATCAGTTTGAAGGTGTGTTTCACAAAACTGAAAATGTGTTGGTATGACTGAGGGATGAGGAATGAGGAGTAGGGATGATGGATGAGGAGTAGGGATGATGGCTGAGGCATGAGAAGTAGGGATGATGGGTGAGAAGTAGGGATGAGAAGCAGGTATGAGGGATGAGAAGTAGGGATGATGGGAGAGAAGTAGGGATGAGAAGCAGTGATGAGGAGTAGGGATGATGGAAGAGAAGCAGAGATGATGGATGAGAAGTAGGGATGATGGATGAGAAGTAGGGATGATGTATGATGGATGAGAAGTAGGGATGATGGATGAGAAGTGAGAAGTAGGGATGATGCATGATGGATGAGAAGCAGGGATGAGGGATGAGGAGTAGGGATGATTGATGAGAAGTAAGGATGATGGAAGAGAAGCAGGGGTGATGGATGAGAAGTAGGATGATGTATGATGGATGAGAAATAGGGATGATGGATGAGAAGTATGGATGATATATGATGGATGAGAATTAGGGATGATGGATGAGAAGTAGGGATGATGGAAGAGAAGCAGGGATGATGGATGAGAAGTAGGGATGATGGATAAGAAGCAGGGATGAGACACAGGGATGAGAAGTAGGGATGATGGAAGAGAAGTAGGGATGATGGATGAGAAGTAGGGATGATGGATGAGAAGTAGGGATGAGAAGTAGGGATGAGGAGTGAGGAATGAGGATGTCCTAAAATGGATGCTGTACTTTAGTACTAAAACTGGCTAAGGGTCAAGCACTAACATATAGGTAGCCCTGGGCAAAATGTTTATTACATAATCAAAGTAATCAGAGTAATTTTAGTAATCCCACATTACTCTTGCAATGCAAAATGACATTAAAATACTGGATTATGCCCGTTTGCACAATTAAGAGTCATTTTCATTTTCTACTTAAGAGCCAAACTCTACAGCGGGAGCACAGGAACATCATGCTGATTTGAAATATAGGGCGATGCGTCAACTTCGAAGAAGCCTGTTATGTCCCCGTGGCTTGAACTGGGGGCCAGCCAACTGACCCTTAAATATTTCCTGGAGTTCTGGGTTCACATATACAGGCTGAATTCAGCAGGGCAGCTCACAGCAACAGAAGAATTCTGGTGGAGCAACAGTAGGCCTTGGGCAGCAACGCAGTCTTTGGTCAGCAACAAGGTCAGCAGGGCAGACTTCACAGCTGGGCAGTCCTTCTTCCTGGCAGAGTCCACAGGTCCAGAAGTATTCTGAAGAGTTGGGTCTGCGGAACCGATATTCATACTTGATTCCAGCTTTGAAGCGGGAGAAGCTTCTACAGCCCTCCCCCTACAAAGGTGTCTGGAATTTCCTGCTTCTCTGAGGGTACAAAGGACTTGTGTGAAACCCTTTGTGAGTGTGCAGAGGCAGAGCCTTTGTGATGAGCAAGTCTGGTAGGTGACAGCTCCTCCACTTCATCCTGACAGAGGTAGCTCATCCTGCCAACACCTATTCCTCCTTTGTCTCACTGTCTGGGAGTAATACACACAAGACCAACTGCCAGCTTCATCCTAGTCATGTGACCCAGGATACAGGTCTGAGGCATCAAATAGGACAAGAAAATGGCAACTTTCTAAAACGGACATTTCAGAATTGTGACTTAAAATTAAACTTCACAATTAATGAGAGTTTTATACAACATTTCTTTATAGTCCAAACTCAACTTTCCAACCTGCTCCTAATTGAAAATTATCACTTACTACATGTAATAAGGTAACTGTTATCCCATGGGAAAGGTAGGCCTCACGGTGGCAAAAAACAAATCCAATAGTTTTTCACTAGTAGGACATACAACACCTAAAAGTACATGACTAACTTTTTAAATACACTGCACCCTAGCCTATGGGATACTTAGGGCCTCCCCAAGGGATGACCTATATCTATTAAATAGGGAGCAGTTTAGGCCTGGTAAAAGATTTATTTTGCCAGGTCGGAATGACAGTGAAAAATTGCACACACAGATCGCAATGCCAGGCCTCAAGTATGTTTAAAGGTCTACTTAAGACCCACTATCAGCATTTAATTCATAGGTGCTGGGTACATGTAGTAGCCCTTTACTAAGGACTTATGAGTAAATTAAATGTGCCAATTGGGCATATGCTCAAAGGAGAGCACACCAGCACTTTAGCACTGGTTAGCAGTGGTAAAGTGGGCAGAATCCTAGAGCCAACAAAAGTGAATTCAGCAAAAACAAGAGTAGTAAGGCAAAAGGTTTAGGGGAAGACCACCCTAGGGCTGACCAGCCTAACAATCATCTGTATCCTACTGGTTCTTCTCCCTCCTTCCTCCAGCCCCCTCCACAATGACTTTAGTCAGGTACAGCCTCCAAGGCTGTCACTTATATTTTTACTTTCTTTTTTTGTTTTCCTGATTTCTTGTCCTGAGACAGCACTGTCAAGGACAGATATAAGACAGGACATTTCTTACTAAAAACACTGCTTAGTATTTTTAAATCATAACTACCATTCTCAAGAAATATAGGCCAAGGGATTAAGATATCAGTGTGGCTGAAGTGGACACTCATGACATTGGACCAATAAGCACTCATGCCTGAAACCCACTCTGCTGAGTGAATGGTATGAAGAAGTGTGTTTATTCACAGGCAGCAGACTGCATTTCTGTGAATTAGATGCATTACTTACCTGTCCCCTGCTTTCACTTCCCCATTCCACAGAAGCCTCATTACTGAGTATTTCTCAATTTAGTTTTTGAAAGTATCCCAAAGCCCTGTAGTGCAAGCACCAACTGTCTACAGTATGTTTACATATAAGCACACACACATATATATGTGCATGTATAATTATATACATAGTATTGAATATATGTGGAATGCATTTAGTTTGCATTAAATTAATGTTATATAGTATAATATTTAACACTTAGGTCCTCATTATGAGGCTGGTGGTCTTGGGACTTCCAGCCTTGCGGTGGTGGTCCGACTGCCGCATTCCAGGCAGTCCAACCGCCACATTACGACCCTGCCGGTCTGACTGCCAGGAGACCTCTGTCCCCATCAGGGACATGGTTCCCGATGGGATGACTGTGGTCGCAATCGTGGTCAACACAGCGGCGCTGATCACGAGTCCCCTTTCCTTCAGCCTTTTCATGGTGGTTCAACTGCCATGAAAAGCCATGTCATGGGCAGTGCAGGCCCCCCCCCCCCCGCTCAGCACCCTCGAAATGCACAATGCAGACAGTGTGCATTTCGAGGGTGCTGATGTTCTATGATATTGGCCTCAGATCCTTTATGGGAGCAGAGACCAATACTGTAGCACTGTTCCCACTGGTCTGACCGGCGGGGACATCATATTACCATGTTCCTGCTGGTCAGCCCGGTGGGAGCATCATACTACAACAGGAAGTGAGGCCTCTGGATTGACAGCAGTCTCATCCCTGCGAGTTTGGCGGTCAGCTCGTCCGACCGCCAAAGTTGCAATGAGGCCCTTCCTAATTTAAACGTTTGTCTTTTTTTTTTTTTTAACTAATAATATATTAATGCTATTTATTATAATATTGAAGCTTTGCTACCTTAAACTGCATATGTATTTAAAAAAATATATATTTGTGTATGGTTTTGGACAATACTAATGTCAATGATATTTTTTCCAGATTTTTGTATTTACCCTTATAAGTATAGGATCACGATAGTGCTGTCAATTATATTTTTGACACTGTATTTTTGTCTTTGATGTTTTTTACCACAATATTGTGTCATTGATCAAGAAATTGTCGAGTCACTCTTTTATGTCTTTCGTCACATGTGCAAGGGTCCCTGAATAGCTGAACAAGGGTTGAAAAATAGCCTGTATGATTGTTTTGATGTGTGCAAGATACCCACAGTTGCTCTGCATTGGTTGACATACATCTTATGATCATTGTGAGGTTGTAAAGTGGGTAAGAAAACCAGACTATTGGAGCATGGTTTAACAGATATTGGCCCTCATTATAATATTGGCGGTAAAAACCGCCGTGGCGACAGCCGCCAACAGACTGTAGCCACGGCTACCAAACATCTGCCGTATTATTACCACAGCTGGATTTCTGCCAAATGGATGGCGGAAATCCGGCTGTGGCCATGCTGGCGGATGGCGGTAAGGTGGCGCTGCTGCCAGCAGCAGCAGCAGTGCCACTCCAGTAGATTGCCGCCAGCCGTATTATGCCCCATAATACGGCCTGGCGGTGTTCTGCTGGTGGACACTCCATCCCGTCTCCTGCCGGAGGACCCCCTGGACATATGTAAGTGAGTGCTCCGACTAGGGAGGGGGGTTGGGGTGTTGTGTGTGTGTGTGTGTGTGGGGGTGTGTGTGAATGTTTGTGTGTGCGTGTATGTGGTTGTGTGTTGCGTGTTGGATGTGTGTGCATGTATGAGGGTGTGAGTGTGTGTGTTGTGTGAATGCATGTCTGCGTGTATGTATGAAAGTGTGTGCAGATGTTTGTGTGAATGGTTGTATGCATGCGTGGATGTGTGTGGGAATGAGTGTGTGTATGTGTGTGTGTATGTGTGTGTGTGTGTGTAGGGGGTGTGAATGTAGGGGGGTTAGGAAAGGAAGGGGGTGGGAGCTGGAGAGGGGGTGGGGGTGGGGAAAACCCTTATCAGTGACAAGGAAGGGATTCCCTGTCACTGATAGTGCCTACTGCCATGGTTTTTGTGGCAGTAAGGAAGCCACGGAAACCATGGCGGTAGGCAGGGTCATGATCCAGCTGCCGGTACAGTGATGGCCGCCGGGCTGGAGATATATAACTCCAGCCCGGCGGCTGTTATCGCCGTGGCGGTCGGTGTGGTAAATTGGCGGATTGGCTTCAGCCAAACCGCCACTGTCATAATATGGTGGAAAGTATTGCCAGCCTTTTGGCAGTACTTTCCACCATATTACTGCCGACCACCAGGGCCGTAATGAGGGCCATTGTGTACAATTGTTGTGACGTGTAAAATACCTTGACTGGTTAAACGTGCTGAATCCTGTTATATGTGCAAGATACCCTAAAATGTTGAGTGCAGGTTGAAAGATACTCTGTACGATTGTTAAGACGTCAAAGTGACGTGATTGAGTGAGCACCGGTTATAAGACACGCTGTGACATTTGCAAGTTATCCAGCATGGATGACTTCAGGTTGAATAGCATTTTTTACAGTGTATTCTGCTAGAATTCTATATATGAATGTTCAAAGTCACCTTGTCATGTTTCTCTCTGTCACTGTAGAGTATGTTGAGAGACACATATCGTGGATAAGTAAGTACACATGTTTTTGCAACCCAAATGCCATTGTTGACCTTTTAGGGATTTCAAGAAAGACTGTTGTGGTTAGTGTTGAGAGGTACCTGTTTCTGACAACTATTATGTTGCTTTTTGTACGGCTGAGCGATATCCATGCAAATATGTTTTTGTCCTATTATTATATTTTTTGCCATTGTCATCAGAATATGTTAATGTGTGTATCTTAGCCAGATGGAGCGGACTAGTGATACTGTGAATGCCTCATATGTTCTTCGGTCTGTGTTGTTGTTTCCTTGTTGTGAAAGGGGAATGAGTGGCGATTGATGCAGTGCTTCTTGCTGTTCGGTATATTTTATTTGGGTGCTATAGGTTTGGTCACATAGGTGACTTGGTGCTGCAATGTCCTATACAATCATAGTTTTTGAAATTTCTAATTTGTAAGTGTGTCTTAGATGATCTTGTGAAATGTGCAAGTTTGTGTATTTGGCTTAAATTATTTGCCGTTCAGTTTATTCAGTGTGTTTTTCCTTTTGGTTAATAAAGAAGAAGGTACGGAGTGCCCTGCCTGTCAAAACACCTAGACCCAGATTTAGAAAAAAGTGTTACATGTGGTGCTGAAGCAAAATTTGCCACCCTCTGTGCCACTTTTAAAACAGCACACCTATGTTTTCCCCCTGCACCTGCGCTAAATTTTGCTGAAAGCGCCAAAGCAGGCATTCTTGCACCATAAAGCAAGGATGTCTGTGTTGAGAGGTGCGATTGTTAATGTTCACGAAGGTGCCCCTTCCTGCACATAAACAATCTACAATGGCGGTTTTGGCACTTCTATGTGTGTTGCAGGATGCAGAACATGTAGAAGTACCAAATCGTCATTTTTGAATAATTATTTATGTGCAGGAATGGACAACTTCCTGCACATAAACAATCCTTCATGGCCTTTTTCTCTTTCTATGTGTGCTGAAGAATGCAGCACACATAGAAAAATCAAAAACGAGGAGGAATAATTTTATTTGTTGTGGCATGATAACTCCACCCCTGGGGGGCCTTTTTTTTTGGCACTGCCACAGTTTTACGATTTCTTGTAAATCTGGGGCAGTGTCAAAAGCAATGCGTGCTGCAGCAGAACACCCACAGCAACACCCATTGCATGCCCTTCTGCCACAAAAAACTGCATTGGAGGGGCATATACTTACAAGGAGGCGTTAAGCCACAAAAAGTGGCTTAAAGCCTCCTTGTAAATATGGGGCAGTGAATAGCACCAATGTAGTGTCACTAAAAGTGACGCTCCAATGGTGCTAGGACCTT
Organism: Pleurodeles waltl; assembly: GCF_031143425.1. NCBI lineage: Eukaryota > Metazoa > Chordata > Amphibia > Caudata > Salamandridae > Pleurodeles > Pleurodeles waltl. Next base: position 112,309,003 of record NC_090441.1, on the reverse strand, counting down.
GTAAATCTGTCCCTTAATGTCATCATGATATAAGAAGGTGATGAGGGTTCCTTGGCAATCAGTTAGCTAGATGTATCAGAATGAGTCTAGAGTTACCCCTGATCCTGGTGAGATTATTCTTCTATCTATTTAACAATAATAACACACCCTGTCCTAATCAAACCACATGTCTGTGTCACCAGCGTGTTTTACAATAGGTTGGAAATTGCAACTCATTTGTTTCTTTGCAATCTTGCTGTGGTTTAGTTGCACTTATTCCATGTACATTTTTTGAGAAGCTGCCGATGGTGCGGCCGGAATTGTTCAATGAATCCAATTTTGCTAACATAGGTCAGGCTGACATGTTTGCAGGCTCTCTCGCCCACAGCTTCTCGATCAGGTTCACAACTTTTATTCTGCAACAGTTCCAGGCTTGGTATGACACGGGGACCATGCAGGGTAAGTCAAAATGATGTTAGCAGGAGAGCTTAGCATTTGTCTCTGTTCCTGGTCAATAATAAAGCGTAAAGTAATTAATGGAAGCCTCGAGAAATTGAAATGTCACTTGTATGAGCAGTGCAAAGAATTTGTTTAGTTATATAGAAATATGTTTTAGCATGTCAAGCTCTCTCATTGGTCATCATCCTGCAAGGATATGATAATTATTGTGGTATACTCCTACTTATTGATGATGAGATCATTTTTATTGAATAACTTATAAAAAGTTTTAATTTAGATTGCTCCAAAATTGAAAATAGGAGCAGTTTCTATATGGTTACAAGCATATAACACAGCCCATTGGAAATAAACAGATGTTCTGAAGATCTGGGTTAATCAAAAGCTGGTAAAATAATAAATCCCGCACGGATAAAATATGATTCAAATTGCTCTGGGAGTACGATATTGACATGGCAATTAATGATGTTGCAAATTGGTAACACACATTGCCTGCTGTCCTCACTTCCGCTGCATTATCAGCCCTTTTGCTAGGCGTTGTAAACAGAAGCATTCTGGGGATACTTCTGTGAATCCTGTTGGTTTTTGGGCTGTCGCAACATATAAAACCTTCTCAGGTCACAAACTAGTCACTGAACAAAAACAGTAGCTCATTTACAACCTGCTAATCTATGCTTAACTAGAGTGGGCTCTTGTGAGTGGAGCCCACCCGCACTCGTTTTTGAGGAACAGAACTTATTATTCCTCAACAGGCTTTGATCAAGACCAAGAGAGAGAAAACACAAAAGTGGGAAAGAGGAGGGAAATAAATAAATACAAAAAAGTGACAAAGGGAGACATTTAGGCTGAAAAAGAACCTGCAAGAGTAGGATAAAGGGGTAGGGAGTATCTGGCTGGGGATGAAAGAGGCATTCAGTGGACTCAAGACTACGAAGCCTTGGTATTCGGCACCCCAACCTTTGATAATGCAGGGTTCAAACTTCTGGACGTTTTTTACAATTAAGCACTGCTGAAAATGATACATTAGGCTTGATAACTTTTCGGATTTCAAGTATTGAAGAGTAGAAGCTTCCAGTTTGGAAGCTCATATTGAAGAAACTACAGCTTTGTTACACATTTATTGTGAAGTACTCTATTAGGTAGCAGCTAAAAAGGGCATCCAAGTTTGAATGTTGGTTACTTGCAACTAATTTGGTTAATGATCTATATGCCTCCAAAAGAAATCACATCAGGTTGAAGAATATAGAGAATGTTGACATCTTGGAGGCAGTGTATTTTTGTGGTTGTTTGGGCACCAAGGGACGTTTGAGAAGTCTCTTAAAGTTCTGCCCCAGAGCTCCAAGGGGAATGACCGCAAAACATATTTGCCCTTCAGTTCCACTGAGTCAGATTGAATTTCAGGTTTGTTCCGAGTAGAGAAGAGTTTTTCCTCAGAAAAACAACAAAGTCCTTCTTGATATCGGACTTTAAAACCTTTTTGAATTTCCCTACTTGCAGGCCTTAGCAGAGCCTATCTACTTGTTTCTGACCCGTCCTCTATTGCGGTTGGGCTCAAATCTCACCTAAGTCTCAGTTTACTGTGACGATTGACTACCAGTGATGCTTTGTAGTTTTTTGATGCTATTTTCTCTTAACTCTTTCAAAATATATATCTTTGGGTTCCCTTGTTGGATTTTGTCTTTGTGGTGTAATGTTGTTATTAAATGTTTCTCTAGTTTTATAATTTGGAGAGGGAATTTAATTGTGCTGTGTTTGTGACTTTTTAAAAGTTTTGTTACTTCTCAATGATTTACACAGCTTCCTTTAAGTTAAATATTTTTGCTTTGTGCCACAGCTAGGAGAGTCTGAGTTCAGGTTTACATTACTGAAACCTTTGACTGAACCGAACCAGACTTTATTGCTGGTAGTGGACACCAATGCAACCCAATGGAACCCAAGTAATAAACCTCTTTCTCACTTACTCTGTCTCTCTCTCTCTCTCTCTCTCTCTCTATATATATATATATATATATATATATATATATAGGAACTTGTATGTCTCATCTTACTGCCTCTTAATATATAATAGACATTTATCACCTTGCCAATATTTTACTGGTTAACAGATTATTTTTTTCAGATGATGATGTGATGTTTCGTCCATCGTCGTGGATGAAGAACTTGACATCTCATTGATTGGTTTACCAGGCTCTGTCCTCCATTCGAAGATGACTGTGTAGTCTGATTCAGGTGTGCAACATGCTTTCACATTTCAGGCAGACATGTTATGACACTGTTGGTGATGGGCGGGCAGCTTTGGACTTGTGCAGCTAATGCTTTCTTTGAGTCTCAGCAGTTCGCCTAGCCTTGGCAGCCTCTCTAAACAAGGCTGTGCCATGCTGGACTGTTAAGTGCGAGGGTTAAATATGGAACGTGTATATCACATTGTACTCCCTCTCAATATTTAACGGATATTTTCATCTTGCCAGTAATATACAGTCTGACATGTTACTTTTTTGAGATGTGACACAAAAGCAAAAACTGTGTTGTTTATAGTCTAATGCCCCAATTTAGAGTTTGGCGAGTGGTAGTCACTAGTCATGTTGGCATTGCCCATTACGCCCACCAAAAATTAAAAGATCACTTTTGACTCATCGGTGACATCTGTACTTTCAGAGGCCCCGCCATCATGGTGGTTCCTCCAAATGTACCAAAAGTTTAGTGGAAAGCTGCCATTGGTTGTGACAGGTGTCCACCAAAATTTTATTATTCAATAACAAATCCCAAAATGGCAATTTGATTTAATAACAATAAATAAATCAGGAACCACTACACCAAGGGTTTTCTCTGGTGGTGAAGACCAGACAAAAATGACATCAGACCATTGGCTCTAAACATGGCATGCAGTCAAATGTCCATTGTCTGATCGCTATTTTAGGAAACTGGGTTTTTGGTAGAGAGGTGTGTGAGCCCTTCTGAAGCAACAATCACAATCTCTGTCAAGGTGAAGCACAAAAAGTCACTAAATTAATCTGTGCTCAACCCTCTGCTAGCTTGACACAAAAGCAATCAGGCTTAACTTAGAGGCAATGTATGAAGGTTTTATGCAGCACACAACCAGTAACAAAGCAAAAACACAACACAAGAAAAATCCCACATCAATTTAGAAAAATAGAGAAAAATGTAATAAATAATTTGATGTCACAAAAATTCAGTCAGTAGAACCAAAGTTACGAGTGTTTAAAGTTGCTAGTAAAAACTAGCACTTAAAAGATTAAAGCACCAACAGCGGGTATCTAGTTACATGAGATCAGGGCAAAGTTGAAAGTTATGGACTACCACAAAGGAGCATGGTATGGACACACAAGGAGGATTGGGACCAGTCTCAGCTTACCTTCAGACATAAAAGAACTTTTTAGAAAAAAAGTCTGAGAAGGTAAAGTTCGGTTGGGCAGGGCATCTGCAGTGTCTGAAGAGGAAGAGGAATCATAAGGGAGCCAAAGGATGAAATCTTTTTAAAGATTTTCTACGTTCAGACTTTGTCACTTTTTTGGAAATCAGAAACCTCCAGTGGAATGAAGCAGCAGCCTGTAGCCATTGAGGGCTCCATGGATACTCTTCTGAAAAGGTCCTGCTGAGCAGGATTTGCTGCTGTGGAGAAGAATGTAGAAGGAGCTATTGCAGAGTCAGGCCAATCGGTGATTCACCTTGGGTGGATCGGCAAGCAGTTAGGTCTTGGTCTCCTCTTGGTTCTCAGGCCACTTTTTAGTGGAACATTTTTAAAGTGCCAAGTTTGGGATTCTGACTATTTGGCCACCTTTATCACCACTTCCAAGGGCGCAGGACTGCATAAGCACCACTTGGAGCCTAGAACTCACTTCAGACAAAGTCCAGGGTTCAAGTTGTAGCTTTCCAGGCACCTGTAGCTCAGAACAGGAGGTCAGAGAACTAGCCTTGGGCCACTTGGGTAGTCCTGGGTTCAAGCAGCAAGGCAGTCCTCAAGCAGCAGGGCAGTCCTCTGAGGGTACAAAGCAGGTGTCAAACAGCAGAGCAGTTCTCTAGTAGCAGCACATCAGTCCTCTGAAGTACAAGGCAGGCCTTTTGAGTGTCCTCTGCAGGTCCATGGAGTCCAGGAGTATACTAAAGAGTTAGTCTGAGCGAACAATATGTATACCTGGTGCGAGCCTTTGAATTGGGGGAAACCTCTAGAGTTCCCCTACATCAGGTTCTGGCCAGGCTCCAAGAGGTCGAGCGAAATGAAGACTGGTGTCCTTTGAAATGAAAAAGAGGCAGGGAACAGCTCCACCACTCCCATCCTAGCAGGATGGGACACCCTGCCAACAACCAGTCCCCCTTTGACTTACTGTCTGGGAGGAATACATAAAATCCAACTGCCACTCTTACCACAGTAATGTGACCAAGGACACAGAGTGGAGGCACCAATTTGTTAGGGGAAGAAAATGGCAACTTTCTAGAAGCGGCATTTTCAGAATTGAGATTTCAAATCACACTTTAGAATTTAAAATTACAATTTTTTTGAGAACAAACATGACAATTCTACCTGTTCCCAAACAAACATTATCATTTAATAAATATAATTATGTATCCCAATGTTATCCTATGGGAGAGGTAGGCCTCACAGTACTACCACAGTACAGTCAATACCAAGACATGTAAAACTTATAAATATGTGTCTAACATTTTAAATACATTGCACCCTGTCTTATGGGCTACTTATGGACATCCCTAGGGGTGACCTATATCTAATAAAAAGTAAAGTTTAGGCCTGGCAAAGGTGTATTTTGCCAGGCCAAATAGTCAGTTTTAAACTGCATACACACACTGAATTGGCAGGCCTGAGACATGTTTAAAGGGCTATTTGAGTGGGTGGCCCAATACGTGCTGTATGCCCATTAGTAGCATCTAATTTACAAGCCTAGGTCATGTAGTAGAACACTACTAGGGAATTACAAGTAAATTAAATGAGCCAATTAGGAGTAAGCCAATTTTACCATGTATAGAGGAGAGTGCAAATGCACCTTAGCACTGGTTAGGAGTGATAAAGTGCAGAGTCTTCAAAGGACAGCAAAAATTAGAGCAGCAAAAATGCAGGAGTAAGATGAAAGGTTTAGGGGAAGACCACCCTAAGGCTGCCAGGCCTAAAATATGAGACGAGTAATTCTGCATTTAGTGCTATTTCTTAGCACACACATGCTCCCTCACAAATGGATTAGAGGATGCACTTTGCTCTTACCATTATAGTGCTAAATGCAACAGAACACCAATAGTGAGCACAAGCAGTGGCTCAAGCTTGCTAAATGTGCGATTTTCCCCCAACGTACTGCCAACATTTAGGGCTAATTTCCTAGTGCAAAATCCACCCTTGCATCCAAAATGGACAGCCCTAAAAGTAGCAGAACCCAAATAGCAAGCTTGATCAGCTGCTCATGCTTGTTAAATGTGCTCTTGCATTAGGACTTATTCCCCCAAATTACTCGATTACACGAGTAGGAGTAAACACATGCTTATCTGTAATTCCATGTTAAAGAGCAACTTGGAATTATTGAAATTACTCCACTTACTCTGGTGTAGTTGAAATTGGCCCAGGCCTAGTCACTAGACCTTTAGGCTGCCACTGTTACAGATTTACAGGAATACTCCAAAGTTTCCGAATTGGAAAGTTAAATATGTGGTTTCATCTCCCCAGCCCAGCCACCTTTGACATCAGCAGTTGCATGTGTGTATCCAGTCTGATAAACTATCTGTAAGTTATTTATAAAGACTGCCAAATGTACAGGAGTGTGTACCCATTGCATTTTCAGGGCCACACAAGTGGGATACACATTTTCCAGTCCTAATTAAGGGTGGGTGGAACTCAGAGTTTCACTGCACTGAATTCTGCATAGTTACTTAAAAACTGTGCTATAATCCGTGGAGTTCTGCCCACCCTGGGGTATGGAGGTCGGCAATGGCACAGGGTCATCAAATGCCCTGGGAGAGGCTTTAGGTCTAGTATACCAGCTTGTGCTGTTAACCCTTTGTGTAAGCGATGCCCCGCCGACATCTGGGTGATACAAACGAACACAGTTTGCCCTATTGACAAGTGAAATCACATGGTAGGCTTTTTGAGCAGGCTCATCATGCAGAAAAACTCCAGACTCCCTTTGCTGCAGTTAGTAACACAAAGCTGTATTTTCTTAACAGATGTGAAAACATTTGCAGATGTCATCACTCACTCAGTAACATGAATAAAACATACATGCTGACCCAGAAGCACCCTCGGTGCTTGCTGTCCGGGATTTGAAGAGCTGTTTCATCAGCAGGCCAGATGTTTCAACCTAGCGGGGGGGGGGAGGCGACCAGACCATCATGCTTGTGGTGCTGTTAAATATGTGGGTAGAGGAAGGGGGTAACAGTAACACTTTCCTTAATAGTTGTGTTGATCCCTAGAAGTCTATTTACAAATGAGTTGGAGAAAAACATTATTTTTCTAGATTAAACCCCATGTGTGAACATGGATGGTTTAGCCATATTTGCAATATATGAGGCCTCAAGGCTCATATATGACATATTCAGGATTGTAAATGCAATGCTTTAAAAACACTCACAAAAAATGCACACATACTTAAATAAATTTACGACAAGCAACATTCTACTTAATACCATACTACATCTATGTTAGAAATGGGGTCTTTGGTTGGCAGTCAGGTTACCCCCTGTCCAAGCAAGGACCCTCACTCTAGTCAGGGTAAAGAAGAATCATCCTCAGCTAACCCCAACTCACCGCCTTGGTAGCTTGGCACGAGCAGGCAGGCTTAACTTCAGAGTCTAAGTGTAAAGTATTTGTACCAACACATACAGCAACTTAGTGGAAACACTACAAAATGACACAACACAGGTTTAGAAAAATAGGAAATATTTATCTAAACAAAACAAGACACAATTGACAAAAATCCAACATACACAAGTCAAGGTATTAATTTTAAAAGCAAAAGAGTCTTAAATCCTTTTGTAAATAGTAAAAACACTGTTAGATTTAAAAAGTACCTGGGTAGCGTAAAAATAACACGCACGGGCGATCTCCCAGCCGCGCTGCAGGTGGAGCGTCGATTTCAGCCATGAAGCCGGAGGCGCGTCATTTCTTCAGCCGCATCTCATAGGTTGCGTCGGAAATTTCCCCGCACGACGGTCTGAGTATGGGTTTTCAATCTTGGTCTGCCAGCTTCACCTGTCAAGGTCCCCACTTGGCAGGGCAGGAGTCTCAGCAGAGAGTCCAGGTGCTGGCAGGGGAAGTGTTCGCTGGCCCTGAGACTTCACACAACAGGAAGCAAGCTCAGGACAAGCCCTTGGAGATTCCTTCACAAGCAGGAATGCACAACAAAGTACAGTCTTTGTCCCCTTTCACCAGTCAGAAGCAGCAAATGCAGGATAGCTCCACAAAGCACAGTCACAGGCAGGGCAGCACTTCTCCTCAGCTCTTCAGCTCTTCTCCAGGCAGAGGTTCCTCTTGATTTCCAGAAGTGAACTAAAGCCTGGTTTTGAGTGCTCTTCTTAAACCCATTTTGGCCTTTAAAGTAGGCCTACTTAAAAGGAAAGTATCTCATGTTATGAAATCCTTCCTTGCGCAGGCCAGGCCCCAGACACACACCAGTGGGTTGGAGGCTGCATTGTGTGAGGGCAGGCACAGCCCTTTCAGGTGTGAGTGACCACTCCTCCCCTCCCTCCTAGCACAGATGGCTCATCAGGATATGCAGGCTACACCCCAGCTCCCTTTGTGTCACTGTCTGGAGAGAGGTGCAACAGCCCAACTACCAAACTGACCCAGACAGGGAATCCACAAACAGACAGTCACAGAATGGTTTAAGCAAGAAAATGCTCACTTTCTAAAAGTGGCATTTTCAAACACACAATCTTAAAATCAATTGTGAGCTCAGAGACCCCAAACTCCACATGTCTAGCTGCTCCCAAAGGGAATCTACGCTTTAATCATATTTAAAGGCAGCCCCCATGTTAACCTATCAGAGGGATAGGCCTTGCAACAGTGAAAACCGAATTTGGCAGTATTTCACTGTTAGGACATATAAAACACATTAGTATGTGACCTACCTTAAACATACACTGCACCCTGCCCATGGGGCTACCTAGGGCCTACCGTAGGGGTATCTTATTCTAAGAAAAGGGAAGGTTTAGGCCAGGCAAGTGGGTGCACTTGCCAAGTCGAATTGGCAGTTTAAAACTGCACACACAGACACTGCAGTGGCAGGTCTGAGACACAATTACAGGGCTACTCATGTGGGTGGGACAACCAGTGCTGCAGGCCCACTATTAGCATTTGATTTACAAGCCCTGGGCACCTCTAGTGCACTGTACTAGGGACTTACTCGTAAATCAGATATGCCAATCATAGATAAGCCAATCAACAATACAATTTACACAGAAAGCATTTGCACTTTAGCACTGGTTAGCAGGGGTAAAGTGTTCAGAGTTCTAAAGCCAACAAAAACAGGTCAGAGAAAATAGGAGGAAGGAGGCAAAAAGATTGGGGATGGCCCTGCAAAAAGGGCGAGGTCCAACAAGCTGTAAAACATATTTCAATAACTTTGTCACATTTAAACATATTCCCAACGCGTAGACTGGGCACAGTTACTTCTGAGTGCTGCGTTAATATCTGTTGTATAATTCAAACCTGAGCAGTCTTTCTGAATAGCCCTGATTATGTGTTAAATTAGGTGAAATCTGAGGTAGAAGATGTGCTGTATTCTAAATTCAGAGTTCTGGGCAATTTGGCCCAGTTACTAAACTATTGTGTGAAACTTTAACAACTGTCGGCTGCTGAGCAGCACTTCCTGAGCCATTGGGTGGCTGTGCAGTTGCCACTGGATCATTGACACCCTGGTGCAGCATCATTGCTGCTACTGCTGGGAAAGGAAGGAGGGATGGGAGAGCTCTCACTGCATGGGGGACTAGGTCTATTTCACCACCGCACCCCTTAAGATCCAGCCTGGAAAGGTGCCCTGGCTGGCTGCAGGGACATCAATCATCTTGGCAAGGCTTTATCCTTCCTCCCAGACTGGGAGGCATTCCCCACCAATGGTGGCTGAATTGGTGCAACTGGGAAAGGTGATGCAATAGTCTAGACAGCAGCACCTGGTTCCCCTGGCAGCAAGAAAGCGTGGGTGGCGTGGCTGCTGCTAGAGCACTGTTGCGAGTTGACTCGATGAGGTCCGGAGCATAAAACAAGCTCCTTTCCTCCAAAACCAAACCAAACCCTCACAAAGAAATGAGGCTGCAACACAATTAATTAGATTTGGACAAGAAGTATTAAGAATTAAGAAGTAATAAACTTTGCCACATGGCATATAGTGGAATGTTTGCTTAACTCTGCGCTCCAAGTGGAGTGGCAAAAACTCTGAACTCCCACTCACAGAGCAGAGTTTACCACCCACCCTTAGTCCTAATCATACATTCACAACTATGAAAATCTTTCATAGATGTAGATTTCCCACCATGATAAATTGAATCTTGATCAAAACATGCCATTCATTTCTTGAGCTCTATGGAGAGGTCTTGGGCCGTGGAACTGCAGGTTACCATTCAAAATTGGAACTATTCTACTCCACCTCACTCAGGAATGCATCAAGTGGCAGACATCCATCCATGTGCTTGAGCTTTCGATACCTATTAATTCATGTTAATCTTCTTCCCAAATAGGAATGGATGGTTCTGCCACAGTTCCTGTACCACTTTCAAAACATCTTGCAAGCGGTACCTCGTCAATGGTACTGAGAGATGGACTCAACAGCAAAGGTGTTTCTGTGCAACAAATCCAGGCCGAGATTGACCCCAGCCAAATGTCTGCAAGCTATGTATGATGGAGGCTTGGGCATGACCAATCTCTAATTGTACTGGAATCCCAGACCCTTGTCATCAATGACTGGTTTAAAGAGGGCTGATCTGAACTGGCGAATAGAGTCAAGCTAAATTTGATGGGCTTTGGAGCTGTCCCCCCATTCCCTGAGTGCTCCCCTAGATCTCCATGGTTGTTATTCTCTGCCGGGGTGTGGCTCTCCACTATATGGGCTAGGACTCTAAACTTACAATGCGGTGCCCCGGGACCTGGCTGCACCAGACGACTGGCCTCAATGGCTTTGCCCAACAGGATTTGATTTGATAGGTATTTCACTGTTGGGGACATCTAGTACGGTGGCCATATGGACTCTTTTCAGGAGCTTCAATTGACCTTTGTGCTGTCGTCCACTCAATTCCACAAGTATCTTCAATTGCGACACTCACTATGGGTGCACTTCACTCTGGACACTTATCTCCCTGAACACAGTCCACAATAGGTCAAGTCTCTGCTGGGTGCACTGCCCAAGATGAGGCCTCCCAAATATACAGCTCCCAGGTCATTAACGCCCCAAACAAGTTTGCACCCCTGCAGACACTGTGGGAATATTGGGTCAGACCCTTAGAGGAGGAGGACTGGAGGTTCACCAGGATGGCCCCTCACACCATAACAATGTCATCTAAGCTAAGATTGGTCCAAGTATACTACCTCCTCTGTGCGTATTTCATCCCATTCACCTATATTGGGTGTATCTCCTCTCCAGTCCCACATGCTTCAGGTGTCCCTACGAACCGGCAGACTTCTATGATATGGTATCATATGGTATGGAAGTGCCCCTTAATTGCCAGTTACTTGGGTGAGTTGCATTGAATGCTGTCAATGCTGCTGGGCTGAGAGGTGGAGATGTCCCCGAAGATTACTCTGCTGGAAATTTTTGAGGGGATGGGGAAATGAGAAAAGGGGGCAAAGCACTGTTGGGCAGTTCTGCCCCCAGCCTATTTGTTTTAGGCCCATCTGCCCCTGAGGGTGGCAGAAACCACTTTGCGCTAGGGATCTTGTGTGTGTGTGTTGTGTGGGGGGGCTGGCCGCTTGGGCAAGTGTTGCTCCCCTTTGTGGGGCAGTATGCTTTATGTCATTTTGGCCTAATATTTTTAGGCCAATGACACCAGGGATTGTTTACTTTTGTTATTTTTGTGTATGGGGGCGGCCCCTTGGGTTAGTGTCACCCCCCCAAAGGGGTCACAGCACTGTAGGCCATTTTTTAGGCCCATCTGCCCCCAAGGGGGTCAGAAGCCACTAAGGCACCCAGAGAAATTTCTAAATGTTTGGTGGTGGGGTGTTTGTCGACTAGCAAAGTATTTGCATTTGTGATTATAATGTTTTATTTCTCTTTTTTGTTCCAGTTCAAAGCTTTTGCTTCCATTCCTGTGATTCCTTGCGGTTTTGGCAATGGTTGACCAGCAGTTTGCGTAGTTGCATGTTTTAGGTAAGAAAAAACAATTTACTCCAAATCACTATTCTTACCATGCATGAATGACATTTCTCTAAGTGGTGTACTAAATGCAGGATTGTGTGTGAAATTGTCTTTAGATTAGTGCACAATGATAATTGTGTTGTCTTATGTGTAATTTTCTTTTCTTTTTTTCTTTTTAGTGGGATATCACTGGTGATTGTTGTGGCTGTGCAGAGTAGTTGCTGGTGAGTCTAGCTTTTTCAGGCAAGTGAGTGGTGTAGTTTTTGTGTTAATAACTCTTAGTGAGAAAGCCACACTTTGTTTATTACTTATCTTACACAGTGCTAGTTGTTGGTGGTGCATTTGTCCAGTTACTTTTTTTAGGAAGGATCAAGGCTAGCCGTGGGATGACCGCTCAGCAGGTTGTTGGTGTGCTTTTTAAGTCGTCTTCTGACCATGATTATGAGACTGACTGCATCTAAAGCAGAGGAGGAAGTGAAAGATTCTGGAAGTTAATTTTCTTTCAGCGAGGAATCTTCTGATGATGAAGCCACTCTCAGTGCTGATGAAGAGCCTGTTTTAGAGGAGGAAACTGATGTGCCAATAGTGCAGCAGCCAGCGGCTGAAAGGCTTCCCATTAGAAGACTTGAACTCTGGGTTGCCCCAAACATGGAGCAGCCACAGATGCCTGCCTTTACTGGTTTACCATGGTGTAGGGTGAATACGGAAAACGTTTTGCCTGTCAAGTTCTTTGAGTTGTTTATGGACGATGTATTTTTGGAAGAGATTGTTGAGCAGACTAATTTGTTTGCTGAGCAGTATTTGAGGGACAATGCTGCCAGACTTAGGCCACACTCTAGAGCTAGCCAGTGGATTCCCACAAATCTGGAAGAGTAGAAAACGTTCTTGGGTTTAACTTTTTTGATCGGGCTGATAAGGAAGCCATCACTGTCTTCATATTGTTCTACTAGTCCCTTGATGGCAACTGCTATATTTCCTGCAACCATGAGTCGTAACCTGCATGAGCTTCTTCATTGGATGCTGCATTTTGTTGATAATGCTTTAGCCTTGCCACACGATCACCCTGATTCTGACCGTCCTTTTTAAGATTAGACCTGTCCTTGATCATTTTGTAGATCGTTTTTCAGAGGTCTATGTTCCAGGCAAAGAAATAGCTGTAGACAAGTATTTGGTCCTGTTCAAGGGTTGTTTGGTTTTTAGTCAGTACATTCCTAGCAAGAGGGCGTGGTATGGATTTAAATTGTATATGCTGTCTGGTAGGGATCCCCTAACATTTTCTAACCCATACTCCCTGCAAACCTAAAGATTTGCTTAAAAAAGCATATTTTCCTCAATTTTCTTTGTAGGATCACCATGCCGGCACAAATTTTCTACCACCCCCTGTTCCCCTCGGTCTCCCAAGTAAAATAATACCTCACTTGTGTGGGTCCCTGTTGGACTTTTTGCCTTACGCAGGGTCATCCCCAGTCTTTTTGCCTCCTTCCTCCTGGGTTTTCTGACCTCTCGCTGTTGGCTCTAGGACTCTGAGCACTTTATCACTGCTGACCAGTGCTAAAGTGCAGGTGCTCTCCCATCTAAAGTTGGTATGATTGGCTTATACCTAATTGTCATATTTAGTTTACCTATAAGTCCCTTGTACAGTGGTATCTCTATACCCAGGGCCTGTAAATTAAATACTACTAGTGGGCCTGCAGCTCTGCTTGCGCCACCCACTGAAGCAGACTTTCAAAACCTGTCTCAGGCCTGCTAGCGCAGGGCCTGTGTGCACAGTTTTCTGCCACAGGGACCTGGCATCTAAACTTATTTGCCAGGCCCAGAACTCCCCTTTTACTACATGTAAGTCACCCCTAAGGTACGCCCTAGCTAGCCCTATGGGCAGGGTGCCATGTATGTAGAAAGGCAGGACATGTGCCATATTGCATGGCCTGTCCTAGTAGTGACAAACAGCCTAACTTGGTGTCTCACTGCTGTGAGTGCTGCCTTCTCATAGGATTGCATTAGAAATGCCCTGCCTTATGTGTAAGGGGTATTGTCTGATTTGTGAGGGGTAGCGTAGGCATGTTTGGTATGGTTGTGATGGTGATAATAAATGCTGCTTACTGGTGTGGGTGTGTTTTTTATTACTATAACAGAAATGCCACTTCTAGAAAGTGCGCATTTATCTGTGCTTATGACTCTGGTGTTTTGCAGCTTGACTCCAATCCACGTCTGGGCAGAATGACAGTTGGGACTTTGTGCATACTTTTCAGACAGCCTGTACACAGGGAGGGTGGAGGTGTCACAGAGGTGCATCTGCATACTGAATAGTCTTCCTGGGCTGAGAGAAGGGAGAGGCGGGGCACACCTGCATTTGTAAAGACTGTGCCCTGGCCTCACACAATAGGGTTGTTAACCCCCCACTGATGTTTGAAGCCTGTGCTGAAAGGAGAGAGGGGGCACTCCCAGAACCAGTTGTAACTGGCTGGAACCTCCTCTCCCTTCCATTGTAAAACACTGTAAGAACTGACTATAAGTACAGGGGAATTTTCCCCACAATTTGGAGACTCTTGGAATCATCTTGGAACTGGACACCAAAGGCTGAAAGGACTCACCAGGAATCGCCATGGACTGCTGCTGCTGTGCTGACCTGCTACCTGCCTGGTCACTGTGAAGGACTTGCCACTTGCTGCCTTTCCCTTGTGCTGGCCTGTAGCTGGGCCCTCCACCTGAGGACCTTGTCTTAAGATTCTGCTCCCCAGGGGCAGGGTGCTGTGGCCCCTGCATCCATTTCTTCACAAGGGGTGCTTCTCCATGGTTGCGGCTGCCATAGCGCTGATTGCAGCACGCTTATGGAGCCTTGGGAGCTTGTAGGCTCCTGGCTGCATTGTGCCCCTTTAAATAAGATCACCGCAGTGGCCCGGGAAGCTGGAAGAACACTCGCGCACCGCATCGGGTGCAGGCGAGTGTCTGCTCGGGCCCCAGGAGGGGTCCGATCTTCTTGTGGCTTCACGGCAGGACCAGGGGAAAACGCGGGGAGTGCCCCCTTCCCCCTGGCCTCTGCGTTAGGAGCAGGACGCTCCTTTTCTGCTGTTAGGTAAAACGGGCATTATTGTGCCCCCCCCTTGGTGGAAGGGCCAGTGGAGGCCCGGGGGGGCCCCCAGAGATCGCAGGTCCCAGGAGGGGCCTGTCATTAAACCAGAGGGGGTGCGTGGTGCCCCCCTCCTGCCCTAAGTTGTTTTTGCTGGCTTTAGCCACCCTCGTGATGGCCGGTTGAGGCCCTGGGGGCCCCCAGTAATCACGGTCCCCAGAGGGGCCTGTCTATAAAAGAGAGGAGGTGCATGTTGCCCTCCTCCTACCCCAGAGTATAAGAGAGGCCCCCGTTTTGCGCATAGGAGCGCAGGGGGCCCGATTGTTTGCCTTCTAGGCACTGGAGGTGCCTTCATCCATCCAGGTACTGTTTAAAGGAACAATATAGTTGCAATCCAAAGTTCTTTCTACAGACTTTTGTTTGATTCATATATTACCTACCTGCGTTTGATGTTTTTACATATGTGTATGCAAATGTTCTTTTTATGGACATACTTGCTAATATGTTTTTCTAACTTGACATATGTTTTCTAATGTCCCTACTATGGGCATTTTATGATATTCTTATGACAAGTGCTGTGATGTAATAACGTGTTTTCCTGACTACTGCTTATGTTGCAGAATACTGAGTAACCTGTGTGTTATGTGTGACTACTGCTAGGTTGCAGAGTAACTAATGTATAACGTTCTGACAACTGCTAAGATAGCAGGATAGTACTGCTATGTGATGTTTGATCTGATAATTGCCTTGTGTACAATACAGTATATTTTCATATAATCTGGTGTTGTGTTTCCTTTGTGGTGGGGATATTGTGTCACGTGTGTTGTGCAAACGCTTTACACATTGCCTCTGGGTTAAGCCTGACTGCTCGTGCCAAGCTACCAAGGGGGTGAGAGCAGGGGTTATCTTGGACGTGTAACTCCCTTGCCCTGACTAGAGTGGGTAAGTTCTGCCTGGCTGAGGTGCATACCCTAGCCAACCAGAAACCCCATTTCTAACAGTCCCCAAAGAGGATTCAGCCTAAAATGTATTTTAAAAAATTGTGCTTATCAACTTGCTGTGTTATCCCCTCAATTTCCACGTTTTTGGCCTTTGCCTGTTGCAGGTACCTGGGCCACCCACACAAGTGAGGTATCATTTTTATTGTCACACCGAGGGGAACATTGGGTGGTAGGAAATTTGCACCGGCACAGTCATCCTACAAAGAAAAGTGTGGAAAATGTGACTTTTTTTTAGCTATATTTGATGTTTGCAGTGGAGTCTGGGTAAGAAAATGTTGGGGGCTACCAACAAGCCATACCTCACTGGACTCCTCCGGGTGTCTAGTTTTAAAAAATGTCGGCGTTTGGTAGGTTTCCCTAGATGACCGCCGCACCTGGGACCAAAAACGCAGGTGCCCCACATCCTGCAAAAGCAGGTAGCTTTGTAATAGATCATTTTGATGTGTCCACGTTTTGTTTTGGGGCATTTCCTGTTGCGGGCACTAGGCCTTCCCACACAAGTGAGGTACCATTTTTATCGGGAAACCTGGGGGAACGCTGGGTAGAAGGAAGTTTGTGGTTCCCCTCAGATTCCAGAACTTTCCATCACCGAAATGTGAGGAAAAGGTGTTTTTTTTGGCACAATTTTGAGGTTTGCAAAGGATTCTGAGTAACAAACCTGGTGGGAGCTCCACATTCTGAATACCTGTAGGTGTCTAGTTTTCAGAAATATCCAGGTTTCCAACATTTTTCTTAGGTGTCGGCTGAGCTAGATGCCAAAATCCACAGCTAGACACTTTGCAAAAAACACGTCAGTTTTCTTTGGGAAAATGTGATGTGTCCATGTTGTTTTTTGGGGCAATATCCTGTCACGGGCACTAGGCCTAACCACACAAGTGAGGTACCATTTGCATCAGGAAACTTTGGAGAATGCTGGGTGGAAGGGAATTTGTGGTTCCTCTCGGATTCCAGAACTTTCTATCACCCAAATCTGAGGAAAAGGTGTTTTTTTGCCACATTTTGTGGTTTGCAAAGGATTCTTGGCAACAGAACCTGGCGCGAGCCCCACAAGTCACCCCATCCTGGATTCCTCCAGGTGTCTAGCTTTGAAAAATGCACAGCTTTGGTAGGTTTCCCTAGGTGCCAGCTGAGCTAGAGACCAAAATCCACAGCTAGGCGCTTTCCCAAAAACATGTCCGATTTCAATGTAAAAATGTGATGTGCCCATGTTGCGTTTCCTGTCGCGGGCTTTAGGCCTACCCACGCAAGTGAGATACCATTTTTATCGGGAGACTTTAGGAAACACAGAATAGAAGAACAAGTGTTATTGCCCCTTTGTCGTTCTCTACATTTTTTCCTTCCAAATGTAAGACAGTGTGTAAATAGAAGTCTGTTTGAGAAATGCCCTGTAATTCAAATGCTAGTTTGGGGACCCCGGAATTCAGAGATGCGCAAATAATCACTGCTTCTCAACACTTTCTCTAGTGCTCATTTTGGAAATACAAAGGTTTCCTTGAAACCTATTTTTGACTCTTTATATTTTACCAAATAAATTGCTGTATACCGTGTATACAATGAAAACCCATTGCAAGGTACACCTCATTTATTGGCACTGCGTACCTAGGGTTCTTGATGAACCTACAAGCCCTATATATACCGCAACCAGAAGAGTCTAGCAGACATACCGGTATGTTGCTTTTGAAAATATGACATGGCAGGAAAAAGTTACAGAGTAAAACTTGGATAGAAATCGCTGTATTTTTCACCTCAATTTCAATATTTCTTTCTTTCAGTTGTCATTTTCTGTAGGAAAACCTTGTAGGATCTACACAAATGACCCCTTGCTGAACTTAGAATTGTGTCCACTTGTCAGAAATGTTTAGCTGTCTGGGATTCAGCATTGTTTTCACATCCACTTCTGTCACTAACTGGAAGAAGGTTAAAAGCACAAAAAATAGTGAAAATGGGGTATGTCCCAGTAAAATGCCAAAATTGTGTTGAAAAATGTGGTTTTCTGTTTCAAGTCAGCCTGTTCCTGAAAGCTGGGAAGATGGTGATTTTAGCACCGCAAACTCTTTGTTTATGCAATTTTCAGGAAAAGCACCATAAGCTTTCATCTACAGCCATTTCTTCCCACTTAAAAAAAATAATAAAAATTGCTGTATTTTGGCTAATTTCATGGTCTCCTCCAGGGGAACCCACAAACTCTGGGTACCTCTAGAATCCCTAGGATGTTGGAAAAAAGGACACAAATTTGGCGTTGGTAGCTTATGTGGACAAAAAGTTATGAGGGCCTAAGCGCAAATTGCCCCAAACAGACAAAAAAAGCTTGGCATCTGAGAGGGAAAAGGGGTTTATGGAAGGTGTTTAGGGCCTTATTTACAAACATTTAGCATAGGGTAGTGCTGCACGCCTTTTAGCTGCACTGCCCTACACCAAACGGAAAGGGCACGAATGCACCATATCTACAAGATACGGTCCATTCCTGTCCTTTCAGTCACGCCACTGCAGAAATTGCAGCCAAGCTTCAATGAAGGCTCCCTTGCATCATGATGCAAGGGTGTCTGTGTTGTTGGCATGATTGTTTTTGTGCAGTAAGGGGCACCTTCCTGCACAAAGGCAATCATGAGATATATTTTCCTCGTTCTATGTGTGCTGCAGAATGCAGCATAGGTGGAAAGAGGAAAAATGAGGAGAAATATAAACATTTTTCCTCATTGTGCCTGCTCTGGGGAGGTGTACATTTTTGGCTCTGCCCAAGATTTACTCTATGTTGTAAATCTTTGACAGTGTAAAAAACCATGGATGTTGAGTTGGAACACCCATGGCACACCTCTCTGATACAGTGTGAGGCAACACAGCAACTTGCACTGCATTGCCTTACACAATATCTACAAGGAGGCTTTGCATGGCCTTGTACTGTGCACTGTGCGCCACTGGAGCATCAATAAAAGTGATGCTCTGATGGTGCAGGGGCTTGTAAACATGTCCCCCAGTGTCTTTCCTTTCGCAGTGTGTCCAGTGGACATATGTTAGACTGTTCAACGCATAGCAAGTCTGTGTATTACACTCTCACTCAATCTCACATCTCCTTACCCTCCATCATATTTTATTACCTCTCATACACTGTCAGGACTCTGTCTGGTTTACATGACTATTAATGGATTAAAAAGTAGGAGAGCTGTATTCAAATGTTTTAATGAGCAAATTCCTGAATACAGTTGGGGATCATTCACCTACTCTAAGCCTTACTGAATATTGTGACATAGTAGGAACAGTGAACCCTGGCAGGAATATAGGGCCAGATG
The DNA here is from genome assembly GCF_031143425.1 of Pleurodeles waltl. Lineage (NCBI taxonomy): Eukaryota > Metazoa > Chordata > Amphibia > Caudata > Salamandridae > Pleurodeles > Pleurodeles waltl. Next base: position 112,289,913 of record NC_090441.1, on the reverse strand, counting down.
TAGGAAAATCCTGAATTGCGACTTGCAAATTGCGAGTCAGACCGACTCGCAATTTGCGAGTCGCAATTCAGGATGCAGGATGGTGTCCCTGCCACCATCTGTGACTTGCAAGGGGGTCGCAAAGGCCCACCTCATTAATATTAATGAGGTGGGTCACAATTTGCGACCCCCTTGCGACTTGCAGCACTCACAGGGATGGTGGCCTGCTGGAGACAGCACACCACCATGTCTTTTTTGTCCTTATAGGAAAACGAGATGCATTACAAAATGAAAAAATGTTTTCGAGGCCATTCACTTTTGCGAATGGGTTACCACCAGTGTGACACTAGTGGTAACTGCGATTGCTCTGCGACCGCGTTCGCGGTCATAAAGCAATGCAGCATCACGCTGCGACTCGCAAATAGGAAGGGGAACACCCCTTCCTATTTGCGACTCTCAGTCCCGCTTTGCGAGTCAGTAACCAGGTTACTGACTCGCAAAACGGGAATTGGGCATCGCGAATTGGGATTCGCTGTTTGCGACGTGAAAAAACATTACTACATCTGGCCCATAGTATTTTGTAAAACCTTTATTATTTTGAATTACACCAAATTAATTAGAAACCCTACATTTTAAGGCACCTGAAACATGATGCTTTAAGCATGCTTCTCACTGCTTTTCTACAATCATTGGCTGACTACATTAAGGTAATGTTGCTGTTGTGTGGACATTCACAGCTGCATATTCAAATGTCAAATGTCTCACTTTACGTAAAACCTGACCTTTTAACAAACATTACATTGCATTCTGAAACTTTCTTATTTTGCCTTAGCATTGTAACTGTAGGCTCAAAAACTCCAGCAAAAGTGCAGTTGGGTAAAAAGTCAGGTTTAGCTGAAGACATCATACATAATGATGAGAACACCTTGCAGCTATGAATTTTATTGGTATATGGAAAATCTTGTGTCATGTTTGCACCACAATCCTATGTCACTACCCGTTGAATGTTTAAAACTAGGCGTGTTTGGCCGGTAAATTATCTATACTGATTTCTTAGAAAAGGGTGCATATATTTCAAAAGGTTTCACCCATTCTGTGTAGGTAGGTAATTGTAATGGTGCATATTGGGCAAGATTCTTATGACTTTTCTCAAATTGGTGAAAGTATTAAACACTGCTAAAATATCAATAATAATTTAATATTCCCAAATTAACTATATTCTATTGAAATAATATCAGACATAAAACATGCATCTTATCCCTGCACTTTAATTCAAGCACAAAAAACTGCTGGACACAAACGTAATAAGGAACAAAGTTTTAGTGACTTCCCTAAACAACAAACCTCCTGCAAAATAATCTGAGATTGGTCTTCCTTGCTGCTTTCTTATATACCAATGCTACATTGTGTTAGTGCCTTCAGAAAGAAATCAAAATCCTCTCTCTTTCCTTTCTTTGAAATCAATTTTAGTTTGTGGTTTTGTATGTATTTATTTGTTTATGCTGATGAGGGCTGTGGGGTTCTGTCTGTTATTATATATTTAAACATAAAACAGGAAAATATAGTCATAGGTACAGAAAACTATTTTTGAATCAAACCTTTTGTCTTTACCACCATGAACTGAAATGTAAGTTAGCTACCCAAACACCTAACAGTACTATCATGAAATATCATGTGGTTTTGTATGTGTTTATTTGTTTACGCTAATGAGGGCTGTGGTGTTTTGTCTGTTATTATATGTTTAAAGCTAAAACAGGAAAATATAGTCATAGATATGCAAAACTATTTGTGAATGAAACCTTTTGTCTTTACCACCATGAACTGAAATGTAAGTTAGCTACCCAAACACCTAACAGTGCTATCTAGAAATATCATGAGTACATGTGTCTACTGGCAATAGTAATGCAGCACCCACCAGAACTCACATTTCATACTGTTCTATGTAAATGACCTAATGTTTGATGCTCTGTTTGATCCTCTCATTCGCACACATTCCCTGCATCCACAAAATCAAAACTGGGTGTCACTCATTCTCCTACATCACACCCAAAACATGAAATGACCACCTTTAACACAACAGAGCCTCCCCCCTCATTTCTTGAGTTCCACAAGAAGCTGAAGACCTGGCTCTTCATATAAGCACCTTGGGACCAAACACCTTGCTCAAGCGCCTGGATACCAGCTTGGGTGATTACTGCACTATACAAAGCAAAATAACATAACATGACATGTCTTGCCGCTGTAAGCAAAATATTCTTTCTAAGGTGCTTACCTGTTCCCTGGAGTTTGTTCTGTGATATGTAACATGCATGAATAAATTGACTGAACAAAGTCCAGCTTCTTTTTGCTTTTTTTTAAAATGCTTATGAAAATAAAAATAACAGGAAACAGGACTTCTTAATACCTGTAAAAAGTATACATTTGTTGTCTAACATTTTGATACCAGAGAGTGACATATTTAGGAACACTCAGTGCCAGATCTGCTCAGTGTAGGTATACGTTTTTACAACAGGTACCCAGGTTCACCTTGGCTTTCTGGGGACATAAAGCGTGTTCATCTGAAATTTGATTGATCACAGAGAGCAAATCGTTTACAAAAAAACCCAGGCCCCTAACTTCATTTTTTCCTATTAATATATCATTCAAACATAGTCTGTGGAATATTTTAATAAGATAGAATGTGATATTCCTTTTCTTAGTAAGGAACGTTAGTACAGCACAGTAGGAGAGAATTTCTGGTGTTCAGTATTCCCGCAGCGTCTGCAAAGCATTACAAACTTAACGAGAAAAGAACTTGGCAGAATCGACACTGTCATGAAATGATTGACATTTATTACTAGATTGCATCAAGTCTCCTGATTGAGAAATCTGTTAATGGACTGATTGAAGTATAATCCAAAGGTTGTAAAATACATACGCATTCGGAATCCAGGGCTCCTTCTGATGGCAGTCTAGCCTAGTGTGATCTTGCACATAAAACTAAAAAGGTAACATAGCAGAGGAGTTGGAACCTGGCACAAATCTCGCCTAAGTGGCTGCCTGTTGTTGAGACTGGTATTGATTGCTTCATGCCTGCCCCTTTATCTGTTTAGTATTATTGACAAAGTTTTAAACAAATGACTATACACATAAAGTTTTGTAATCAAATCGAAAGTGTGAAAAATCTTTTTTTTTTGTAAACACTTTGAAAAAATAAATTAATCTGAATAAATGTAAAATTGCAAACAAGTCTAAATTGGGTACGGCAATGGTGTTTCAGGAGATGGCTAGAGATGGGCTTAAGACTGTAACTGTGATTAGTGCAAGGGTGAAGGTGTTGGTCAGGATTAGGCTCAGTGTTAGGAAGAGGGATGACAACAGGGCAAGTGCTGGTGTCAGCATTACTGTGAGTTAAGGAACTAAACAACATTTGGTAGGATTTAGTAATGGAGCTAACGTTAGCATACGTTATAGTATGGATTACCTGTAAAACAGAGTGTATTATTTCAGAAATGGGAACAATTTTAAACATTTGTTTTTAATAAAAGGTGAATCAAACTTTAACTTTAAATTTCCTACTTTCCCTGATATCGCCCAGCATGATTCCTATTTGACAATTAGTTACCATCTCCTTTGCGGAGTGATAACTGTTCAATGGCATGCAACCTCAACTGTGGCCACAAACCATAGACATATCATACCGAATCCCAATTAGGTTCGGACACCTTTTTGATGACCTCTCCTAATTGCAATATTTTATGGGTTGGTAAAACAATTTTTTAAATGGGTTTAATACATACCAAAAAAGCAATTTTGTGGTTGTAAACCATATGACTTTGCCCTTCAAGCCTTAATTTCCTATTTCTTATTTTTTTCCCCAAGCATTGCTGATCTGTAAAAACACTTAGAATGTCTGTGTGGATTTACTCTTTAAACAGCTGATATAATGACAGAACCAGTGGAACATAATGCTCATAATTCTTCTAATAATGTATGAGTGACCCAGAGGGGAGTGTCATATTTATCACACCTGCTAAAATTCAATACCCTGGGCTTTGGATTTTTAGCATGTGTTATAAATAGTGCATGTTAGAAATGGGGTCTCTAGTTGGCAGTTGGTTTGCACCCTGTCCAAGTAGGGACCCTCACTCTAGTCAGGATAAGGAAGATACCCACTCAGATAACCCCTGCTCGCCCCCTTGGTTGCCTGGCACGAGCAGTCAGGCTTGTCTCAGAAGCAATGTATGAAGCATTTGAACATAACACGCAGTAATACAGTGAAAACACTATAAAAAGACACCACACAAGTTTTTAGAAATGTAGCTAATGTTTATCTGTGTAAAAAAAGACCAAAACGAGAAACATCCAACATAAAGTAATAAACATATGAATTTTGCAAGAATTAACTGAAAAATACAGTTCCTTGAAGTCGATAGCTCGACCTGGGGCTATCACGGCATCGTGTTCAACAAAACCAAGAGTTCAGGCCGGCTGCGGCGCTGCAGGCAAGCTATGGTGTCAGGAAGACCCGCAAGTGGTACCTTGGAAATGCAGGGCATCATGATCCTCGCAATGAGATCTGGAGAGTGGTGTCGCTGGCGTCCCGGTGTCAGTTCCGGAGTCAGTGCGGGGGTTGTCGGGCGCTTTAAGTCACACGCGTTGCAGGTCAAACTCCGGGCTGATGAAGTCAGGAGCGCCGGCGTGGATGGCATCGGGGCTGCAATGCGAAATGGGACGATGCGACATACGGTGCCCACAGGTCATGGTGCAAGCAGCGGCTCGTGACAGCGTCCAGCGTCAGTGAGACCAGGGCTGTGGTGGTAAAGCTGGGCAGTGTGATGTGCGGTGTCACCAGGTCACGGTGCAGGCAGCGTCGTCGTCATTGCTAAAGCGCTGTCATCAGTAGGCCTAAGTCAACAGCATGGGACGGGCTCTGAGCGGCGGTGCAGACAGGGACGTCTGTTGACGTCACTGGAGTCGATGGCACTGGCGTCGTTGGGCCAGGGCTGCGGTGTGGGACGGGATGGTGCTTTGTGTACCTCACGAGCAGTGTCCACAGGCCACGGTGCAGGCAGCGGTGCCGGTGTAAGCAGGAGCGGCAGCGGCAGGGATGCCCAGGCTGCGGTGTGAGCAAGGCAATGCCAGAGTGCGGCCCACAGTTTACGATGCGCGGCTCGGTGGCGGCACCAGATGGCCGTGTCGGTGAGACCAGGGTTGCGATGCGAAGCGGGCAGTGCGGCTTCATGAGGCATCCGCAGGTCACGGTGCAGTCAGCGGCATCATTGATGGCGTTGTGGTGGTTTTTCTTCTGTTGCAGCACACAGTTCCCAGTGCTGTAGGAAGATGAAGCTGAAGTCTTTGATATCCCTGAGACTTCCAATCTCTACTCCAAGTCCTTGTAGAACTTTCTCAAGCACCATCCACAGCAAAGTTCACCCTTTGCTCTCTTTTAAGGCAGAAGCAGCGACTGCAGGCCATCCCAGCAAAGCAAAACTGCAAAGGGGCAGTACTCCTCCTCCAGCTCTTCAGCTCTTCTCTTAGACAGAGGTTCCTCTTGATTCCAGAAAGAGTCTAAAAGTCTGGGGTTTTGGGTCCAATACTTATACCCCTTTCTGCCTTTGAAGTTGCCCAACTTTAAAGAGAAGTCTCTCTTGTTTACAGGATCCTGTCTTGCTCAGGCCAGGCCCCAGACACACACCAGGGGGTTGGAGATTACATTATGTGAGGGCATGCACGGCCCTGTCAGGTGTGAGTGACCACTCCTCCCTCTACTCTAGCCCAGATGGCTCATAGGGATATGCAGGCTACTCCCCAGCACCCTTTTTGTCACTGTCTAGAGGAGATGCACAAACAGCCCAACTGTCAAACTGACCCAGACAGGGAATCCACAAACAGGCAGTCACAGAATGGTTTAAGCAAGAAAATGCCCACTTTCTAAAAGTGGCATTTTCAAACTAACAATCTAAAAACCAAATGCACTAGCAGATGTATTTTTAAATTGTGAGTTCAGAGACCCCAAACTCCATATTTCTATCTGCTCTCAAGGGCAACCTGTACTTTAATAATATTTAAAGGCAGCCCCCATGTTAACCTATGAGAGAGATAGGCCTTGCACAGTGAAAACTGAGTTTGCAGTATTTCACTGTTAAGGCATGTAAGACACATCAGTACATGTCCCAACTTTAACATACACTGCATCCTGCCCATGAGGCTACCTAGGGCCTACCTTAGGGGTGCCTTACATGTAGTAAAAGGGAAGGTTTGGGCCTGGCAAGTGGGTACACTTGCTAGGTCGAATTGGCAGTTCAAAACTGCACACACAGACACTGCAGTGGCAGCTCTGAGAAATGTTCAAAGGGCTACTTATGTGGGTGGCCCAATCAGTGCTGCAGGCCCACTAGTAGCATTTGATTTACAGGCCCTGGGCACATCTAGTGCACTTTACTAGGGACTTACCAGTAAATCAAATATGCCAATCATAGAGAAACCAATCAACAGTACAGTTTACATAGGGGGCACCTGCACTTTAGCACTGATCAGCAGTGGTAAAGTGTGCAGAGACAATAAACCAGCAAAACCAGAATCCAGTATACCATAAAAACAGGAAGTCAGAAAGCAAAATTACAAGGGAGACACGACAAAAAGCTGCCAGGTCTAACAGTGGATATTGCAATGTTTGCTGTTCAAAACGGGTCAAAACGTGTACATTTTGATGCTTTCTACTCCAAAAGACACGTTTCATGACAAGTACCACACATTTTTCTCCAGTACACATTTGCAGGTTTGACGTGCCTAAATGTGCCTATGGAAAATTATGGGGGCACAAACTTTATCACAACCTTATCACAACTTTGTTGCAATTACTCGACACCCAAAAACCCACAAATCAGTTTTTGAACCTATGCAGAAGTGCTGTGTTCATATGTGTATAATGGGTATGTAGTGTTTGAGTTCAAAGGACGCCATTGCGTGGGTTCCCTATAATTGGAATAATTGTAGTGCCCTTCCCGCTTTCACCTTGTCCCAAAATGTGACCTGGTCACAGCTTATGAAGTCTAGAAAATAATCAACTGAATCCCTACATAGGACATACGATTAGGTGGAGCTCCTAATATCGCAAGCTGAGTTCTCTCTCTACTAAACCCTTGAACCCCTCTCAGAGCCTTCTGCTCTTATAGTAGCACATTTATCCTTGGGTTTTGCACACAAAAACTGAAATAGCTATTATTGCTCCCAGGAACTGGAATCTAGGAATACTACAGAGCAGGCAACAGATATGAAGAATCTAGGTTGGAGGGTACCAGGGCAATTTGAAATGACTAGGCTTCATTGGAACAACAGGGATCTTTCACTTCTGGAGTCTTCTGGTCTCTGTACTGCTGACCCTCAAACTGGAAACCAGGTTTCCTTTTTAGCACTTTGCTCTCAGTGTATTGGCCCAAGCCTTACCCCTGGTGGGTGCTGTAGGGTAGCAACACAGAACTCAGCAACATAACAAATATCACTCAACAATCCACATCCAGCCAATACATTACTACACACATAACTAAGTACTATACACAAAATTACAAATATATTCAAAATGCAAGCAAAAAAATATGTGAAATCTCTTCAAATGTGCCTTAAACGTATGGGGTCTAATCTGCTTTGAAGGGGTTATCAGACTGATGCGCCTCACTACCCTGAGTAGTGTTAAAAGATATTTGGGGCTGGATGTTCTAAGAACTGATTTGTAAACAATTGGTTGCAAATTGAGCACCGACTTCTTGAGAATCAAGCCTTATTTTGCAAACTGATTATGTACTAATAGGCCAGTTCCCAAAATCACCACTCAGAGTTGGTCATGATTCTTATATCTCAACAATATTCATGATGTATGTCATACATTTTTTCTCACTCTGGTTAGATTCTGTCATAGGTATGATGGCCGTAAAGAGCCAGAAGAAATTCCACGTTATCACATTTCAATAAAGTACATCTTTAAAGCATGACAGTTCCATGTGTTTTTTTAAAGTTAGTTTCAGAGATTGTACGTTCTTCTATTGAAACAAATAGATTCGTGCTCATTGTTATGCCTGTTAAACGGTCTTTAATTATGTTCTAAGGAAACTCCAGCAATCCCCACAATCTTTCAGCTTGAAAGACGAAGAATGCTTCCATTTTCTTGCGATAATGGCATTACTCCTAGTCGTACTCCCTCGCCTTCCTTTTAAACCAATGAGGCCTCCCGCCTCCCCCCTAGACCCTCCCTTCCCCTTTTAAAAACCACCCCCACCCTTATCCCCTCCTGTACAAAAACCAAGCCCAAGCAGCAACTCGGACAGTCCGTACCGGGAGGGCGGGAGGGAACGGAAAAGGAAGGCGAGGGAGTAGGACTAGGAGTAATGCCATTATCGCAAGAAAATGGAAGCATTACCTCCCGTCCCTCCCTCGCCTTCCTTTTAAACCAATGAGACATAGCAAGAAAAACACAGGAGACGGACACTGAGTTGCAAGAACCTTTATTCATATCCTGCCCCCAAGGACACCACGACACCCTACTCCTGTTACCTCATAGAGGATAAGACTCGGTGACCTAATACCGACTCCAAATTACCCAAGTCCGATAGCCTATAATGACGCACAAACGTCAAAGGAGAAGCCCAAGTGGCGGCCCTGCAAATTTCCACCACGAAAGTCCCCTGAAGCTCTGCCACCGTAGCCGCCATACCTCTGGTAGACCGACCCTGAATCCCTTGAGGAGGAACCACCCCTTTCAAGGAATAGGCCAACAGAATCAAAGATCTCACCCACCGACTCAAGGAAGCCGTGGAAGGTTTCTCACCTTTACGTGCCGGACCGAAATTAACAAAAAGCAAATCCCCCTTACGAAAAGGAGCCACCACCGCAGGTACTCCAATAAAGCCCTGCGTACATCCAACGAATGCAAACGGACCTCCTCCCTTGAGGAGGGATCTGGAGAAAATGAAGGAAGGATAACCTCCTGACGGGAATGGAATGAAGAATTGATCTTCGGAATAAAGGAAGGAACCGGAACCAGAACTACCCGATCGGGAAAAACCTTACAAAAAGGAAAGGAACAGGCCAATGCCCCCAATTCCCCTAACCGACGAGCCGAAGTAATGGCTACCAAAAAAAACGTCTTCAAAGACAAATGGCGCAAATCACAGTCCCCCAATGGTTCAAATGGGGCCTCCGTCAAAACATCCAAAACCAAGGAAAGATCCCAGGAAGGAAAAGAACGTACCGGGCGAGGAAACAAATTAACCAGACCTTGAAAAAATCTAGGCATCAGGCGCCCTTCATCCTGAAGATTACGCCACGGACCTCTGAATGCCTGAATCACCGCCCACTGTACCCTTAGAGATGCTACCGACAAACCCAGTTGTGCACCGTCCTGCAGGAACTGCATCACTTCAAAGATAGACGCGCAGGTAGGATCCAACTCATGATTCAAACACCAAGAAGAAAAAACCCGCCACTGTCTACCATAGGAAAGTAAAGTGGAACGCCGCCTGGAAGCCAATAATGTAGAACTCAAAGCTACAGGTATCCCCAGACCCGTCAAGCCCCGTCGTTCAACTTCCAGGCCGTCAAGTGCAACCTCCTCAACAACACCACTGGGAGGCAGGGAAACTCCAGGGGAGATGGACAAAGAGGCAGAGGCCACATCCTCCCGTCTGCCATCAGCCTTAACAACGGGAACCAATTTACTCGCGGCCAAAGAGGTGCAGTCAGGATAACCCTGGATCCCAGATCCCTCACCCTCAACAGAAAAGCCCTGAGAAGTTGAAATGGAGGGAATGCATACAAAAGATCCCTCGGCCAAGGACATGACATCCCGTCCACCTCCCAGGCCTGGGGACACCGAAACCGGGAGCAGAAGCGATCCAACTTCGCATTCTCTGCGGACGCAAACACATCCAGCACTGGAAGCCCCCAAAGCCGAACCAGATGCAGAAACAGAGACTTCCGGAGGGAGAAAAGTTGAGACGAAGGAATCACCCTGCTCAGTAGATCCGCCCGAACATTGACCACCCCCGAATGTACGTAGCCCTGAGAGAAGGAACCCACTCCTGAGCCCACACAAAAATCTCCCTGGCTAGACTGAACAGAGCCCTTGACCTGGTCCCTCCTTGCTGGTTGACATAAGCTTTGGCCACTAAGTTGTCCGTCCGAATAAGAACCGTTGTCCCCCTCAGGGACCCCTGGAAATGGACCATAGCCAGAAAGACCGCTCTCAATTTGCGCCAATTCGATGACCGACTCGCCTCCCGAGGGGACCAAAACCCCTGAACCTGAGCCGACCCTATCCACGCACCCCAACCGGAGAGGCTGGCATCCGTAGTCACCACCACGGGACTCAGAGGAGACAAAGAAACCCCTACCCGAAGATGATCTGCATCCAACCACCATTGCAACTCCCTGCGAATTAATCTGGACCCCGGAACCCTGTCCCTCAGAGAACCGGACCCCGGAGTCCACCTTTTCAAGAACTACGTCATCAAGCACAGGAGATGGAAACGCGCCCAAGGAACCAGAAATATCACAGACGCCAAATGACCCTGCAGCCGCAACCAAAGAAGAGCTCGTGGTGCAGTCAGTAATACAACCTTCTTGACCAAGGCCTGGAGTACACCCAACCTCTTCTCTGATACCGACACCAAGCCTGGAAGAGTCTGAAACCGAGCCCCCAGAAAAAACCAGATCCTGGGACGGAACTAAATCTGATTTCTCACAATTGATTAAAAACCCGTGGTTTTGCAGGACCCCCAGAACTTGGTCCACCTGTCTCTGCAACAGGACCCGTGACTGGGCATGAATCAAGATGTCGTCCAGATATGGATGAATAAACACTCCCTCTGAATGTAGCAAAGCCACCAGGGGGGCCAGCACCTTTGTGAAAATTTGAGGAGAAGATTTCAGACCGAAAGGTAGAACGCAAAACTGGTAGTGTTCTTGATCCACAGCAAACCTCAGGAACCTCTGAGAAGACCTTGCCACAGGCATGTGCAGGTAAGCATCCTGCAGGTCCAGAGACACTAGAAAGTCCCCTTGCCTAACCAATGGAAAGATAGTCTGAATAAACAGCATACGGAAATGCACCGTCCTGATCCAAGTATTCACCTCCTTCAGATTGAGCACCGGTCGAAAACCCCCTGAAACTTTCTGCACAAGAAACAAGACCGAATAAGTTCCTGACCCCGTTCTTCCAGAGGAACGCGGGAAATGGTCCCCTTGACCAACAAGTCGCTTACTCCGTCCAATAATGCCCTTCTCCGTGACCCCCCTGAAGGCAGAGGGGTGGGACATACCCCTGAATCTGGAGGAACCCCCACAAAATCGATGGCATAACCATTGGCCACAATGTCTAGCACCCAACGATCGTTGATACTCTCCTCCCAAGCAGAAAGAAAGTGACTCAGCCTTCCCCCAACCGGCCCTATGCCAGGCCCACAGTGATTGTCAGGACCCCTTCTTGAAACCACCCCGGTTCGCAGGAGCAGCCTTCTTAGGAGAAAACGCGGCGTTTCCTAAATGAAAAGGATTTGGCATTCCTATTCGGAGAAGATCGGGAATGCTTCTTCCACCCTTTACTGGAAGTAGAACCCCCTTTATAAGGTAAGGCATGTTTCCGTTCCTTAAATGCCTTGGAAAGCATGGATGGCAATTGCTCTCCAAACAAGTTACGACCTTCAAGCGGCAGTCTCAGCAAGGCCGCCTTCTCCCCTGGGTCAGCCTTCCATGAACGTAACCAGAGGGACCTACAAGCCCCAATCAAAGCCCCAGAGGCCAGAGCCGAAGTACGAACCACATCCGAAGAAACATCCGCCAACAATCTGGCCTGTTGCTCCATACCAGCCAGGACCTCTGAACATTCTGCTCCTTCCTGAACAGCCACCGCCAGCTTATCAAAGTCTTGCACCAACGACTGGGTCGCATAAGCAGAATATATACCTGCCCTTAGTGCCAGATTCTCACCGGCAAATGCCCTTTTAAGACCTGAATCCACTTTACGATCCGTGGCATCCGTAGGCACACAATCCTCCGGATTTACTGCCGTTTTGCCAATCAGGGTAGCTAAAATTGAATCCAGGCGGACCGAAGGAGGTAATACCTCCTCACCCTCAAGTAAATACAGTTTCTGCAGGAATCATGGAACCTGAGCTTTATCCACATCCTTCCATTCACGAAACACCATATCCTTCACAGGTCCCTGAAAAGGCATGGCAAACTTGGAAGGGGTCTGATATTGAGGAAATAAGTGAGAATCCGAGCTTGAAGGTTGAAACACTGGGAAACCCAAATTGTCCCGAACATGTGCCATCACCTCCCACATTTCCTCTCTGGATACATATTTACCCCCAGATGATGTAGATGGGGCCTCATCACCCTCACTGTCTGACAAGGACTTCCTTGTAGCAGCCGATGAATGAGAAATCTTAGAGTGACCAGACCTGGTCACCCCTGCTTGAAGAGCCCTGGTAACAGCCACTTTAATCATCTCCTGCACCTCCTCCCTGTACATGAGGGGAGTGCCCCTATCCTGTAACTGTGAGCCCCCAGGATTGGAAACTCTAGCAGCACCCTCCTCCTCCGAAGAGGAAGATGAGACAATCCTACGCCTCTTCGCCTGAACCTTCGGCATGTCAATATCCAATATACACTGCCCTTCACCCAAAATCACTCCCCATATATAGTGACCAGGACCTCCCCCCCAGGGAATAAACCAATCCCCAAAAAGGTCAAACATTCCTGGCCAAACCATAAAACTGCAGGCCGAACGCCCGTCCTACCAGTAGATTCGTGGTATCTCAGCCAAAAAATCGCCATCCCGCAGTTCCTCGCTGCTCTGCAGCGCGGTAACCCGGAAATCGAAGCCCCAGCCACAAAGGGCCGGTCGACCCCGTCAGCCGGCCCTCCTTCCGCGTAGTCCTGAGCAGCCCGGCTGCTCGCTTTCAGACACGATCAGCTGCAGCACTCCTCGTGGGGCTCCGCACCCCGAGGAGTGCCTCCAACGTAGACCTCCAGGCCCCGCCATGCAGGTAAGGGAAAGAAAAACGTCTAGCGTGGGCTAGACAAAAGAAACAGGAGGGGATAAGGGTGGGGGCGGTTTTTAAAAGGGGAAGGGAGGGTCTAGGGGGGAGGCGGGAGGCCTCATTGGTTTAAAAGAAAGGCGAGGGAGGGAAGGGAGGTAATGACGTTATTCACCCACTACAGCATTGTTTTGCAATTAGATATGTTGCACAGAAATGCTCCTTATTGTAGGGTCGATTCTTATTCATTATTTAGGGGCGGTAAACCATTTCTAAGGTTATTAGTCGTTTACATTGAATTTTTCCTTTATAATTTGTATTTTTATAGTGAAATGTCGAGGAGAAAAAAAATGCATCATGACATTCACAGGAAGTAGTTTTATTTCGTACCTATGAAAAATCCAACAACTTAAATACAATGTAGTGACATTTCTCATCATGCTGTGCCTTTCAAGGAATGTGGAACTGGCCCAAATTGCCAAGCAATGTGGAGTGAATAGGTGTGTTTTCAAGATGGGCTGAACTTTGACGTGTTTGTTACATGAAGAGAAATGTCCAACGTCAAAGAAGTATTAACGCTTTTGGTGGGCGAGGTGCACACGTTCTTGTATAGCTCCTCTAAACAGAAATATTGCTATGGGCCTGCAAGGTGATGAATCTACATAACGTTGTCATAGCTGGTCCAACATCTGTGATGTCAGTGCTGGAGAGACACTACTGTCTGGCCATGTTGAGTTACCAGTATGAGGACGTGTGTGGCAAATGCTGTGACTCTACTACGTTCTTGCTCTTATGCTAGCAAAATGGCTCAGTGATGCTGCAATTTGCAGATCCCGAGGTTGAATTTTGGCATGGTAAATTCAGCCTTCTGCCCCTAACAGGTGTGTAAATTGAGTAATATTACTTTGAATAATAATAACATCTCTTCCAACACTTCCAACTTCATCGGCACAGAGACAAACAACGTTTGGTAGTTCTTTACTTTAGGAAGCTTATTTTATATAACATTTAGAAAGCACTCCATTTATACATTAAGGGCCATATGTACGAACACTTTTTCCCATAAACACAGAATGGGTAAAAACCTTTGCTACATCTGGCCCTAAGCTCCTAAGCCTGTATCTTTAGAGGTCAGATTTAGATGTCACTCATGGATGACAATATGTTTTTTTTCCATGGCAGAGCACTTTCTCTGAGGGTTTTCATCATTTTATATTGACCACACGCTGAAGTCAATCTAATAAACTTCCCAGTCTACCATACTCTAAGTTAGAGATCTATCAAAACTCCATTTGGCCCTCAGTATGTACTTATCCTATATGTGAACGGTATGTACTTTTAGTTGTATATTTCGTTGGTGTATATACATATATATATATATATAAATATATATATATATATATATATATATATATATACACTTCAGCCCACATACGACATTTTAAGATCCAGCCCACACCAGCCTACTATCTCCGCACTAGAAGGTTAAAAGAGATCTTTGAGTGTAGTCAATTTTGCCTTATGTTTCCAGGGGAAGATCACGTGTGCTCTGTCAGTGTTGTGTCAATGCTGTGCCAATGCTGGGGCAGTGTCAAAGTCCTGATGGCAGCAAAAACTATCTGGAAAAGGGGGGGGGGGAGGGGGGGGGCACGCAACAGATGTCCTTTGCCACATTTCTTTTCCTGGATTTCTAAATATGTTTGATGTAATATATAAGTACATTTGAATGTAATATGTTATGTGTATTATTTAGTACGCTGTTTCTCTTTTATAAGGCCTTTCCTATTATATCACTGTATAACTGCGCAACAACCACACTAGGCCTGAGCGAGCATAATTTGCGTGATTTGGGGAATTTGATGTTAAGCTTGTTACCTGAAATTTGTGAAATTGCGCCACAATGCCACGTCAAGTAATTATGCGCTTTTCGCTGTATTATTTTACTGCAAGCGCCTGGGCATAACACTGACAGCCAGAAAGTGAACAGATGTTGCCAATGGCAGTTGTGTTATTTTTACTGCCAATTGTGCATAACAATTACAAAAATTTCGCAGACCTCTAAACCTGCCCTCGGATATGGTATTGTTCTAGGTACAGGGCCTAATGGTTATGAAAAAAAGGCTGTAAACATCATGTTCTTGAAAGACAACTCTATTTTTCCCTTCACTCCCCCGAATATCTAAATTTGAATGGAGGAGAGGCAACCTGCCTCCGCAAGGACGAGGCTACCGTGGGGAAGAGTTTTTTTTTTTTGCCATCCTTAACTTTCCAACTATTTCGAACTCCATTAAAAAAAAAAACTGCATTGGTTACAAATGTATAAGATACATTTGTTTCTAATGAGTAAGAAGCCATATTGTATATTTCCTTGCTTCTCATTTTCATTGAAGCATCTTGTGTTATGTTTCATAGGAACGAGAGACCTTTTATTCTTGTCTTGCGATTTAAATTTACAAGTGTTTGCAGAGCCCATGACCCCATTGCTGCGTCACAGAGTAGAAACATGTTTCCTTCTGTGACAGCAGGGGCAAATCCCTGAATACTTACGCCTTTTTACTGCACCTTACCTTAGGCGGTGAATATAATTCGAGAAGCTGTTCTGTACAACATATGTTTCATCACTGCCAGTCTGCCACGAACAGGCTGTCATGGTCGCCAGACTCGGCCAACCAGGAGTAAAATCCGGATTCTCTCAGGATGGTATTTATGGTGTCAGCATCAAGGCGGCCCCAAAGGACAGAGCCGATGGCATCATAACACCGACGCGTGCCAACTCCGCTGCAGAAAAAGCAGGGCGCGCTTCTGGGAGGATACACGCTGGGACAGCCATCTTGGGAGTAGCCACTGTAGAGAGTAAGCGGAGAGCCATGCGGGCTCTCCTTGTTAGAGTAAACGTACTCTGCGTGTCCGGGAGGGGCACGGAGCAAGTATATAAATAAAGGAAGAGCTGCGGTGACGCAGTCTCGGGTGTGGCAGCAAACTTAACTGGTCTCCGTGTGTGCTCATTTATGTGCATCCGTGTAAATCTACAATGGCGACGAGCGGGATTGCGAAATCCCATGCATCTGAACAATAACACCATAAACGTGTGATAAGTGAAAACGAATAAAGAATAAAACGTACCGAACGTGGTGCGGTATCGGCCGCCTGTGGAGGGGAGACACGACGGAGCCGGATTGTGGTGCCGGAGAGAGTGCGGTTCGGCCCCCTGTCCGGGGAAGCCGAATACGGTGAGCTTTGCCCCGCCCCGCCCCAGAAAGAAAATAAACACGTGGAGCGAAACGCTCCGTTGAGCGCTCCCCAGCCGGCGCATACTGGTGCCGGGAGGTCCCGCCCGGCAAGGAAGAACACGTGGAGCGTCACGCTCCATCGAGCGCGCCGGCTTTTAAGCCTCTCGCTCCACCGAGGCGCCGGCCGTGTGCGTCCTGTTGCCGGGGGAGCAGCAGTGACGCGGGTGCATCTCTGCTCGGGTGCCCCGCCTCTGTGGTGTTCGGCCACAGAAGAGCGGCAGGATAAGTGTTTCCCCAGGAGCCGGGGAATCACAATAACAAAGGCAACGCAGGCGAGGCATTGCCTGAAAAAAAAAAAGGAAAAGAGACCATAAATAAAACTAGAGGCTCTGCTGGCAGGCAGAGGCCTGTGAAAAAAAAAAAAGAAGAGAAGGTTTTTTTTTTTCCTTCTTCTTTTTCTCTCTTCCTTTTGTGTTGCTCCTCTGTGGTGAATAAAAGGCACAAAGCCCAGTTCAAGGTATAAACAGACATCTAAATAAAAGTTGACTGCTGTGAGTTAGGGGAGTGTGGGAGAGCAAGCATGAGTGCCCCACCCCAGGATGATGCCGGTCCACCACCACCACCACCAGGAAATCCCCAAATCCCAGCGCAGCCGAACAGTAGTACACACTCCTCCATCACGTCATTGCCACCGTTTAGCCAACTGATTGACCCGGCAACTGCTGCGCCCAGGTGGCGCTTATGGATAAATCGCCTAGAAAACCACTTCTGCGCAACTAGAGAAACAGATGGGGCCGTACGAAGGTCCGTAATGCTGCTGATGGGAGGAGATGAACTGCAAGAGTTGTTTGATTCCCTCCCTGATACAGGAGACAAGTCTGATTTCGATGCAGCGGTAACTGCTTTAAATAGACATTTTGATCCTCAACTTAATTCTGATTTTGAGCGTTTCAAGTTGAGACAGGCGCAACAGACAGAAGTCGAATCGATGGATATGTTTTACGCCAGGTTGAGAAAGCTGGTGAGTTCATGCACTGGGCTCAATCAGCAGGAGGAGATCAGAGCACAGATCATCCAAGGTTGCCGATCCAATGCCTTAAGAAAGCTTATTCTTCAACAGCAGGGGATGTCCCTCGATGACATTTTGATTCTTGCACGATCACATGAACTGTCCGCGGTGCGAGCAGACGCGATGGCAGCCGTTAGGGGTCAGTCGCTAGCGGCAGCGTCATTGACTCGTGCTGTTCAGGTTAAGGAGGAACAGGTAGAGGCTATCCAGACACGCCAGGCAGTACTGCGCAAGCCGAACCAGGTCAAACCAAGTGAGAGGGTTTGTGGAAGCTGTGGCTATGAGCACCGAGCGAACATGGGGTGCCCGGCGAAAGGACAATCATGTAATCGCTGTGGTAAAGCAAACCATTTTGCCAAAGTGTGTAGATCCAGAAGGAATAAGCCAGGGGAACAGAAAGGAAGAGATGCTAATGTGAGAGCTGTATCCAAAAGCACGGAAGAGGTAAGGGACCATGCCATGGTGAGTGGCCCGGTTTTCGATGAAGATGAAGAAGAGGACATTTTTGTAATTTCTTTCACGGGAAGGAGACAACTAAAGAAAAGACTGCCTCCAATGAGCGACGTTCACGTCAATGGCACGCTGGTATCTGTACTTATTGACACAGGGGCGTCTGTCAATGTTATGGATGAAACTCTGTTCCAGAAATTAATACCAGCCCCAAGACTCACTCCGACGACTACAAAAAAATACAACTATGGAGGGCAAGACCCCCTTCCTCTCAAAGGAACGGTGGAGGTAGCTGTGAACAGTGGAGACAAGTCCACAGAGGCAACATTCTATGTAGTGGCTGGGGATCGTGGCACTCTGCTAGGATGTCACACCGCAGAAGAGTTAGAACTGGTGTTCTTTGCACGTCAAGTCCATGACACTCAGGTGGAACGGCTTCTCAATGAGTTCCCACAGCTCTTCGAGGGGTTGGGACGGCTGAAAGGAAAGCGCATCAAGCTACACATTGACCATAGTGTGGTTCCGGTGGCGCTAAGACATCGTCGAGTGCCGTTCCATTTGCGCCCAGCTGTCGAGAAAGAGTTGCAGCTGTTGGAAGACCAAGGAGTCATCGAAAAAGTAGATGGGCCCACACCTTGGGTGTCACCGTTGGTGATCGCGCCGAAGCCTAAACAACCGGGAGCAATTCGTCTCTGTGTTGACATGCGGCTGCCAAACAAGGCCATTAGGAGAGAGAGACACATCACGCCCACCATGGATGACATTATTGCAGATTTGAATGGGGCACAGTGGTTCTCGAAACTGGATCTTAACGCGGGATATCATCAGTTGGAACTAGACCCCGAAAGTAGGAATATCACCACCTTCTCGACACATGTAGGACTAAGAAGGTACAAGAGACTAAGGCCCTCATTACGAGCCTGGCGGTCTGTGACCTCCAGGCTCGCGGTTGGCGGGAGCACCGCCGACAGCCCGGCGGTGCCCCGCAGGGCATTCTGACCGCGGCGCTTTGGCCGCGGTCAGTGCAGGAAAACCGGCGGTCTCCCGCCGGTTTTCCGCTGCCCGTTGGAATCCTCCAAGGCGGCGCAGCTTGCTGCGCCGCCTTGGGGATTCTGACACCCCCTACCGCCATCCTGTTCCTGGCGGTTCGCCCGCCAGGAACAGGATGGCGGTAGGGGGTGTCGCGGGGCCCCTGGGGGCCCCTGCAGTGCCCATGCCAATGGCATGGGCACTGCAGGGGCCCCCGTAAGAGGGCCCCGCTTGTATTTCACTGTCTGCATAGCAGACAGTGAAATACGCGACGGGTGCAGTAGCACCCGTCGCACCTTCCCACTCCGCCGGCTCGATTCCGAGCCGGCGTCCTCGTGGGAAGGTTGTTTCCCGCTGGGCTGGCGGGCGGCCTTAAGGCGGCCGCCCGCCCGCCCAGCGGGAAACTCAGAATGCCGGCCGCGGTCTTCAGACCGCGGTGCGGTATTCCTGCGGCGCAACTTTGGCGGGCGGCCTCCGCCGCCCGTCAAAGTTGTAATGAGGGCCTAAGTTTTGGAGTGTCCTCAGCTGCCGAAGTATTTCAGAATGCCATCCGAGAGACTTTGTCCGGGTTACCGGGGGTAATTAATCTAAGTGATGACATCTTGATACATTCCCGAACGAGGGAGGAACATCATCGCCATCTCAGAGCGACGCTGAAACGGTTAGCTGATGCAGGGTTGACGCTCCATAAAAAGAAGTGTGCTTTTTATCAAACGTCTGTAGATTTTTTTGGGTATATATTTTCGAAGGATGGCCTGCAGGTAGATCCACGGAAAGCTGAAGCAATCCGTCAAGCCCCCGTTCCGCAAAGTCCCACGGAAGTTCGTAGTTTTCTAGGGATGGCCACGTACTGTGGAAGGTTCATACCACAACTTGCTACTATGTCTGAACCTCTGCAGCAGCTCACGAAAGGGCAACATCGTTGGGACTGGACTCAGGAGGCCCACAAAGCATTTGAGGACATTAAGGCCGCATTGCTGGATAGGTCAACTATGGCTTATTTCAATCCCCGCCGGAGAACGGAAGTGGTGGTAGATGCGAGTCCCGTGGGGCTAGGGGCCGTTCTGTTGCAAGAACAGAGACATCAAGAGTGGATCCCTGTTGCATATGCTAGTAGGGCTTTGTCGGCAGTCGAAACCAGGTACGCGCAGATTGAACGTGAAGCGCTAGCCATTCGTTGGGCGTGCCGCCATTTTCATCTCTATTTGTATGGGCATGAGTTCCAAGTGATCACTGACCACAAACCATTAGTTTCGCTGTTTGCGGGCAGCCCACGTCTTGCGCCCCCGAGAATTGAACGATGGACCGTTCTGCTTCAACCTTATTGTTTTACAGTTGTTTATCGGCCTGGGGCAAGTAATCCTGCAGACTACCTGTCTCGTCACCCTTCTCCGCAGGTAGTTGACGCACAACAAGAACAAGATGAGGAAAGTACGGAGGTTTTCGTCAGCATGGTCGTACAGTCGGCATGTCCCAATGCACTTCTGATAGCTGACATTTTCAGTGCTACCCAGGGTGATGTAGTGTTGGGTCATGTCAAGGAAGCGTTGACTCACAAGAAATGGAAATATTTTCTAGAAAAAACTAATGTCTCATGCCCGGATCAGAAGCTGGCGATGCAAGGTCTATGGAAGGTTCGTGAAGAACTATCAACGGATACTGATGGGTTAGTGCTAAGAGGAAGAAGAATTGTGCTTCCGCAGTGTCTCTGGTCTCGAGTAGTTGACTTGGCTCATCAAGGGCATCAAGGTGCTGCGAAAACCAAAGCGAGGCTGCGTGCTAAAGTGTGGTTCCCTGGTATGGATAGGCACGTTGATGATATGGTGGGGAAGTGTCACTCTTGCATTATCACATCCATGGAACCTCCGAGTTGTCCAGTGACAACTGAACCGGCTACGTTGAAACCATGGGCAAAAATGAGCATGGACTTTGGAAGCTTTCCGGATGGGAGGTTAACGGCCGTCCTGATCGATTCCTATACAAAATTTCCCGTGGTTGAATTGGTGGCGTCGACAGCCTTTGAAAACGTAAGACCCGTTCTGCAAAAGACGTTTGCGATGTTTGGTCTGCCTGATGAGATTCGAACAGACAATGGGCCCCCATTCCAGGGGCAAGAGTTTCGTGCGTATCTTGAGGGGTTGGCGATTCGTCATCGTAAAATAATGCCATACTGGCCCCAAGCCAATGGGGATGTCGAGAGGTTTATGCGGACTCTGAATAGGGCCCTTAGAATTGGCGTTGAACAAAAGGAGAACAGTGAACAGTGCTTGTATCAATTCTTGAGTGCTTATCGTCAAACACCCCATAGCACCACGGGGTGTGGACCCTCTGATCTCATGTTCAAGGTGGCTCCACGTGACTGCATTCCAGCAGGTACTAATTGGAAACCTCCTGTGCTAGATGTTAAGGCCACACAAAGACGACGAGCGATCACTAATCAAAAGGCCAGTACAAAGCGGCAAGCCAAATATCGAGGGTTTCGAGAAGGAGATCGAGTGGTGGTGAGATGTCGGCGAGGAGGAGGAAAGTTTAGGACACCGTTCGAGCCTGAGGTGTGGGAGGTCATTGGAGTAAAAGGGTCGATGATAACTGCGGCCAGGGGACGACAGAGAGTGACTCGCAATGTGTCACATTTTCGGAGAGCTGGCCAAAGAGAATTGGTTGAAGAAGAAGAGTGTGAAATGTATGATAACGATGGTGGCTCCCTCATAACATCTGGAGAGAAGGAAAATGTGCCTGAGCCAACTATAACTATACACCCTCAGCCTGGTTGTGTTCCGGGACATGAAAATGTGCGCGCTAGAAATGCAAGATATGACTTACGTCCCAATCCTGCACCTAGTAGTCAACTAAAAGACTTTGTCTGCCAAGTTGGCTAGTCATCAATTGCATGTCATCGCCATTATTTGATGATGGAACACTGTTGGAGACTGATGAAGACAGTGTGAGAAGATGGGACACTGGTTGTCACAGAATTACATCATTTTGTTATTTGTTATTACTTTTGTTTTCCTTTAGTGTTTCTTCCTTAACGAGGGAGGGCCTGAAGGACTATGTTAAGTCATATGCATAAGTTATCTGTTAATCCGTCTCCATGTGGAGTGAAACATGGGGGGGATGTAGAGAGTAAGCGGAGAGCCATGCGGGCTCTCCTTGTTTGAGTAAACGTACTCTGCGTGTCCGGGAGGGGCACGGAGCAAGTATATAAATAAAGGAAGAGCTGCGGTGACGCAGTCTCGGGTGTGGCAGCAAACTTAACTGGTCTCCGTGTGTGCTCATTTATGTGCATCCGTGTAAATCTACAGCCACATCATTGTGGGGCCGCTGCCAAAAGTCTCGCACACAGTGTCTCTTGTGGACCGTACCTTAGTTTTATTCAGTGCTTAATTTGTGCTTGTTGATTTCGGTGCTGAGCACAGGCACTTATTTGTGAGGGCCGGGGCTTATTCTTATGCCTCAAGCATTTGCTGCGAGCAAAAGACTCATATGTGAAAGACGGAAGAAGGAAAAACTAAAAAGAGTCATAAAGGGAGAAAGTAGAAAGTTGCAGGATGAGCTGAAGGGGCAGGAGTGGCCGTAAATGAATTGAAGAGGCCCGAGATGGCTTCAGGATTACGCTGCCTCAGTATTCAGTGCTGGCAGATCTAATTACAGCAGCCTCGTGTTTATAAGAAGGGCTTTGAGCACCAGCACCTCTTAATTTACAAATTAAGCACTGGTTTTATTGCAAATGGTTTATTAGTGTTCACGTTTCTTTTCAGTTTAAACGCGCGTTATTTGTTTTGTAGACGCAATGAGTCAGGGTCAGCTGTGTTCTCTCATGCTCTTCAGGCGTCATGCCCAGACCCAGCTCAACCTATCTATAATGAAAAGAACTAGAGGAAAGATAATTGGAAGCACATTTATTGGGGTGATAGGGGGTGGATTTGATAATCAGCGGAACGGCAATTCAACCATCTCTCTCTCGTGAAATCATAGCACAGCATCCTTGCGCCCCACTTACATTACAATATTCACAACTGAGGTGGTGGTGGGGGGGGGGGGGGGGTGGCTACTGCACCCAGTAGTGGCTAGTATCAAAGATATGTCAATGTATAGCAGTTAATTTCTCTATCCCTGTAACCCATGTCCTTTACACCAACACCCATGTACTAGGGGGTGAAAGTGTGACAGAGCTTTCCTGGAACACCTGACAGCCTGCCTGCCTGCACCAGCGACGGATTTGTTTCTGCCTACACGTATGCAAATACACATTTATTTTCACTTAGTATGGGCTCAGAACGTATAAACTAAACTTGTGTCAGAAAAGTCTGCATTTTTTTACGTGTAACATTTGCTTCAATTTGTACATTGACCACGATGCCCAGTGCAGAAATAACATTTTTTACCAATTGATTAATGAAATAGTGGGTTGTAGACTGGTACTAAGTTGGCCACCACCAGTGCAGGAGTTTATGGCACCCATGTACAAATCCTGTCATGGTGATGAGAGGATGTAAAGGATCCTCCCAACTACATGTAACAAGCATTTGCAGTGCAATGTGTCTCGCATTTGCTTGAGTTAGAGCTATTGGTGTTGTAAATTCATAACTTGACTTTTCTTGCCAAATAAATTCGGCAACCCTACCTCATAATTTGGTCCTTTCCTGCCACTTAATTCTGCTGGCCCTGCATATAACTAGAGCACTTATATTTACCTTCTTCCTCTATCTGCAGTAAAAAATGTAAATGTTGCCATTTAGCATCCCAATTTAAATCTGCCATGCTACTTCGTAAAAGTTCCAACAGAATGATAATCTCCTAGCATTCATTTCTAAACATAAAGGGAATGATACTTTTGTATATTTGACATCAAATGCTAAAGCAGCAGCCAGGTTTCTGTAAGATGATTTAAAAAGGATGAAAAAAATGAGAAGAAAAAAAAAGTTTCAGAGTAGGCCGTGGGTTGCCGGTGGAAAGAACACCTTGAAAGTTTGGCGCATGTTCTTTGGGAAGCCCCTCGCCTGAGGTGTCATAATCTGAAGCGATGTTGCAGGCAGCGGCTTGTAGCTGCCTGGAATGTGGATGTTAGAAGGCCTGTCACTAAGTTTACTTAGCACTCATTTGTTTCACTCTGTTCCAGGACACAAATGCAGGTGCTGAAGATGTACTCTGGCTCTAACAACAGGGGTTTACTGAGAGATAAAGATTGTACTTAGGAGATTCCTATTTTAGCCAGCACATGAACTCACATGTCATCTCCTCCTTTGACCTAGAAAGACACACAAAGGCCTGTATTTTATTCACAACAAACGTGGTTTCATTTAAATTAGAAATATTTTCCACAAACTGTGGTGTCTTTAAGATCACATGTTCAGAATCACATGGGTTCATATCAGTCGCTATATCTATTAATACACCAAATTGTGTGTCTTTTGCTTGATGCGTGTAATTAAACAGTGCGACCTGCGAGTGTGTGTGCAGTTGTGTGCGAGCGTCTGTGGCGGTCACGCGACATAGGATGCTCACACGTATGAAGTCCTAGTCCCCTAGCGTTAAACAATAACAGGTGTGAACAAGTAACTAAATAATAAATGGAGGAGGTAAACATAAAGCTTGTTGTGCAGCACTGTAACATTGAAAGAAACTGGAATGCCTCATGTGCTCCACGGGAATGTGGCAGAACAGAGAGGAGGTGTGGCACAACTAGCACTGCTGACTTTGGAACTGAGGACCCAGGTTTGAGTCACAGTGCAAACTCAGCATCACTTAATCCTCCCATGCCTACAAAAAATGATCATGTCCTTGTGTAATATAGCTGGGACTTATGAAAAGCCTCCAATACCTTTGGATGGTGTTTGTGTGTGTCTTTTGCTTGATGTGTCTACTTTAAAAGTGCTACCTGAGAGTATGTGTGCAGCTTTATGAAAGTATCTGTGGTGGTCACGTGGCATTGGATGCTCTAGCGTGCAAAATGTTGATTCCCAACCGCTAAGCAATAACAGGCTTGGACAAGTAAATAAATAAAAAATGGAAGAGGTAAACAAAAAGCTCAGCGTGCCGTGCTGTCACAATGGAAGTAACTGGAATGGCTCATGTACTTCTCAGAAATGTATCAGAACAGTGAGAAGGTGTGGCACTACGACTAGAGCTCCATACTTTGGAACTGAGGACCCGGGTTTGAGTCACGGTGTGGCTCAACATCACTTAATCCTGCAGTGCCTGCAACAAATTAATATGTCCTTGTGTAATGTGGCTGGTACTTGTGCAAAGTCTCCAATACCTTTGGGTGGAGTTTGGGCTACTTAGCAAACAAGTAATTAAATAAACACACTGGGCAGGCACACTCGGTAAACAGAATCCAAACCAAGGAAGGGTCAGAGCCAGGTAGCTGAAGAGAACAGCGAAAGAGGGTGCACAGCAAGGAAGAGCAAATGTGATGAATATAGCCTGATTTACAGTCTTGTTTACAGGTAAGCTGAGAGCAAGAATGCTCTGCAAATGAAAAGGGAAGTTTCACTGAACAGGAGCAGGAAACAAAGAGAAAAAAGTCCCCCAAAGAACAGATGAACACAACAAAGCGCAAGTATACAGTAGTTGGTCTCTGTTCAGGAAGTGGAAAGTACAAAAAGTAATACAATAAGGCTCTCGTTACTACCACACCCTGCCAGACCTCTTAGACAAAGGTAGAAAAAGCAGTGCCATGGGCATCAAATTGACACCCAGGGTAATATCTACATTTCCTCACAGGGACCATAATCATCTGTGCTGTATAGTTTCATATTGCATACCTACCAGCCAGCAGTGAATTCCACGTGGGCATCAAAGAAGCCAGTAACTTCACCTGAAGCTGCTTTCCAGCCCACAATTCGGGCTCGGATCAGGCCTTCTCGTTTCTGATTGCGGACCACCTTTACAAGCCCGGGGTATCGTTTTTGAACATACTCCTCCAAGGGTGCCTTAAGTTCCTCTAAAAGATAGAACAAGAGAACATACATTTAGAAAACGAAAATAAAGGACCAGAGCTACTTTTAATATACACAAGGACACAGTAGATCATTTAATATATTTAGACTTTTGAGGTTATATACAGCAAGAAGCAGGCCCTTCAGGATAAATTAAGTCTGGACAAGAAACATTGAGGCCATCATTCGCAAAGTGTTTCACACTTAATTTACTCTAATAATAACAACTTGTTTTGTACAATGCTTGATACTGCAGTTCAGCCATTTCTAAGCACTCTGTCCAATTTAATGGTAGTCAAGTGATCCTGTGTGATGACTGAGAGATGGCATTTAGGAAAGAGCAAATAATACTAATTTTAATGTTCACAATAATTCCTGCAGAATGTTCCACCATACTGCAATTCCGCATAAAAAATGACTCCAGCACATCTACAAATGTCATACATTTGGTTGTGTGACATTACTATGAATGCCTTTATCACGCATGCCTTTAACACCACACAAAGCATTTACACGCAGTGCCTTTAACATGCAGGCCTTTAGCACACTTGCTTTTAAAACCTAAGTATATCTATCTATCTATCAATATATATGTATATCTATATCTATAAAAAACTTACTGGCGGTTATCAGTATATTTAGGACCATGTTTCCATACAAAAAGTATTTTTTGACTTGCCTACATCTTTGGCAACGTCTGATGAATGTTCAAAAAATTCTCCCAAAAAAGAGGCCTGGCTTATTCTTGGTGCCCAAGGAAAGTTTCGTGATAATCCGTCAAGCAGGGGCAGAGAAAAAGGGGGCTCAAAAAATGTTGTGTTTTCCATTTTAATTCCCATAGGATCTGTCAACACATCTACAGCCCGAACCGCTGGACAGAATCACACCAAATTTGGCAGAAATCTACTTTTGGTACGCAGATTGTGCGTTGTGTTAATTGTTGTTAATCCGTTCAGTAGTTTTTGAGAAACTTAGGGAAATATAAATGATATATCTCTGGCCGCAAAGTATTCACGAACAAAGAAGAGCTCATGCAGGGAAATGCACAGCTCTGACTGGCTGCCAACACTTCAAACCAGGAAGTGTCGGCAGCCATTTTGGGACTCGGCTTGAGTCAAGTCCCAGAAAAAAAGTAAAACAAAACATAAAAGGTGCCAGGGCAGAGACACCCTGACCCCTTAGCTCTGGTGGGGGGGTGGGGGGGGGGGGGAGGGGTCCCGGTGGGACCTACCCAAGAGCTAAAAAAGCATTTTTTCAATTATTTTTTGCTGCGAAATCGAAATTGTCATATTCGCAAATTCACAGCAACAAATGAAAAGAAAAACAAGCGCAGGTTTCATTCTTAAAAATGTGGGGGCCTGCAGCCCCCCCATTTCTCTGTGGACCGCCACCTCCCCAGAGCTTTCAGTATTATTTACGCTGCCCTGGGGACCGCTACCTCCTCAAGGAGTTTACTATTATTATGTATTTGGGTGGGCCCTGGGCCCCCCCGCTACCCTGAGGACTGCCACCTCTCCAGTGCTTTCATTCTAAAAAATGCAAGCCTCCACCTTCCCAGAGCTTTCAGTATTATTTATGTGGGAAGTCCACAGCCCCCCCGCTGGGACCCCCAAGGCCCGGGGACCACCACCCCCGGAGCTATCTACTCATTGTGGGAGCTGCAGGCCCCCCTCTTGGAACCACTGATGGCGCTGGGGTCCGCCACACCCCAGGGCCGGCTCCTGCTATGTCTTGGGGGTGTCTACCCCTGGGACAGCTGCAGCCAAGCCACAGCAAAAACTTTGGGTTTTGACAGCGGGATCTGGAAAGCAAAATCTCCAAAGCTTTCATCTTTGTCCCCTATCCCCCAGCCATGCAGGTCATGCAGGCAGGGAAACACGTTTGCTCTCACTTGGCCAGAGCAATTTTATAGCTCCTGCTAAGTGAGAGCAAACACTAAGGGGATCTTTATGACTTCGGTGGACGGAAATGCCTGTCTGCCGAAGTCCCGACGAGTAGGTTGCCGTCAGTGCGACTGCCTCCTCGCAGGCCCCATTATGAGTATCCCACTGGGCTAGCGGGAAATGGCCTACAGCATTGCCTCTGGCTCATAATAGAGCCGGCTGTAATGCTGTAGTGCGTGAGGTGCACCATCACCCGTTGCGATGTTCGACAGTGAACATCGCGACAGGGCTAGCCGGGGGAGGCCCTGCTCTGCTCATGAAAAATGCATGGGCAGTGCAGGGGCCCCCTTTTGACCCCCTGCATCCCGTCTCCACCAGTCTTTTTATAGCGGTGCCACTGCCATGAAGCCGCTGGCGTAGAAGGGACTCGAAATCCCCAGGGTAGCGCTGCATGCAGTGCTGCCCTGGCAGATTCAGACTGTGTCGCTACCGCTGTGGTCGTAATGTGTCAGTCGGACCTCCACATTGGCAATGGTCTGACAGCCACTGCCACCCTGGCGGTCTTAAGACCACCAGGGTCGTAAAGAGGGGATAAGTCTTCTCCCAGAGGCCAGGAACATGAAAAAGATTTGGACAGGGAAGCAGCTGAAAATATGGCTCCCACAGGCGTGAACAGCCTTTTTAGCTGCTCCCTGCGAGCGGAAGCAATACCAGCTACCGCTGGAGGTACTTGAGTAATTGAGTGTCATCTGCTTAGGAAATAGTAGCGAACTCAAATGACATTATATGTGTTATAGACGTTTAACATAGATGTTGAAGAGGACAGAAAAAAGTGACAGTCCCTGAGGAACTTCACTAAGGTTTTGGAAAGGAGAAGACTTAGGGGGTTATTACAACTTTGGAGGAGGTGTTAATCCATCCCAAATGTGACGGATATACCACCAGCCGTATTACGAGTTCCATAGGATATAATGGACTCGTAATACGGCTGGTGGTATATCCGTCACTTTACCGTCACTTTTGGGACAGATTAACACCTCCTCCAAAGTTGTAATAACCCCCTTAGTGACTGAGAATATTATTTCACATATGAATCCAAATATTTTGCCACTATTCCGAATATGCCTACTTCTTTACCACAGAAAAGTATGATAGAGTGATCCATCATATCACAAGTCACAGAGAGGTCCAAGAGGACCAAAATGGCAGAGTCCTCATTGTTCAATGGCAGTTCTATGCTGTCAAATTAAGGAAAAAACACAATCTCTGAGCTTTTTTTGGGGGGTGGGGTGTCGCAGTTGCCATTTGCCCAGAAGCTTAAGATTTCCAAATATGAGGTCAACTGAGTACCTGCTTGTCTTTCTGCAATCTGAGCCAACTATAGCACACTCTGAAAGGTTAGTAATTGTTGACTATAGTGTAATCAAGATGTTCTTTCTTTCACAGAGAGAGTATGACCCCCTGCTTCCGGGATGCCAGAACAATGCTTCCATTTTCTTACGATAATGGCATTACTCCTAGTCCTACTCCCTCGCCTTCCTTTTAACCAATGAGGCCTCCCGCCTCCCCCTAGACCCTCCCTTCCCCTTTCAAAACCCCCCCCCACCCTTATCCCCTCCTGTACAAAAACCAAGCCCAAGCCGCAACTCGGACAGTCCGTACTGGGAGGGTGGGAGGGAACGGAAAAGGAAGGCGAGGGAGTAGGACTAGGAGTAATGCCATTATCGTAAGAAAATGGAAGCATTACCTCCCGTCCCTCCCTCGCCTTCCTTTTAACCAATGAGACATAGCAAGAAAACACACAGGAGACGGACACCGAGTTGCAAGACCTTTATTTAATATCCTGCACCAAGAACATCCCCCAACATTATCTCATAGAGGATAAGACCCGGTGACCTAGCACCGACTCCAAACTACCCAAGTCAGACAGCCTATAATGACGCACAAACGTCGAAGGAGAAGCCCAAGTGGCGGCCCTGCAAATTTCCACCACCGAAGTCCCCTGAAGCTCTGCCACCGTAGTCGCCATGCCTCTGGTAGATCTCCCCTGAATCCCTAGAGGAGGAACCACCTCTCTCAAGGAATAGGCCAACAGAATTAAAGATCGAACCCACCGACTCAAGGAAGCCGTGGAAGGCTTCTCACCTTTGCGAGCCGGACCAAAATTAACAAACAGTGAATCCCCTTTACGAAAAGGAGCCACCACCCGCAGATACTCCAACAAAACTCTACGTACATCCAACGAATGCAAACGGACCTCCTCCCTTGATGAGGGATTCGGACAAAATGAAGGAAGAATGACCTCCTGCCGGGAATGGAACGAAGAATTGACTTTAGGAATAAAAGACGGAACCGGAACCAGAACCACCCTATCGGGAAAAATCTTACAAAAAGGAAAGGAACATGCCAACGCCCCCAATTCCCCCAACCGACGAGCCGAAGTAATGGCTACCAAAAAGAACGCCTTCAAAGATAGATGTCGCAAATCACAGTCCCCCAACGGTTCAAAAGGGGCCTCCGTCAACACATCCAAAACCAAGGACAGATCCCATGAAGGAAAAGAACGTACCGGGCGAGGAAATAAATTAACAAGCCCTTGAAAAAATCTAGGCATCAATCGCCCTTCATCCTGAAGATTACGCCATGGTCCTCTGAATGCCTGAATAGCCGCCCACTGGTCGAAGAGATGCCACTGACAACCCTAAATGAGCACCATCCTGCAGGAACTGCATCACCTCAAAGATAGAAGCGCAGGTAGGATCCAACTTACGACGTAAGCACCAAGACGAAAACACCTTCCACTGCCTACCATAAGAAAGCAAAGTGGAACGTCTCCTTGACGCCAGCAAGGTAGAACTCAAAGCCACCGGCACCCCTAGACCTGTCAACCCCCTCCGTTCAACTTCCAGGCCGTCAAGTGTAACCTCCTCAATGACCCCACTGGGAGGCAGGGAAACTCCAGGGGAGACGGACAAAGAGGCAGAGGCCAGATCCTCCCCTCTGCCATCAGCATCAACAATGGGAACCAATTCGCTCTCGGCCAAAGAGGCGCAATTAGGATAACCCTGGACCCCAGATCCCTTACTCGTAACAGAAATGCCCTGAGTAGTTGAAAAGGAGGGAACGCATACAAAAGGCCCTGCGGCCAAGGACATGACATCCCGTCCACCTCCCATGCTTGGGGACACCGAAACCGAGAGCAGAAGCGCTCCACTTTCGCATTCCCTACTGACGCAAACACATCCAGCACTGGAAGACCCCAAAGCCGAACCAGATGCTGAAATAGAGACTTCCGGAGAGAGAAAAGTTGGGAGGAAGGAATCACTCTGCTCAGCAGATCCGCTCGAACATTTACCACCCCCCGAATGTACGAAGCCCTGAGAGAAGGAACCCACTCCTGAGCCCACACAAAAATCTCCCTGACTAGATTGAACAGAGCCCTCGACCTGGTCCCCCCTTGCCGATTGACATAAGCCTTGGCCACTAAGTTGTCCGTGCGAACCAGAACCGCCGACCCCCTCAGGGAATCCTGGAAATGGACCAGAGCCAGGAATACTGCCCGCAATTCGCGCCAATTCGAAGACCGACTCGCCTCCCGAGGGGACCAAAACCCCTGAATCTGAGCCGACTCCATCCATGCCCCCCATCCTGAGAGGCTGGCATCCGTCGTTACCACCACGGGTCTCAGAGGTGATAAAGAAACCCCTACCCTCCGGTGGGCTGCCTCCAACCACCATTGCAACTCCCTGCGAATCAATCCGGACCCTGGAACCCTGTCCTTCAGAGAACTGGACCCTGGTGCCCACCTTCTCAAGAACCAAGTCATCAAGCACAGGAGATGGAAACGTGCCCAAGGCACCAGAAAGATCACCGACGCCAAATGACCCTGCAGACGCAACCATAGAAGAGCTCGGGGAGCAGACAGTAACAATACCTTCTTTACCAAAGCCTGGAGTACACCCAACCTTTTTTCTGACACAGTCACCAACCCTAGAAGAGTCTGAAACCGAGCCCCCAGAAAAACCAGATCCCGGGACGGCACTAAGTTTGACTTCTCCCAATTGATTAAAAACCCGTGGTTTTGCAGGACCCCCAGAACTTGGACCACCTGCCTCTGCAAAAGGTTTCGTGATGGGGCATGAATCAAAATGTCGTCTAGATAAGGATGCAGAAACACCCCTTCTGAATGAAGCAAAGCCACTAGAGGAGCCAGCACCTTTGTGAAAATTCGAGGAGAAGATTTTAGACCGAAAGGCAGAACGCAAAACTGATAATGGTCCCGACCCACAGCAAACCTCAGGAACTTTTGAGAGGATCTTGCCACAGGCACGTGTAGGTAAGCATCCTGCAGATCCATTGACACCAGAAAGTCCCCTTGCCTGACCAATGGAAAAATAGTCTGAATGGACAGCATGCGGAAATGCACTGTCCTGATCCAGGTATTCACCTCCTTTAGATTGAGCACTGGTCGAAATCCCCCTGAAACCTTCTGCACAAGAAACAAGACCGAATAAGTGCCCTGACCCCGTTCGTCTAGCGGAACGTGGGAAATGGCTCCCTTGACCAGTAAGTCTCGCACTCCGTCCAACAATGCCCTTCTCCGAGACCCCTCTGAAGGCAGAGGAGTGGGACGAACCCCTGAATCTGGAGGAACCACAACAAAATCTATGACATAACCCTTGGACACAATGTCTAGTACCCAATGATCGGTTACACTGTCCTCCCAAGCTGAAAGAAAGTGACTCAATCTTCCCCCAACCGGCCCTCTGCCAGGCCCACAGTGATTGTCAGGACCCCTTCTTGAAACCACCCCGGGTCGCAGGAGCAGACTTCTTAGGCGAAAAACGCGGCTGAAAACGCCGTTTCCTAAATGAAAAGGATTTAGCATCCCTAGAAGGAGAAGATCTGGAACGCTTCTTCCACCCTTTACTCGAAGAAGAGCCCCCTTTATAAGGTAAGGCATGCTTCCTCTCCTTAAATGCCTTGGAAAGCATGGATGGTAATTGATCTCCAAACAGGTTACGGCCCTCAAACGGCAGTCTCAACAAGGACGCCTTTTCCCCTGGATCAGCCTTCCAGGAACGCAACCAGAGGGATCTACGAGCCCCAATCAAAGACCCGGATGCCAGAGCCGAAGTACGGACCACATCTGAAGACACATCAGCCAACAATCTGGCCTGCTGCTCCATGCCAGCCAGGAGCTCTGAACACTCCGCCCCTTCCTGTACAGCTACCGCCAGTTTATCAAAGTCTTGAACCAATGACTGTGACGCATAAGCAGAATAAATCCCTGCCTTCAGCGCTAGATTCTCCGCAGCAAAAGCCCTCTTAAGACCCGAATCCACTTTACGGTCAATGGCATCCGTAGGCACACAATCCTCCGGATTGACTGCCGTCTTGTCAATCAGAGTAGCCAAAATAGAGTCCAGGCGAATAGAAGGAGGCAAAACCTCCTCACCCTCAAGTAAGTAAAGTTTCTGAAGGAATCGAGGAACCTGAGCCTTCTCCACATCCTTCCACTCACGAAACACCATATCCTTCACAGGTCCCTGGAAAGGCATGGCAAACTTCGAAGGTGTCTGATATTGAGGAAATAAATGAGAATCCGAGTTTGTAGGTTGAAACACTGGGAAACCCAAATTGTCCCGAACATGTGCCATCACATCCCACATTTCTTCTCTGGAAACATATTTTCCCCCAGATGACGTCGATGGGG
The DNA here is from genome assembly GCF_031143425.1 of Pleurodeles waltl. NCBI lineage: Eukaryota > Metazoa > Chordata > Amphibia > Caudata > Salamandridae > Pleurodeles > Pleurodeles waltl. Next base: position 112,256,597 of record NC_090441.1, on the reverse strand, counting down.
CCTCATCCTCACTCTCTGATGAGGATTTCCTTGCCGCTACTGATGAGAGCGCACGCTTAGCCTGACCAGACCTGGCCACGCCTGTTTGCAGTGCCCTGGTAACAGCTACCTCAATCATATCCTGCACCTCCTCTCTAGACATGAGGGGAGTACCTCTGTCAGGAACCTGAGGGTTCTCAGGAAGAGCCATGCTATCCTCACCTCCCTCCTCCGAGGAGGAAGAAGAGACAATCCTACGTCTCTTTGCTGCAGCTTTCGGCATGGTAAACCACAAAATCACACTGACTTCATTCCCAAAAAACTGACTATATATGGGACCATGGTCCTCCCCCCAACAGGGCTCCACCAATCCCTAAAACGGCAACATCCTCTAAAATCCATAAAAAACCACGGGCCGAACGCCCGTCCTATCTGCATCACAAACATGAAGGTCCTCGGTTCCTCGCGGCTCCGCGGCGCGGAAAACCGGAAACCAACGCCCCAGCCACAGAGGGCCGGCTGACCCCGTCAGCCGGCCCCCAGAACACGCCTCTCGAGCAGCCATGCTGCTCGTACAAGCCGCGCCCCAGCCGTAGCACTCCTCGCGGAGCTCCGCGTCCCGAGGAGTGCCTCCTTCGATGACCTCCAGGCCCCGCCGTGCAGGTGAGAAAGGAAAAAGAAATACGTCTAGCGTGGGCTAGACAAAAGAACAGGAGGGGATAAGGGTGGGGGGGGTTTTCGAAAGGGGAAGGGAGGGTCTAGGGGGAGGCGGGAGGCCTCATTGGTTAAAAGGAAGGCGAGGGAGGGACGGGAGGTAATGTCTGTTTTTCTCTGGTGATGGGGAGAAGGTCAACCTTTTCAGGAGTAGAATGTTGTAATTGTCAGAACTCTATGATGTGAGATTGCTCGAAGTTTAAGTAGATCTTTCATATTTAGAGATAAAGGATGAAAACTAACTGAAGTAAACCAACAACTCATCTAAGTGTAGCTACCTAAACCATACCCCGTCCTTCTCTGTTCCGGGCACCTAGCCTATCATTGCTATATCAATAAACCAACTGTAATGAAATCATTTTGGGGCCTCATCGGAATAGGCAGCTATATACCAGATATAGTCGAAAAGAAACATCTCAAGCCACCTTGCCTCCTACATCGACCAAAGAGTAGGCTCTTAACAGGGGTGGGGGTGATTGGCATTTCCTTCTAGTCACCTCCTGAATAAGTCCATAGTTTGAAGTTTTCATCCACCCAAGGCTTGTATAACGCTTTCTGACTTCATTGCGCTGCACCTGTGACCTCGCTCTCCTCCTCTCTGCTTCATACAGTATAAGGATACCAAATGAGAACTCAATGGCTTCTGATGTTACTAGATAAAATGCACTACTTCCTGGAGGAAATCAGCTGCTTCTTCAGATTACTGTATTGTCCTCCTCTGAACAGTTCTCTGTTGCTTTGTTGCTTGGGTCACACGTAAAACCAATTTTTCTGGTGTTGGAAATTGGGTCTATAGTTGGGAGATGTATGCACCCTGTCCAAGCAGGGACCACAATCCTAGTCAGGGTAGGTCACAACACAACCTAAATTAGGAGGAAGGTAGAGTCCGTCTATCTGAGTCAGGGGTCAGCAGGCAGCAGGGCAACAAACAGGCCAGCAGTCCTTCCAGCAAAGCAGTCCAGATGAGACCTTTGGGCAGCTAGGCAGTACAACGGACAGAGTCCAGTTGTAGGTCCAGAAATGACTGATTTGATAGGGTCACAGACACAGCATATATACCCAAAAGTGTCTTTGAAGTGGAGGAAACGTCAAAGAGTGGTTTTGAAGTGCACAAGTTTCCCTTTCAACCCAGCCATGTCTGCCTGGACCCCTGCCAGTGGGGTTTTCTGGCCTTTGTGTGAGGGCAGGCCCCTGGCCTATGAAGTGGAAATGAGAGCCCTGCCACCCTTCCTGCCCAGGAAGACCCATCAGTATGCAGATGCAGCTTAGCATCCTGTGTTTATAACTGTCTGGGTGGAATGCACAAGGGGAGTTGTCAACCACTACAGACCAGATGTGGATTGTAGGCAGGCTATGAGGCACAGAGGCTGTGAGGCACAGAGAGCAGTAAGTGCAGAGAAATGGCTTCTCTCTGAAAGTGGCATTTCTGAAATAGTAATTTAGGTCCATAGTAGTATAATTTATTATCCTCAAAGAATGCCAAGGGATGCAAGTGTTGCACCTCTATCACCTGTTTATCACCAATGGATTGACTGTTCAATAACAAACTGTAATCAATTAATACAAACATATTGTTTCCATCAGCCTCAAACATGTCAGATCTCTGGAGAGGAAGATCATTGTAAACGAAGAAAGACAACAAAAGAAGGAACAGTCCTAGAACCAAATATAGAAACAACATTTTTGGTTGTTTCCATTATAGTTTGATTTCTTGTTTTCATTTATTTATGCTTTCAGACGTGCTCGCTTAACAGCTCCGAGCACTTAATAAAATGCCAATGACATGATATATATTGGAAAAGGCAGAAACAATCTGAGCAGGTACAATGGAGCCTGGCCTGGGGCCATCAAAATATTCCAAAGCCAATCGACTACAGAGACATTGATAAAGTGAACTGATGGTTTTGCAAGAGCAAACTCTCCCAGTGCTCCTCTACGTGCCTGCCCAGGGTCTAACACAGTAAATGGAATCATGCCCAGGTGATGGAGGATCTGTTGCATTTCGCCTCAGAAGACCCAAAGCAGCCACGAAGATGCATGTTTGTGCGGCATCACATCCTTAGTAAATAAAGGCATTTATAAAGCACTCTCTGCAAAAAGTATCGGCCGTGTGAATGTAAGTCCAAAGTTTAACTGCTTAATAAGGACCCTGAGATTTTGCATCGGTAATCCTACTGGTTATCATGTGAACACCTGGGATTTCAGTGGGTGTCAAGTGGGTGCATGTACTCTTTCTGGCTATGTGTACGAAGAAGCAGTTCTTTTTGTAACCTGTCTTCAATGGTAAGGGAGAGTTGGGCGGGCCCTCATGCAAGTGAGGCTTCATTGGCATTGTTGGGTAGCAAATGCAGTCTTCAGGCTTCGGAGGGGCCCCGGTGCTGGTGCACACACTGCATTGTCGATAGCTATGCCCCTGCTTTGGAGACCATGGAGGAGAACTGAATAGCTAAAGTTCACCCCCACAATGCGGTATCGAGGTAATTTATCGGACCTAGTCTGCATGCAGTAACGCAGGACAACTCCACACCTGCGCAGCATAATTTTGTACCATGCTTTTCACTAACCTACTAGTGACTTTGAGTTTTCAAACTAATCTACGTACGATTATATCTGTCCCCGAAATCAACATCTGCAGTGGTTCACAGAACGTCCTGGCTAACGAATACTATTAATTAGGTAGGTTGCAACCTCCTACCTGGGGCTACAAATACTGGGATCGTGGCCTGAAAGGGACAACAGACCATCAACATCTCCAAATATGATTTTTTTTTTTAATAAAATGAGCCTGCCTTTCTTAAGAAACCAATACTACTTAAAAATTGGGAAAAACATCAGGGGCACCAGACTGTGGTCGCATGGATCACTATCCTTTCCCTCTGAGGCCGCCATTCTTATTTTTTTTATTGGGAAGGGGTCGCAAATGTACTTCTTCACCTTTGAGAATCCTCTTTGAAAAGTCTCCTTTGTAGAGTCACTACCTGGTCAGTGGTTTGCGACTGGAACTGGAACTACAAACCATTGACACATGCCATGGAGAATCGCACATTGGAAGGAAAGCCACATGTATTCTTCTAAATTGCGACCTGTTATGGAACACCAAGCTTATTGTATGAGTTGGAAAAAGTTTTCCAACTGGTAAAACTGGTTTTGTACATAACAAATTGGGATTTTGCAGTCACAACCACAATGATTTTGCAAATCGCAGGGTTTGCGACCATGAACTCGTTCAGTATTAGTTTTGCCACTGGTCAATCAGGGCACATGGAATTCTTGCCCTTGCTGGTCAGTGCAAACATTTGTGCAAAATAGCATAGCAAGGGTGGCAATTTTGTTTCGCTCTGGCACTGTAACTCCATCAGTTGTAGGAGCAATCCATAGATTTGTCCCTTTTTGGACCCCAAGGTTTTTAGTTCTTTTGAGTTCTGCTGAAAAAGGAAGGCTCACTATCTCTGTGCCTTGTGTGATCTGGAATACCATTCGTGTTCATGCCTTTTGCCTGGAGTGCAAATCACATTGCTGATATTGAATTTTAATATTTAATGTCTATCCTGCAATTTGTACATGTGCATGCTTCTTGAACTGTTGCATGGGTCAGAGATCGGCTGGTGAGTGAGCTATCATTATTATTAAAAAACATAAATGTCTTTGTGATTCAGTGGGTGGCACGACAAGCTGACAGCTTGTAGTTATGCGCACAAATATCTTAAAGCCTTAACTACATCTCTAAATTTATACCTTGTAAAATATTGCTTTTTATTTTTAGTGCTTCAATGTAGTTTTATCTTAAGAAAGAAACAAGCATTTAGTTAGAAATGGGGTTTTTGGTTGGCAGTCAGGTTACCCTCTGTCCAAGCAAAAGCCCTCACTCTAGTCAGGGTAAGTCACACACTATCCAAGATTATCCTGTGCCCACCCTCTGGTAGCTTGGCACGAGCAGTCAGGCTTAACTTAGAAGGCAATGTGTAAAGTATTTGTGCAATAAGTCATACAATACCACCATATAACACCACAAAAATACACCACACAGTGTTTAGAAAAATATATAATATTTATCAGGATAATTGTAGGTCAAAAAGAATAAAGATGCAATGGAAAATTGTAGAACTATCACCGAAAAGTGATATAAAGTGTCTTAAGTCTTTAGAATGCAATACAGTGTCTTTCAAGCACAAAGTACCTGGTTTCTGGTGGAAAATCTCCTCAGAGGGCCACAGGAAAAGGGATGCGTGGAAAAAGGGTGTGTGCGTCGATTTCTCCTCAGCACACAAAGACTTGCGTCGTTCTTTTCCACGCGGGGAAGTCGGGCATCGTTTTCCGGCGCGCAGACAGTCTCTTTTCGTGGATCGCGGGGATTACCAGATGTCCCGGGTCTGTGCGTGGATTCTCCTACTTGTTTTCCGGCTGCGCGTCGTTCTGCGGGACTGCGCGTCGAAGTTTCGATCTCACGGCAGGCGTCGCGTCGATTTCTCCTTGGAAGTCGGGCGGCGTTGTCCTTGCGAGGCCGTGCGTCGAAATTTTGGTCTCACGGCAGGCGTCGCGTCGATTTCTCCTCGGAAGTCGGGTGGCGTTGTCCTTGCGAGGCCGTGCGTCAAAGTTTCGCGTTCACGGTAGGCGTTGCGTCGATTTCTCCTGGAAAGTCGGGCGGCGTTGTCCTTGCGAGGTGGTGCGTCGAAGTCTCGATCGTCCCGAGAGCGTCGCGTTGATCAGCGTCGGTGTGCGGCGTTTTTCTCACCGCGAAACAAGCTGTGCGTCGAAATTTTCGGCGCACGGAGCGTCCAAGTGAAAGGAAGAAGTCTTTTTGGTCCTGAGACTTCAAGGAACAGGAGGCAAGCTCTATCCAAGCCCTTGGAGAGCACTTTCACAGCCAGACAAGAGTTCAGCAAGGCAGCAGGGCAACAGCAAGACAGCAGTCCTTTGTAGAAAGCAGACAGGTGAGTCCTTTGAGCAGCCAGGCAGTTCTTCTTGGCAGGATGTAGTTTCTGGTTCCGGTTTCTTCTCCAGCAAGTGTCTGATGAGGTAGGGCAGAGGCCCTGTTTTATACCCAAATGTGCCTTTGAAGTGGGGGAGACTTCAAAGAGTGGCTAAGAAGTGCACCAGGTCCCCTTTCAGTTCAATCCTGTCTGCCAGGGTCCCAGTAGGGGGTGTGGCAGTCCTTTGTGTGAGAGCAGGCCCTCCACCCTCCCAGCCCAGGAAGACCCATTCAAAATGCAGATGTATGCAAGTGGGGCTGAGTACCCTGTGTTTGGGGTGTGTCTGAGTGAATGCACAAGGAGCTGTCAACCAAGCCCAGCCAGACGTGGATTGTAAGGCACAGAAGGATTTAAGTGCAAAGAAATGCTCACTTTCTAAAAGTGGCATTTCTAGAATAGTAATATTAAATCCGACTTCACCAGTCAGTAGGATTTTGTATTACCATTCTGGCCATACTAAATATGACCTTCCTGCTCCGTTCAGATCAGTAGCTGCCACTTCAACAGTGTATGAGGGCAGCCCCAATGTTAGCCTATGAAGGGAGCAGGCCTCACATTAGTGTAAAAACGAATTTAGGAGCTTTACACTACCAGGACATATAACTACACAGGTACATGTCCTGCCTTTTACCTACACAGCACCCTGCTCTAGGGGTTACCTAGGGCACACATTAAGGGTGACTTATATGAAGAAAAAGGGGAGTTCTAGGCTTGGCAAGTACTTTTAAATGCCAAGTCGAGGTGGCAGTGAAACTGCCCACACAGGCCTTGCAATGGCAGGCCTGAGACAAGGAAAAGGGGCTACTTAAGTGGGTGGCACAACCAGTGCTGCTGGCCCACCAGTAGCATTTAATTTACCAGCCCTATGCACATAAAGTGCACCTTACTAGGGACTTATAAGTAAATTAATAGTCCAATCAGGTATGATTCAGGGTTACCATGTTTTAAGGGAGAGAGCATATGCACTTTAGCACTGGTTAGCAGTGGTAAAGCGCGCAGAGTCTAAAAACCAGCAAAAATGAGGTCAGAAAAAGAAAAGGAGGAAGGCAAAAAGTTTGGGGATGACCCTGTCAAAAAGCCAGGTCCAACACATTTGTAATGCAGTGGGTCTCGCATTTGCTTGAGTTAGAGCTATTAGCGTTGTAAACTCCTAACCTGACTTTTCTTGCCACATAAACTGGTAATGAAAATTAAAAGAGTTTTGCAATGCGAGCCGACGGTCACCATTAGCGTGAAGGAGACACAGAAAAGGAAACAGAAAGTTTGCTTGCAGTGAAACGTATCGGCAAAAGTGCAATTATCCATGTAACCGGCAATAGTAGAATTCTCCATGTAACAGGGTTGATGTCATGCAAAGCGCTCGACTATTGCCCGGCAAGATTGCGTTGCGCAGGTGTTAGAAATGGGGTCTCTAGTTGGCAGTCGGTTTGCACCCTGTCCAAGTAGGGACCCTCACTCTAGTCAGGATAAAGGAGATGCCTGCTCAGATAACCCCTGCTCACCCCCTTGGTAGCTTGGCATGAGCAGTCAGGCTTATCTCAGAAGCAATGTGTAAAGCATTTGCACATAACACACAGTAATAAGTGAAAACACTACAAAAGGACACCATACCAGTTTTAGAAAAATAGCCAATATTTATCTATATAAAACAAGACCAAATACGATAAAAATCCAACATACAGTATGAAAAATATGAATTCTGCAAGATTTACCCAAAACTACAGTTCCTTGAAGTCGATAGCTCCACCTGGGCTATCACGGCATCATGATCAACAAAACCAACAGTTCAGGCCAGCTGTGGCGTTGCGGGCCAGCTATGGTATTGGGAAGACCTGCAAACAGTACCTTGGATTTGCAGGGCGTCGTGATCCTCGCGGTGAGCTCGGAGAGCGGCGTCACTGACGTTGCGTTGTCGGTTCCGGAGTCGGTTCCGGAGTCATCAGGCCCTTGAGGTCACACGCATTGCAGATCGAACTCCAGGCTGATGAAGTCACGTGCGCCGGCGTAGATGGCATCGGGGTTGCGGTGCGAAGTGAGACGATGCGGCGTGCGGTGTCCACAGGTCACGGTGCAGGCAGCGGCTCGTTGACGGCGTCCAGCGGCGTCGGTGAGACCAGGGCTGCAGTGTGAAGCGGGGCAGTGCGACATGCGGTGTCCACAGGTCACGGTGCAGGCAGCAGTGTCGTTGTTGCTGAAGCGCTGTCGTCAGTAGACCCAAGCCAGCGGGACGGGACGGTGCTTCGTGACCCTTACGAGCGGTGTCCACAGGCCACGGTGCAGGCACGATGCCTGGTAACGACACAGGAGTCGATGGTGCTGGCGTCGGTGAACCGGGGTTGCTGGGCAGGATGGGATGGTGCTTCGTGTACCGTACCTCACGAGCAGTGTCCACAGGCCATGGTGCAGGCAGCGGCGCAGGTGTCAGCAGGAGCAGTGTCGTCGGGGATGCCCAGGCTGCGATGTGAGCAGGCAATGCCGTAGTGCGAGGCCCACAGGTCGCGGTCCGAGCAGCGGCTCGGTGAAGTTGTCTGATGACGGCGTCGGGGAGACCAAGTTCGTGGTACGAAGTGGGGCAATGCAACTCCGTGTGGCGTCGGCAGGTCACGGTGCAGGCCAGCGGCGTCATTGGCTCCGTCGCAGTGGTTAGTTCCCAGTGCTGCAGGTCGAGGAAACTTAAGTCTTTGGTGTCCCTGGGACTTCAAACAGGAGGCAAGCTCTACTCCAAGCCCTTGGAGAATTTTCTCAAGCAGGACACACAGCAAAGTTCACCCTTTGCACTCTTTTCAGGCAGAAGCAGCAACTGCAGGCCAATCCAGCAAAGCAACACAGCAAAGGGACAGTACTCCTCCTTCAGCTCTTCAGCTCTGATCCTGGGCAGAGGTTCCTCTTCATTCCAGAAAGATTCTGAAAGTCTGGGGTTTTGGGTCTTCTTCTTATACCCAGTTCTGCCTTTGAAGTTGGCAAACTTCAAAGCAAACTCTCAAGAGTTTGCAAGATCCTTCCTTGTCCAGGCCAGGCCCCAGACACTCACCAGGGGGTCGGAGACGGCATTGTGTGAGGGCAGGCACAGTCCTTTCAGGTGTGAGTGACCACTCCTCCCCTCCAGCACAGATGGCTATCAGGATATGCAGGCTACACCCCAGCCCCCTTTGTGTCACTGTCTAGATGAGAGGTGGGAACAGCCCAACTGTCAAACTGACCCAGATGGGGAATCCACAAACAGGCAGTCACAGAATGGATTAAGCAAGAAAATGCCTACTTTCTAAAAGTGTCATTTTCAAACTAACAATCCAAAAACCAACTTCACTAAAAGATGTATTTTTTAATTGTGAGCTCAGAGGCCCTAAACTCCAAATTTGTATCTGCTCTCAAAGAGAATCTGCGCTTTAAGGATATTTAAAGGCAGCCTCAATGTTAACCTATGAGAAAGATAGGCCTTGCACAGTGAAATACGAATTTGGCAGTATTTCACTGTTAGGACATATAAAACACACTAGTATATGTCCTACCTTAAACATACACTGCACCCTGCCCATGGGGCTACCTAGGGCCTCCCTTGGGGGTGCCTTACATGTAGTAAAAGGGAAGGTTTAGGCCTGGCAAATGGGTACACTTGCCAAGTCGAAAAGGCAGTTTAAAATTGTACACAGAGACACTGCAGTGGCAGGTCTAAGCCATGTTTACAGGGCTACTAATGTGGGTGGCACAACCAGTGCTGCAGGCCTACTAGTAGCATTTGATTTACAGGCCCTGGGCACCTCTAGTACACTTTACTAGGGACTTACCAGTAAATCAAATATGCCAATCATGGATAAACCAATCAACAGTACACTTTACACAGAGAGCATTTGCACTTTGGCACTAGTTAGCAGTGGTAAAGTGCCCAGAGTCCTAAAGCCAACAAAAACAGGTCAGAAAAAATAGGAGGAAAGAGGCAAAAAAACTGGGGATGACACTGCAAAAAGGGTCATTTCCAACAGCAGGAAATAAAAAGAAATAGTGCAGAAGCCATTTGGAAAACATGGAGCCTCGTATGTTTTCAGTAGTTTACCGGTGCTCTAGAGGAGGGCTAAACACCGGAAAAAGTAAGAGGTATGTATGCCTTTCACTAATGAAATTGAGTGAATTTTAAAAGGCAAGCTCAAGTACCAACCAAACTGATGGGCGTGATTAAAAGCCCACAGAGAGATTTCAACACGGGCCAGAGCGCTTGCACGCACTCCACCCTAAAAATGATGATTGATACGTTTGAGTTAATCTCAGCAAATGGTTCACATGCCACTTCATCTTTTTGCTCACTGTGCCACTTCATATAGGTGCCAACCTTGGTCCTTCTTTAAATTTAACTTTAGAACCCAAACTGAGAGGCCACACCCCTTCTGAATGGGAACACAAATAGGACCATACTGGTTTCAGCCTTATTAGGCCTCACTCTTGAGATGCATCTTGAGACCCAGGGCGTCTGGTAGGTGGAATGCTGGAATTATTATCAAACATTGCCAATAACACATAACAATAATGATGTGGTAAGCATAATTCTCAAATTAAATCTCAACACAGGTTCGGACGTCACTGAAGTGGCACAGTACGAAAAATGATAGACTGGAATACAGCCTAGAGTGCCCTACCAATTAAGTTCGGGGCAAGCCGTGGCCTAGTAACACTAATGTGCATACTAGACCCTAGTATATTTTAGCTTAAGTTACACCAGGAACCCTCCCCAAGCGTGCCTCAGATCAATAGTCATATGTGTTGAATACCCACACTCCTAAATTGTTGGTAATTTACAACATTTAAAAACACAACGCCCAGTTCACAAAGCCCTCTTTCATTAGTAGGTCTGAATTACTCCTGGACGTTCAGGCGTATGTAACGCACAGGCCAAAGGTATTCATAGATAAGGCTTTGTGAAACAAACATTTATATTTCAGAATAGGTTTATCCATATTGTTTACAAAAAATATCGTCCTATTGGGTCTACTATCAATGGGCAATATTTTTTTTGTAAACAACATTTAGGAAATTATATTTCTGTTAAACACTATGCTGGTTATGATATTCTGGTACCACAACACATTTTCAGTAGACCTGGGTTGCAAACATAATTATCCCACGGTGAACATGACTTGGAAAATGCCTCAGTTTTTATTGGGGCATACAAGGAAGAAGGTGTGTATCAGGTAAAATTGTTAAAAAACGAAAGGACTCTAGAAATCAAACACCAGGAATGTTCTAATCCTATGCATGAATGGTCTGCATTGTGTTATGAGCCTACTACACAGACTTAAAAACATTTTTAAAATAATCTTTTTATGTATCCCATTGACATGACCTAGTAACAACTAGAGGTGGGCATACATCGGGGCACCATCATCATGTGGAATATCTAAAAGTTCGGCAAGATTATGTTTGAATATTGTGAGGAGTCATTCAGCATTCAGCACTATTTCTTGGGGCATAATCACCCCCTTGCTTTCAAAATGGATGCAAGGATGCATTTTGCACCAACAATTAGCAATAAATGCAACAGAATACAAATAGAGTGTGTGAGTGGCCATTCATATTCACTGAATGTGCTCTTGGGGTAGGATTTTCCCCCAACTTGCTGCCAACATTTAGAACTATTTTCTAAGTGCTAAATGCATCTTTACATCCAAAATGGACGTGATAAGAAACAATGCCAAAAGCAGAACACAAATGGCGAGTGCGAGAGGCCATACACTACATGTGCTCATGGGGTAGGATTTCCCACAACTTACTACCAACATTTAGCACTATTTTCTTACCACAAATTGCATCCTCACATCTAAAATGGATGCAAGGATGCATTTCCCGCTAAGAATCAGCACAGAAGAAGTGCAGCATAACACAAATACCAAGCGAGAGTCGCCTCTGCCGATTGCTAAATGTGCTCCCCAACTTACTACCAACATTCAAAGCTGAAGGAAAAATGCAGCCTTGCGTCCAAAATGGATGCAAGGATGCATTTTGTGCTAAGAAACAACACTAAATACAGAAGTATACAAATAGCGAGTGCGGGCAGCAGCTCACACTCGCTAAATGTGCTTGTGCCCCAAATTGCTTTTAGATACGTGAGAAGAAGCAATCGAATAATTATGGTGAATTTTGTGTCAAAGAGTAACACAGAGTTACTGAAATTCCTCCAATTACTCCAGAGTACTGAAATTTCTGCTAGGCCTAGTAGCAACACCATATGTGCATAAAAGGAGCAGTTTTGCAAATAAGCAAATCTGATGTACATTGTGGCAATCGGAAGGCTGTACTTAACACCTGAGTTCAGGAACATGGCTGCTCCTCATTTATGTATCCAGAGCTGTCTCTTTTCAAAAGTTTTTTTTAATGATTGCTAATGTTTTTCTCATCCTTGGGAAGGAAAGGTTAAATCATATTATTGTGTAAACATGTCCTAATTGATCCCTTGATGTAGACTTTTTGTCAAAAGATGCCAAACTCAGTTTTAGCTGTTTAGAGCACGATTAGGTTAAATAGTTATTTAGGTTAAAAGCTAATAGGCAAAATGAGACGATAAATCACACATTTCCTTGGTTGGACACGCCAGCCCAGTGCACAAAGTCATATTGCAGCCAAACATCAATCACATTTTGTATTTAAGTGAATGAAGAAACAGTAGAATTACACACTGTGGCGTTTCCATGAAACAGCTTCCCAGCATTCATTATTGGGATTTGGGAATAAATTGCACTGTCAAGCAGCGGTGGTTTCTTCTCGAGGGCGGGGGAGCATTACTCCCTTGCCTGCTGCGAGCTGCACTGGTAAAAATAAAATGGCAATGAAAAGCTTTAATTGCCATCTTATTTTTAAGGCACAGCGTGCAACAGCCCAGTCTCATGCTAGGTGTGTCATCTGCTTCCGACTGGGAGCAGAGGACTGGTGAATGGCTGACAGGACGCTGCAAAGTGCACATGTCACTTTGGCCAACTGTTTTGCACCAGCCAAAGTGACATGGGCACTTTGAAGCTCTTCACTCAGCTGTCTTAAGCCAGCCTGAAGGAGCGTCCAGCCAGGTTACTCCATCCAATCCAGGAGCCGCTCTCATGCTGTTTAACAGCATGAGAGCAGTGCCTGGATTGGTTAAGACAGCTCTTCCGGCATCTGCGAAGGAGAAGAGCACTGAGGAGGACACACAGCACGTGGGTAAGAACTGTTTTTTATTTTAAGTGTGTAGTGCATATGTGTTGTAATGCATGTAAGTGTGTAATGCATATATTAGTGTAATGCATCTATGTGTTTGATGCATGTAAGTGTAGTGACTGGGTTTATTTGATACTTAGTATTATGGTTTGGGCTTTTGGAGGGAGGGGTGATTTACTATAGGGTTTTGGAGGCAGGAGGTGTTTTATTTTTTTTATTTTTTTGGGGAAGTGGTGGTGCACTTCCCTAGCCCCACCACTTTCAAAGGGCACCAGCCACCACTGCTGTCAAGCTGTAAAAGTGGAGAACAGAAAGGAAGGTCTCAGAGCAAAAGCCTTTGGTGAAAGATAGAGGAGCGCACCAGGAGTGGGAAGTCTAGACGCAGAGGAGAGCAATAAATTAGCATAAAAAGAAAGCAAGTATTTGAGATACAGAGAGAGATGTGCTTTGCTGGAAATACAGACTTGGCACAATCTTTAATGTCTATGTATGTCGAGACTGCAAAATATGGGTGTTGCCAAGCCTGAGTACCATCCATGCATGTGTACCCCTGGCCCATGTTCATAGTGTTCCGTAAATACACTGTGTGGTTTAAATGCAGGACTTGGAAACAGGATAACATTTTGTAGACAATACATTTGTAATTTACAATATTAGTATATAAACCCAATATATAGTAGCACAATATTTTTGCTGCATTATTTGTGCATTGTGATATTTTTGATGCTGATATTATGTCATAGAAGGGTTATACTATGTGAGCTATAAATAGAGAATAACACAAGCCAGCACAGATGCATGGCCAAGAGGGCATTGTGAAGCTCTGTTCTGATCTGGGCCCTTCGTCCACTATCCTTTATTTCTCTGACCCATAAGTCCTCTAAATGCAGATGGGACCCTTTCCCATGGCTGCTGCCTAGCGTGGGGTGCTGGGCTGTCCCCTGACAGAACTAGTGGGCCGTGGACGGTAGGAGAGGTGACCCAAAAGTGAGGCCTGCTCTGCTGGAACAAAAGGCTCATGCCCGGATTCTGGCTTACAGCCTACGACACTCCTCGGGTACTGCTAGGGTCTGCATGGTGGCCTGTGACTCAGTCCGCTCTGCTGCCCTTTGCGGCCAAAGTACATTGTGTGCAGTGATGCCAGAGGGCTGCCATGAAGAAGGCCATGAGAGCCAATTGTTGTGGGGAGCTCACAGCCATGCTGGCTATGGCCTCACAGAAGACTCAGTGTTCCCTCAACAGCCTGCGCAGTGGATGAGCTATCTATTGCCAGAGCCTGTATCTGCCACACTCCTTGCCTGCAGTGAATGACCACCTGGTGGCCGCAGAGGTGAGCTGCTTTGCTGCCCATTGCAGCCAGAGAGAACTCAAGGCAGTGGCACTGGTGGACTGCTATCATCAGGGCTCCATGCGGCCGTTACCTGGGGGGTGTGCGGCCAAGCTTCTGGTGGCTGCTCTGAAGATCTGGTGTTTTCCTGGAAACATCTATGAGGGGTGGGGGCTGATCAGATACCTGAGCCAGCACTGGCACTAACCACGGCGGATGATGGTGGTGGACCATTCAGGGACCGACTAGGACACTACCTTGGGTGAAGGTGAGCTGCTGGGTGCCCATAAGGGAAATTACTTTGCCGCCCCATGCTGTCTGGGGCCTCCAATGAGGGCAGTATGGCCTGCGAGCTGAGCCATATGATATTGCCTTGCCTGCATGGCGAGGTGAAGGGGAGCTGCCAGGGGAACATCAACATAGTGGTGAGTGAGAAAAAGGATCGGCTGCTGCAAGGGACTGGATGATATTGGGCTTACATTGCTGTAAGAGACTTCAGGCCAGTACTGCCTGTGCAGTGAATGGAACACTTGCAACACCTATAGGTGGCCTGTGGGCCCGTGCTGAACGCAAAATACTAAGTTGGGTGGGAGACACCCTTGGCTCACTGGACAGCGGCACTACCAAGGCACGTCTTACTGTGGACCCTTTCCACCCCCTGCCTTCCCCATACTTATGATGCTACCCTGCTCGCTGAACGGGCACTTAGAGAAAACTTTCCAGGGGGCTCTTGGTACAACGTTTGGCAAACTTTTATGATGTAGATCATTGAACAATGCCCTCGCTGTATACACCGGCCCCACACATGGTCATCTGGAGAACACCGTAATACTGGTGCTGCAGACAGGATCAGGAGCATTTACAATTATACAGTGCTAGAGTACTACATGATGCTGGGTGCTACCCACCCACTTGCTTATGCCCTAAGAATTAACAGCACTGGAGTTGAATTGCCCCCCCCCCCAACTCTGGGTAACCAGTCACCGTGGACGGCAGCCATTGGGGCATGGGCAGGCCGAAAGCCACCAAACCTCCACCTCCTCAAAAGATGATCAGCATGATGCTGGTGGCTTCCCTTTCACCAATGGATCCAATCTGCCAACTGGAAAGTGCCCTTGAACAACATACTGGAATGTTTGACAGAGTGCTGCTGGCCATCCAGAACACTAGAACTGCTATGAAGACCCACCTCAAGATGATCCAGATGGAAAGTGGGCCACTATGAAAAGCTTGTGTAGAGAGTGTCTGATGCAGTCTTCCCTGAACTCAAGGCGGCCCTCCCTGTTGGCCATGCAGGATCAAGTAATATTCCTAAAGACTAAGTTAGGAGACCCTAAGCCGTGAGTGGAGGATGCAGAGGGGTGCTCACGGCACAATAATATCCAATTCTTGGACTTCCCCGAGAGGGCCCTAACATGGAGCACTTCCTTTGAAGACTGTGACGCAGATTTATGCAGAAGTGGCGCAACACAGTGGTGCGCCAAAAAGGGCAGCGCCGCCCCACTTTTGAAATACAGGGGTGCTCCGTATTTAGAGGAATACAGTGCACCACTCTGTTTCCCCCTGTGCTGGTGGTGAATTAAGCTGCCTAGTGCCAATGCAGTCATCTTTGCACCATACTGCAAGGGTGTCTGCATTGAAGGGGTAGATTGTTTATGTGGAGGAAGGTGCCCCTTCCTGCACATAAACATTCTATAATGGCGATTTGGCACTTCTATGTGTGCTGCAAAATGCAGCACATATACAAGTACCAAAGTGTCATTTTGAATCATTGTTTATGTGCAGGCAGGGACACCTTCCTGCATATAAACAATCGTCCATGGCATTTTGCTTCTTCTAACGAGGAGGACTAAAAGCATTCCTCCTTGTTTTGTCATGCTAACGTCACCCCTGCGGTGGCGTTGGTTTTTGGTGCTGCCTTAGGTTCACGCCAACTCATACAAATGAGGCAGCGTCAAAAGCAATGGGTGTTGTGGGTGTTGTGGTGGACGCCCACAGCAACACCCATTGCACGCCCCACTGACACAGAAAACTGCATCGGAGAGACCCATACTTACAAGAAGGCGTAACGCCACAAAAAAGTAGTGTTACAGCTCCTTATAAATATGGAGCAGTGCTTAGCACCACCAGAGCGTCACAAAAACTGATGCTCCAGTGGCACTAGGGGTACTTAAATATGCCCCTGAGTATCACAAACAGTTCTGGCCAACCAGATCCCAAAGTTCTTGTCAATTGAAAGGGTGCACTGAATCCCTGGCGATCCCCTGTCCCTGGAGCCCTCCCGTGGCCAGTGTTTGCAAGCCTGCTCAATTACAGAGACAGGGATCTTCTCCTGTAACTTTTCCAGGCAACTGGATGTACAATGGTAATATGACCCTGACTACATAGCAGAGGTCCGAAGATGTCATAACACTTTCAGGATTGTCAAGCTGCTAGACTCAGGGTGATAGATGCCGACACAACTCACTTGTTTTCTTCCCCAGAGGAGGCCTGGACATGGCTGTGCACCAAGGGAGTTCAGGACCCACCGGGAGCGGAGGGAAACAACCTGCAGGTATGGTCTGATGGTAGGCCCAAATGTTGCCGCCACCCATGCAGAACCTTGTCACGTCCATCTGAGGAGCAAGCTGCAAAAGAATGAGCGCAGGTGGTGGTGGTGGTCTCCCTTCAAGGTGCCAATAAATTCCAGATACTGGCACCTGACACTGATCAGGAAATCGTACTGGGTGTCCTTGGATCAGTGACCTCGAATGGAGGCTCCACAATTACTTCAGCAAAGGGAGATTCCAAAACAGTGACTCTTTCCTTGCCAGTAAGTGAAGCAAATTATGATTGTGCTGAGTGGGGGGTGGGCAAGGAAGCTGTCCCTTGGTGGGTTACTAGAGGCAGTGTTATACTGCAGGGAGAATGTGGGGTGATCATGCTCCATACTTGTCCCCAGGTTGTTTGAGGTTACTTCAGACCCAATACCATATATCTCCTAGCCCAACACTTAAAGACTTCCACAAGGACTATTCAGCATTGAGGTCACATTTTAGTTACTGTTTGTTTTGCTGGGGACATTGTGGCACAATGCCTGTTAGCGTCCAAGCCAAGAGTATGGTATTATTGTTATGTTTTGCTTGTTGTTATTAGTTGGGATTTTGTAGAGCAGTGGCGGAGAGACAGGGGTGATGGGATTTATATGCTGAGTGGTGCAATGTTGAGCCTCAGCTGAGGAGCACATCACATACCCTTTGGCTATCACGTACAATATACTGACTTGGAAGATTAGGGGTCTGGTTACTACTATACACTGACATAGAATATATGCATACCTTAGGCAGAGACACATACACATAGCCTGCCTTCAGGAGATGTACCTTAATGCGCCTGAGCTAGAGGTGGGGTGGGCAGGTGTTTAATACATTTGCCAGAGGGGCTGTGATATTTCTCAGGGGGTCCCATTTGTACAGAGCAGAACAGTGGTGGCCCCTGATGGTCACTATATGTTGCTAAAAGGTGCACTAGATGGGTGCTTGCTATCAATCATTTCACTATATGCACCCAATATGCTTCAGGGCAAATTCTTGCGCAGAATGTCACCAGCTTTACTCTTAGAAATTCAAGTCCCTAGTATTTGGGGTGGGGCTGTATGCATTGCACAGACACAGATCGATCAGTGCCCCCCTTCTGAGGAATGCAGGGACTACAGGCAACAAAACATTTCAGAAAATGTACGTCCAGGACACAGCTGCATGCTATCTCGTGGTTGGGTCACCCAGAGGACACTGAATACTCTTATTATACTCCGGCACCCCAGATACACACTAGATTAGACTAAATCTTCTGCAATGGGGAGTTCTGGCATTACGTGCTGAACTTGGAGTATTTAGGCCAGAAGGTATAGGATCACAGCCCTCTTAAGATGGCCTTCGCTGGGAGAAGGACATGGTGCTGATGCCGACCTGGTGACTGCGGATGTAGCCCCCCCCCTTATTAACAACCATTATAAGGCATCACTGGCTTCTCAAGACATGGACGGAGATAGGCCAGGTTGCTTGTTGGTGTGGCTTCTGTGCTCCCCAGTCCAAAGGACCATTGTTGGAGTGATTCACAATTCTACTGGTGATATGCAAGTATTATGAAGTGCTGTATACCCCCACAGACTCCTCCCCAGCATGCCTCCAGAACTATATTACTGGGGCTGCCATTTCCCACCTGAGCACCCTGCATTTTCAGGAACTTGAACAACCTTTACAACTTGAGGAAATTCAGGCAGCAATATGCTAGTTGGCCCATAACAAGTTCCTGGGGATTGAAGGGTTCCAGGTAGAATATCACATAATGTTCAGGACTACCCTTGCCCCCAGGTTGCTTGCAGTGTATCAGGAGGTGCACCAGCAGGGCAGGTTGTCTGACTCTCCAACTTAGGCCTTCATTGTGGTGTTGCGCAAGTCAGGCAGGGACACCCTCAAGGTGAGCTCCTATTGCCAACCAACAGAAGCCCTTGTTACGCGTCACAGTCCAATAAATGCTTACTGGGTTCCATCTTTTTCTTAAATTTCAAGCAGGGAAATGGGTTCTAGTACATACCCTGAACTACCCTATTGTGTGTATTTAAGTAACCCCTTCTGTGCCCAGGGCGTAATGGTTAAGTCCTCAGCTGCAGCACTGCTGTGCCAAGGACGTAACAATTACTTCCTGGGACAGATCCACAGGGAAAGCGCTGGTGCTCCCCCTTTACCCCCACCCACAGGCCCCCACAAGGGATGGCAATGGCATACCTTCCACCACCACCTCTAACCTCCCTCCCCCCACCCTTGGCAATTTGATGACGTCGACACGTGCATGCGCACCCACATCATCAGACCAGGGAATAATATGTGGTATGTTTTGTGTGGCTTCCACAAAGCTTACTTACCTAAAAGCACTTGCAAATGGTTGATTTATCATTGATATTTAGGGATTTTATTTCATAAAGTCATTGGTGAATAGTTATTTTTTATGAACCATTTACTTACACTCATGCTAAATCGAACCAGTATGCCTGAGATGGACTAATCTGGGTGAGTGTGCAATAATGTTTCGGTCTTTATCTTTGTTTTTTACCGTCCATGCATACTCTCTGTAGCAAACACCTTGCCGTCACATCTTTTTGGAAACTAGTCACTAAGGGAATAATATGTGATGTGTTTTGTGTGGATTCCACAAGGTTTACTTACCTAGAAGCACTTGTAAATGGTTGATTTATATTTGCGGATTGGCAGACTGGAGTGGGGCTTCCACCCATAGCCAGCCGGAGCTCTCAACCGGTGTTCGGTCATAGTTCACTTCCATGTAAGGGAAAAACCTGAAATCTTACCTGACTGGGAGCTTCTTAGCCCTGGGTAGAAGGAGTGACCTTACCCCCATGAACCAGAAAAACTCAAACTGTCAAAATATCACTAAAACTGGTGCTCTGACACTAGAAAGGGGCCAGAGGGACTGAAGGCTAAGAACTGACACTGCAAAGGAGTTTGGAGCATGTGGAGTGTTTTTTTTGTTTCACTTCCATCTATGGGAAAAACGCGAAATCTTACCTGACTTGGAGCTCCATAGCCCTAGGTAGAAGAAGTGACTTTGCCCCTTTGAACCAGTAAAACTTAAAATGTTGAAAATATCACTAAAACTGGTGCTGTGAGGCTAGAAAGAGGCCAGAGACACTGAAGGATCAGAACTGACATTCTGAAGAAGTTTGGACCATGTACAGTGATTTGTTTTTCTTCCATCTAAGGGAAAAACTGGAAATCTTACCTGACTTGGAGCTCCACATCCCTGGGTAGAAGGAGTGACTTTGCCTCCGTGAACCAGAAAAACTCAAAATGTCAAAAATATCACTAAAACTGGTGCTGGAAGGCTAGAAAGGGGCCAGAGGTACTGAAGCTCAGAACTGAAATTGGGAAGGAATTTGTATTCCTTTTGGACCATGTGGACTGTTTTGTTTGTTCATTTCATTCTAAGGGAAAAACCTGAAATCTTACCCGACTTGGAGCTCCATAGCCCTGGGTAGAAGGAGTGACTTTGCCCCCTTGAACCAGAAAAACAAAAAATGATGAAAATATAACTAAAACAGGTGCTGGGAGGCAGGAAATGGGCCAAAGGCACTGAATGCTCAGGAACTGATACTGTGAAGGGGTTTATGTACCTTTTTGGGCCATATGAAGTGTTTTTTGTGTTCACTTCCATCCAAGGGGAAAACCTGGAATCTTACGTGACTTGGAGCTCCATAGCCCTGTGTAGAAGGAATACTTTGTCCCTTCGACCCCTTCTGTGCTTACGGAGTAATGGTTATGTCCTCAGCTGCAGCGTTGCTGTCCAGTATGGACCCTGCTGTGGGCTTCTCGGAGCTCTCCTGAGGTCTCCAGGAGGTACCCTGCGAGTATTCAAACCCTTACCCCAGCCACACGGTACCAGGGCAAGCCAGGCAAACCTGGCAGCAAGGGAGGGTGGCCCCATCTGCACACCAGCTATCTGCCACCAGAACTCTAACCCTACGTGTCGAGAGTCACCGACTTAAGGCGGCAGCCCCGAGCTGTGCCAGCGGGCTGGGGGATAGCCAACCCAAACTGCCCTGGTCAGAGGCGTCAGAAGGAAAGAGCCCCCCTCCAGCACACCCCCATGGAGGGGAAGCAGGGTTCCCGCAGGGCACCAGCTCCTCCTCGTCCAGTCCACCCTGATACCTGAGAAGGGCCACTCCTCAGGAGCCCAAAGCCCAGGCAGGCCAGGAATCAGGCGCGGGATAGCCCCGGCAGCAGGGCTTTCAGTGGTGTGGTCCCAGCCCGGGGAGGCACTTCAATTCGGTTTACCTCCCAGGGTCGTGCTAGGTGAGCCTGGGTTCCATCTCAGGAGGGCTTTCCGTCTTGCCACTCCCGGAATAAGAAAGGCCACCCCACGCCCAGGCCTCTCCCAAGCACCCCAGTGGCCGCAGACCGTTCCGCCAGACAGTAAGCATGATGGGAGGGCCAGGCCCTGTGCCTACGGGTGTTCCGTTTTTGGAGGTGGCCAAGGGCTTTGGGCTGACACCGTCAGTCTCTCAGGCCACTCCACCATTAATGATCTTTCTGCAGGTTCACCTACAGAAACCTTGTTACAACTTTTACTTCCTCAAGATAATCAAGTTTGATCATCTTCTCGGTGCTCCACCAGGGCCATTGCTGACCCCGGCAGTGCCAATCCAAGGACCTCACTAAACCAACCAATCAGTAGAATTGACAGGCAGTGTGTACAAAGGGCAGGGACTTGATCAACCCAAGCTTATATCCCTCACTTACTGGGAATTCCTCGTTCATGGAAAATATTTGCATTCCCCAATCCCTATCATGCACATGGGGTTCAGAGGTTACCCGCACCTGTCGGCGAAGGCTAGACACATGTTGATCTATTCAGAGTAGCGCACGTGCAGTCACTACCTCCCTGAGTGGGCAATTTGCACACCTGCTGCCTTCATTGGATGTGGTAACTGTTTCTCAGCCTCCCTCTCTGGAATCGAACACTGATTCCCCGTTACCCATGGTCACCATGGTAGGCACAGAAAGTACCATCAAAAGTTGATAGGGCAGACATCCAAATGTATTGTCGCCGTCACGGGGACGTGTGATCGGCCCAAGGTTATCTAGAGTCACCAAAGTGGCTGGGGGAGCCCAGATTGGTCTTGGTCGGATAAATGCATTCATCATGGGAGGTCAGCGTTCATCGGCATGTATTAGCTCTATGATTATCACTGTTATCTAAATAACAGATGGAGCGATCAAAGGAACCATAACTAATTTAATGAGCCATTCTCAGTTTCACTGTACCAGCCATGTGTACTTACATATGCATGGCTTAATCTTTGAGATGAGCATATGCTGCTGGCAGGATCAGGACCAACCAGGTAGCCGTACCTGCTGGATAGGGGGGGGCGCGTGCCTGTCTTCGACCGATCTTCACACCCCACAGGGGGAAGCCTGCTGTGGAGAAGCCCCTGCCTAGGGTTTGCTAGGGAGGACAGGGCGGTTGCACGGGCACTGACGGGCACTAGCCATCTCCATAGGACGGATACAGCCAGGCCAAGGTGCAGCCTGAGCGAGACACATGAGTGCCTGCTGGCCTGGGCCAGCAGAGACACCCCATGGAATGGTCATTCCAAGCTACTGCAGAAATGGGCTGGTTGGAGGAGGGCAACAGCACACAGGTGAGTGGACATCCAGGCCGTTTGCAGGACCTGGCTCCACCCAAACCCTTCCACTCTGATCAGACCGCTGGAGGGGCAAAAGCTGCCAGGCTGCTTGGCCTTCACTCTGCCGGGTAAGGGAATGGCCTCTGCAAACAGCAGGCCCTCAAGTCGGACGGTCCCTGGTGGTGTGGAAGCTCTTTGTTTGAAACAACAGATGAGGCTGGCCAAGCAGTCCATCCCCAAACAGACCAAGTGTGCCCAATCAATCAGAGTACAATGCTGGCTGGACCCTCTTCCCCAGTGGGTGGGGGTGAGGGGGGCAGGCCACCTTGCACGTGGATGTCAGTTTGCTCTCTGGGAAGCCAGGTTCAGAGGAGAGACTCATCAGACAGGGCTGCAAGGTGGCTGCTCACCAGCCCAGGACCGGGCAGCGCCCGATTGAGAACCAATGGACCACAAGAGGGTCTGGCATACCTTGTCCCTAGTAATCCGGAGTAAGGCTACCCCACTTTCTTGTACTTTGTGTGCTGCACCGAGGTACGAAAGAGACCACCGACAAGAATGCAGCCGACCTCCTGGAGCCCTGGTTGGGCTTGAGGAAGCGAATGAGCCTTCATCAGGACTTCCGGAGCAGCCTGGCCATCTGGACATGCCATAGGAACACATGGATCACTGTTGGAATTTGCCCTTTTGCAGGGTCATCCCAATCTTTTTGCCTCCTTCCTCTTATTTTTTCTGACCTGTTTTTGTTGGCTCTAGAACTCTGAGCACTTTACCACTGCTAACCAGTGCTAAAGGGCCTATGCTCACTGTGTAAATTGTATTGTAATTGGTTCATCCATGATTGGCATATTTGATTTACTAGCTAGTCCCTAGTACAGTGCTCTAGAGGTGCCCAGGGCCTGTAAATCAAATGCTACTAGGGGGCCTGCAGCACTGGTTGTGCCACCCACATTAGTAGCCCTGTAAACATGGCTCGAGCCTGCCGCTGCAGTGTCTGTGTGTGCAGTTTTAAAGTGCCAGTTCGACTTGGCCAGGTCTAAACTTTCCCTGTTACTACATATTGTATGCAGTTTAAACTGTAAATTCGGCTTGGCAAGTGCACCCACTTGCCAGGCCTAAACCTTCCCTTTTCTTACATGTAAGGCACCCCTAAGTTAGGCCCTAGGTTGCCCTAAGGGCAGGGTGCAGTGGATGTTTAAGGTAGGACACATAGGCCCTCATTATGACATTGGTGGTAAGTCCCGCTTACCACCATGCCTTTTGCCGCCAACATACTGCGACCGCGGCGGTATACCGCTACCCATATTATGACCCACACATAGAAATCCGTCACTATACAGACACACACAAGTCCACCAACCCAAATGTCAGTGATAAAATGGTGGTACCAAAACCCACACCATTACGCCAACAGAACTACGCCCACAGCATTATAACCCACGAATCACTGTGGCAAACATTCAACCGTGGTAAACAATTGGCGGTACATACAGCTGTGCTCAAAATACACACACACACACACAAAACACCACCACATTGGACAATTCAAACTACATATACCTGACACACATACACACACCACACCGACACCAATATAAAACACACACACACACTACCCACAACCCTTTACGACTCCAAAAAGTTTTACAAGTGAGAGAGAGAGACACACAAAGAGCACCCACAGAACTAGAGCCACAGAACACCATCACCCATACACCATCCACGTACCTCACAGCACACACCCTAAAACATCACCCCCCACACCCTCCCACACACACCACTCACACTACACCCATGGCACCACAACGACACCCCAGGTTCTCTGAGGAGGAGCTAAGGGTCATGGTGGAGGAAATCATCCGGGTAGAGCCACAGCTATTCGGATCACAGGTGCAGCAGACATCCATTGCTAGGAAGATGGAGCTATGGCGGAGAATCGTGAACAGGGTCAATGCTGTGGGACAGCACCCAAGAACAAGGGATGACATCAGGAAGAGCTGGAACAACCTACGGGGGAAGGTATGCTCTGTGGTTGCAAGACACCAGATAGCTGTACAGAGGACTGGTGGTGGACCCCCACCTCCTCCCCCACAACTAACAACACGGGAGGAGCAAGTAATGGCAATCATGCATCCTGAGGGTCTGGCAGGAGTAGCAGGAGGACTGGACTCTGGTAAGTCAAATCGTTACTACTTTCACCCCCCCTACCTGCATGCCATCAAAATCCCCCACCCCTACCCTCACCACCATAACTCCACCACCTCACATACACCCCACCATCACAACCCACTCATCCCAATACCAAGCCCTGCATGCCCAACCAATGCATGGACACCCATCACAGACCTGCATGGACAACCATCACCACTGCATGCACACTAGAGACAATCACGTAGCCCATCAAATAACAACTCTCACTAAGGCCAATGTGCCATTGCAATAACAACCATAGAGGGCAACCTAACCATGCACAAGATGACACACACAGACACCATAACACAGCATTTACATCCCCACAAGTCCCACACAACGTCACCAGAGAGGAGGTGACAGCAACATCTAGTCCCCCCAAAGAAGGGACCCACAGTGATGACAGCAGCTCTGCACGCCTGGAACAGGATGACAAACCTAGCCCATCAGGGACCTCCGGACAGTCGTTACCCAGCCACAGTCCCATACTACCACAGAGTGTACCCCCTCAGAAAACACCAGCACAGCACCCACCCAGGGGGCCCATACCTCTGTCCCCAGGACACGTCAATCAACAGTGTGTCCACCACTACAGGGACCCCAGGCAACCCCACAAACACAGGATGATCAGGGACATGGGGTCAGTGGCAGTGGGCACACGGCTCAGGGGACAGAGACACAGGACAACAGGGAAACTGGGAGGACTACTGTGCGACCGGGGGAGGACATGCCCAGGGAACCGACTCTCCAGGAGTCACTCACCAACATCCTGGGAGCATGTCACCATTCTCAGGAGACCATGGGCCAGATACTGGCCAAGTTGCAGGAGACCAAGTGGCTGCAGGAGGAACAATACCTGAGGATTAGGGAGGACCTGAGGGACATCCACACCACCCTGGTCACCATTACAGGAGTGCTGGCAGGCATGGACAACACCATGAGGGAGGCTGTGGCACACCAACATGCCCCTGACACTAGCCACACCGATGAACAGCCCTCCACCTCCGCTGACGCTAGTGGACAGGAGGCCCCGCCAAAGGAACAACAGGACAGCAGCACCCCACCCCTTGCAGAAGGAGAACCACCACGCAAACGGTCCCTGCGATCCAGGCAGAAGCCAGGGAACATTGCCAAGACCCCCGGCAGGAAATAAGACTCTCCTGATTGTCACCCTTGTGTCCCACTCTGTTACCCTGTCCACCTTGAACAGCCATTGATCCCCTTCCTGTGCCCCTTGGAAAATGCACCTGTGATACAAATAGACTGAACTCTATCCTGTACTTTCCTCCATCATCACCCCAGCCCATTGCACATCCCCATTTACTTCTCAGCACTGATATAAACACCCTCTTAAAAAATACAAGTATGGAGTTTGTCAAATGATTTAAGGATGTATTTGTTTAACAATATGTAGACATTGCAATTAGACTGTACAGTTATGTATACATAGGTATGACCTGTAATGTGCTGCAGTCAATACACCAGGAGCCAGAGTAGGGCACAAATATCTGTGAGTGGAAATGTTAAAGGGTACAGTAAGTGGCCACAGTAGTGGAACAGCAGCCTGCCAGAGAAAAATCACTACACAAAACTGCAATGGAAGGTGAAGTTGCAGTGTCTTACCCATGTGTCACTGGAAGTACTGTTGTATAATAGTTGTTATGTTGTCCACATCCTCATCCTCTGCCTCCTCTTCGTCACTGTCCACAGGCTCCACCACTGCCATACGCCCATCACTAGCCCCATCCTCCTGCTGAAAAGGTACCTGGCGTCTCAGGGCAAGGCTGTGCAACATGCAACATGCCACGATGATCTGGCACACATTCTTTGGTGAGTAGCACAGGGATCCACCTGTCAGATGGAGGCACCTGAACCTGGCCTTCAGGGGGCCAAAGGTGCGCTCAATTATTTTTATTGTATGCCCATGTGCCTCATTGTAACGTTCCTCTGCCCTTGTCCTAGAATTCCTCACTGGGGTCAGTATCCATGTAGCCATGAGAGGTTGGGGCAACCAGAGTCACCAACAAATATCGAGGGATACCTGTTAGCCACACACTTACCCTTAGGCCCAACCCTACACCCATATACCAATATCTACTGGGTGGGGACCAGGGCTCACCTATTAGCCACACCCTGTGCCTCTGGAGTTGAGCCATCACATATGGGATCACATATGGGATTGTGCTATTTCTCAGGATAAAGGCAGCATGCATAGACCCAGGATACTTTGCATTCACATGGGAGATGTACTGGTCCGCAAGGCACACTATCTGCACTTTCATGGAGTGAAAGCTCTTTCGATTTCTGAACACCTGTTCATTTCTCCAGGGGGAGGACAAAGGCAAAATGTGTACCACCAATTGCTCCAAAGATGGTGGGGATATGTCCCATTGCATAGAAGTCAGCCTTTACTGTGGCCAAATCCTCCATGTAGCTGCGCATGTGTTTCATCAGGGCAGACAACACTCTGGTCAGCACTATTGAGAACATTGGCTGTGACATCCCTGCTGCCATGGCCACTGTCACTTGGAAGGAGCCAATTGGCAAGAAATGTAGCACTGATAGGACTTGCACAAGAGGGGGTGTCCCAGTGGGCTGACGGATAGCTGAGATCAAGTCTGGCTCCAATTGGGCACACAGCTCTTGAATTGTGGCCCTATCAAGTCTGTAGGTGAGGATAATGTGCCTGTCCTCCATTATTGCCAAGTCCACCAGGGGCCTGCACATGGGGGGATGTCTCCATCTCCTAATCATCCTCAGCGGTTGTAATCAGGAGGGCAAAACTGTGAGCAGGTGGTCATTTTCAAACATATCCTCAGAGTAAAATGCATTGCATGTTGTGACAGAAACAGTATGTTTACGTGTAGTCCCTAAATGTGCTTATGTCTGCTGTGAAGCAGTTATGTGCCATGGTCTGACCCCCCTGAAATGGCAGACACCTGTCCTGTGTGAAGGGACAGGTGCAAATGAGGTAAATCCGCTGATGTTGTGCACCGTTGCGGGAGGCGGTCGAGAACCGCCGTGCAACTCCTCATTGATTATCATTGGGCCCTATGGGGTACAGTAGCCAATGGTGATGTATGCCGGCGCTGACGGTACGCACCCCTGCGGACGTGACCGCCATTTTCTATCTGTTCACTCTGTGTGTTTTGTACGCCAACGGTGGTGTTGTTGCTGGCATTGACCAGGTGTATCCTCTGTCTCTTCCCCCCCTTTTTGTTTTGTCACCATGTCCTTATGTGCATTAGCATCATCTGGTGGAGGAGCAGAGGCATCAGCGACAGAGGGAGCTGCATCTCACAGGGCCCATGATGCCAAATCCACCGACGGTGAGGGCATCAGTGGGACGGAGGGCGAGGGGAGCACCACGGCGGAGTCTGGAGGGGACAGTTCTGACAGTGATACCTCCTCCGATGGAAGTTCCCTGCTGGTGGCTGACACCTCTGTGCCCACCCCAACTACAGGTACAGGTGCCACCACCACACCAGCACCGCCCTCCCAGCAGCCCCTCAGCTTGTTTCCCGTGCCCGCTTACTCAGGAGGGTGGGCATCTCCTTCGTCCCAGGCACCTCAGGCCCTGCCCCAGTCAACCCTGCTGCACTGAGTGAGGAGTCTATTGACCTCTTGTAATCCATCTCTGTTGGGCAGTCAACCATAGTGAATGCCATCAAGGGGCTGGCAGGGCATTTGCAGCAAACAAATGCATTGCTGTGAGGCATTCACTCTGGCGTGGGGGCCCAACAGAGATCATTCCAGGCTCTGGCCTTCTCCCTGATGGCAGCCATTGTCCCTGTCTCTAGCTTCCCCCTTCCAACTTCCTCTACCCAGTCCCATTCCCCACAACCCCAGCCTATCCCAAGCACACCATCAGACCAGCATGAAACCAAGACAACACACAGGAATGGCTCAGGCAAACACAAGCACCTTACTTCATCACACAGGCACTCACACAAACACTATCCAGAATCAGACATGCCAACTTTCACTGCCTCCACTGTGTCCCCCTTCTCCTCCTCATCCACCTCCCTCCCAGTTGCATCTACACTCATACATGCATGCACTACATCCGCATCCACTACCTCCATCACCATCACACCTATCACTACACACCCCTCACTGGCAGTCACCACCCCCACATCCATGCACACATCCCCTGAGTCCTCTCCCACTGTGTCTGTGCCCCCTCCTCCCAAGGTACACAAACGCAAGCACTCAGACACCCAACAGCCATCCACCTCACAACAGCATCCAGCCCATGCAACTGCACCCAAACACAGCAGACAGACACCTCCAACCACCACTTCCTCTTCCTCCACTCCCAAACCTTCACCCTCTTCCCGCCCCAGTGTCCCTAAAAAGCTTTTTCTCTCCACCCTTGGCCTCTTCCCTGCCCCTTCCCCCGTCCTTCACTTCGGGCCAGGGTGGGCAGAACCCAGGCCAGCACCTCAGCCACCCAGTCCACGGCCACTGTAGTTTCGGCAGCTACTGCAGGTGTGAGCGGCTCCAAGGACACACCCATCAGCACTGTCAGTGTGCCTGCACTAGCTGCCAACGGCAAGGCCAAGGAACAACCACCAGCTGCCAAGGGCAAGAAGGGACCACCAGCTGCCAAGTGCAAGGAAGCACCACCAGCTGCCAAGGGCAAGAAGGCACCAGCAGCTGCCAAGGACAAAGGGTCTGCCCATGCAGGCAGGAGGGACAGGAGGCCTGCTGCAGTGACAGGTTCTGAGCCCCCACCACCAACCATGCCGCTTCAGCCGTCCAAGGCTGCAGGGAAAGGGCTGTAGCCTCCCCCACCACTGGCAGCACCACCAGCAGCACCACCAGCAGCACTGCCAGCAGCACTGGCAGCAGCTGCAGCCCCAGTGGGCAGCCGTCCGAGGCTGCAGGGGAAGGGCTGGAGCCTTCCCTCACCACTAGCAGCACCGCCAGTAGCACCAACAGCAGCAGCACCACCAGCACCACTGGCAGCAGCAGCAGCTCCAGTGGGAAGCCCTCTGAGGCTGCAGGGGAAGGGCTGGAGCCACTGCCCACCACCGGCAGCACCGATACCAGCACCGGCACTGCCACCACTGTACAGCCGTTACCGCAGGCGGATGGACTGTAGACCTGTCTCCATAGAGTGTCATGCATCCTGCCCCCAGCAAATCTCATGGATCTGACACCCAGGTGAGAGACTGTGACCTTGCACTCCCCATGTGCTGCATCACGGGGCACAAGGCCCCCTCCAGAACCAGTGGAAGAAGGCATCCTCTCACCACATCCTTGCCAGGATGAAGCACACTGGGCACAAAGCCCCTCCAGAACCAGTGGAAGAAGGCATCCACTAACCCCATCCTTGTCAGGATGAAGCACACTGGGAACAAAGCCCCCTCCAGAACCAGTGGAAGAAGGCAACCACTCACTGCGTCCTTTGCCAGGATGAAGCACACTGGGAACAAAGCCCCCTTCAGAACTAGTGGAAGAAGGCATCCACTCACCCTCTCCTTGCAAGGATGAAGCACACTGGGCACAAAGCCCTCTCCAGAACCAGTGGAGAAGCCATCCACTTTAGAGACTGTGGCCTTGCACTCCCCAGGACCAAGCAGTGGGCAAACCACCCACTTGAGAGACTGTGGCATTGCACTCCCCAGGCCATCACAGAGGGCATGTAGCCCCTCCAGGAGCAGTGGTGTTGTACCATCATTCGGCTGAGGTGCCCCCACTTCCCCTTCCCCCTGATGTGCCTGTGTATTTTCGACCTGATGTCACAGCAGTGTTCTCTCCATATTGAGGCAGGAGTCAAGTGGGGCCTTGGAATATGTGATATGGCCCTGTGGGCCACGGACATTATGGACTAGGCAGTGTCCCTTCATTTGTATATCTGTAAATACTGTTTTGATTTTTCAGGATGTATTTCTAGTATTTTATATTACACTCACTTTCTTAAAATCATTTTGCCCTTGCGTTATTCCTGAGTGTTGGGGGTGAACATGTAATGTTGTTGCATCTGGTTGTGTGTATGTTATTGGGGTTGGGGGTGTTGCGTGTTGCATGTGTGAGTCACTCTCTTTTTCCTCCCCCCTACCCTGTGTGCTAGGCAGCAGTACTGACAGTGGTCGTCGTTGCCGGCATTGGTATTCCTGGTGTAGGAGGAGGTTGACCAGCATGGGGAACACCTGCAGTTTGGGCTCCAAGGCATCGTGGTTCTTCCTTGAGTCTCCAGAGGTGAGTTGTTTCCCTTCTGTGCAGTGTTTCGGCCGTGCTTTTGATAGCATTGGTACCGACCCGTAAAAGGTGGTGGATTGGTGTCTCATAATACAGTGAGCGGAACCTTGTCTTCCACCTGGCTGTTGGCGGTTACCGCTGCAGTGCTTCTTGCTACCGACATGGCGGTCGGTGTGTTAAAGAGGCTGTCTGTGTTGCCGGTTTCTGCTGTGGTTATAATTCCATTTTTTTACCGCTGGCCTGCTTTATCACCGATCGCCAGGGTTGTAATGAGGGCCATAGAAATGTGTTTTATATGTCCTGACAGTGAAATACTGCTAAATTTGTTTTTCACTGTTGCAAGGCCTGTCCCTCTCATAGGTTAACATGGGGGCTACCTTTAAATATCATTAAAGTGTAGATTCCCTTTGGGAGCGGAGAGAAATGTGGAGAATGGGGTCTCTGAGCTCCAAATTTAAAAATACATCTTTTAGTAAAGGTGATTTTAAGATTGTGTGTTTGAAAATGCCGCTTTTCGAACTTTTAGAGCATTTTCTTGCTTAAACCATTTCTGTGACTCTGCCTGTTTGTGAATTCCCTGTCTGGGTCAGTTTGACAGTTGGGCTGGTTGCACCTCTCACTAGACAGTGACACAAAGGGGGTTGGGGTGTAGTCTGCATTTCCTGATGAGCCATCTGTGCTAGGAGAGAGGAGAGGAGTGGTCACTCACACCTGAAGGGGCTGTGCCTGACCTCACACAATGCAGTCTCCAACCCCCTGGTGTGTGTCTGGGGCCTGGCCTGGGCAAGGCAGGATTTCACAAACAAGAGAGACTTTTCTTTGAAGTAAGCCTACTTCAAAGGGCAAAATGGGTATAAGAAGGGCACCCAAAACCACAGGCTTTGGAACACTTCTGGAAACTAAGAGGAACCTCTGCCTGGAGAAGAGCTGAAGAGCTGAGGAAGAAGAGCTACCCTACCTGTGACTGTGCTTTGTGGAGCTATCCTACGTTGCTGCTTCTGCCTGTGCTAGAGGACAAAGACTGGACTTTGTGTTGCCTTCCTTCTTGTGAAGAACTACTCTCCAAGGGCTTGATTTAGAGCTTGCCTCCTGTTGTTTGAAGTCTCAGGGACAGCAAAGACTTCCCTCTGCCAGCACCTGGAGCCTCTGCTGAGATTCTGCCAAGTGGTGCCCATCCAGTTCCTAGGACCCTGAAAGGAGAAACTGGTAGGCCAAGAGTGAGAAATCCATACACCGACCGCCGTGCGGGGAAAAGATTGACGCAACTCCGATCTGCGGCTGAAACATTGACACGCCGCTGGCTTCGTGGCTGAAAATCGACGCTCACCTGCAACGCGCAGCATCGCTGACGGAGACTGGTGAAATCGCAACCCACGCTGTGTGGTTTTCAGATCATCGTGCAGCAAAAACGGCATAAGGCCTGCCCGGACCTGAGAGTGCGGATTGAATCGACGCATCGCTCTCCTGCGGAGAGGAGAAACGACACACGCCGACTCGAATGAAGGATCAACGACGCTAGGTATCGCTCGTGAGTGATATTGACGCATCGCGAGCCCTTTTTGATGCTCACTCGCCCATGCTGGGTTATTTTTGACGCACCCAGGTACATTTTCACGCTAGCAGCATTAGCGTTGTGTTTAAAACTACATGAAGACTCTTTTTGCTTTTCAATTGATAACTTGACTTGTGTATTGTGGATTTTTGTTGTTTTGGTCTTGTTTTGTTTAGATAAATATGTTCTATTTTTCTAAACCTGTGTTGTGTCATTTGGAAGTGTTTACTTTAAGTTACTGTGTGTGTTGGTACAGCCTACTGCTTGTGCCAAGCTACCAAAGGGGTGAGTGGGGGTTAGCTAAGGGTGATTCTCTTTTACCCTCACTAGAGTGAGGGTCCTTGCTTGGACAGAGGTTAACATGACTGCCAACCAAAGATCCCATTCCTAACAAGCACGGCCAGATGACCCAAGTTGTCGGAGCGACCAGATGGCCGAGCCACGAGGATGTGAGGCTCCCCAGGAGCCCTGGCCTTGGGGGCTGGAGGACAAATTCCAGGACGGGGGCTCGCACCCCAGGACACCCCGGCCATCTGGACATGCCATAGGAATGCATGAAGCCTTAACGTAAGAAGCCTGCACTGGCCCCTACAGGAGACGGAGACTCTGTGGCCTGGGCCCTCAGGCACAGGGGCTGCAAGGGGGGCCTCAACAGACCTCTGATCTGGGTCCCAGAGGCCTATTTACATGCTGGCGAAGCCTTCCCGAGGCTTGCAGGACTCCATCCAGGGCACCTTCCCACCCGGGCGTGGCGGAGGACGAAGCTCCCACCGTGGGGCCCCTGAACCTGAACTTGCAGGGGAAGCCTCCCCCCATTCCAGTGGACTCCCAGGCCCTTCGTGATGTGGCAGGCTGGAGGAAGGGAGCGCCTACACAGGGGCCTGGCGGGGTCTGGTCAGGGCTCATGAACTCGGCCATGCAGGGGAAGCCTCCCCAGGCCCCATGGGACCCCGTCCCTGGTGCTTTGCTACACAGTGAGCTGGAGGACGAAGCCCGGGATAGGGGTTCCCACCTGACCTGTGGCACGAGGCCCGGGTAGGGCACCTGAGCATGACCTGGCAGGGGAAGCCTCCCCGGGTCAGACTGGTGATCTGGACGTGTCATAGGAATGCACAGAGTGCAACCAGATGCCCTGGGGTCTCAGAACTGCCAGATAGCTGGGCTCAGAGGACAGTCATCTGGTCACATTGTACCTTAACATAAGGAAACTGCGCTCGCACATGCAGGGGACTCTGCAGCCTGGTTCTCAGAGCCCGTGCTGGGCCTTAGGCATGGGGCTTCAAGAGGGCCCCAACCAACCTCCAACCTCTGACCCAAGGACTCTTTACAGACCATCAAAGCCCCCCTAGAGCCTGCAGGACCCTGTCTTAGGCTATTTCCCACCCAACTGGGCAGAGGACAAAGGCCAGGCAAGGGGTTCCCACCCTGGGGCCTGCCACAGCCCTGGCCTGGGGCCTAGGGCCCAGTCAGAGCCCCTGAACCCAAACCAGCAGAGGGAGCCTCCCTTGGCCAGTGTATGACCACCAGGGTATGGCAGGCTGGAGGAAGGGAGCGCCCATCCAAGGCTCTGGGACATCAGTTTGCTCTGTGGGAAGCCAGGTTTGGAGGGGAGACCCATTGGACAGGGCTACCAGGTGGCAACACACCTGGGCCACCAGGCCTGGCCATCCCAGGCCCTTGAGGTGCCCAATCCCAGACCACTGGACCCCAAGGGGGTCCAGAGTAGCCTGTCCCTGGTAATCCGGAGGGAGGCTACCTCCATTTTTTGTACTCCGTGCGCACCAAGGGATGGAGGGGACCATCCTCGAGAATGCACCCGTCCTTGTGGAGACCTGGCCGGGCTTGAGGAAGCAAAGGAGCCCATCGGGACATCGGGGGCAGCCTGGTCATCTGGATGTGCTGTAGGAACACATGGAGCACGATCAGATGACGTGAGTTGCCGGAGCGACTAGATGGCCGTGCCATGAGGACGAGGCAGGGGCCAGGGACCCGGGACCCAGTCAGACCTCTCTGAACACAGCGATGCATGCGAGTCCTCCCCAAACCCTGTCCTTGGCACCTTGCCACTAGGGGCTCCCATCCCGGGCCCGCAGGGTTTCCTGATCCCAAACAGGGAGGGGAAGCCTTCCCGGGCCCAGTGGGTTACCGGGCTGGGGCCCCTCAGGGTATGGCAGGGTGGAGGAAGGGAGCACCTGTCCCAGGGCCCGGCCGAGGCTCTCTGAACATGGCCAAGCAGGGAAGGGCTCCCCAGACCCTGTCTCAGGTGCCTTTCCACATGGCGGGCTGGAGGTCGAAGCCTAGGATGGGGGCTTCCACCCTGTGATCTGCCGGAGCCCTGACCTGGGGCCCAGGCGGGACCCCTGAACTCGAACCAGAAGGGGAAGCCTTCCTGGGCCCGGCAGACTCCCAGGCCTGGACTGCTCAGGGTATGGCAGGCTAGAGGAAGGGAATGCCCCACCCCAGGGATCTGCAGGGTCCCAGGACCCGGTCTTGGCTCTTTGAGCATGGCAGACCTTAAATGTAGCTAAATAAATCACATTTTTCTCATATTTCTGTCTAGGATCATCAGACCAGCATAAATTTCCTAACACCCAGCATTCCCCTTGGTCTCCCCAGTAAAATGATACCTCACTTGTCTGGGTGGGCCAAGTGCCTGCAACAGGGAAAGGCCAAAAACTTGTAGAGATTGAGGGGATATTACAGCGATTTGATAAGTGCAATTCTTTTAATGTTTTTAGGCTGACACTTCTTTGGGGACCCACACACGGGAGATAGTTTCACGGAATCCACTATTGTTTTCAGACCCATATCTATTGCTAACTGGAAGAGGTTTATAGCACAAAATATAGGAATAATGGGGTATGTCCCAGTAAAATGCCAAAACTGTGTTGAAAAACGTGGTTTTCTGATGCTAGTCTGCCTGTTCCTTAAAGCTGGGATGATGGTGGTTTTAGCACTGAAAACCCTTAATTAATGCCATTTACAGGGAAATTAACCAGATGCTTTCTTCTGCAGCACTTTTTTCTCATTTTTCCCCAAAACTCCAAATTTAAGCTGTATTTTGGTTAATTTCTCAGTCCCCATCAAAGGAATACCCAAACTCTCATTATCTTTAGAATCTCCAGGATGTTGGAAAAAAGGATGCACATTTGGTGTGGATAGCTTATGTGGACAAACAGTTACGGGGGCCTAAGTGCAAACTATTCTAAATAGCCCAAGAAAAGCTTGTCGCAGAAAGGGGAAAAGGCCTGGCAGCGAAGGGGTTAAAAACAGGTCCCATGCTCCTCGGTGAACACTAAACATAAGAGAAAGGTGTGGCTATAGGAAGTGCCTCATGAAAGCAACCACCAACAAGCGATTGACAGATTCTTGCCAACTTGCTCACTCTCTTATCATCAGCAACTTTCTTATATCGGTACGGAACCAACACCCAAGAAAGTGCAAACAAGGAAGTTGTGTGTGTGTGACCTAAAAACCTCTACCATGTGTGGCACACATCTGAACCACTCCCTCCAGGTCCCCATGGAGAAAGGAAATACTTCTTCCTCACTAACAGGAAATAAGATGAAAAATGAGTTGCAGTGCCACACTGCATACCTCTTTAATGTGTTGTGCACGCACTCATGATTAAAAAACTCATACATTGTTTAGACCATTTTAAGCAGAACAGCCGACATGTTTCATTGCCATTTCACTTTCTGGCAATTTCTTCAGGGCATAGGGATCATATGCCACCATTAAATGCATCAGACTTGTAGATTAAAAGAAATAAGAGGGAACAACGCACAGCATAGAAAATACACATACTTTAAAACATATACTCAGGGTTATCCCTGCCCACAAAATGCATGGGATAATTACCGTATGGCTACCAGGTGGAAGGCCTATGAGTAGACCACAGACAGGAAACAGGAACAATTTTGGGAAACAATGATCAGTAGCCTGCAGTAAAAATGATACAAAATCAATCACATTTGATCTATGATTATGCATCATTATACCCTCACCATGTGTTCTATCTAGTTTCAAAACCTCTATATACACCCTGTCCTTTTCTTTTGTGTGCACACCACATTACAATGGACTTTCAACAATGACCCATTCCATTAATTAGATATTTGCTGTTAGACCTGTTAGCCTTAGGGTGGTCTTCCCTCAAAATGTTTGCCTTCATCCACCCATTTTTCTGAATTTGTTTTTTGTTGGCCTTAGGACTTTGTACAGTTTACTACTGTTGACCAGTGCTTCCACTCCAGACCAGGTACTTTGTGCTTGAAAGAGACTGTTTGCTTTTTAAAGACTTAAGACACTTTATATCACTTTTCAATGATATCTCTTCAAATTCACATTGCAACTTTATTTGTTTTGACCTACAATTATTCTGATAAATATTATATATTTTTCTAAACACTGTGTGGTGTATTTTTGTGGTGCTATATGCTGGTATTGTATGATTTATTGCACAAATACTTTACACATTGCCTTCTAAGTTAAGCCTGACTGCTCGTGCCAAGCTACCAGAGGGTGGGCACAGGATAATCTTGGATTGTGTGTGACTTACCCTGACTAGAGTGAGGGCTTTTGCTTGGACAGGGGGTAACCTGACTGCCAACCAAAAACCCCATTTCTAACATTGGTGATCAGCGGTGAGGATAGGACTTGTGTTTGTGCAGTGACATACAGTAGCTAAGTATTTCACTTCCTACCCACAGTTGAAGGTCAACTTGATTTTTATCTCTTTTTGCAAAATTTCGTTTTTTTTCTTCCTGACAATTTTCAAAAACTAAATCCTCACTCAACATGTCTCTGACTGGTTCTCAAATGGGAGACTTTGACCTAGTCCTGTTGGATACATATACGGTCAAACAGCTAAGAGGGTTCTGCAGGGCAATGAGGGTACCCACCCAAGGGGCCTCCAAAAAGGAGGACTTTCAAGTGGCGCTGAGGGCCTGGGCAGAAGCCCATTTAGAAGAGGATGATGAGGAAGAGGAGCCAGAAAATGGCCCCTCAGAGGATTTGTTGCTATCTGTGGATGATGTTACCACTGCAATTGTGCCCCCTTCCAGACCAGGGAGCAGTGTCTCTGTGCAAAGCCTGACCGCAGAGGAAAGGAGAGAGGAAAGGGAGTTCCAATTGCAAATGGCAAAACTGAAAATTGAGGTGCAACAGGAGGAAAGAAGGGCTGAGAGAGAAGCCAAGCAAGCTGAGGCTGAAAGAGCAGCCGAACGAATTGAAGCTGAAAGAGAAGCCAAACAAGCTGAAGCTGAAAGAGCAGCCAAACAGGTGGAAGCTGAGAGAGCTTTGGCTGAAAAGAAACTATTGTTGGCTCATGAACTGAGTCTCAAGGAGCTGGAGATCAAGGCGAGACAGTCTGAATCCAGCAATAATGGTGGCAGCATACAGACAGGACCTGCTGGACAAAAGAAGGTTTGTATACCCAAAAATGTGGTGCCCAGTTTTGTGGTGGGAGATGACATAGATAAATGGTTAGCTGCTTATGAAGTTGCACTAAGGGCTCATGAGGTTCCTGAAGGGCAATGGGGGGTAGCTATGTGGGGTTATGTGCCGCCATTGGGGAGGGACACACTTCTCACATTGGATCCACCTGATCATAACACATACCCACTTCAGAAAGCCACTTTACTTGCCAAGTTTGGGCTGACCCCTGAGGGATACCGTCAGAGGTTCAGGGACAGCACCAAACAAACCACACAAACATGTGTAGATTTCTTTGACTTTTCCAGTAAGGCACTGAATGGATGGGTGCGGGGCAACAAAGTAGATGATTATAAAGGGTTATATGACTTGATTCTGAGAGAGCATATGCTTAATACTACTTTTACAGAGTTGTGCCAGCACTTAGTAGATAGTAAGCTGACTGATCCCAGGAAGCTTGCTGAGGAGGCGGACCTCTGGGTTAGCACCAGAGTGTCCAAGAAGGTACCTGGGGGGGACACCCACAAAGGTGGTCAGGTTTCCCAACAGAAGAAAGAGGGGGGAGATAAACTTACAGATAAGGAACTCTCCAAAGGCCCCCAAAAGAATGCCCAGGGAGGGGGTGGCAACCAATCCTTTTCCAGATTTGGGAAAAAGCCAGGGACATATGATAGGTCAGGGAAATCCAACCCCAAATGCATGGAGTGTTACCAGTATGGTCAATATAAAGGCGACCCACAGTGCTCCAAGAGAGCACCGTCCACTACCGGACAGACACCTGGGTTGACTAGTTAGCGCTCGGGAGGGAGATGGACCCAGATAGCTTTGGGGAACAGGTAGAGATTTCCCTAGTGTCCCTGGGAGAAGGAGAAATGGTGCCCAAAGCCCACATGCCCCAAAATACTTCCAAGTACAGGCAGTGGGTCACCATTGATGGGCAGAAGGTGGAGGCTCTGCGTGACAAAGGAGCCAATATGACTACTATCAAGAGTCAGCTGGTGTCAACAGAGCAGATAGTCCCTAATACAGT
The DNA here is from genome assembly GCF_031143425.1 of Pleurodeles waltl. Classification (NCBI taxonomy): domain Eukaryota; kingdom Metazoa; phylum Chordata; class Amphibia; order Caudata; family Salamandridae; genus Pleurodeles; species Pleurodeles waltl. The sequence continues at coordinate 112,217,840 of NC_090441.1, read as the reverse complement.
CCACCAGGTTATAGTCGCTGACAATCATGAGAGTCACCTACCGGTGGCTCTGGTTCCCTTTGAGTGGGGGGGGGCTCTGGTACTCTGAAAGTAGCTGTGAGTCCTGCCATGCCTATAGATTGTCTGTTAGGCAATGATCTTGAGCATACTGGCTGGAGAGAAGTGGAGCTCAGATCTCACCTGGAGATGTTAGGATTACCTGAGTGGGTCTGCATGACCACACGGTCCATGGCTGACCGAGAGGGAAGTCAAGAGCGTCTGGAGCCTGGAACAATGGCCCAGAGAGCTGCCAAGAGGAGGGGCAAGGGGTGTGGGAAACCGGTCCCAGAAGTTCCCCCAGTGGTTGACGGGGCTCCTGAGGAGGAGGCTACTGAGCCAACTGGGGAAGACATTGCCACCATAGGTGACCTACCGGAGCTTGCTGGCTGGCAAGTTGAGGGTGGACCCTCCAGGGAGGAATTCTGCAAGGCGCAGAAAGAATGTCCCACTCTAGAGGGTCTGAGGAAGCAAGCCTCAGACCAGGCGGCAGGTGAAGCCTCTGGCGATCACCACATATATTGAGAGAATGATCTCCTCTACAGTGAGCCTAAGGTTCCGGCCTTTGGGGCAGCGCGTGCGCTGGTGGTCCCCCAGTGTTACCGAACCTTCCTACTGGGTCTGGCTCACGACATTCCCCTGGCAGGACATTTGGGGCAAGGCAAGACCTTTGACAGGCTTGTCACCCACTTTTATTTGCCCAGAATGAGGACAAACTCAGATAAGTTCTGTAGATCTTGTCCTACCTGCCAGGCCAGTGGTAAAGAAGGAAAAAGGGTTAAAACCCCCCTGATTCCACTTCCTGTCGTTGGCACCCCCTTTGAAAGGGTGGCATCGACATTGTTGGTCCATTGGACCCCAAAACTGCCTTAGGCAACAGGTTCATCCTGGTTTTGGTGCACCATGCCATCCGTTACCCAGAGGCAATCCCTCTGAGGACCGTAACTGTACCAGTGGTGACCAGAACTCTGATGAGGATATTTACCCGTGTGGGATTCCCAAAGGAGATAGTGTCTGACAGAGGCACTAACTTCATGTCTGCATACATGAAGTGTCTGTGGGATGTGTGTGGTGTAACCTACAAGTTCACCACACCCTATCACCCCCAATCTAATGGTCTTGTGGAGAGATTCAACAAGACCTTGAAAGGCATGATTGGTGGACTCCCTGAGGCCATGAGGCGTAAGTGGGACGTCCTCTTACCATGCCTTCTCTTTGCTTACCGAGAGGTCCCCCAGAGGGGGGTAGGGTTCAGTCCCTTTGAGCTTCTCTATGGGTACCCTGTCAGGGGACCCTTAAGCTTTGTCAAGGAGGGGCTGGAGAAAGCTCCAAAGGCACCCCCTCAGGATGTGGTCAGCTACATGTTTGCCCTCCACAACCAGATGACCCGCTTCTGGAAAGAGGCCCAGAGTAACCTTGAGGCCAGTCAAGAGGTAATGAAACGCTGGTATGACCAGAAGGCCAGCCTGGTAGAGTTTCAACCTGGAGACAAAGTGTGGGTAATGGAGCCAGTAGAGCCTAGAGCTCTCCAGGACCGTTGGTCTGGCCCATTTGAAGTAAAGGAGCGGAAAGGGGAGGCCACTTACCTAGTGGACCTCCAAACCCCTAGGAACCCCCTAAGGGTGCTCCATGTCAGCCGACTAAAGGCTCATTTTGAGAGATCTGAGGTCAACAGGCTTCTGGTCACAGATGAAGGAATGGAAGAGGAGAGTGAACCTCTCCCCGACCTCCTCTCTGCCCAAGAAGATGATGGGTCAGTGAAAGGGGTCATCCTCTCTGACTCCCTGACTCTAAACCAGAAAGGAGACTGCTATGAGCTGTTGGAGCAGTTCTCCCCCCTATTCTCCCTTACTCCTGGACTGACCCACCTCTGTGTTCATGACATTGACACCGGTGACAGTCTCCCTGTGATGAACAAAATTTACAGGTTATCGGATAAGGTGAAAGCCAGCATCAAGGAGGAGGTCTCCAAGATGTTAGCTTTAAGGGTTATCGAGAAATCCAGTAGTCCCTGGGCCAGCCCAGTGGTGTTGGTCCCTAAGGCTACTGCCCCAGGTGCGAAGTCAGAACTCCGGTTCTGTGTGGACTACCGGGGTCTCAACTCAGTCACCCGGACTGATGCTCACCCCATCCCCCGAGCTGATGAGCTCCTTGACAAGCTGGGCGCTGCCAAGTTCCTGAGTACGTTTGATCTTACTTCAGGGTACTGGCAGATCGCCCTGACTGAGGGGGCTAAAGAGAGATCCGCATTTTCAACCCCTGATGGCCATTACCAGTTCCGGGTGATGCCATTTGGATTGAAAAATGCCCCCGCTACCTTCCAACGGTTGGTTAACGGGGTCCTAGCTGGCAAGGATGCCTTCTGTGCAGCCTACCTGGATGACATAGCTGTCTACAGTTCCAGCTGGGAGGAACACCTGCTCCACCTCAAGGAGGTGCTTCAGGCCCTGCAACAGGCAGGCCTGACCATCAAGGCTAGTAAGTGCCAGATTGGGCAGGGTTCCGTGGTGTACTTAGGACATCTAGTGGGTGGTGGCAAGGTGCAGCCACTCCAGGCCAAGATTGAAACTATCAAGGCCTGGCAACCACCTAGAACTCAGACTGAGGTGAGAGCCTTTTTAGGCCTCACAGGATACTACCGCAGATTTGTCAAGAGCTATGGTACCATTGTGTCACCCTTGACAGAACTCACTTCCAAGAAACAACCTAGGTTGGTGAAATGGACAGAGGCTTGTCAGAAAGCCTTTGACTCCCTGAAGAAAGCCATGTGCATGGCCCCCGTGCTCAAGGCCCCTGACTACTCCCAGGAATTTATCGTGCAGACAGACGCTTCAGAGCATGGCATGGGGCGGTCCTAGCACAGCTAAATGAGGAGGGCCTGGACCAACCAGTAGTCTTTATTAGCAGAAGGCTATTACCACGGGAACAGAGGTGGAGTGCTATTGAAAGAGAAGCTTTTGCTGTGGTCTGGGCACTGAAGAAGCTAAGACCCTACCTGTTTGGGACTCACTTCCGGGTTCAGACAGACCACAGGCCCCTCAGATGGCTCATGCAGATGAGGGGTGAGAATCCAAAACTCTTGAGGTGGTCCATTTCCCTACAGGGGATGGACTTTACGGTGGAACATCGCCCCCGGGTTGACCACGCCAATGCTGATGGTCTCTCCAGATACTTCCGCCTTAGCGATGAGAGCTCCCAGGAGGTCGGGTAGCTCTCCTCACTTTCAGCTGGGGGGGACACATGTTAGACTTGACAGCCTTAGGGTGGTCACCCCTAACTTTTTGCATGCCTCCCTCCACTTTTTGGACACTGTTTTTGCTGGCTTTTAGACTCTGCGCACTTTACCACTGCTAACCAGTGCTAAAGTGCATATGCTCTCTCCCTTAAAACATGGTAACCTTGAATCATACCTGATTGGACTATTTAATTTACTTATTAGTCCCTAGTAATGTGCACTCTATGTGCCTAGGGCCTGTAGATGAAATGCTACTAGTGGGCCTGCAGCACTGGTTGTGCCAACCACTTAAGTAGCCCCTTTTCCTTGTCTCAGGCCTGCCACTGCAAGGCCTGCGTGTGCAGTTTCACTGTCACCTCGACTTGGCATTTAAAAGTACTTGCCAAGCCTAAACCTCCCCTTTCTCCACATATAAGTCACCTCTAATGTGTGCCTTAGGTAACCCCTAGAGCAGGGTGCTGTGTGGGTGAAAGGCAGGACATGTACCTGTGTAGTTTACATGTCCTGGTAGTGTGAAACTCCTAAATTCATTTTTTTGCACTACTGTGAGGCCTGCTCCCTTCATAGGCTAACATTGGGGCTGCCCTCATACAGTATTGAAGTGGTAGCTGCTGATCTGAAAGGAGTAAGAAGGTCATATTTAGTATGGCCAGAATGGTAATATAAAATCCTGCTGACTGGTGAAGTTGGATTTAATATTACTATTCTAGAAATGCCACTTTTAGAAAGTGAGCATTTCTTTGCACTTAAATCTTTCTGTGCCTTACAATCCACGTCTGGCTGGGCTTAGTTGACAGCTCCTTGTGCATTCACTCAGACACACCCCAAACACAGGGTACTCAGCCTCACTTGCACACATCTGCATTTTGAATGGGTCTTCCTGGGCTGTGAGGGTGGAGGGTCTGCTCTCACACAAAGGACTGCCACACCCCCTACTGGGACCCAGGCAGACAGGATTGAACTGAAAGGGGACCTGGTGCACTTCTTAGCCACTCTTTGAAGTCTCCCCCACTTCAAAGGCACATTTGGGTATAAAACAGGGCCTCTGCCCTAACTCATGAGACACTTGCTGGAGAAGAAACCTGAACCAGAACCTTCATCCTGCCAAGAAGAACTGCCTGGCTGCCTAAAGGACTCACCTGACTGCTTTCTACAAAGGACTGCTGCCTTGCTGTTGCCCTGCTGCCTTGCTGAACTCTTGTCTGGCTGTAAAAGTGCTCTCCAAGGGCTTGGATAGAGCTTGCATCCTCTTCCCTGAAGTCTCAGGACCAAAAAGAATTATTTTTTTCACTTGGACGCTTCATGAGGCTAAATTTTCGACACACAGCTTGTTCCGCGGCGAGAAAAACGCGGCACACCGACGCGACGCCTTCGGGACGACCGGAACTTCGACGCACGGCCTCGCAAGGACAACGCCGCCCGACCTCCAGATGAGAAATCAACTTGACGTCTGCCGTCAGAGCGAAACCTCGACGCACAGCCCCGCAGAACGACGCGCAGTCGGTAAACAAGCAGGAGAATCCACGCACAGACCCGGGACATCTGGTAATCCCCGCGATCCACAGAAAGAGACTGTCCGCACGCCGGAAAACGACGCACGACTTCCTCGCATGAAAAATAACGACGCAAGTCTGTGTGTGCTGGGGAGAAATCGACGCACACACCCTTTTCCCACGTATCTCTTCTTCTGTGGCCCTCTGAGGAGATTTTCCACTCCAAACCAGGTACTTTGTGCTTGAAAGAGACTTTGGGCCTGATTACAACTTTGGAGGATGGTGTTAATCCGTCCCAAATGTGACGGATATACCACCTACCGTATTATGAGTCCATTATATCCTATGGAACTCGTAATACGGTAGGTGGTATATCCGTCACATTTGGGACGGATTAACACCGTCCTCCAAAGTTGTAATCAGGCCCTTTGTTTGCTTTTTAAAGACTTAAGACACTTTATATCACTTTTCAGTGATATCTCTACAAATTCACATTGCAACTTTATTCGTTTTGACCTACAATTATCCTGATAAATATTATATATTTTTTCTAAACACTGTGTGGTGTATTTTTGTGGTGCTATATGGTGGTATTGTATGATTTATTGCACAAATACTTTACACATTGCCTTCTAAGTTAAGCCAGACTGCTCGTGCCAAGCTACCAGAGGGTGGGCACAGGATAATCTTGGATTGTGTGTGACTTACCCTGACTAGAGTGAGGGCTTTTGCTTGGACAGGGGGTAACCTGACTGCCAACCAAAAACCCCATTTCTAACAAGCACTAAGTAATAATTCAGCACAAAAGGACAATAGCACGAAAAAACACAACACACCTCAACAATATAATGCAACTTAACAGTTTTGCACAAACTTTCTGGTCGCACTTTACCACATCCACAACTCTGCTTTCACAATGCAATGGTAAAAGGTGTTTGCGTCAAGCACCTCCTTATCACCAAGGAAGTGCACGAGGCGGATCAAAAATGTACTCTCTAAACCGTGGCTTGTCATCCACTATATACCCAGAAGACCTGACCAATGCCGGAAGACCAATACAAAGAGCTGTCCCTGTGCAATCTATACTCAGCACAACAGAGCATTTGCCTGTTTGACAACTGGGGCTATGAGCTATGGTGTCATGTGAGCTGTGAGACTTTCTGCAGCCTGTCACCCCAGCAAGCAGTCCTAGTTTGGTGGGGTTGCAGTTGCTATGTGCAACTGCTAGGTGCCTCTGAAATAGAAATATATAAAGAAAAGAGAAAAAAAAAACAATGGGAAGAGGCAGGAAAGCAACAGAGGAGCAGGGGCAACAAGTCCAGGGGCGTAGCTTCAGGGGAGTGTTTGGGGTGTTCCACCCCCTAATTAATGTGTTCTGTACTAAATAGTTGAGTACAGGTGCTTTAAGTGGGATATGGAAAGGTGTTTGTCGGATTTCACTTGAGATTTTTAAATACACATGCAGACAAACACACACAGAGAAACTCTCTCTTCTCTTTTTTAAGGGTCTTAAAAAGCCTATTTTACAAAATTGAAATTTAATTTTATGTACCCCTCACAATCTTCACTACTCTCTCTTCCTACTGCTCCTTAAGACTCCCTCCTGCCTTGCTTCTGATACATTGGATTTTAAGTGGCGTGACTGCTGGAAAATATGAAGCTCACACACACCCCAATTTTACTGACCAAGCTATGTCCCTGAATGCTGTCGAGCAGTTGTTGAGCAACGAGGGATGGCAGACCAAAGGAGGAGCTTGTGGACGTTCAAACAAATGAAACAGATACAATCTGAGAGAGATGGGGACAAGCAAGGAGGCAACAAACGAGCTGAAGGTGGGGGAGCAACATTTGGATCTCAGAAGGGAGCAGCACACATAAAAGAGAGCAAGAAAACAGATGAATTCTCATGGAGTGCTCGAAAAAACTAAAAATGTATCTCTTTTATTGTAAGCAGTTATGCTCCAGGGGAGGGAAGACTTAAGAAGAGGAAGGAAAGCCATCGAATAAGAATCAAGCATATTAGATTGACAAAAAAAACACACTAACAATAAACAATTAGCTGACTTTAAGCCCACTGTAAGTATTGGAATTGTACACAATAGGTCTGTCAACAGCAAAAGCTGTCAGTAAGCAAGTCCTAAAATGCTTGCATGGAAAGAAAAAATGTACATCATACAAACCCTACCTCTAATAATTTAAATGCTTGCATTTAAATCATGAAGATTATCACAAATCTAAAATGTATACCGAGTGTGTAACTGTAGGGAAACAGATTTGTGGTGTAATTCCTTAAGGCTCTGTGATCATCAGGGAAAGCCTCTACTTTGTTTTTATGGGAGGAGTGTCCTCTTTAGAAATAAATTATTTTTTTTCTTATACTTTAGGTCATCCTTAAGGATTATCCTTTTTTGCTAGAGGTACTGGAAAATAGTGAAATATTGTCCTTCAAACGAATGCAGATAAATTGGACTGCAACACACTAGCATGGAACCATGGTTGAGGGCAGCATTGTGGGTACTGAAAAACAGAGATTTACTCAATATCAGGTTTAATTCAAGGAGAGAGCAGGGGAGTGTCTGTGATAGAGAAAGACCAGGAAATAAAAAAAAAGAGTGTGTATTGGTGTGTATCTATATGGTGTAGGAAAACACATAAACAGCCGTGAGCAACAAATAATGACAAAAAAGCATATTCAAAAACTTTGATCACATATGTGGGAGTAATAATGTTAGAATAGAATACTTGGATCCATATTACTCATAGTATCCCAGTTGCTCAATATGTGTTTGCACCAATGTTTGTGTACTTATATTGCAGCCCTGCTGCCCAGTGGATGACAGATGCTTAAGTGTCCCATTGCATAAAATGGATCGTTCTGCTGCAAAATATGCACAGGATTGATCACAATGGGAGTTACCTCTTTCTACTGTTTCAATGATGCACTCTTCCCAGCACAGGCTTGGGACACCACATTTGCTTATATAGTTGTGCACTATTCCTCATCTGCACTGGAAACAGCCAGTGAAGGGTATGCCATGGCTGAAAGTTGGACAAAACACCAAATATGTAATTTAGCACCAGTAAAAAAAAAGTAAGATTAAATTACCTCTTTGGTGTGATAGCCAAATGCATCCAGTCATTCAATGATCTAAGGTTTAGAGTATACCAGTAATATCCCATTTACTGAACAGTTCTACTAATGTATCAGATGAGATTTTACATTGGGTGAAGATGCGTACACTAGGTTAAATAGAAATTATTCATAGATCATCATTCTTTTAAAGTAGAAAACAACATAAAATTTCCTCTTCTATCAAGATTGTCCCAGAATAGAAAGAATGGTTCATATTTATTAGCTAAACCACTGTTCATATTTTCTTCCAAATGAATCTATAAGTTACACTCTCTATTTGGCATAACTCCTTTGCACATTTTTTTCCAGTTGTTAGTTACAGAAAATCAAAAGAAACTGTGCAAAGACAACAAATGCAGGTGTGATAGAATGTAGAGTATTATGTGATGTTGGTTTTGTGACTTCACTGTGTAAAAATTACACAAACCCGTATCGGGTCCAATCAGTGTAATCCTCCTTATGACGCGCTATTTCATGCTGGTGCAGATCTGAGGAATGGATCTTTCCTCCCATAAATTCTAAACAACCAGTTGATAACAACTGCACCACTGCACTCCAGGAGGTTTTTCTTTTTTGCAGTCAAAATAAGTCACCGTCCTTCACCACTAACGCATTTCGACCTACTGGTCTTGATCAAGACCAGTAGGTCAAAACGCGTCGGTGGTGAAGGACGGTGACTTATCGGTATACATATCACTGCTTTTCACTAAATGTGATAAATCTTTGTGATATACTGCAACTTGTGGTTTAGGGTTAGCCACAGTACTTGAAAATGTCACTCTTGTAGGGGCTGTCTATGATAGGGAAACAGTTACTGGGACCTATCAGGCCCCCTCGAGCATGAAAGGGCAACTTTGGCCTCAGGGGTCAATGTCCCATGAAGTCCAGCACAAAACCAGTTTCCACTTGCCTACCAGTCTTCAGTTACAGCAAAACCAGTTGTTCCCTTTAAACTGAAGTGACATCCATTCTGGGTGACCAGACAGCACTCTGATGACTCTCACAGGTTAAGCACACTCGATGCACCTTTTCAGGGCCAGAACTCAGTTTAACAGGATTCACCACATCGTCCAGAGACAGTCAGGCGTCTTAGCACTGGGCTCTCAAGGGTGCAGGCTTCCTAGATTTTATGGGCCTGTGACTGTAGCAGGGAGTAAGCCAACTGAATCTTGGAGTTACCGTCTCTGGTGCTTGTGAACTGCTTTTTCATGAGAGGGGCACTACAGGCACAGACAATCATTTGCTTATCCAACGTGCTGTATGTGCAGTCTAGTCTTTGGTGCAGCCTCTCATTGCTGTGTCCAGGAACCAGCGGGCAGTCCTTCTTCAGTTCTCTCTCCTGTACAGATGTGATCTGAGGTCTGGGTGACAGGAGTGCCATTTTTATGCCCGCTATGAGCTTAGGGGAATGTGGTGACTAACTAGCCAATGGGCTACTAGGTCCTCTACCACCCGAAGATCACTTACTGTGAAGTGTGGTATGAGTTAGCCCAGAATACGCTACTCTGTGCACTACCAGCAAGGTAAATTATTCTCTGGTGTCTGGAGCTCCCTAGCCCAACCCAGAAGAGTGGCTATCCAGGAGCTACACTCATCTTGAAAACCGGTTTGATAACGGTTTCTCCCACTCTGCCCGAGATGCCAACCTGTCTGCTAAAAAAAAAGCCCTTTCGTTTGTGACTTCCATTTGTCCTTCAAAAGTTGGTTTGTCTTTGAATCTCAACTTTTGGGTTCACACTCACTCTGGCCACCGGGAGGATATCACACTGGTTCCTTAAGCGGGTCTTTTGTTCCTTTTCCTCTTCCTGAGAGTCATTTTCACTTCTCCACGAGAGAGATGGCTTTGTCTAGGCAGCGGTTTGTGGGCAACTAAATGGCTACTGGAAACTTTGGGCAACAAAGTGACAACTTTCTAAAGTTGCTATTTGAACAAAAGTTACATTAATTTAAACAAGTCAGGTTTAATGCAATGAGTTGTTTGATGCTTTGAAGTACCATATTTAGTAGTCACATTTTCAAGTTATCACTGCTGAGTGCCCATTGTGTAACTCCATACTCACCTATGAGCTACTGGCCTGTCCACAGTATAAACGATAATGTTGGAATTTTACTGTCAAAACATGTAAAGTTAAAAAACCCATATTTATTTTTAATATAATGCAGTCTGCCTTTCAGGCTCAATAGGCCTGCCTTAGGGGTGACATATAAATACTAAAAGGAAGGTTTGAGCTTTGCATGGGTTTACAAAATACTCTGCCAGTCTGCAATGTCAGATTGTGAGTCATACTTTGCTTTCTCACCCTCTTGGTGGCACAATAAGTGCTGCAGTCCATGAAGGACACAACACACAGATCCAAGGTACTCCTTGTACCTTATATTATAGACTTTTAAGTTAACTTTATGCCTCCTGTGGATAAACCAATAAGACATGCAGGTTTCAAAGGTCGGAGCACTGGCACTGAGGCCTCTTTGGCAGGATTCAGGGCACATCCAGAGTTGAATAACCAGCAGCATCAGTCCAATCAGTCAGCCAAGTCAGTTTGAGGATGATAATGCAAATTGTTGCATTTCCTTACACCAGGCATTTAAAAAAAATGAATCAAACGTGATATGAACGGAAAATAATATTTGTTGTTGGTAAAAAATCTTTGCCACAGCCAACATTAACAGATGCACTGGTCTCTGTCACAATATTGTAGCATAATATGACAGATTCACGATTCATAACAGAATAACATTTTCTCTGGTGTGCCTTAGAGCATGGTCTGAATCTACAAGCTCTCTACACTATGTCAAATGAAACAAGATGTTGTTTGAGCTCAAGCACTCCCTTTCCTCATTTACTCACGAACCTTTATACGGATTCATTGAATGAGCTCTGACCTCTGGGAGTGTATTGAAACCTGCTTTTAAAGCAGTACAACAAGGAGTAGACCCAGGCTACCGCTAGTGTGCAAAAATGGATCCTCAATGTTCGTTACCTTGGTAACCAATCACTGTCATTATGAGGAATGGCATTATTTTAGAATATATTGATAGGGTTTCTTTTATTTTTTTGTGACGAATCATTTGAATCTGTCTTTTTGTTATTTGTTTTTCAGAGTGTGATATGGTAACAATGACAATCGTAGACGAGGGTGGGGGCAGTCGGTCAGATTACAGGATACAAGATGAAATCACACTCAGTAGCCATTTTTACGTTGCAGAAAGACCTGCTCAAAGTTCCACATGGACCACCTGGGAGGAAGTTAGAGACTAAATCAAAATACATTTTCATTCAGAATGAAAGCACACACTTTGTATAAGTGATTGCGCAGTAACCATGACAGCCGAGCTGCTCACAGCTCCAAGTCCGGATTGTTTGAAGAGATACCTGTCTTCAAAGAAACAGCATTTACAGTTGGGTCTTAATGTACAATCCTCTGAATTCTTGATGAAATATTAAATTGAAGACAGGTCTACGGATAATTTTTCTCCACTCTGCAGACGGCAATGTGTTTTCCTTTCTGGTTGAGTGCCTTAGTTGGGTCTGAAATGACCCACTGATGTAACCTCTCTCAGATGACATGTCCCAATGATGTCACCTGCCTAAGTCTTGCAACTAACGAGACGGTAGATGCGGAAACATGCAGCAAGTGCATTTATGGTTGGTACACCTATGGGCTGGGACCGAACCCCTGTTAATTCCTCACCACAGAAAGACAGAGACAATGCATCCCTTATGTTGACTTGCGTCCTATTTCACTTTCCATGGGAACATAAGTTATTACTTCTCCCTAACTTCTGCTGACCACACTCACCCAGCAAGCCAACTTGCTAAAAAAAAAAAGGCATGCTGCCTAGCACTGGCTTCCTGACTTTATTGATGATTATTATTAGAAATACCTTTAGCGTGGAATTCTCCTAGATTTTCTCCTAGATATTACCTTAACTGCTTTCATTGGCTCAAGACCTCAAGGATGTTTACCTCTGCTAACCAGTGGTGAAGTGCCTGTGCTCCACCCTTAAGCATTATGAAATTTGTATTCATCTGAGTAGTATCTTTAAGTTACCTATACGTTTCTAGCACATGGTACCAAGTGAACCCAGAGACTGTAAGTTAAATATCCTCAGTAGGCACCAGCACCCAGTTGTGCCACCCACTGTAGTGATCCAGCATACACAAACCCAGCCCTAACTATATAGCCTGGCAGTACAGTTTTAATTTTTTTTTCAAATTAATTTTGTTATTTTTTCATATTTTGCATTGTGACTTTATAACTGTTCAAGTACTGAATAAATACATTACATATTGCCTCCAACATAAGCCTGTACGATAGCTACCAGATGGTTAATTTAGTGACACTGACAAGGACTGTGATTATTTCTTGGAGTAAGTACTTATCCCCTCAAAACACCTGATTTGTTACAATTATCATGTGCATAACCATTCGGGAAAAGCCCTTGTAACCTCACTATACCTCTAACAACAATAATGCAATACTAGTATAAAGTAGGGAAAAATACAGATGTATTATATGTCACAGTGAAAACATTAATTGATCACTGGGAGAGATAGCACCAATTTTTTTGAAAATTTTACTCTAGTCACACTTTGTCAACTAAAACTTCCTCCGCTATTCTAAACTGCGGGCTGCAAATCAACATTTCCGAGAGCAGTCCCCTGCAAGAAGTAGTACTGATAAATACTGTCATTGATTGATATTTTTTGTGATAATTATTAATGGTATAGTCTTATGTCATCAGCTTTTGATTCATGAATTTGTGATTGTTAGAAATGGGGTCTTCGGTTGGCAATCAGGTTATCCCCTGTCCAAGCGAAGACCCTCACTATAGTCAGGGTAAAAGAGAATCACCTTCATCTAACCCCGGCTCACCCCCTTGGTACCTTGGCATGACCAGTAGGATTAACTTCAGAGTGGTAGGTGTAAATTGTTTGTACCAACACACACAGTAACTCAGTGAAAACAACTTTATTTTGCTCACAGATTTATCCCAATGGGCAGATAGTACCACCAGGGCCAACACAGTGGTGTTGCCCACTCCACCCTCGGGTTGTGACTCTCATCCCCACCCAGTGGCAACTCTGTCCACCAGGACAGCAAGCCACAGTGACCCCTGAAAACTGTCAGGGATGAGAGCCCGACCTCAGGCCTCTCCAACCACTGTGACTGTGGAGAGTGGGGGCGGTTGCCCCAGGTGCCTGACACCCTTTGACCACTCTCCCTTCCACCAGGTCAGGGATGACAACCTGACTTTGGTCCGCCCCTCTGGGGCGCTGTACCCTCCCTCCAGGAGCGGCACCCCCAGGGTTAAGAATTGTCAGGGTGCTTGTAGAAGCAGTCCTGCAAAATTCTCCCACCAGTGCATGGATGTTAACCTGCAAGTGGTCCTCCAACCTGAGGTCTGCACCAGGACTTCCAGGCGGGCACACTTACCCCCCTCAAGGGACACACCGTCCCCAAGGGCAACACAAGAGTCTGGCTGGCGAAGGTCTCTTTATCTCTGCCCATCTGACAGAGTCTAGATTCCCCCAACGCAGAAATGGTCTCACCAAGGTCATTCTTGGGGGGCTCTGGTCTCAGAGCTGACCCCTGACCCTCCATGTTCTCCACTGGGGTCTGCCACCCCCTGTCAACCCTCCGACTGGACTTCTGCACCCCGTTACTAGGAATGGTACTGCCAGACACCAGAACTGGTGGGACATTGGCTACAGCCACCCCCCAAGCTCTCCTTACACTGTGGGGTCTCCCTCAACAGATGGCCCTACGGTACAGACTAGGCTCCCCTTCAGGTGTTCCCTAATGGAACTGTCCAGGACCTGAGACCCGATCTCGAGCACCTTGGGCCTCAGCCCATCCCCATTCCCACTCTTCTGAGACTGGACATGGGGTCCCTCACCCATCCCACTACCCTGGGACCTACCTGGGACACTACAATCCTTTCCTACCTCACCTGGTTGCGAAATACCTAGACCACTCCCCTAGTTCACGATACTGGCATGTTGCCCTGGTTTAGGAGCTGCAGAAAGAACTTAAAGGTCTGTTGCTGACAGGAGTATGCTGGGAGGATGCTTGTGGATGATCGTAAGGAAAAGAAAACTTGTGGATGATTGTTACGAACAAGTGTCCCAGAGGCCTTGTCCTTGATGCCACTTGTACTGATAAATACTCATGTACCTAAGACTGTCACTGTTCCTCTGCCTTTTAAGTAGCATCTTTGTGACAATTAACCACTTACATATTTGATTTTCGAACCATCCCTGACAAAATATAGTGCAGAAATAAAACATCCAACTCAAAAGATGCAGCATTTTGAAATCTTTATGGAGGTCAGAGGTTTTCCAACGTTTAAATGTGTATTTAAGCTAGTTTGAGTGTGTGTGTGTGCGCGCACATACGCACGTAACTGTCATTTTAATTCTGGTACCCATTCAAGCAAAGTCCAATAAACCAATCAAAGCCAGGAAAAAAAAACATTTATTTGCTATTCTAATCGAAACAGCATTTTTGCAAACTCGTTCATTGTTGCTCTGAAATAATGATGCATGCCGTTTTTGAAAGGTCTAGATGTACTGTAAACTGTGTTCTGGAAATGTTCTTGGGTGACTTGACCTGTAACAATTATTGTTGAATAGACAGTCGTGTGATTCAGAAGAATATGTCAGTCTGCGCCGTGACCACTCCACAGGCTCTCAGCTCAGAGACGTCCAGTATATGATCTTCAGTCCGCGGCTGTTTTATTTGTGCCTCACAATTCGATATGTTCTTGTCCAGTCCCACGCTGCCAACCGGATGAACTTATTATATTTTTGACATTATTTTCTGACTGAGGCACCAGGGTCTGCAGGCTCATGCGTATATGCAGCTTTGCCAAATGCTCCTTAAGGTCCACATTTTAAAGATTGGTGATTTGGGGGAATGGTGGGGTCTGGGGGGAACTTCGAATGTGAATTTGCACCTGAATCAGGATCCCAAAAGGTACAATAATTTCAGTGTATAGCAGCTTTTCGTGCTAAATTTTCAGCATGCAAAACCGGATGCAACTTTTTATAGGTCGGTGAAAACTGCACCATTCCAAATTCTGCATCTTGCAATTTACAGAAAGGTGGAATTAATATTCGTGGTCGATGTTGTGGCAACAATATGTTGTTATCATGCTTTTCTTACAGAGGTATGCTGCAAATACCCTGGCTTTGCCTTGGCATTTGGGTTCAAGAAGTAGACATGAGCACGAAGTTGACATTTCTTGGAAGAGCCCTGTTGATATGTTTGAAGGCAAAAATAAATGAAATAGATACGCATGAGTTGGAGAATCTAAAGCTTGTGGCTTAATGTTTTGGCAGTCGTTCTTTGTAGTGCAGCAGGCGATGTCGCTAGCCCTGTTGCCACTGGTAACAAGACAGTCTGTTTTACGGTCTGGTACAGTCAGCTACAGCTGTTTAAAATACCTCATTGTGTCAATTCTTCAAAAAAGTAAAAATTGCAAGTAAAGGGAGAGTGTGTCCGACTGCTTCACCCATTTGTTTTCAGCTGTTTTTCATTGTTTACCATTGCTAGGATGTGTTATGCATCAAGGTCATGACAGTTTATAGACAGTGGCGGCCGGCAGCTTTAGGAGGGACGGGGGCAGGCGGGACACACACACACACACACTCATTGTTTCACACACAGACACGCACGCACATCCATTAACAACACTCATAACACTCAAACATGCA
This sequence comes from Pleurodeles waltl, assembly GCF_031143425.1. Taxonomy (NCBI): domain Eukaryota; kingdom Metazoa; phylum Chordata; class Amphibia; order Caudata; family Salamandridae; genus Pleurodeles; species Pleurodeles waltl. The sequence goes on along the minus strand of NC_090441.1, from coordinate 112,202,223 downwards.
CGTGCGCACCAAACATTCAGTTCAAAACATCACACACATACACACACACACTTACCTTCAGCCTCCAGGTCCCAGGAGGGTTGGGACCTTAGGTCAGCCAATGAGGGAAGGCAGCAGTCCCAGCCTCGTCACAGAGTGGGATGGGGTCAGTGAGACTGCTGATCCCACCCCACTCTGTGACGAAGTGTCACTGATTGACACTCGCCCTGGGCACTTCAGGGCTTAAACTGATGCGCCCAGGGAGAGTGTCAGTTGGTGACGCTTTCCTCGTCACCCAGGGGAGGGCCTCGAGGCACCTTTGCTGAGCCAAGGAGGTCACGCCCATAGGAGCTGTGACCTCCTCAGCCCAGCAAAGTTCAGCTCAGGCAGCCAGGAGTCTGCGCAAATTGCGCATGTCTGCTCCTGGCTGCCTGAGCTGAAAATGGAGAGTGTCTGTCTGGCTAAACAAAGCCTGACAGACACTCTTCATGAGGGGCAAAAGATGGGGGGGGACCCTCTGCCCTAAAGGATGGGCCGCCACTGTTTATAGATGATTATTTGCCCATTCCGTTCCCATTAGGTTTTAGTGGTGGGGCATTATGCATTTCTTTAGTTAGACAGCAAATGCAACATGTCCTGTAATCTGAAATTGATGGCCGTCCAGAAGCTATGATGTATTCACTTTGCTAACACAACATTTTAATTCCTGATTTATGGTGCTTTTGTTTCGGAAGTGCGTGCTGTTTGGATGCTTTAACATGTCATTAATACAGTGCTAATTACTAATCACCCATGTGCTTTCTTTTGTTTCACTCTCCTGTCATCCTAACATATTGTTAGATGTAAAACCTTTTTTGTGCATGCAGTAGCAGTAAAGAGATACATGTGAATAGGCTTCTTTTAAGAGTCAATGAAAATGCTGATCCTTCCTCAAAAGGATCAACGATGCAATCTTTTTGCTTTCTATAAATTTTAAGCTAATCATTCAAAACGCAAAATGTATGTTTTGACTACTTTTACAGCATATCTCTGCTAATGCAGTCTGTTTACCAACAAGGCAGTATTTTTAGATATCTTGTTGTTATAGTCCAAAGTGATGGTTCTTTATGGGATTGTCTTTATATGATACTTTAGGGCAACATCAACAAAGCCACCCAATCTTTACCAAACGCTTCCCTTAAGAAAAAGTAATACGTATTGGATTTCCCAGTGCTCGTTTCATGCAGTAGTAAAAGCATGCGTGTAGTGGTAGTGGATGGCAGCCTCTTAAGAACATGCTTGGACCCAGGATTTTTTTTTTTTTACAAATTAACACAGTCTTGAGAAAGTGATGTAAATAAAGATGTGGGATTCGCTAAGAAGTACAGGGATTGCTCTAAGGGGTGGGGAGTTATTACGATAGATACTGATTAGGAAAAATATCCGTAAGGAAGAAAAAGGAGGCATAACTAGAGTGGTAACATGCACTCAGCATGCTTTGTCTCTTTATGTTTGTCGACCAGTGAGATGGGGAATTAAGGAACATTTCTGACTGAAATGAGGATTCGACTGCGGATCTTCAGTGCCAGTTATCTTCTATTACTTCATTTTAGCTTGGTCTGACGGTATCTACTCAGTCAAGAGTGCTTTTTAATGAGTATTGATTACCTCAATGAAATGGAAAGGGAAGCAGGACTCTTCTGTGAGAATGCGTGTGAGGAAACAGAAAGAAGAACAGGGCTAATAATTAGCAGCATGGAATGTTGTCGACCTGATGATGGCGCAGAGAGTAGGAAAGTCTGGTTGAAACACCACTAGTGTGTTCAATGACAAGATATACACTTCCTGCTGGGGCACGCTTAATTCGCTGATCAGAAAGACCATCTTGTAGCCAATTCCCAACATTTTAGTGTCAACTAGTGGTGATACCTTGCCTTACCCTGTGTAATGGTGGCCCCAGCCCTGAGCCTGGAATAACCAGCAGTGGCTAGTAATTTTAGCAGGGAAGCGGGCAGATGGGACACCCACGCACACATACACACTCACACCCATGCAGTCACCCACACGCACACACACACACACACACATGAATTCACAACACTTACTTCCAAATATTGATAGATACACACACGCATGCACCAAACATTAAAAAATATCACACTTACATGCACAGCTCTGCCTTGGAAGTAGAGTGGGATGGGATTAGGAATAGTTGCTGACCCCACCCTACTCTGCGATGAGGTGTCTGTGATTGACGCTCGTCCCTGGGCCCTTCAGGGCTCAAAACTGAAGTGTGCAAGTCAGTGACACTCACTCTTGCCACAAGGGGTAAGGCATTGAGGTGTTTGCCAGGCTGAAGAAATCAAGCCCACAAGAAGTGTGACATCTTCAGCCTGGTAATGTTCAGCTCAGGCGCCCAGGAGCCTGCACATTTAGCATATGTCTATCTCTTGGCTGCCTGACTTGGAAATAAAGAGTGTCTGTCAGGCTCAGCTTTGCTCAACCTGACAGACACTCTTTTTGTTCGGCAAAACGTGAGAGGGCATGACCCCTCCAACCATTAGTAAAGGTTGTGGCTGGGAACAACAAGAGTTAGACCTAATTAAGTTATACTGAGCACTATTACCCAACTTTCTGATGGTGTTCCCAGACTGACACCACATACAATAGAGGTGAAGAAGGAAAAAGAAAGGCTCTTAACCCTTGACCCTGACAGCTTTGTCCACACAATTAAGAGACTAAACTACCATATAAAACAATTAGTATAGGGCCCCTAGAATATCTGCAAGATGAAAGAAACAAGACAAGCCAGGCTTCTTCCTGCGGAGGAAGTAGTGACTGCTTTCAAATGGATAATGGCATCAAGGCAGCAGCCCCAAATTTAAATTCCCCCTCCCCCCCCACTTTGAAGCAAAGCTCTTACGGCACCAGGCAAAGCAAATCATTGCAACCTTCCACAGGAAAGCTAATTGCCACCCTCCCTTCCACTCATCCTCCCCATTTTCACTCATCCTTCCTTACATCATACTTTCACTCATTTATCCATCCTTTCAGCCAGGAACCATTTCACTTACTCACCTATCCATCTATCAATTCACTCACTCACCTCCTTTAATGTCAATTATTGAGCCTTTGTCTGCTGAGTTGCAGAGAGAAGAGGCCCATCAAGAACTCCATGCTTGTTGTGGCTGCTAAAGTGGCAGTTTCACAATGCCCCTGAATAGCATAATCTAACTGCATCCCAAAAGCAATTAAAAAACCGAAAGACAAGTGGCAGAAAAACTTGTTGGCATCTCACTATTCAAATTCCTAGGTTCTGGAAATTCCTTAGCTCATCGGGTGAGCCAAAACAATACACCTGGTGTTTAAAATACTTCTAAAAGATGGGCTGTTCCAAAGAGTCAAAACTGATGCTTAGTTTCTTAAAATGTAGTGATCGGAGAAATACAGGCAAAATACAGCTGGCTGGACAAATGGTCAGACTGGCTTATAAGGTAATCATGCAGTGCCTGATGGCCAGATCTGACAGATCAGTGTGTGGGCCACTTATATGGCTATTTGTGGACCTGGTTTGTGATCTGCTGGCCTGGTTTTTATTATTGTTTTCCATGATATTAAAACAAATATTGTCTGCAGTTTTCCATACCTTGCAAAACACTTATACGGCATCTTATAAGTTCATAACTCCCCACAACTTGCAAATATTGGCCACTTTTTTAGGTATCAGATTCAATTATGGTGGCCACTTTTATTTTGAGACCTGGGCATATTTTCTGTCCCAGTGACTTAACCCCACTAACTACTATCCCACTTCTTCTGATAACTCATCACTGCTTAAAATGGAAACTTATGCCCTAGATGCTAACTTTTAACAACAAACACATTGTTAGACTTGGCCCTTTTTGCAGGGTTACCCCACAATTTTTGCCTTTCTCCTCCTATTTCTCTGACCTCCTTTTTGCTGGCTTTAGGACTCTGGGCACTTTACTACTGTTTATCAGCGCTAACAGTGTAAACGTGCATGTGCTCTCTCCCCTAAAACATGGTATGATTGGTTTACACCTGTTTGCCATGTTCGATTTATCTGTAAGACCCTTGTAAAGTGGTATAGCAAATACCCAGGGCTACTAGTGGGCCTGCAGCGCTGATTGCGCCACCCACATAAGTAGCCTTTCACACCGGTCTCAGGCCTGTCACTGCAGGGCCTGGGTGTGCAGTTTACTGCTGCCTTGACTTGGCATTTAAAACTACTTGCCTAGTCCTGATCTCTCTTTTTATTATACCTAACTCACCCCTATGTAGGCCCTAGCTAGACCCACAGGCAGGGTGCTGTGTACGTAGAAGGTAGGACATGTACCTTTATGTTTTGTGTGCCTTAGTAGTGGCAAACAGCCTATTTCATTTTTCACTACAATGAGGGCTGCTGCTCTCGTAGGTTAGCATTAAGAACTCCCTTAAACTTAAATACTTTTAAGTAGTAATTCCTGATCAGAAAGGAGCAGTGTTGCCATGTTTGGCATGTTTGGAATGGTAGTTAGAAATCCTGCTTTCTTGTGTAGTAGGATTTTTCATTACTATTTTTAAAATGCCACTGTTAGAAAGTGGGCATTTCTAAGTGCTTATAACTGTGTGTGCTCTGCAGCCTGACCACAATTCATGTCTGAGGCTGAGTGATAGCTACATTTGGTGCATACTTTCTGGACAGTCATAACACAGGAAGGGCTAGGTGTGACAGGCAATACATATGCATTCGTCTGCATAATGTTAGTCTTCCTGTGCAGGGAGAAGGAGAGGTCGTTCACACCTTACATTTGTTTAGGTTGTGCCCTGCCCTCACACAAAGGGATGGTTTTCCCCCTATTGATGTCTGGAGCCAGGGCTGGGTTGAAAGGGGTTGTTGTACACTTGAAAGGGTTCCTTTGAAGTCACCCCTACATCAAAGGCATTTATGAGTATAAGTACAGAGGCTCTGACCCAATATTTTCAGAGCACTTTTGGATGTGAAGCTGAACCTCTGTCAGATGAACTGCTGCGCTGCTTAAAGGACTTATCTGTAATGCTTTTCTGTCTTGCCCTGCTGCCTGATAATTGCTGGGTAGACTAAAGGACTCAGTGAATTGCCTTACTGCTTATTGCCCTGCTACCAGCTGTGTCCTGATTCTGGTGTAACAAGACACTGCATGGGACTTGTAAACAGATGCTGCTGGCTCTACAATTTGAACATAACCAGGGAACTGTTGTGCTACCAGGAGAAGTTGCCATTTTGCTGACTGCCATATTTGCTGACCTGAAGCCTACTATCCTTCTTTGAGCGCCCCGCACCAAGTGTTCTCCTGGGGCCATCACAGGTGTCCCCTAAGCCCCTCTGCTGTGGGACTCTGCCTCTAGGGAGTACAGCATCAGTGGGCTACATAAGAAGCTGGGGACATCTGCTCTGTGTTGTACAACACTTGCGCATGGTGAGCACTGGCTTCTGTTCTTCTTCTTCATGCCTGGCCTGTGGCAAGCACTTTATTCTCTCCCAATGCGTGGTCAGCGTTTTCCGCAGGATTGGGTGTGGGGTGCCTCCTCTAGATGCTGAGAGAAGAGTGGCGTGTGTTTTCCCCTGCGTCGTCTCCCCGAGGCAACCCCCTCTGTGAGGCCCCTACATGTGCCTGAGCCACTGCGCTGAGGAGAAGATGCAAGTCAGCAGCTCTCCTTCACCAGTGGCAGTCATCTTCTGTCTAGTCAGCGAACGGGGGACCCAGCGAGGACTCCCTGCTGAAATCTGTAACACTGGTGTTCCCCGTGCTGTGGGCATTCCACATCTCTGTGTGTCACAAAGCCATCTCTTGCTACCTTCACGGTGATGCTGTTTTGTTCATCCCATAGGAAGAAACCCGATGGTCACAGAGGGCTCTGGGTTCCAACCTTATAAAGTACATTGTTTCCCTGGATCCGTGGCTCATTACTGTGGAGTGGATCCTCAACTGAGGCTCCGGTCATCATCAGAAAGTGGTTCCTGTTTTGTGGGAACTTGCCCTAATTACCATATTAGAAGTTGTAGGCAGCTAGGAGCTTCTGTGCCTAAGCTTGTGGCCTAATTACCGTATAAGGTTTAATTGGAGCACAGATGTGCCATGCCCAATGATTTCATGATGGTACATGTGTTTGTCACTAAATGTCATGACAGTACTAGCACTCATGTGATGACAGACGTGCTTTTTCACAAACTGCTGAATTTCATGCCCTAATGTTATACTTTATGCTATTTTGCCTTGCATTGTAAGTATGATGAGTATTATCTCAGGATTTGCATTGTATGCGCCTATTTATGATTTATGTTGTTTTTGGTCTTATGATATATAGGCAGCAGTGGTTCCCAACCTTTTGACTTCTGTGGACCCCCACTTTATCATTACTGGAACCCGGGGACCCCCCACTGAATTATTGGAATCCGGGAACCCCCCAATAAGTCATTACTGGAACCCAGGGACCCCCACTGAATCATTATTGGAACACAGGGACCCCCCACTGAATCATTATTGGAATCTGGGGACCCCTACCGAGTCATTACTGGAAGCCGAAAATCATAAACATTTTTGGTGATTCGAAGCACAAAGCAATAAACAAAAAATACAGAAACAAGCATTCCATCAAACACCTACACAAATGATAACACATTTTATTTAATTTGCAAACAAAATAAAAAAGTAAACATTTAATAGGAAGGTTGAAAGTTTTCTAAATTCAATTAAAGCCACACATCATCCATAGTATGTACTGTTTGATGCACCTGCACTGCTCCCCAAATCAATCTGAGGATACTAATGTAATTTTCAGCCTCCAATTTCAATTTCCTTGACATTTACAGCATGTTTTAAAATGTTCAGTTGTACATTTAGCCACTTTATTTATATACACCCTATTAATTTGTAAATATTAGTTACTTTTCTAAGCAGCCACGGACCCCCTGAAGAGGCTTCGCAGACCCCTAGGGGTCCCCGGACCACAGGTTGGGAATCACTGATATACAGTATAGAAACAAATTTTTTATATAATCAAGTCAGAGTATCTTTTGTGGTGTATTTATTGTGTTACTGGTTTGAGTGCATTGAGCAAATGCTTTATACATTGGCTCCGATGATAAGCCTGCCTGCTCTGCGCCAAGCTACCAGAGGTTATCTTTGGTGTGTAGCGTACTTGCCCTAACTAGAGGGGTGGGTTCTGCCTGGCTTAGGTGCATACTCCAGCCAGCCAGAAACTCCATTCCTAAAACACATTTCAACTGATTATATTCCAGAGCAAGTACAGGACCTTGGGCGTAGGCACCACCAAGATTCCATCTTTCTAAGCTATAACTTTCTAAAAGCTTCACATTTTTTCACTCACTTTCCTCTACACATCAATCGACTCAAGTGCTAAACCCAGTATGACACATTTGAGTGGCTACCAGCGCAAGTCGTACATAGACCTTGACATTTACAGGTCTGGAGGATTTTATTCCGAACAAGCACAGTCCCTGCAAAATGTATGTAATACTCCGGGGATCAATTATTTATTTATTTTTGCAATTGTATATATCACGAATTTGGCCAAAGGCCTCAGGGTGCTTTGCAAGAAATTAGGAGGAAGAATACGGATAATTATAAGAAGCCTACTCCCAGGATGCCTCTACCCGAGGGTGACTAACAGTGTGCCTAGCAACCCTTCTATATTTCTTTGGCTTACTTTGACTGCTCATTTGAGCTTGCTCCTATGCACGAGTAAATGTATCTATAGGTGACTGACCCATAAAATGTGAGAGAGAATAAGAGGGAAAGCGATGGGGAGACAGAGACGGCAGCCACACGTGGTTTTGTGATGTATGTCTAGGAAGAGGCTGAGAGGGAAGGGAGGGGAACAACATTCTAAATGCCAGGCTCTGCGGGCGCTACGGATATGAGGAGATGGGGTAAATAATACAAAATGATTGCACATTTAAAGTGGTATTCAAGGAAAAATGAAAAAGAAACAGTGAAGAATGAAAATCAATAAGAATGATTACATCGAACATTGTTTTACATAAATATAGATGAGTAAGAACTAGGTCGTAGGAAATTACAGGTGGTCAATCCCCAAAAATGTATAATTGTGATGGTTTACCTACCTGTAATTTCCTATTTTTATATATAAAGAGGATGCGCGTACTCCTAAAAAGCGAAACATAGTTTGGTTGGAGATAATGAGATTGGAATGAAACGTAATTGCTTAGATTATGGTTTTATGATGAAATCGGAGAGAAATTCAAATCAAATAGAAGGTTTCTGTCCGTTTTTACGATAATGTGAGTCACCACGTTGTGCGAAAATATAATTTTATTAAAAGACTGCCACTTTGAATTAGGTATTTTTATGGGCATGAGTATGACTTTTTGAATTAAACCATTTCAATAAAATAAATGTATAAACATGAAAAAATTAAGACTTTGATTTGGATCAGTACATTGGACCTGCCTCAGTACAATTCGTAGAATTGCATTTACCACCACACCAAGGCCTGCGATGGTCAGTACTACTTCCTAAGTTGAGTAGGAAAGAGTCACCTCGGTTTTTGAGATGTACGTTTTTTCTCTGAATGTCTTTACTATGTTTGCATACAGGGTGTAGCTTCAGGGTTTGGGGGCCCTGAGTCGCGTCATTGGGTCCGTTTTTCTCAATAAGAGCCAAGAATGAAAACCTAAAACAGTGCCTTTGAAATGTGAGCAGGTGTGTGTGTGTGTGTGTGTGTGTGAGAGAGAGAGAAAACCATCTGGTGGCTGAATTTCAAAATGTGAAACAAAATACACTTCCTGTGCCAACTGTGTGATCCTAAGTGCATACTCTGTTCCACAGAGCCTACTTTTTCATATATGAGCACACTTTTAAATACTTGAGTTCAGGATGTGCAGTGTACAAGATCACCTTACATTTGATTTATTAGACTGTAATGTTGGTCCATCTATGATAAGAATTGAGTCCACGCTTAGGGTTATCATGAGAACTGCCTTGTATCCTAGTTCACTAACGGCAATGAAGTTCTATGTGAGTGAGCAGTAAAAGTACAAAGCCAATGGGTGAGTACAGAAAGGAAGGGGAGGGAGTGCAGCATGGAGGAGTGAGTGCACTAAGGGAGTGGTGCGACAAAAGCATGGTGGCAGGACCGGACTGGGAACCCAAAACGCCCCTGGCAACTTTGTCTGACCAGCCCCAGATGGAGGGTGGTGGGGAGGGGTGGTTGCAAGGGTGAAGCACTGCTGCTTTTGTTACTGGAAGCTGATATTGCAGCACAGTTGCAAACTGGCCCCCAGTATTGAAACCAACCCCCACCACTGTAAAACTCGCCCCACCCTTCCAGCCTCCTGGGGAAATGCTGAATGTCCACTGCGGCAATTCTGGCCCTGCATGCATGGGTGGGTACACAAGGGTACCAGTCTGAGTACAGGATAGGGGGATGAGTACTTAACATGAGTAGTGGAAATACAGCACAGAGGGGTGAGTGTGCAAGCAAAGAGGTTGGAGTCCAGCATGGAGGGATGAGAGCACAATGGAAGCGGAGGGAGTACAACATGGGGGGGTAAGCATACAAGGGGAATGGCAGTGTGGAGCACAGCACGGAGGAGTGACTATAAAAAGGGAGAAGTGGGAGTACAGCAGAAGGGGTGAGTAACAAAGAGAGAAGTGTGAGCACAGGTAAGAGTGCATGGGTCCACAAGGGGAGAGGTGGGAGTACAGCATGAACGGTGACTACACAAGGTGAGCAGCAGATGTACAGCACGGAGGGGCGAGTACAGAAGGGGAGCCATGATAGTACAGCACTGAGGGGTGAGTCTGCAGGAGGAGTTGTGAGAGTAAAACACAGAGGGGTGACTACACACAGGGAGTGGTGGGTGTAGGGCACTGAGGGGGAGTCTACAGGAGGAGTTGTGAGAGTTAAACACAGAGGGGTGACTACACACAGGGAGTGGTGGGTGTAGGGCACTGAGGGGGAGTCTACAGGAGGAGTTGTGAGAGTTAAACACAGAGGGGTGACTACACACAGGGAGTGGTGGGTGTAGGGCACTGAGGGGGAGTCTGCAGGAGGAGTTGTGAGAGTAAAACACAGAGGGGTGACTACACACAGGGAGTGGTGGGTGTAGGGCAATGAGGGGGAGTCTACAGGAGGAGTTGTGGGAGTAAAGCACAGAGGGGTGACTACACACAGGGAGTGGTGGTGTAGGGCACTGAGGGGTGAGTCTACAGGGGTTGTGAGAGTAAAACACAGAGGGGTGACTACACACAGGGAGTGGTGGGTGTAGGGCACTGAGGGGGAGTCTGCAGGAGGAGTTGTGAGAGTAAAACACAGAGGGGTGACTACACACAGGGAGTGGTGGTGTAGGGCACTGAGGGGTGAGTCTACAGGGGTTGTGAGAGTAAAACACAGAGGGGTGACTACACACAGGGAGTGGTGGGTGTAGGGCAATGAGGGGGAGTCTACAGGAGGAGTTGTGGGAGTAAAGCACAGAGGGGTGACTACACACAGGGAGTGGTGGTGTAGGGCACTGAGGGGTGAGTCTACAGGGGTTGTGGTGGGAGTACATCACAGAGAGGGTGACTACACACGGAGTGATGGATGTAGGGCACTGAGGGTTGATTAGATATGGGAAGTGCTAGGACTACAGCATGGCGGGGGTGGGTACACAAGAGGAGCAGTGGGGAGCACACCCCTGAGTGGGCGTGTCCACAATGGGATTCTTCGGCAGAGGAGTGGGTGACAAATCACCATGGAGATACGATTCTAGTATCAATGTGTCTGCAGAGAGCAGGTGTACAGGCTGCAGTGGCTGTGGTCGACAATTATAATACGAGAGTTTAGATAATGACGATTAAATTATTCCATTAATGTGAACCCTGTGCCGGGTCCTATTAAACCCCTTCAACTTGCGGCTAATTGAAGTCGAGCTTCCTAATGACAAATTATGATGCCCTGCATTGCGTTGTGAAACATCCACCATAGTCGTCATTCTTTCAGTTTTCTGTCTTTAATTAGTATGACTGGACTCCTCAGCATGCCAAGCAGTACACACTGTTCAATGCCTATGAACGTGATTAACGCTCAAGTTGTCACCCACGCTTAACATACCCTGCATTGCACAATATTGCATCCAATTAGCAAACTAAACGTGTATTTTACATTGCAAAACCCATTCCAAGTACGTGGCTGATTGCACACAATTACACACTGACATAAAATGGCTAGCATTTGATTACACCCACTCAACGTAACCAGCTTTTTACATTTTGTCACGGAGAAAAGCCTTTATGTTTTCCACATGGTTCAGCAACATGATGATGTTCTTTAACCCACCCAATCACCATAAAGTTTATTGCAATAATTATAACAACTTATGATAACTATAACATCACAACTCCTACTGAACAAAACTCACCCTCGCATTATCTGCATGAAATCAAAGGGCTTGGAATCATACATAGCACTGTTTCCACTAGGCAGATTCTTGTCAGTCTTAGGTCTTTTAAATAAGAGTTTCATATGCTGCTTATTTGCTAAGGGTCTTAACAACATCTTTTTGCTACCAAGGAACAGATGTCAGAGTTCTGGTCCAGGGAGAGGTATGTCTGCACTTATCATGCTGTTTATAGTCCCTTGGCTCTTGAAAGATGGAGTACATTTGCTGCCCTACGTCCATCAGCATGTCAGCAACAACATATCTCTTCCACCACGTATTATTTTTTGTGAAAGTGTATTCATTGTATAATTTGGCATTTGAATATACTAATTCCCATGTGAGTACATTCTCGTCACAATCTCTGTCTCGGAAGCTACCATTAAGCTCCGTTTCCCTTCTAGAGGTGGAGGAAAGCGCCGAGTTAGAGGCCATGGCTAGTCTTCTCCTGGCCAATAAAAAGTTACATTTAAAAAGTTCCGCCTAGAATTACTGATGGCCCGGGACAGTGGAAACAAAGCGAATTTTAAGAGTTGTATCTACTTCACAGTGCAAGTGTAATTTCGCATTAGAACGATGCTCTTTTCTTGATGCAAAAAGCACTTTGCACTGTTCTGCATCGCTTTGCGTCAAGGTGGCAATACTGACGTGTTACTTGAGCAGATCAGTGCAATCACCTGTAGCTTTTGACGCAAAGCACGAGGACTAATTAAAACTAATGCCACCTTGAAGCAGGAGCAAGCAATAAGACATGTTTTCATTTCTCACAAAAGCCCGCACGTTGCATGCGTGCTGACGTGCATTGCTTGCATCCTGTGCGTGGGATCCTTCCATGTTTGTCGATACATAAGGATTTGTCCTGGCAGGCTTCCATTACAAACCCTATGCTCGACAGCAAACGATGACAACTGCAAGGCTGTGCATCAAGTCGATCTTTTAGAGCAATAGCGCAGGGAATGACTGCAGCAGCAGACCAGTCTTAGTAGATAAGTCACTTTGCTGTGTGTTCCACCCTGTACAATGCAGCGCAGCAATCTTGGTTGCAGCAAAATCTGCATATTAGTCCCCATGACTCGTACCAGGGAGTTATTTATTGGACCCCATAAATTCTGACCCAGCAAAATCAGATTTTATCAGCTCCCATAAATTCCTATATGCCTTTCTAAGAGAGTTTTGTCACCGTCAGCCTGGGTAACTGGATGGGCAGCATGCCAAAATACTTCTCACGTAGCCTGCAACACTCCCCGCATTACTGGAGCACACAGCCTCCTCTTCCTTTCGGCACTTTTGCGATTGCTCCGTATCTTCTCTTATAAATTAGGCCGTTGCATAATTGATGATGGACAAAGCCTTCTCTCCCCTGGGCCTCAAAAGGTCTAAGTGCCGAAAGAAAACCCCTGACATAGCTTGAGAAAAACTGGAGACAAGACCCTCTTCTTCTAATGTGGCTAGACTCAGGGCTGCCAGGCGAAGCCACAAATAGTAGATAGAAAGAGCTAAATTTAACCACGTTAAATCTTTGCTCATCACCTCTAAAAATCGTCCAGAACTTGAATTTGATGTCATTAAACAATCAAACAGCCAGTCTTCCCTAGCCAGATCTACACAGCAGTAAAACAATTTGAGGAATTAGCAAGGTTCCTTGCCGAGACTGTAATGAACAATTACATTTGGCAAGATCTAACAATCCAGATGACTGCATACTGAATCAAAAAGCCCGATGGACCTATTTGCACTTTGACACATTTGCTGAGTCAGAGTTACTTGAAACTATAAACAAAGTAAAACCTTCCAGTCATTTTACTGATGCATTTCCTGGATTCAGAAAAGGTTGCAGTATAGAGGCAGACCTTTTAGCAAATTGTGAACGACTCTCCAGTTCCTCAGTTTGGGTAATGCTTGCATATTGGTCTTCAGTACCGCTTGGGTACCCTTGATACAGACAACCTGGTGCTCTTATTAACATCCTGAAGAAACAGATTGGCATCGATGGTTCAGTTCAAAACAGGCTCAATTTTTATTTGTCTGTTGCCCTATTTGTGTTGTCTGTAGAACTCTGTGCAATTTACCCCTGCTAACTGGAGGTAAAGTTCTTGCGCTCCCCTCCTTAAACATGGTAAAATTGGCACAGCCCTAATTAGTACCTTTAATATTACTATTCTGGAAATGACACTTGTAGAACGTTTTAATTTTCCTGCCTAAAACAAAAGCGCCGTTCTGCCAGTGTTCAGTGTCACATGACTGCTCCCCTGTGGGGAGATGTGGATTGCTTTTGGATAGTGGACAAAGGGCCTGGTTGTGGGTGTGGGAAGGTGTTTTTATTCCTTGAGCAAGATAGCAGGATAACTGGTGGTTGTGCCCAACCCCTTCCTGAGCTTCAAAGAACACCTTCCCTATCACTGACAGATGTAGCGCACACCTAGGCCTGCCTCCCTTTTGTTTCCCTAGACAACTTTGTCTCAAACCTAATGGGAGGGGGAGTTGGCCATTAACTGGTTTGGAGTGACCACAAGGGAGAGTTTCACTTTATCATAGCCACAACCATAGGTGTGCACAGAGAGCTGTGACTAGGGGAAGAGAGATCCTGCCTTCCCATGTTGGATTTATGTGATGAGTGGTACTGCATGATAAGTTAGAGTAAAACACACAGAAAGTGCTACAAAGGGGGTAGGGTTACCTCTTAGAATGTCTGCCCCATTGGTTAGGGAATGTCAAGGAATTTACCTCACCTCCCAAGGTGGCACGGGCAGAAATATGGCATCCCAGATTCCCTCCACAGAACACCCTAGACCTGTGAACATCAGAAGAAGGACTGCTCTGCTGCCTGAAACCCGATGGAAGGTTAGATCTGCTGGCCATGAACCCAAGACTGCAGACGTGACTCCCAGGGCCACTTGGCTGACCTCCTGCTAGAGCTACAGGGACACAACAAGGCCTCATATCCTGCAACTGCCAAGCTGACCAGTTCCAACTGGAACTGCTTTGGACACTGCTGCTGGTCTCTGAGGGAGTGAGTCCTAACCCCCATGTGGTATCTTCCAGGCAGGTCATGCACCTTTGACAGTATTAGAGTGCACTCCTCCTGTCCATAGGCTGCAAGAGGCAGAATGTTTTGTCAAATTTTTGCCAGAGGAATTGATGGAAAGTAGAGTCGCTTTTGAAGCCGCAGCTACGAATATCAAATATATGGTTGGCCTCAACTGGCTGGTTTGTCCTGCTGAAGGAGATCTGACTTCCAGAAAAGTTTCTTAGTCCGAATGTAGAAGTCGAAGCCTTCTTGTACATGGGCTTCATGCCACCTTCATTCGATGACCACATTGGGACCCTGCTCTTTTGCAGCCTGACTTTATAGAGCCCCATTTCAGATCCCGTTTGCATGTAGCCCTGCGACAACTTGTCAATGACCATTTTTTAGCCATAACTGTTTTTAAGTCCAAAGGTACACTTTTTACCAGGAGAAGCCTGGTCCTGTATCCGAAAAGTGATCCATCACAGTTAGCCTTAACTTTTGACTTTGACACGGTCTAGCATGACCAGGTAACCGTGGTTGGTGCTAGGTGCCTTTTGGTGCTATTTTTAATGCAAATATTTAAAGTTCATATCCCCGGTTCTAGTTACTTGATTTTTGTCATTTTGGTATAATTTTTTGAATTACAATTTCATCTATTTTTCTAAATTTGTTTATTATTTTTCTCTCTTAGTTTCACTATATTACAGTTTGAGTACTGCATAAATAATTTACACATTTCTTTGAAGTTAAGCCTGACTGCTTTGTGTCAAGCGACCAAAGGGTTAAGCATAGCTTTATTCGTGACTTTTGTGGATTACTTGTGATTATTATTTGATTGGGTTCTTATCCCACCCTCCAAACTAATACTCCAATTTCTTATACTAGCCAGTCACAGAGAGTAAAAATAGGGAGCTCTATCCTAAAAAACACCAACCTTAGAGAAGCAGTTCCGCAGGGCTCTATCGTATTCCAAGCCCTGATTAATCTATATCACAAACCATTTGGAAACATTCTGAGAAATGCAAGATTTATTCATGCCAGTATGCAGATGAGACTCTGCAACACTCCAGATAGGTTTCACAAATGGACAGCAACCACCAATTAAAACTCCACCGACAAAAAATTAATTTCTTCTTAACCCACCAAAATATCTGGCCTTCCTATTCAAAAGTGACTGTCATCTTTCTCTACCTGCAAACCAGCCATTGCAGGGGATGCCAAATCATCGTTTTTTATTCTTTACATCTGTCGAATACTTCAAAGGCAAATTTCAGCTATGGCAGATTGCTCTGGGGCATAAGGCAATCAATCATTAGCAAGAGTTAAAATATGTAGTTCAGGATTTGCTATGTTCCAGGCTGGACTATAGGAATTCACTCCTCCATAAAGCACAATTAGCAGCCTTCCTGCATGTGTCCGCTTTGGGGAGGTCACAAGAAAACCATTACTTATAAAGCTCTCCACAACAGCATACCCTCCCATTAGATTGGACAAACTAACTTTATGGTGCTCCTCCAGAACTGAGAAGTGCTGAAACCCTCTTTCTGGAATGTCTGAGATTGTGGCAAGAAAAATGTTTCAAACTGACATTCTCTGGAAGTGCAACAAGGAACTGGAATTCCCTCCCACCAACTGTTTGCACAACCTTTAGCCTTGCCACATTTAAAATTGAATTAAAAATGCTCTTATTTGAGAGACACTTTGGATGAAGCAAGCATTGCTTCTCTGCATCTCTTTTGTTTATTCGACCTTTCCATTCTAATATGAACTGCTTTTTCTGTTTGTTTTTCTTTGTCACTTATCTGTTGATTTATGATAGTTCTTGTAAAATGCTCCTTTTGGGTGGTCACCCCCAATAGTTTGCTCCATTTTTATTGCTGGTTTTAGAATCTGCACTCTGGGGCACTGATGTCCAGGCTCCAGTATATGTGTTCGGACCCCTAAATCATGTAGAAAATGGCTAATCCCTGATCGGCTTATTTACATTTTATAAGTAGCCGTATAATATGGTGTGGAAATACTCCCATGGTTTGAAAAGTTAAATGTCGCTTGTGGGATGCAGCACTCATTGTGCCATCCACTAGTGTAACAACAAGAAGCATTGCTTCAGAGCTAACATTAAAGCCTGAATGTTTCAATTTAAATCTGCAGTGTTACCTGTTAAAATACCCCCTCTCTGATAGGTAAAAAGCTCCCTTTCAAATATTAGTAAAGTAACCCCCATGTAGAGATTTTAACCCAGAGGTAGGGTGCATGGTATTTAAAAGTGGGACATGTAGCATGGTAATGTTACCATGTCCCTACAGTAACTAGCCCCTAAATCCTATTTTTCACTGTGGCAGATCTTGCTGTCCTATACACAAAATCTGAGTAACATACTAATTGGAGGAAGATGCCTCCTTTTGCATGATCACCACAATTATTTTAACTGATGTTGCTGTTTATTGAATCCATGCACTGGGACTCTGATTAATAAGCCATAATAGACAGGCTCAGACCCCTAAACCATGTTGGAATTGGCTACTTTCCTAAATGGCATATTTTATTTATCTATACGTCCCTAGTACATGATATAAAGAGCACCCAGGCCTGTAAGTTCGATGTCACTACTGGACTAGTCAGGGTGCCACCCAATACAGTGACAGTCTACATGCCTAACAATGTAGCCTAGCTGTGCAGTTTCAAAATTGCAAATTTGACAGGTCAAAATAACCCGTTTTGGTAGGCGTAAGCCCTCTTTTTAAATAATAATGTCACATCTAAATAGGCCTTACTGGCACATAATGCATTGTGCATGTCATCTAAAAGCAGGGCATGTAAAGCTTTGTTGTAAACATATTCTTGCAGGCAAATGGCCAGATGTAGCAAAGGGGTTTACCCATTTTGTGTCTATGGGAAAATGTGTTCGTACATATGGCCCAAAATGCCTTAAACGCCAGTTTCGCTGTAGCAGGGTTATCTGCTTCATAGGAAAGTATTGGGATAGAATATTAAATCGAATATTTCTATCTCTGCTGAGGAAACAGAGACACAGTATATTCTTGGACTTTTTAAAATATTTATTAGAAACACAATTAATTGGTAACATATTTATTAGAAACCAAATTCATCATTAAAGTCAGATTTGTAACACATATTTTCAGAATAAGTACTTCTTAAAAGTTGCCTATTACCTGCCTTAAGCCTCTAGAAGCCCATTAGCATGTCCAGAAGCCCATTAACATTAGCTTGAAACTTTCACACAGGAGCTGATTAGCACCTTATTAAGATGTGAGTCTGCGCCCAGAGCTGAGACAAAGGCCTTTGGTGTGTGGAGGTGTTCTTTTCCTCAGACAGGATGACCATGTTGGCAGGTCCCAGAATCCTACTTAACTTTGAAGAGGCCTACCCTGCCACAGGCAGATGTAGCTAACACTTTGGCATGCCCCCATCTTTGTCCCACTAATCAGCAAGGCATTAATCTCTTTGGGACAGGAACTGCCCCAAAACCAGGTTTGATTGGCCAAGGTTGAGGGGTTCCTCATTTCTCTGTCCACACCTCTGGGATGGGAACAGGAGCTCTGCACAAGGGAAGAACGTTTCTCTCATGTTGGACTTAGGGAGAGAGGGGCAATGTGGGATTCCTTGCACTAGGACACAAAGAAATTGCTAAAGTTGAGTGGGTTACCCCTGGGACCTCTTTCCCAATTGGGAAGGGAGGGGGCAGGATTTGCCCCACCCATAGACTAGAGCCAGGAATATATGTGGCAGTGCATCACAAATCCTAATGATATGAAACTCTACATCCAGTTTAGGGTGGGGCCCCACCCACTTAAAGCATTCACAGCCAAATAGTCAACATTGCCACCTGCAACTTACTTTGCCCAGGCTGCAAAACTACTAAAGCAACTGTGGCTCATGTTTCTTTGCCTGTGGGGCCTATGCCCGCTTCCAATCCATCTGGATCAACCCGGTATGCAAGTAGTTGTGCACTCACCAACATGATGTGGCCCTATAAAATATTGAGATCTGACTCTAGTCCCCTATAAAGTGGGACCCTATCACCATACATCCCCAAATTCAGAGGTAACCTGCTCCTTGCCTTGCTCTTATCACTAGCACTGACCTGGACCTGTCCTTATCACTAGGCTTCATTTGGCCACACCAATAGTACTGTTCCACAAACTAGATAGTGGACACATAGCATTCCTTCATCCAAATATTGTCAATGCGTAGATTTCATGATTACTCGAAATGAGGCTTATCTTTTTAAATGGAATTTTTATGTTTGTACTCCATGAATGAAATATAATTCTTACATTGTATCTTGTAACTGTACTGACTATTCAAAAACTCTATGGCATTTTGTTGCTGCAATATAGCACGTCACTCACTAAGCAAGCACACATTAGACACCATCTGTATAACATTCTTTACCTATCTACCAGCACCGATGTCAATGTTACCTTAGGACCCTCTTCAAGTGTAGCTCAGTCATTTAGATCAACCAATATACTGATATAGGCACATATCGGACCTAATAAAGAGGGTTTTGTCCTCTGCTTTTTCCATTTGTGAGCTCCGCTCCAACATGATTGTAAGCCAACTCAGATGTTTTGGTATTAATTGTGCCAAACTGAGACAGCATCTTCATACTTTTCACCTCGATTGTAGTGTCTATGTCTCCTTGAAATAATGTGCCTCTTATCATCTCATGGTGTATTCATTGTGTTATGGTCACATGTCACTAAGTACTTTATCGCTATATGATGTTTTGTCAAATGTATTTATCTGTATGTGATTTGTCCTTGCCTTTTAACACACTTTAATATCTGCAAATTGTGGTCCTTGTCAACAATATATTGAATGATGCATCACTGCTATCAAGCTGTGTTTTCTGCTTTTTTCTGCTCGCACTTTTATGGCTTTGTGGCCGAAGTAAAGTTTTACTTACTTACCTTTGTAAGCACCACTCCATCCAACTAATTAACCACTTTTTCACATTGATTGCCACACATAATTTACTTCATGCTTCCTTGTGAAGCACTCTAATGCTGTTAGGCCATGTTTGTGCTACACAAAAGTTCAAATAAATGAATATATATCTGCAACCACTTCTGCAACTAATGAGGGCGTATGGAATTTCCTTTGTTAATTATGCAGATGATACTCACACTATTCTATCATTGGATAAGAATAATTCATCCCAGTTGCATGGGCTGCATACTTGCTTGTTTGAAATGGCAAGATGACTTAAGCAGAACAAGCTAAAATTTAATGTAAGCAAGACGGAGTTTTTTTGTTGCAGTCTATCAAAAATGTCATTCTCTCTGCCATGTAATTTTTGGCCATGGAACACTTCGGAGAGCATGGGCAGAGCTCAAAATGTGCACGATTTGGGAGTGCTGTTGGATGACAACCTAACGATGGAAACTGATGTAAATAAAACAGTGAAGACATGCTATGGCTTACTAAGGAGTTTAAGGAAACTTTTCGCGTTATTACCTCAACTAACTAGGAAGCTGGTGGTAGAGAGCGCTGTAGTTAGCTGATTAGACTATTATAATGCGCTTTTGCTGGGTGCTCCAGAATATTTGTTAAACAGACTGGAAAGGGTTCAAACACTCGCAGCTGAGGTTGCGCTTAACAAATCTAGGCTCGATTCAGGTGCCTTAAGTGGATTGCACTGGTTACCAGTGAGGGAAATGATTGCATTTAAAGCAATGTGCATTTTTTTTAAAGTTATGAATGGAACCGGTCCACCAATTCTGAAAAAGAAACTGCTGTTATAGACCGCAGAGGAAGCTGAGGTCTGCGTCAGCAAACCAGATGTGTGTACCCAGATTTAAAAAGATTAAGGGGGTTATTCTAACTTTGGAGGAGGTGTTAATCCGTCCCAAAAGTGACGGAAAAGTGACGGATTTACCACCAGCCGTATTACGAGTCCATTATATCCTATGGAACTCGTGATACGGCTGGTGGTATATCCGTCACTTTACCGTCACTTTTGGGACGGATTAACACTCCTCCAAAGTTAGAATAACCCCCTAAGTCTGGTGGAAGATCCTTTCAGGTGAAAGCTGTGCAGCTGTGGAACAAGTTACCTCTTTTCTTAGGAAGGAGGGAAATTTGTTCTGTTTCAGGAAAAAGTTAAAAACATGGGTTTTCCCTAAGTAGTAGATGAGCTTCAAGGTATTACGGGTTAGTCTAGGTCTTTTTACCTGTTTAATTGTGTTTAGTTGCAAGGTACCTGGGAGTTGAACGTGCGCTTTAAAAATGGGTGTTAATAATAATAATTATTATTAATTATAATAATAATAATAATAATAATAATAATAATAAAAACAAATGATCAAACGTTCAACATCTGTTTTGTTTCCAGTTACACCTCCTGTGACTTCATGAATGCCCTGTTGTTATAAATTGGATCACACAGTACCAACACCCCGCTTCTGTCTCATCAGTCAAACATCATCTCATATCAGAACACTTCCTCCCAACGCTACATCCATCAGCAGACATGCATTCTCATACACAGCACATGAGTCAAACTCCACGTCACATGACTTTCTGCCTCAGTTCAACTAAGAAACAATACACCTTCCCCATTGCAAAGCAATACACATCCCTTAATACATTGAAAGAGCACATGATAAAGGAAAATGCACGAAATATCCCTTATTGGACACAGAACTCATACCCTCTTGGCCACCTTCCAGGATCATGTAAAAGAGCACACCCATACAAGATGGTAAAAAAGGAATAAATGGAAAATGTCTAGTTTGTAGATTCCTTACACACCTGGGATGCAGGACTTTGAAAACTGTAAGTGGTCACCAGCCTTCACAAACACCCCAAACACACAGATTAGAGTACTCTACTCCAACGTGGCAGTGAACACCACAAGACTTTTCATTCAGAATGGGAGTGGCAGCAAAGGCAGAATACCAATACTTTCAACAATTCGATTCACACAATACAGGACAGCAACATCACGCTAGCAGCAACACATAACAGGAAAACCTGGCATACAACAAAGTATCTAATGTTGTAAATAGTGGATATGCTGCTCAAAGTCCAAAACAACTGACTTAGGGAGTTCAGCTTGTGGGTTACAATTGTGACAGATATCCTGTTCGAGTATTATAAGCATCATTGCATATAATGTAGTTGTAATACCGCAGCTGGCATATCCATCACTTTTGTGACTGAGTAAAGCATCCGCTAGCTCTAAATCAGGCACTATGGGCCTCATTACAACTTTGGCGGGCGGCAACCGCCGCCTGCCAAGTTGTAACCGCCGTGCGGCCGCCAATGCGGCCGCACTCCCGCGGTGCCCATTTTGACATCCCCGCTGGGCCGCAACATGGGAGCCGGCTCCAAATGGATCTGGCGGTGTTGCGGCCATGCGACGGGTGCAGTTGCACCCGTCGCGCTTTTCACTGTCTGCAGAGCAGACAGTGAAAAGCCGCATAGGGCCCTGTCAGGGGGCCCCAGCACTGTCCATGCCAGTGGCATGGGCAGTGCAGGGGCCCCCAGGGGCCCCGCAACTCCCCGTACCACCAGCCTTTTCCTGTCGGTTAAAACCACCAGGAAAAGGCTGGCGGTCGGGGACTCGTAATCCCCTGGGCAGCGCTGCCCAGGCGGATTATCACCGCCGGGGCAAATGTGGCGGGAAACCGCCGACCCCGGAGGTGCGACCACGGTGCAACCGCCGCAGTTGTAATGACCTCAGAAGCACCGCCAGCCTGTTGGCGGTGCTTCCGTCATTTCAGCCCTGGCGGTCCTGTACCGCCAGGGTTGAAATGACCCCATTAGTCACTTCCCTTGCCACTCTTCACAGACTTCGTAGAGAATAGTAACGTAGTCCCAACAGAGGTGTCTAAGGTCACAATAAATGTGGCCAACACTCATGGAAAAATCGTGGCTCACCTGGCCATTGTAGTGAACGAAGGTAGAATTTTACTGCTAACCACCCACAACAGTGCAATCATCAAAGAGCCATAATTTATCCTCTGAAATGAGCTAGTCATGAAATAGCTTGAACATGCCCAAGTTAGCCCCCTCCTTGAGGTACCTTGTCGCCACATGAGGGGACACTTTTGAGAAGGTTGTTTACATTTTAATTTAGTGTTCTAAAAAAATGGCTGCCCACTGTGTTAGAGTTAAAATTAATCACCTGCTTCACAATGCATGCATATGCATCAGCAGGCATCTTGGAATGGGTTTTGTTTAATACAAAATCCACTTCAAGTTTGCCTGCATCTTAAGGAAGACAAATGTGTGCAAGTGGGGAAGATCAGTCCTGATGATCATTTGGGAATGTACATTACCTCTAGCACATGTGCAGTCAACCCATTTTTAAAAAGTCAGCATGACAGGCTCAGTGTAAAACAACATTAGAATCAGCAGGCGTGTAGCTTCTGTCGGTGTAGCTGGTACAGTGACACCAGGGTTTAAAAGCCCTAAAAGGCCCACTGATACGTGATTATTGCCATATTTATAATTTGAACACCTGCCAAGGGGCCCACTTCCTTCCTTTCATTAGGGCCCATGACTCACTGGAGAACCTACTGGAAATCAGGGATGGGCTATGGAACCAAATGCAGCCCTGGCAGAAATGCACAAACCAGACCAGCTTCCTCCGTCTCCTTGTGCAATCTCTATCTTAATCCATTAGTTCTATCTCTCTCCCTCCTCCTCTCTCTACCTTCCCTCTCCCTCCTTCTCTTCCTCCCTCTCTTGAAGCCTCCCCGTGCCTTCTACAATTATTCTTGGGAAGCTGGGGAAAGCGTCAGAGGCACCGGGAGCGATCTTGGGAAGTGTGTACCAATAGCCACCGCATCCCATGGGGGCCCTCTGAACTCCAGGGGGCCCCCACGGGCACTGTGCATGGGCGGCCAGCCCCTGGCCTCCGAGAGCTCCTGATTCATAAGCGTAGGGGGGCTCCCTCCATATATTTTGCAGGCCCCCCTCAGGTTTTGTTACGCCACTGTCCTAGGGCTTTCAGAAGCACCCCTCAAGGCCTCCAGCTCATCGGAAAATGCCTGGTGAAATAAAAGGCCTGCCTGGCCCTGGTTAGTATCTAGCTTCTACGGGTTACACTATGAAGAGGCTAGTTTTTTACTGCAGATATACCACCTGAGGAAATACCATTGTCCAGCAATAGGGCGGGGATTAGAGGAGACTTCTAGGTAGTGAGTATGTTAGGTTGCGGTAGGGGGTTTGCCTCAGAAAACTCTGTCGTTGTTCCTAATTAAGCATCTTCTTTAATGTGTCACCCAATGGCAAGCATAATGTGGGATTGCCCCGACCTTTCCCTCTCTTCTTTTAGCTTCTACTCTGCACCGATCTCTGAATTAAGAAAAGTTTAAACGCATTTCGAGACTTTCCATTTGCTTTTGCAGCTGTCTTTCTCTTTTGTGTTCTGGTGTGTTCCAATGTGCTATATTCGTCGCTTATAGCTCCAGGCTGTTAAGCAAGATTTTGTATTAAGGTCAGAGGCAGCAGACGTACAGGCTGTCAGACAAATTAGAGAGAATTTTCTTCTCAGGATTGGAGCTCATCCAAGATTTATGAAATGTAACAAGGTCAGGGGGTATTTCGCTCTTATTCTGAGAAGAAATGGAATGCAGAGTCAAAGAATAAATGTAAACACAAGTGAAAAGCCTTCTTGCAAGATTCGCTGACACAAAAATTAGTAGGAGCCATTACACTACTATTATCTGCAGGGATTCTACTGCAGGCCAGTGTGACCAGGGACGCTCAGAGAAGGTCAACAAAGTTTCCTGGCTTCTCAATCCCTGTAATGATATGAAAACAGTGGTCCGAGTCCATAATGCTACAGATTAAAAGAATACAATTAAACTAAAAACATTGGCCTAATACTCTCTTACTCCTAAATTTCATTCGACTTTCCATTAGAATCGGAGTCGATTGCATTATTTTTTTCATGGTCCTCTGATTGTGCCACAGTTCAACAACTATACAACTTGTAACTCAGGGGAAGAAGCTTTTGCTTAACTATGTGTCAATCAATAGGATTTTTCTTAAATTGAATTGCACTGAATTTTAAGGGTTTGGTCCACCTGTGATTGAGTCATCATTATCATCAAGATCCATGACGTTTCCATTCAAATGGGAATGGCCTTGTTTATACGCTGGTGGCTGAGCACCGACACTTATTTGCGAGGGGCGGGGCTTATTCTTCTGCCTCAAGCATTTGCTGCGAGCAAAAGACACAGATGGGAAAGACGGAAGAAGGAAAAACTAAACAGCGTCATAAAGGGAGAAAGTAGAAAGCTGCAGGATGAGCTGAAGGGGCAGGGGTGGCCGTAAATGGATTGAAGGGGCCCCAAATGGCTTCAGAATTACGCTGCCTCAGTATTCAGTGCTGGCAGATTTAATTACAGCAGCCTCGTCTTTAAGAGAAGGGCTTTGAGCACCGGCACCTCTTTATTTACAAATTGAGCAGTGTCCCCACCTACCTGGTGGAGTTGTCTGTGCTGTACAGAGAGCTGCTGCCATTGCAGTTCCCTTTATAACACAAAAGGTTTGTTGAGCTAATGTCATGTTTAGAGTACCTGCGCCTCACTGCCAATAAAAAAAAGAAAAGGCACCAGCACAAACTAAGAACTATTTTTATTTTATAAAGTCGGCCCCTTGTGCTTCACATGAAAAATAACTATCGATTTTAAAAACCGTCTCCTCTCAAGTGTCCTTTTTAGATAAAAGGATGACTTAAATATATTTGGTGACAATCAGTCTCAGTCAAATAAGGTCACATTTTTGTCTTGAATGCATATTGGCCACCTATTCATCACTGTTGGAGATAAAGTATCAAACATTTGTGAACCATTGAATATTAAATAGTTTCACTTAGAACACTAAAAATCTGTTTGAAACAAAAATGACAAAAGACAAAGACGTATATATTTGTTTAACATTGGCGTTGTCTTCCTACACCTAAACTATAAACAGAACTATTCCTGATATGGCAAATGTGTCCTATGTAATTGTATGATTTGTGCCAACTACTGGCACAAAAAGCACATAATGGATGAAACGTTCTACAAACTTCTCACTGATAGGAACTGCTTTTTTGCAGAAGAGGAAGCATATTTTTACCTAGAGAGTGATGCTGGCATTTCTTGCACCCTTACTGCTTTGGAACTCTTTTCTCCACTGAGAATGTGCATGGCCAACATATTGCTACTTATGGCAGTGATGTTCTGCATGTTCAGAAAGCACCACTGTCATCTGTTAAGTTTATACTTAAAGCTTTGGTGCAAACTGGTAAAACATTTGTGAATCATGTTGGTTGACCCTGGGAGGAGCAAGCAGCAGTCCATTGGAACTTTCAAATGTAAAATATGTTTTTAAAGCAACACCAGTTCCTTTAAGGACCATGGGCTTCTTTAAAGCATGTTTCTCTTTTGGGAATGTCAAAACATGGATGATAGCCTGCTATTCGCCTGCAGGCCACATTCTTTTACGTATAGTAAATAGCAACTGGCCTAATTAACATTTATAAAGCAGATCATTCCCTGACTGGAGATTTTGTGATGCAACCTATTAGCACATATGTTGAATTTCAAAATTAGAGACGTTGCTCAAACCTAGTGCACAACTTGGCCTGCCTTTCAGTTCTCGAAACCTGCTCTTTGCTTGGTATGTCACTCAATTCATCTCTAGACATTTATTGTTTCACTGTATTTTCACAGAGGATTTGATGTTTGATATTATATGACACTGTTCTTCACACACTGGTTATTACTTTTTGCAATTTTTCTATATAATCTCTATGAAGTCTTTCTTTCCAGTGAGTGAACTTGGCAACTATCTTGTTACACTTGCAAATCCAATAGGTGCCCCTTTTAATGCAAAATGCAAACCAGCCCCCTTAGCTTTGCCAGTGCTTGTTATTAATTTATTCTTATTTTCACAATTAGAATTCTGTGCACAGAGGGAAGCTGTGTAAGATACCATACAGGTGTACTGCCTGAAGCTCTAACATGAATACTAATAGCGTGGTGAACGTGATGTGATTTTGCCTTGCTTTTGCGTATTTGCCTTCTGACTAGACTGTTAACCTCTGTGCTGCCCCGTGTGGCACATGCTATTCAGAAACCAGTCACGTGTGTGGTTTAATTATTTACGTTTAGATTTGAAGCACCAGACCCTGCATATTTCCAGCCCGCGAAAAACCCTGAATTCCTTTCTGTTATTTTATTTAGTTTTTGGTTTAGTGTTGTAGTATGCTACAGCTAAATCTGTCATGCAGACTTCCATCAGACCTGAACATCAAGCGCTGTTTTAAAGTACCTGTAACATCCTACCCAGCCTGCTGGGTACCTGTGAATGAATACACCACTCATGGAGCTATGTGTTACACATGTTTATTCATCCGCGAGTAACCAGAAACTCAACATTCTAAACCTGCATTCACTTCATTACATTCTAACATTTATGTCACAGCTCTATGGAGTCATACAGGAACTAAAAGTGTTCTGTCATTCATACTCACACAACACTACATCTCCCCCCTGTTAAATACAAAATTAAACATTTTTACAAACATATACACAATCATAGCTCTTCAATGAGCCTTCTTGGCACTCTGATTACTTGTTCCATTCAGGTCTTCGGAAATTGGGAATCTGCAACAGGATTGTCCATGATATACGTTGGTGATGAAGGAGCAACAGCAGTCTTGGGTTTTCCAAATGACCTTTGTCAACCAGTCTCTACATTGACCAGTCTCTGACGAGTGAAGAGCCACATGTCTGAGATGCAAGGAATCATGCATAATGGATTTCCCAGTATGTTGGGCAGTCACCATGTGTCCTTTGCTGGTTACAAAATAGAGCATCAGACTTTAAATTTTTTAAGACTGACAGATGAGCACTCGATCTCCTCTTGTGAAGACAATGACTTTTGCATGTCATCTCTTGTCTGCATAGGCCTTCATTTTCTCGTTACAATCCAAGTCTTTTATATGGGTTTCTTCCTCAGTTCTTGATCTTGTGTTGGTTCATTGAGGTAACATGGTCATCGTTGTTCTCCCAAACATCAACATTGCAGGGCTTTCATTTGTAGTTGAGTGAGGATTTAAACGGTAAGCTAATAGGGTAGAATTTAAGACAGTCTTGAGGTAGAGCTTTTGAAATGCAGCACAGTGAACAGCTTTCTTTAATGTACTCATGAAATATTCAAGAAGGCAATTAGCCTGTGGCCAAAGGGGTGTACTCTTCTGATGCTTCACGTTAAGCAGATTGAGAAAGTCTCTGAATTCTCGAGTAATGAAAGATGGACCATTGTCAGATTTTAAAATTTAAGAAATGCCCCATGTTGCAAAGATGCCATCTAATCATGCAAAGACTCCTTCCTGAGTGATAGATTAGAGATATTCTACTTATGGAAAACAGGAATATTCATCCACATTCACCATCAAGTGATGTCTATTGTCATGCATTTCCAGAGCACTAATCATAGTAATGATTTGGCAGATTTCTTCCAGAAAAAGAACATTGACATCTATTCCTCATTCCCGGTCAAGAAATAGACGGTTATTTGCATACTGACTCCCAGATTTCACCGTTTTCACTCGCAGTTTTTCAGCCTCTGACGGAGGCGCTTGTCACCAACTATTTGCCTAGTATAAAATCAGGATCTCCCCTTGACCCCGCCCCTCCTCCTATTCTAGAGTTGGGTTTCAACATAATATCTCCTATAATGACTAAGATTCTTAACCATTTCTTAACCTCGGGATTTATACCTCAATCCCTTAAACATGCTGTTGTTAAACCCCTATTCTGTCTAAGATAATGGAAAAGCATGTCAATAATAAGCTAACATGCTTCCTAGAATACCACGAACTTCCTCTCAAATGGGATTTAGGCCCCAGCACAGCACAGAATCAGCCTTACTAGTAGTCATGGAAAGCGCCCGCCAACTGTTAGATCGCAGTGGACATGCAGCTATCATCTTGTTAGATCTCAGTGCCGCATTTGACACTGTGGATCATAACACTCTGCTTCAAAGACTTTCTGCTATAGGAATGGAAGGCATGGTATTGAGCTGGTTTTCTTCATTCCTGAAGGACAGAACCTTTCAAGTCCTTGATCGCTCGTTTTTGTCTAATACATTTTCCTTCACATGCGGTGTCCCTCAGGGCTCCTCATTGAGCCCCACACCTTTTAATATCTATCTCCTTCTTTGGCCAAAGTCATGGAACCCTATGGCCTCTCCTTGGTCTCATATGCTGATGACACACAGTTAGTAGTGTCACGCTCTAACGCCGAGGATACCTCTCAATCGAACCTTTCATCCTGTCTGGCAGATGTAGCCAAATGGATGACTGAGTCCAAACTTAAACGTAATGATGGAAAGTCAGAAGTAATGATTGTGGGCAAGTGTGCTCTCTCCAACTCTCTGACATTACTTCCAGAGGGTTTTAAAAATCTTCCGCCCCCTAAAGACCATATAAAGAGCCTAGGCTTCTGGAAAATCCTCAATCTTCTGCCTCCTCTTGCCATGAGACTTCTTATCCAGGCCCTTATATTGTCATGACTGGATTGTGGCAATTCCCTGTTTCTCAGCTCCTCTGGCTAAGTGATAAGGAGACGGAAGGTAGTGCAAAATGCGGCTGCGCGACTACTCAAGAAAACACCCAGACATATATCTGCTAAACCTGCCTTAGTCTCCCTCCACTGGCTACCCATAAAGCATGGATTAACTTTAAGGCCCTATGCATGACACACAAAGCCCTTCATAAAAAGTGTCCCAAATTTCTCAGGCAAAACACTTCATTTTACATTCCAACAAGGACTTTGAGATACTCTGCTGCCCTGCTAGTTCACACTTCTCGATTCAAGAGAACTATATGGGAGGTAACTCCTTCTTAGTTAAAGCTGCTCACCTCCAGAACTCCCTCCCCTTGGAACTACCTTTTTGTAAAAAACTGAAGTCTTTCTTATTCTCATCATAGTTCTTTCTTGGTTTTTTTTTTTGGCCCGAGCTGTCACCTTTTTAGCGCTGGGAGGCCTTCTGGTAGCCATGCGCTCTATAAATTTCCTAAACTAAACTAAACTAGTAACGCTGACATGCTTAATGGGAGTTGAGTGGTTTGTGATGGCAGGCAGTTGCACAGATGAGGAAACCTAACACAAACTCATAGAGCTTGTTTTCTGGCAACAATTCCATGATGTCCCTGATGGACCATTTCAATTATCTGCTGTCCAAGACTTTCTAAAATGACTGTTCTCAAGCCTTTAGGATAATGCCTGCTTGTGTCACAGACAGTTCATCTTTGACATTTTAAAAATTCTGATATTCACTGTCACTTGTAAGAGGCCGAGTATGGTGGTTCTCTCACTGATGTGTAGTAATGTCGTTCAGTTTCACTATCTTGACTCATGGTAGTGACAATATGTTCTAGCGAAATAGCAACAGGCATGTCTGATTTCACAATGAAATTTATGGAGGCTTCAGCTGTCTTTGAAGGGGTACCTTGTCACTGTATAGGCACTCTGGAGAAATAGTTGGCAGAGTTTTGATCTTTCCTTGGATGATGCATAAAGGTCATTCTAGACCCAAACATTCAATGCAGGGAGGCACCTTGGCTTTTGGATTGCCAAAGATGGTGAACAATGCTTGATGATCTGCCATAACTAAAAAAGGTTTTCCATATAGGAACACATGAAAATGTTCACAAGCCCACACCACTGCTAAACTCTCTTTTTCAGGTTGTGAATAAGCACGTTCAGTCTGGGGCAAACATTTGCTTGCATATTCCACAATATGTCTTCGATTATTTGGGTATCTGCTGGGCAAGGATTGCACATAACCTGACTGTACTAGCATCAACGCTGCCCTGGGGATTACGATTCCCCTTTCCGCCAGCCTTTGCAGGGCGGTAGCCCTGCTGTGCAAAGGCTGCCGCCCGCAATACTCATAATGAGAGCAAAAGTCTTGTATGTATCTGGAACAGTAACAGGCCATGCCAAAGAATGAACGTAAGGTAGAAACATCCTGAGAGGGACCAGCACAATGCTTGTACTTTATGTGGGTCTGATGTTATGACCCCATCAGAAAAGCCATAGTCAAAGAAGTTTAGCTTTGTCTTTTTTAATGCATATTTTTTCAGCATACAACGTCAAACCAGCATCAACGAGTAAAAAACACACTTTCCAGAGAGCTTTATTGTGCTTCTTCCATGTAGCTCAGAAAGCCAATAAGTCAATGCTATCGTTGATGGCATTCATGACAGGCAATTGTCAAATGACACCTTGAAAAATCTTTGCAGTTTATGACACACCGAAACCTAGGTGCTCATTACGAATCTGGCGGTCCTGGGACAGCCCAGTCACACTTTTCAATGCCCGAATTACGGGAAGTGAAAAGCGTGGCCGGTGCTGTCTCAACCGATGCACCGCAACATTGCCACCGGCTCGATTAAGAGCCGGCATCAATGTTGTGGTGAGTTTCCCGCTGGGCCAGGAGGCAGAAAGGCTGTTTCTAGCCCAGGTGCTCTTTTGTGCTTTTATCACCTAGTTGATCTCTGCCTTGGAGTGCTTCTGATTGCAGCATTATTGTATAATTTGATGTAGATATTCGATGCACTTTCAAAATCTAGTTGTGTCTACCTTTAGTAGTAGCGCTCAGTATACTGTATAGTTTAAATTGCGTAGTAGTGCAGTACCTCTCTGTATGGCACTGCAAGTAAGTTCTTGGCCAGTGATGCATCAACTTCTCAGTAAAGTTTTCTTTATCTTCAAAGGCTTCATACCGGCTGGAGATGCGCTTTGACTCCACACACGTCAAACGCTGATTCTGCACTTTGATAGAGGCACACAGGGCATGCTTGGCCACAGTAAACTCTCTGGGAGAGCACTGTTTGTCTTTAGGTTACTAATCCCCTATCTTGTCACCAGCTGTAACACCTTCCAGAGCCTGGGTACACGCCAATGAGTATGCCACCCACAGAGCTATGCATGTCTTTATTCATCTGCTTGTAATCGAAACTCAACATTCTAACCCTGCACTGACTTCACCACATTCTAAAACTTGTCACAGCTCTATGGAGTCAAACTAGGCAAGTTTGTCACAACATAAGTATCTTGGTCAGTTGCGCAGACACACTGTTTATTGTTGTGCATTTGCAATAGAGTTGAATTGCCCAGCTTCCTGCAAATCTCAACAAACAGAGCCTGAGTTTTCTGTGAACAGTTTAGGACTGAGCCACCCCATCTGTATGGTTTACCTATGGACATAGGAACTCATGCCCTGTCTCTGAAATTGTTCCAAAAAGGTGCACAAACAATCAGAAAAACACTACTAAGGGACTCCTGCGAAAAAGTGTGTCATGGAGAGTATAAGGTCGATGTTTGGATGTAAAGGGATTGTGGACAAGAGGGGTCACCAGTGCATTTGTATAAAAACACAAAAAATCTCTTTACTGATTTGCCATGTTGATGTATATATTATTAGTGAATATACAAAAATTCTTCATTTTCCCAGAAACAAATTACACACTGTTTGAAGATTTATTAATTTATGGAATTTAATCTATGATTAAATACAACATTAATAGTATTTAATATCGCTGAAATATTTGTATGCAAATGATTCGTCCATGAACATTGTGTGCTTTACAGTTTAGATTACCCAGTTCTGTGGGGAATAATGGATTACCCTGTTTATTTGTAGCAATTAAATGTGCAAGCACAGAATACTGAGGCAGCATAATCCTGAAGCCATCTGTGGCCTCTTCAATCCATTTAAAGCCTCTCCCTACCCCTTCAGCTCACTCTTGCAGCTTTCTGCTTTCTCCTAATGTGACGCTTTTTCGATTATCTCTTCCTCTGTCTTTCCCATTTGTGTCTTTTGCTCGCAGTTAATGCTTGGGGCAGAAAATTAAGCACCAGCCCTCCAAAACAAGTGCTGGTGCTCTACACCGGAAACAACAAGCACAAATTAAGCACTGGATAACAATGATAGTCATCGCTCTTGTAGGCCCAGGAAAAGGAGTCCTGGGTCCTGGTATCTATCCACCATGTCTTAAAGTGCCCAGGACAGGGACCCACACACACACGGAGGCCTCCCCTGCCTGCCCAGGAAAGAAGTTGTGACCTTTCCTAAAAACTGCAGCCTGTTAACACTGGAATCTAAAGTTCTCCTCAGAATTAAAATTTAAAGATTGTCTTACACTACTTTCGCTTATTGCTTCACTCTAACTCATAGTAATATGTACTTGTACTTCAAATGCTGTCACTTCATCTCAGTGAACCAGTTCAAATATCCTTTAGATCTTAAAAGAATCACCTCTTTCATCTGGAGGATGCAGTATATCTAACTGTTCGAAGGAGGGAATAATTGAAAACAGATTTTTACATTCTAGGACATGTGCCTATCTTAGTGTTGTTTGGCTTAAATAGGGAGAGTGCTAAGTCAGAACTCCACTTGGGGCTGTATAACATAAGTGCACAGGGGGTGCAATGGACATTTGCGCCCCTTTGGTGCACTCCCAGAGCACTTTATTAATACAGAATGGGCCACAAATGCTTGTTTCGCCCTTTCTCTAATATAGATGCCGCTGGGGTCCATGAAGCACAAGAGCTATTTCAAGAGGACATTCCCTCATTTCCATGGCAGTTGGGCCACATGCAAATGAGGGAATCTCTTTGCCTCTGAAGCTGCAATGTATTATGAACGTGGGCACAGATGCAAATGTGCCTTTAGGAGGCACACTGAAAGTGCACCACAAAAAGGTGGGACACTTTCAGTACACCTCCAAAAGGCAACCCTCTGGAGGGAGGAAATGGGGAACATTGCCCCCTCCAGACATCCCCTTGCAGGTGAGTGCAGTGACTCACTGCACCTGTCTGCAAGTGGATCTCTAAACCCTCATAAAAGTGCATGTGGGTTGTTTGCACTTGGGGTGCACTAGGAGCTTGTTCCTCTCTATAAAATCATCTGAACGGCACCACGCGGTGCACCAGAGGGCACTGCTGCATTCTACTGCATGAGTAGATCTTATACTTAAGCTGCAGCTTTCTCAACGTGAACAGAATCAACCTACCACAATGTTGGTGTTGAGAAATCTCTCTAGGAGGAGTTCTAGTGCCCAAAAATCTTACTTGAGGATGGAAGTTCTCACTGCGCTCGTCAACTTGACGCTGGTGAACCGCACGTGAGAAAAAACTGTACCACACAACGGTTGGTAAAGATTTGCCAGAACTCTTCACTCCAAAAAGTGCAGAGCAAAACTTTTCACCCACCCCTAGTCTGCACCTGGGTCGAAAGCTTTGCATTTTAATTGTTTAAATTGACACATCATTTCAATTAATATTTGTTGGACTTGGCCTTTTCTGCACAGTCATCCCCAAACTTTTAGCCTTCAGCCTCCTGATTTCTGAACCAGTTTTGTTGGCTTTTAGGACTCTGTGCAATTTCCCACTGCTAAACAGAGCTAAAGTGCTAGTACTCTCTTCTTAAAACATGTGAGAAATGGCTTTCACCCAATTGGCATATTTAATTTACTTGTAAGTCCCTAGTAAAGTGATGCTACCTGTAGTGCCCAGGGCCTGTAAATTGAATGCTACTAGTGGGCCTGCAGCACTGATTATGTCACATATGTAAGTAGCCCTTTAAAAATATCTCAGGCCTGCCATGGCAGACTGTGTAGTTGTAAACTGCTTTCGACCTGGAAAATTAAACCTTTGGCCAGGCCCAAACCTTTCTGTTTGAAATTGGGTTTCTGGTTTGCACCCAGTCCAAGCAGTAACCACAGTCTTAGTCATGGTAAGCCAGATACACACTAAAAGCTAACCTGTGCTCACCATCTGGTAGCGTGGCACACAGCAGTCAGGCTTAACTTAAGAGGCAATGTGTAAATTATTTGTGCAACAATTCAAACAGTAAAACAGTGAACACACCACACAAAAATAATCCACACTAGGTTAGAAAAATAGAGCTTAATTTAATAAACAAAACAAGACGAAAATGACAAACATCCAACAAATAGAAGTCAAGATATCAATTTCTAAATGTTAACTGTAAAATAACGCTGAGAAGCAATAGTGCTTAAGTGGGATATGTGGTCATGCTGGACCAGTACAAAGTCAAGAGATCAGGCTACCCATGATTCAGCACAGGCTGGCTACAGGACCCATGCAGGGCCCGCTGAGCAACAGTACCATAATCCTTGTTGCAGAATAAGATGTGTTGTTGATCCCCATGCAGTTGTAGTGGTGAGCCAGAATTCTCTATGCAACGGCCGCGATGCATTGGGTCTGAGTGCAATGCATCGGTTCTGAGTGTGTCCCGACTCTGAATGTGATGTGCTGGGTTAGTCCATGCTGGAAGGGTGATGTGTTGATCTTCTCCACACAGTGGAGGTGATGCGTTAATTTCGAAGCAGTGGTTCCTGGATGATGTGGCAATCCCGAGTGTGATGCCCAGGTTCAGTCCCTGTGTTGGTCCTGATCTCACAGCGGGCAATGCTTCCGTTCCGATCAGCTCAATGACGGTAGTACGCAGGTTCTGGCAGTTCAAGCACTTTACACTCAATTCCAAGGGCCATGGACTGGGATGGCACCACTTGCAAAGCAAGGTTTACAGTAAGTAAAGTCCAGGAGTTGTTTGCAGATGAAAGGGAAGTCTTTGATGTCCCTGAGACATCAGAACAGGACGCAAGCCCCTGGATTCACTTTGTTTATTGGATGGAGAGATGGAGGTCCAATCCTTCTCACTCCCAAGTAGGAGGGCATCAGAGTAGCAGCTCAGCAGAGTGGCAGTCCTTGTAGGAGCACAGCAGTCCTTCATCCTGTTAGAGTATCCACAGGTCCAGAAGTGTACTCAGTTGGTGGTGTCAAAGTTCCAGTACGTATACCCAGTTGTGCCTTTGAAGTGGGGGAGACTTCAAAGGAGTGTCTTTGAAGTACAATGACGGACTTCCTTCCTGCCCTAGCTCCAGACTCACTAAAGGGTGCATGCAGCCCTTTGTGTGTCTCAGGAGACTGTCCTTTCAGGTGTTAAATGTCAGTCCCTCCCACCCATCCTGGCCAGGATGGCCCATCAAGATGTTGATGGCTCATCAGTCACTGTGTGTGGTTGTCTAGAGAGAATGCACAAGCCCAGCTGTCACTCCATCCGAGAAGTGTATTAGAGGCAAGCAGTAGGCACTAAATGGTTAAAGTAAGAAAATGCCAACTTTGTAAAAGTGGCATTTTTAGAACTCCAATTTAAAATCTGACTTCATACATCAGTTAAGATAAGAAATTGTGAGTTCAGAGACACCAAACCTGAAAAACGTATCTTCTCCAGTTCCGGAATTACACTTATAAGATGTAATAGCTTAATCCCAATGTTTTCCTACAGGGTAGATAGGCCTTGTAGTTGTGAAAAATTATTTTGGGAGTTCTTTACTACCAGGACATGTAAAACTTAAAAGTACAAGCCCAGCCTTTTAAATACATTGCCCCCTGCCCTGTGGTTCACAAAGGGCCTACTTTAGGGGTGACTTATTTGTATTAAAAGGGAAGGTTTAATCCTGGCAAGAGGTTTAATTTTCCAGGTTGACAGGGCAGTTTAAACTGCACAGACAGGCTCTGCAATGGCAGGCGTGAGGCATCAGTACAGGGCTATTGAAGTGGGTGGCACAACAAGTGTTGCAGGCCCACTAGTAGCATTCAATTTACAGGCCATGGGCACATGTTGTACACCTTACTAGGCACCTATAAGTAAATTAAATATGCCAATTGGGTGTGAGTCAATGTTACTATGTTTTAGGGGAGAGAGCACGTTAGCACTGGTTGGCAGTGGTAAAGTGGAGGGGGCGTGGCTGGATGCTGTGCAGGATGGCTGCAACTCTCTAGAGGTCTGTGCGGCTTTAGCACAGAATAAAAGAAAGTGTGACCAGGACCCTTCTTCGCCAAACCCATAGACGGGTTTTACAGTCAGAACATGGTGGCTTGAAGACTAAAGATGTTTCTCATTCTGCAATGCAGCAGTTCTTCTTTTGTCCTTCAGAAATCATTTCCTACATTATGCAGCTGCCATTTTAACTTCAGCACTCTCGCCTGAGTTATATTTGCTTACTGAGCTTCAAACACTCTGCATGCTTGAATACCTCTAAGCTCACAGTTGCCAGCTGCTTACAGCATACTATTTAGTTCTTTATGTATATTGAACTTTACACAGCAATATATAAGTCTTGGGATTCTTTTTTTCTCTTCAATATAGCTTTTATTGAGGCATTAACATAATAAACAGTATAAACATTTTTCCTGCTAAATATTTCTGCCTCCTTTCTTCACTCTTCAATAAACAGTCGTATTGGCAGTTTAAAACTGCACACACTGACACTGAAGTGGCAGGTCTGAGCCATGGTTGCAGAGCTACTAATGTGGGTGCACAACCAGTGTTGCTAGTCCACTAGTAGCATTTGATTTACAGGCCCTGTGGACGTCTTGTGCACTGTACTAGGGACTTACCAGTAAATCAAATATGCCAATCATAGAAATTCAATTACACATGCATTTTACATAGTAGCACTTGCACTTTATTACTGGATAGCAGTGGTAAAGTGCCTAGAGTAACAACAACAGCAAAAGAGTCCAGCACACATCAACAACCTGGTAAACAGAGGCAAACACTTAGGGGAGACCACGCCAAGGACCCCAAGTCTAACAATACTAAAGAAACATTCTTTACTAAACTCAATTCTACATGCCTTATCTACCTTCCTCTGTTTGTGTTAGTCCTGCAGAAGTCTTGCAGACAAATGATGTCCTCACAAGCCATCATCTAATATGGGTATTCCACTATTCTCTGAATGTGGTTCCTTGGATACATTCCACAACTAAAGGCCGATTTGCAGCTTTTTTCCCCAGGAAATTCTACTTTTATGAGGATTCTTCAAGTGCATAGTTTTAAGAATGTCACCAATCTCATCATAGTTACAAAGCTAGTAAAATTTCAAATTAAGGGCCTGATTACGATCTTGGTGAAAAGGGTACTCTGTCACAAAAGTGACAGATATCCCGACGGCCTTAATACAAGTTCAATCATATCCTGTGGAACTTGTAATACGGTGGACAGGATAACCGCTACGTTTGCGACAGAGTATTCGATCCACCAAGATCATTATCAGGCCCTAAGTTTCTCAAAGGGCGTGTAGACAGTGATGTGCAACTTTTCTATTACACAAGGGCAGACTTGCACGTTTCCCACGTATTGGAAGTTCCAGGGGCGTAGCTTGGACAGTAAGATTGGTGGGGGGGGGTTTGAGCTTCAGATTTCCCAAAAATCACCCTGGCGTACAATGTCAAAACACATTATCTGACAAGCAGGGCATATGAGAGGGAGACCGATGTGTATTAGCATCGGTACTAAGTGAAGAAAACACAATATTTTTAAAATAAAAAACATTTTTGAAGACTTTCAAAGTAGAGAGGAAGAGGGAGTCTGTGCATTTTCGTCTGTGTTTGCGTAAAAATTTCTTGTGAAACCCGACAGACACCCCACCATGCCCGTCTGAAACATCTGTACCCAGTTTCCAGAAAATACATTTATTATGTGTAACAACCCAAACCCCTCTCCCCACACGAAGCTACGCTCCTGATTGGAACACCCTTCTTTTCCATCATTTTCCACTATTCCTACATCGACATAAGTGCCAAGGCTTTCCACACAAACCAACAAAATTCACTTGTGAGTGGCACTGTTTTCTCCCATGTATTAGGTAGTATTAAGTAGTAGATTGTATTGAAGTGGATGGGCCGTTTAATCAAAAGCAAACCTTAAAAATGCTCTCTGCATAAGCCTGATTCTGCACAATATTAGTGATCTGTGTTTCTTGCAGTAACACAAAAGGGGCAGAATTCATCATTTGAATGTGAAAGGCCACCTGCAGAAAGCTTTGTCACCTAAAGGTAGTAATCAAAGTATTTGTAAGAACTGTGTAAGAGAAATCTTCACAGCTTCAAATTAGCACATCCAAAGTAGGTGGATTTGAACACCTTAGTCCAACCGCACTAAAAACTGAAAAATTGCTTTCTACCTCATGCAAATGCAATTTCTGGATTCCTCTCAGGAAAAATGTCACATCAATCTTCCTGAAATATGTGGTAATGCTACAAACATCCTCCAATTAGTGGCTTTTAGGAAGTTATATTTTTTGTACCTTCATCACTGTTGTCATCCACCAGAATGATCTCTTTCAAGAGATGGGCAGGCGTGTGATTCACTGCACTGTGGACCGACCGCAGGATCACCGACAGAGCTTCATTCACAAAAATGAAAATTAGAGAAATCTGTGGCAGGACTTTGGGATATTTCAGCTCTTTACACCTAGAGGAAGAAATTGAAATATGACAGGTCTGATTTAGCATGAAAATGCAGCAAGTCCATCCCGAATTTCTGTTTTGATCTTAAAATATTTCTAAAATGTTCACACTTCAAGTAGCATTTGAGTGGTGTACACAAAATAATTACATATTTACTAACAGTTTGTTCCAGAGAATATGTTGCCCCAAACGTCTATAATTCATAGCAAAGCCGTAAGATATTTTAATGAAACTGACATATCAAGCACCTGTAAGGTAAAATACATTCTTACAAACATCTTGCATAAAAAACTTTAATGAGTGTGCTCATTAAACAATATGCTATGCAGGGCTCTCATAGAGAGGGTCTACGTTTATTTCAGTTTCTAAAAGTCATAACTCCTTGATATGACATCACAACAGTTGATAACAAAATTGATTATCAACTTTTGTGATGTCATAAAGGCCTTACAGGCCAGGTGACAGTGCTCTCAGATAGCATGTCAGTGGAGCTCTGCTTGTGCTCTGCTTGTCTGCTTTGGCTGAACGCAGAAAGCACAACTGCAATAGGAGGAAGAAAGGCATTGAAAGGATAAGGTTAAGGATAGAAAGTAATATATATATTTTTTTTATATTTGCAAAAGCCGAAGAAGAGGGCATGTTATGAATAGGTCTCCCATTATCCTCTGCCACTGCACAGTAGTTGACGGCAGAGGCAGATGATTTTAGAGACTAATCATAGCTTAAAATTAGCGATTGCTAAAAAGTAAATTACAGGAATGTTTTTCACTTTGGGGTTCTGAGTGACATCATAGACAACTCAAGCTTCGTTGTCTATTTGTCATCATTCAGAACCTCTCCATTAAAAACATTCCCCCGATTCACTGTTACCCATCTATAATTCTATATGTTCTCAATAGCATGAGAACTAATGTAAGCATGGTATTACCTACCAAATCATAATTTATTATTGATATATGTATTTCAAAAGATCTGTGAGGGGTGAATCATTTAGTGGCATGGTAACTGCTGGGGGATACTCCTCTGCAAGAATAAATAGTACTTGTGGTTCTCTGCAGTATTTTTTTGCCATTGTCATTCTATTATGGGTTAACAGCCCTTTAAGTGGGGGAAAAAAGCAGGTACTGACTTACCGTGCCTGCTGATGCATGTCTTCCTTCATTGCCAGCCCTTGAGATACACTCAGCCTTGGCTTTACCGCACTCAGGTGAGGTGAAATCAAAGGATTAGTAATCAAGGAGATACCATACCACCAAGATCTTACTTAACTACGCGCTAGCATTGTAGCAGCATTTGCATGTGTTTAGAAGATGCTGGGGCATGTAAGTAAACAATGTGCTATAAAATGGCAGGAAAAGGACATTTCCCTTTGGATGGATTATTCAAGTTCTCACATTTCAGTGATACTACAATGACAGCTAAGATCCTAATTCTCAAAGCAGAGTTTAGAGAACTATGGGCCAGATGTAACAAAAAAGGCATTTGCGATTCGGAAATAGCGTTTTTTAAGAAATCGCTATTTCTGATTCGCAAAATGCAATGTATCATATTTGCGATACGGTAATAGCGATTTCTTAAAAATCGCAAATGCTATTACTGAATCGCTAATTGCGATACAGACCCCATATTATATATGCGAATATTTTGCATTTCCCAAATTACGAATTCCTAACTGGAATTTGCAAATTTGGCAAATGCAAACCCCAGGGTGCTGGGGGCCTAAGGCCCCCTCTGCTGCACCCCAAGAAGTTTTTTAAGGACATGTAAGGCGCACACATGCCAAAGGGCCATGTGTGCGTTTCATGTCAATTTTAAAAATGCATTTTTAATGCATTTTTTAAATTTACACATGGTTACCACCAAGTTCAACTTGGTGGTAATAGCGATTCCTTAATGCCCAATTCGCATTAAGGAATTGCTTCTTACATGTGGTTTAGAAATCGCAAATAAGGATTCCTTATTTGCGGTTTCTTATTTAGAGAATCGCAATTTGCGATTCTCTAAACAGGCTCGCAAATTTAAGGAATCGCTATTTTAGTAATTACTTAAATTTGCGTTGCGAATGCCTTTCATAAATACTGAAAGGCATTTTTGCATGCGCAAACGGGCATTCGCACCGTTTGCGAACGCAAGAAGGCTTGATACATCTGGCCCTATAAATCTTCTGTCATTCATGAAATATGCGAAGAGTATCACTGGAATTCTACACTAGTCAGATATTTCCAAGAATACTCCTATAGGGAAAAATATGCAGATTTTCTACTTATTGAAATACCTGCCTGAGTACATCAAATGTATTGGTTTGAATACCTTTCTCTGCAGGGAAATATGTTTATCTATGAGGAAACACCTTCTACACGTTGTTCTCTTTATTTTCTCAGAATGGAATGGAACTTATTCCTGCCTTTCACATGACACTATCTAGAATAGACAAACACATGCTTAAAATTATGATTCTGTGTGTGTTGTGTGCGTTTCCCAGTCTCCAAGCCATTCTATTCCTTTCTCCACTTTTATGTTTGCAGCCCAAATCTCCATTGAGCGTCCAAACAGAGCTATTAGATGGTGCCCAGGAGAACTATACTTAAAAGCTGATAACCTTGGGGGTGAGTGATACCCCTACTGCTTGAAAAAGGAGGACGATTATGCACTGGTTTACTTTCTGTTTCCAGAAGTACCTGCACGTATATAGAATGGGTTATCATTCATGGAAATATGGATAATCTCATTTGAATATTTATATAGCAGAACAATACAAGAATTTTGTTTTCATCCCAATTCACAATATACAATTCTAAATAATTTGCTTTCAATGTACCAATAACGTACTGCTTCAAGTGCAAATACAATCATATTAAGAAGAAATTTGAATGTAGACTACCATACCTTGCAAAAAGTAATGAAGGATGCTGAAGGGAAGTGTGTGGGTGAAAGTGGGAGAGGGGAGAGACAAGGACATGGGAGAAAAGAAATGTTAAAACTAGGTGGTTGAGATTAGAAGAACATTGAGAAGAGGGAAGGAGTAAACATTAGAAGCACATGGTAGAGGGAGAAGGATGATGGGTGGAAACAGGGGTGAATGTCTAAATTACACCGTAGAAACATCACATATCCAGATATAGGGGGTCATTCCGACCCCGGCGGGCGGCGGGCGCCGCCCGCCGGGCGGAGACCGCCAAAAGACCGCACCGCGGTCAAATGACCGCGGCGGTCATTCTGACTTTCCCGCTGGGCGGGCGGGCGACCGCCAAAAGGCCGCCCGCCCGCCCAGCGGGAAAGCCCCAGCAACGATGAAGCCGGCTCCGAATGGAGCCGGCGGAGTTGCTGGTGTGCGACGGGTGCAGTGGCACCCGTCGTGATTTTCAGTGTCTGCTAGGCAGATACTGAAAATCATTATGGGGCCCTGTTAGGGGGCCCCTGCACTGCCCATGCTAGTGGCATGGGCAGTGCAGGGGCCCCCAGGGGCCCCACGACACCCGTTCCCGCCATCCTGTCCTGGCGGTTTTTACCGCCAGGACCAGGATGGCGGGAAGGGGGTCGGAATCCCCATGGCGGTGCTGCGAGCAGCGCAGCCATGGAGGATTCTTTGGGGCAGGGGTAAACCGGCGGGAAACCGCCGGTTGCCCTTTTCTGACCGCGGCTTTACCGCCGCGGTCAGAATTGCCCATGAAGCACCGCCAGCGTGTTGGCGGTGCTTCCGCGGCAATCTGCCCTGGCGGTTTTCAACCGCCAGGGTCAGAATGACCGCCATAGTTTGAACAAAAGAGTCTCTTTTTCATATGTTTGGGAAAGGACTTCTGTAAAAGGGCCTTCTCATGAAAATGATTGTGTAGTCGTCACATGGGATTTGAACTTGCTCACCGCCGCGGTCAGAATTGCCCATGAAGCACCGCCAGCGTGTTGGCGGTGCTTCCGCGGCACTCTGCCCTGGCGGTTTTCAACCACCAGGGTCAGAATGACCACCATATTTTGAACAAAAGAGTCTCTTTTTCATATGTTTGGGAAAGGACTTCTGTAAAAGGGCCTTCTCATGAAAATGATTGTGTAGTCGTCACATGGGATTTGAACTTGCTCATTTGAAATCTTAGCAGGTCTTTGGTGCCTAGATTTTTTCTGCCTCAAGGAATTTAGAAAATGTAATACTGTCTTTTAGGTTTAGGATAGTGATGCTGAAGAGCTTTGAATATGATGCATCTCTGTTTGAATTTGATTCTGGATCCAGTAACATGATCATGTTTTGTAGTTACTGATGCAAGTCTTATCGACGTCTGAACAACTTCAATGAGTGACACCCTAAATGCCTGTTGCTCTGATTAATTATGGGGCTGTCATCCTAATGGCTATTCCTTCAATTCAATTCAATTCTCTATTCATGATTTGGAAGTGAAAGAGGTCCACATGATCAAAACAATACAATACGAACATACCATAATGTTACATCTTATAAAAATAATAAAAGTCATGATAACAATTCAC
The DNA here is from genome assembly GCF_031143425.1 of Pleurodeles waltl. Taxonomy (NCBI): domain Eukaryota; kingdom Metazoa; phylum Chordata; class Amphibia; order Caudata; family Salamandridae; genus Pleurodeles; species Pleurodeles waltl. The sequence goes on along the minus strand of NC_090441.1, from coordinate 112,159,007 downwards.
CAATGCAGTCTTTGGAGTAAAAAACATCTTAATAAATATTTTAAGAGAAGTCTCCATCAACCAAACTACCAATTATACCAAATACTCCAGAAATACCAACCATTTAAGTTCCCACTGAGAATGTAAGAACAAATCAAATCTAGTTTAAAATACATGCATACACCTTATGCGACCTGGTAAGCTAACAGTGTGTAAAGTGCTCTTTAGGACACTTCCAATAGAGAACTCTCCATTGTCATAGTAGCAAGCCATACGTGGTAAATACTAAAAAAAACTAGCAGACATGGGTGAACCACCCCATTTGCATAGTAGCAATGTGGAAACCATTAATACAAATTCATAAATCCATTGAAGAATTAAAAAAGTCTTATACAAATTATTTAATTCTTAGGAAAAAAGAGAAACTCTTGTGCCGCCTCTGCAGATGTTATATTAATCTGTAAAATCATTAGCCGTAGATGTTGATGTTGCAAAGGTAATAATGCAGGACAGACAAAAATAAAATGATTAAGATTATTAAGATTGCGGCATCCGAGATCACAAAAGTTGAATTATTTTCCTGCCGCCCCAGAAGAGTGCCAATTTGCCGTTAAGTCATCTAACAGAAGCAAATTCATGTGAAATAAATATATAAAGTGACAAAGGCCGTGGTCCATGTTCCAGGACAGGTACTTCTGGGCAACTTTTGGACAACTGGCCCAGGATATCACATGTAACCTTTTCTTCATCATACAATAAGTGAGATCGTTCTGATAACTGACTGTGCTTATAGTGCCTTTTAGGAAGGTTTCTAGAGAAGAAAGGGAGGCCATAGCCTCTCCCTGTACACCCAAATATCTAAATGCCAGAGAGAAATCTCGAGAAAACGAGTATTTGCCTATATCAATGCCCAATATTTCTTGATTGATAACATTTCTCATGTTCTCTTTTTCACTGTTCTTCAGCTGGTAGCCCTACCGAATACCACTGGCCAGTCGTTGCACGTACGAGCTTATCAAGCCAAATTTCAGCCTAATTGCTGGAGTCAGAACAGCAGAATTAAAACTACATACCTTGCGTAATATTTGTCCCTCCATTTTCTCTAGAAAGTCCCATTTTGACACATTAATATATAGGGATAGTGTTGGACCTGGCTTTTTGACAGGGTCATCCCCAAACTTTTTGCCTCCTTCCTCCTTTTTTTCTGACCTGTTGTTGTTGGCTTTTGAACTCTGGGCACTTTACCACTGCTAACCAGTGCTAAAGTGCATATGCTCTCTGTGTAAATTGTACTGTTGATTGGTTTATCCATGATTGGCTAGTTAATTTACTTGTAAGACCCTAGTAGAGTGCACTATATGTGCCTAGGACCTGTAGATTAAATGCTACTAGTGGGCCTGCAGCACTGGTTGTGCCACCCACTTCAGTAGCTCCTTAACCTTGTCTCAGGCCTGCCATTGCAAGGCCTGTATGTGCAGTTTCACTGCCACTTCGACTTGGCATTTAAAAGTACTTGCCAAGCCTAAAACTCCCCTTTTTCTACATATAAGTCACCCCTAATGTGTGCCCTATGTAACCCCTAGAGCAGGGTGCTGTGTGGGTAAAAGGCAGGACATGTACCTGTGTAGTTTATATGTCCTGGCAGTGTAAAACTCCTAAATTTGTTTTTACACTACTGTGAGGCCTGCTCCCTTCCCTTTGAAGTGGCAGCTGCTGATCTGAAAGGAGCAGGAAGGTCATATTTAGTATGGCCAGAATGGAAATACAAAATCCTGCTGACTGGTGAAGTCGGATTTAATATTACTATTCTAGAAATGCCACTTTTAGAAAGTGAGCATTTCTTTGCACTTAAATCTTTCTGTGCCTTACAATCCACGTCTGGCTAGGTTTAGTTGACAGCTCCTTGTGCATTCACTCAGACACACCCCAAACACAGGGTACTCAGCCTCACTTGCATACATCTGCATTTTGAATGGGTCTTCCTGGGCTGGGAGGGTGGAGGGCCTGCCCTCACACAAAGGACTGCCACACCCCCTACTGGGACCCTGGCAGACAGAATTGAACTGAAAGGGGACCTGGTGCGTTTCTTAGCCACTCTTTGAAGTCACCCCACTTCAAAGGCACAATTTGGTATAAAACAGGGCCTCTGCCCTACCTCATCAGACACTTGCTCGAGAAGAAACCTGAACCAGAACCTGCATCCTGCCAAGAAGAACTGCCTGGCCGCTCAAAGTATTCACCTGTTTGCTTTCTACAAAGGACTGCTGCCTTGCTGTTGGCCTGCTGCCTTGCTGAACTCTTGTCTGGCTGCCAAAGTGCTCTTCAAGGGCTTGGATAGAGCTTGCCTCCTGTTCCCTGAAGTCTCAGGACCAAAAAGACTTCTCTTTTTCATTTGGACTCCTCGTGCGCCGAAAAATTCGACGCACAGCTTGCTCCGTGGTGAGAAAATCGCCGCACGCCGACGCTGCCCGACGCGACGCCTACGGGGCGATCGGAACTTCGACGCACGGCCTCGCATGGACAACGCCGCCTAGAGAGGAAATCGATGCAACGCCTGCCGTGAGAAAGGAAATTCCACGCACAGCCTCCCGGAACGACACGCAGCCGGATAACAAGCCGAGGAATCCACACACAGACCCTGGAACATCTGGTAATCCCGTGAACCATAGAAGGAGTCGGCCCACGTGCCGGAAAACGACGCACATCTTCCCCGAGTGAAAAATAGCGACGCAAGTCCATGTGTGAAGGGGCGAAACCGACTCACACACCATTTTTCCACGCATCTCCTCCTCTGCGGCCCTCTGCGGAGATTTTCCACTCCAAACCAGGTACTTTGTGCTTGAAAGAGACTTTGGCCCTCATTCTGACCCTGGCGGTCTTTGACCGCCAGGGCGGAGGACCGCGGGAGCACCGCCGACAGGCCGGCGGTGCTCCAATGGGGATTCCGACCGCGGCGGTAAAGCCGCGGTCGGACCGGCACCACTGGCGGGGTCTCGCCAGTGTACCGCGGCCCCATTGAATCCTCCGCGGCGGCGCAGCTTGCTGCACCGCCGCGGGGATTCCGACCCCCACTACCGCCATCCAGATCCCGGCGGTCGGACCGCCGAGATCCGGATGGCGGTAGGGGGGGTCGCGGGGCCCCTGGGGGCCCCTGCAGTGCCCATGCCACTGGCATGGGCATTGCAGGGCCCCCCGTAAGAGGGCCCCTACATGTATTTCACTGTCTGCTGCGCAGACAGTGAAATACGCGACGGGTGCAACTGCACCCGTCGCACAGCTTCCACTCCGCCGGCTCGATTCCGAGCCGGCTTCATCGTGGAAGCCTCTTTCCCGCTGGGCTGGCTGGCGGTCTGAAGGCGACCGCCCGCCAGCCCAGCGGGAAAGTCAGAATTACCGCCGCGGTCTTTCGACCGCGGAACGGTAACCTGACGGCGGGACTTTGGCGGGCGGCCTCCGCCGCCCGCCAAGGTCAGAATGAGGGCCTTTGTTTGCTTTTTAAAGACTTAAGACACTTTATATCACTTTTCAGTGATATTCCTACAAATTCTTATTGCATCTTTTATTGTGTTGATCTACAAATATCCAGATAAATATTCTATATTTTTCTAAACACTGTGTGGTGTATTTTTGTGGTGCTATATGGTGTTATTGTATGATTTATTGCACAAATACTTTACACATTGCCTTCTAAGTTAAGCCTGACTGCTCGAGCCAAGCTACCAGAGGGTGGGCACAGGATAATTTGGATTGTGTGTGACTTACCCTGACTAGAGTGAGGGTTCTTGCTTGGACAGAGGGTAACCTGACTGCCAACCAAAAACCCAATTTCTAACAGATAGCATTATACAGTCTCCAATTTCTCCAAGCCTATGCTCCATACACAATTACAAAACTTCACAAAGTTTCTGCTTTTCAAGATGAAAATCACACTCTTTGAGACATTAATTTCCAGAACGTGTGACACTGTATACTGTTGAAGGGACAACAACCTATTCTTCAACCTCCCAGATGTTCAATCTAAAATATCAATATCATCTGTGTACATCAAGCAGGGGAAATGACTGCCACCTATGTTTGACGCATCACCCCTGCTGGCTACCAAACAACCAAGTAGGTCCGAAACATACAAAGAGAAGAGCAATGGGACCAACAGACACCCTTGGTAAAGCTCATTAGGGTCGAGTCTTTCATCACGTCAGTTGTCTTTCAATGGTTCATGGGCTTGCCTGTTAAAATCTGCTTTCTTTCATTAGTGGAAGGCACGCATACATCATGCCTTTTCCGGTGGTTAGCCCTTCTCAAGTGCTGCGACCAAGTACTGAAAACATGCGAGGCTCGCTGTTTCCCGTCAGGTTTGTGGCCTACTTTTTTTTGTTTGTTTGCAGTGCGATCTCACTTGGCAGAAGTCGAGCGCTTTGCATAACATCGACCCTGTTACATAGTTAATTGCACTTTTGCCGGTTACGTAGATAATTGCACTTTTGCCGATAGGTTTCATTACGAGTTAACTGTAGCAGCGCTGTTTTTTTCTTTCAATGTGGAAAGAAAAATCCGGTTGGGAGTTTACAACTGCTAATAGCTGTAACTCAGAGAAATGCAAGACCCTAATGCATTGCAAATTATTGTTTTTTGTTGGATCTACCATAGCTAATCTGCAGTCACCTCCAAGCAACACTTGACACCAGGTAGAGGAGTACAGGGCAATTATTAATGAGAGAAGGGTGACTGGCATGCCAAACCTCTTCAATTGCTTTTCAGAATACTGGCCGGTCTACCTTATCAAAGACCATAAAAAAGTCTGTGAATGCCACATAGACAGTAGTCCCTCTAATCACCCTATACTTTTCAGCAATGAGTTTCAAAATGCAGGTATTAGCTAAAGTGCAGTGTTTTTTTCCTAAAACCTGCTTGTTCGATTGGAAGGATATTATCTTCCACTACCCACTCAGTAAGATGCTCCAATATTCTCCTAGCAAATACTTTTCCCATTGCGTCTAGTAATGCAATTTGAAGATAATTTCCAGGAAGGTGTAGGACCCTTTTTATGAAGCAGGATTGCCCATTCCAAAATCCACATTGTCACTGTACCTAGCCCCTGTCTGACTGCCAAATGATGCACTTTTTGTCACTGGCAAATCAGGTTTACACCTTGGCCTGCTCCCCCATTTGTTTCTCTAATCTGGATAGCACCAAATTTAGTGGGGTTAGAGGAACTGATTTGAACTGGTTCAGGGACACACAAAGGCTTGCCCTTTACCCACAGGATGTCTCCTTTATGATGGACCCCTCTAGTCACTATTCAGAATACTTCTGGGCTTGTAGAGAATCATCAGAACTGTCATGCTGTTTGAAGAATCCGAAGGAATACTGGTTTGGTTTGCTTTGAACCCAAGATCTGAGAAGTAACTCACTTGCTGACCTCCTTTTTGCACTACAGGGACACAATAAGCTGCTAGAGGCTGTTCCCTGCAATTGTCCAGTACCAACTGCCCTGGCCCCCGCTGTTGGCTTCTGTTGGAGTGACTCCTAACACCCAAGTGGTAGTCTCTTGGTGCCTCTTTGGTACTAGACTCTTGCCTGGTATAAAGCTTTCCCCACCTGTCCTCAATCTGCAAGATCTTGCACTTAGATACCTTTTGCCACCTTTCTGTCTAGAGAACCATTTGGGACTGGGACCAACACCAAAGCTGCAGCAGCCAACATCGAATCACTGATCGGCCACAGCTTGAGGAGATCTGACCTCCATAAAATTTTCCAGTCCGAACGTAGAGGACTTCACCAGGACCAATGCTGGGCAGCAACCAATCAATGTCATAGCCTTCCTTAGCACAGACTTCGGACCTCACCTGCTTGGAGCTTTCCCACCTTTGGCAATAACTCCACCAGGACCCCACTCTTTAACAACCCTCTATCGTTGACCTCCACTACGAATCCAGCTTGCAGCTTGCCCTGCTGACGACTTGTCGACAACTTCTTTTTCTCCATACAAAGTTTGTATGTTAGAAGGTGAACTTTCCACTGGAAAGAACCTGGTCCCTGTATCCAACCTGAACTCCATCGTGGTCAGGCTTAATTTTTGAGTATTATCCCAGTCTAGCATGACCAGATGACCACAGTTTGCACTTTGTGTTTTTGGGCGCTATTTTAAATTTAAACTTTAAATATTGATATCTTCGATTCTACTTATTGGATTTTTATAATTTCTGTGTCATTTTATTTACTAAAATGAAATGCTTAAATAATGATGTTAACAGCAAAAGTAAGTATCACGAAGACAATGGGTATCTCCAGAGTACTGAGAAACAAAATACAGCCTGAAGCATTCATCCAAGGAGTCTAGTTAATGCTGACAACCTTGATTATCTAGAATCCAAACTAACACATATTCTGGATACTATCACTCCAATTTCCTTCCACAAACTATGCCCCTTGATGTCTATTACATTTTACGCTGATCATCTTCACCAAAATTACTTTGCATTATGTTGAGGCCAAAAGTGGCTATAGATTAAAAATACTGTTTTCATACATCACAATATAATCATATGTGTCGCAAAACTACATTTACTCACATCCTAGAAATATGTATTTTTACGGCTGTATCCTGGATGTAAAATTAACAATAAAATGTTGGTTGGCAAATAGGCAAATTCCAACCATTACTGATTCTTTGATTCTGGCACTGGATTTTGCCCACACAAATGACATCATTGTACACTTTAAAATATATTTAGATTCAAAACAGGTTGTAAAACATGATCTCATTTTGCCCTTGCACTCCATATAAGTCAACTTTATCATCTATTATCTAGATAATACACTTTGAAAAAAAACGAAAATAACAAATCCACGATACAAAAAAATGAAAACTCACAGCCAAAAATCCAAATAAAAGCTGGTACTATATTTTGAGCTCCATATGGCAGGTTAATTGCACTAGGCCGTAGAATATCCCTTTGAATTTCAGTACTAAGAAAGCGATCACTCATAGACTGAAGAACATCTGCAGGAAATGTTATGTGTCGTATTTGTACTTTTCATAACAGTATCCTTGATCGAGACTGACAGGTTTTGCTATTGTCAACATTTAAAGAGGTGATGTGGAAAGGGCCTGAGAAGCGAACACAATATATTACGTATATCTGTCAGCGTCAGTAGTGCCTCTTTGAATTACAATGTTTCAGCAGTTGAAGTGCATGTTTGTAGATGTGCCTCTTGCAATCAGTGCACAGAAGGCAGTGGGTAATCCTTCAATCAATCAAACCTCATATCAAGGAGAAGAAGACTGCAATTTTAGCACAAACCAATAATACGGGTGCACAGGCCATTAAGCCACAGGAAGGTTGTCCTTTCCTTCTGTGAAGGGTACGCGAGGTAGGGCTGGAGGATGGGTATTTACGAAATACTGAAGTCATGTTTTTCTATTAGGGTTGGAAAAAAGGAACTATTCTTCTCTATCAGTCCACTTCTGACGCCTTCCTTTCCCCTATTATATAACTAAGAGAGAGCTAACATAGACAAACAAGCAGTAATTCTTTCGAGTCTATTCTAGAAGAATAGCTTTATAACTTTCACTTTCATATGAAAATGCAAATTGGATAAATGGCCTAGTTTGAAACTGTGCATCCTGTCCTAAGGGGATGGAATACACAGTACCTGGAGTCAAAGACAAGCCACACACACAAGAGCAGATGCACACATTTTTAGATGAATAACCTTGAATGGAGATGCATTTTTGCCAAGAACTCTTCAATCCCAAACAGTCGATACAAAAGAAACAAGCATTTACAATGCAACAGGTCTCGCGTTTGCTCATGTTAGAGCTGATCGCGTTGTAAACTCCTAACCTGACTTTTCACCTATCGGGCAAAAGTGCATTTATGTACATAACCCGAAAAAATGAAATTAACTATGTAAAGCGCTTGACTTCTGCCAAGCGAGATCGCGCTCGTAAATTAGAGAAAAAGAAGTCCAAGAGCCCGATGGAAAACAGCGAGGCTCGCATGTTTTCTGTACTTGGTCGCTGCGCTCGAGGAGGGAGAGCCACCGGAAAAGGCATGACGTGTAGTTGACAGGGCTCCGAGCCCTTTTCTGTATACTAAAGCGTCTCGCTGCGATACGCATGCGCGAGCGCATGCAACGCAGGCTCAACCCTAAAAAGGAGAACCAAACAACAAGGCCTGTCAAAGCAGCCTCTTGGTGGTCGGATAAATCAATACAGAGCGAAGTGAAACGTTATGTGCCCAAGTCTCAGCTTTGGTGGCTAAACCTAGGTCAGCTTAAAAGATGTTGTGTTGACTTTCACGGAGCACACACTTGCAAATAGCTTACTTAATATATAAAACACATCTTTCTTATTGACATAGGAGCCTGGTTAAAAGAAAACCAACTTTACATAAAAAAATATCAACGGATACATATGATAGTTGCTTCTTGTTAATTTTAAATCAGTTAGTTTTGAAAAAATATTAGAACATTGGAATGTTGCTAGCTCCATTGAAAACAATGGAGTGCTGCGGGCTTTTACTGGCCGGTAAAAGCCCACAGCGCCAACATTCCAATGTTCGCTTTGTTCACAGCAGCAGCTGTGAACAAAGCCTCACGGAGCCCGAGGGGATTTTAATCCCCTCGGGCTCCGTGATTTTTTTTTATTTTTTATAGAACATTCTGCCCTGAGTGGCAGAATGTTCTAATAGCCTTAGAACCCGACGTAGCGGGCTCTACCGGCTATTAAAGTCCCTCTCCCTTGTTAAATGCCCTCGCCTTCGGCTCGGGCATTTAACGCAGGGAGCGGGCCTTTAATACCCGGTAGAGCCCGCTACGGCGGGTTCTAAGGCTATAATAATATAGGCACAATAATAATAACAATAGCAACAATACTACCACTACTAATAATAGCAATAATAACTGTGATAATAATAATAATAATAATAATAATAATAATAATAATAATAATAATAATAATAATAATAATAATAACAATAATAATAATAATACTGAATATGGCATTGTTATAATACTAATAATTGTTATTATTATTATTATTATTATTATTATACTATGGTGAGGCGCTGCACGGTTAGCTTTCCTTCGTGATGACTCATCTACCTGGACCCACTTTAGCCTGGACCTCTGTAAATTTGTCATTATTTTGTGTCAAAATTCAAAGATAGATAGGATGCCTATGTAAATGACCCCTAAAGTGTATGTCTAAACCTCCCCTTGCCAAAAAGATTGTTCCCATCTTAAATTCAATGACCCCTAAAGTGTATGTCTAAACCTCCCCTTGCCAAAAAGATTGTTCCCATCTCAATTTCAAACAGTTTTATTTATTGATCAATGTGGTCTCTATCACTCCTATGTATGTGCTTTTCTGCTGTGGTGCACACCAGCAGATGTATTGCCAGGAGTTGAGGACTCCCCTATATGAAACAAGCAAATTGCAATAGTCCCCCAACATCTGGGCCATACGGGATGAGACAAGTGCTTTTATGTGGACTTGGAAATACAAACTACAACTCAGAATTCAACAGTTAAGAACTGCCACAGGAAAGTATACTCCTATATGTAAAATAGAGGGCTTTTGAGTGGACAGGGAACACACACTGGAACAAAGAATTCAACAGAGGAAAGTATAATACCATATGTAAAAATAAAGGGCTTTTGAGTGGACAGGGAAACAAAACCTGGAACAAAGAACTCAACAGAGAAGACCTGTCAGAGGAAAGTATTTTACTATATGTAAAAATTAGCAAACAAGTACAGACTAGGGTTTACATATTTCACACTTTATGTCCCCAGTTGACCTAGACTTGTGATTATTACTACACTCTTTAGACAGGCTAGAAAAGCCCAGAAGTCCAGAGATCTCCAAGAAGAGTTCATATTTTAAGGTTCGATTCAGTGAAGGGGAATCCAGCAGGACCTAAAACTGGAGAGTGGAAATTACAAGAAGACCATAAAGTCTAAAAGTAACAAGGAATCTGTAGGTCAGGAGCATATGGGAAGGCAGTGGACCAAACTCTTTCAAACAGGAAAATGCCAGGCAATGAGTACAAATGTGAGTCACTAGTGATGCTGACTCATTTCTCCACAGTGTGTCTCAACCAGTGTGCCACCTTATTATGGGCATCATGTTTGCGTTTCAAGGTGTTTATCTTTCTTTTGTCAAGCCACATTTATCTTTGCTGACAAACCCAACACACGGACACAGAGGTTTAGGTACCGAGCCAAGACAGCCGCCAAATGTCCCTAACAGGGACAACAGAACTGTCAGGCTCTACTGGGGCTGCACATGTGATTCATCAATTAAGTAAAAGTTATGACCTGGGCCAAGTTATACATTTCCTTTGCCAAGAAAGTTGCCAATGTTTTTTTTTTTTTATTTGCTGGCTAAATTTGTTAAGTTCGCTTTTCCTCAGCTACAATGACAAAAAATCCTTGATGACCCTACTTCTTACAAATACTGTGCCAGATCCCACGGTCTTAAGCAACATTCACCCATTTGGGGCTGTAGTGGCCACCTAAGTTCCTGAAGCTTGTAATTTGATAATACACCAATCTTGGATGGCTGTTAGTTAAACTTCTCAATAATAAAATTGAAACAGCCTTGTTGGTTATTTTGGATGACAGTCCTAGAAAACAAACTTTACTGTAGGAGGATAACCATATAGTACTGATGCAGAAGGCAAGTCCCTGGACTCAGGTGATCAGTGAGGATTTTGAGGGAATAATATTATCTTAAAGGATGCTGCTCCTTCTCATGGCCATGGGAGGCATAGTTTATCAATCTGCCCACTGCTCACCATTAGAAAGTGCAGTTTAGCAGGGCTGGGCTCAAGTGAAGTATGTGGGCGTTCTTTTGATGGGGTTTAGTTAACAGAGCTATGGTTGTTGTATATGATAGCCCCTATCAAGGTGCATGGTAATGTTCAAACCAACTGCCCTAAATCCGTATACTAAAGGGAGGGTAGGAGTAAAAGGAAACAAACGTGGTGAACTAAAACTATGCCCTGGTGGCCCCAAACATAATTTTATTGAGGGCACATGAAGGCATATTAAAACAACAGAGGAAATAACTTTAACTTAATTGGTGGTCAGAATATTTCAGCTTTATATACAAGTCCGTTAAGGTGTCAGAAGACTTTCATCAGGTGCTTGATCCCAATAGGAAATTGAACTTAACAAAAATTGTAAGGTGCACATTGGAAGGTATAGCTATCTAGTCAAAGTTTGAGGTGATATGTGAAAAAGAAATAACAATAGTGAGACAATATTGAACCAGATCCCCTTTGTTACATGTAGGATAGGCAATGACACCAACTCCATGTTATGTGTGTCTTCACCTAATGTTGTTTTTCTTCTGCTCAAGGTATATTTAATATTTCTGCTCAGTCTTTGGGAAACCTGGTATGCACTTGGACAAAGCAGTGCCCATCCCTGGCCGAAGAATTGGGTGATGTTGACAGTTTGCATAGGAGAGCCCGTATACATAAAAGTAGGGCCAAACAAGGCAACCCTATTGGTCATTATTTATCGAAAATCCATCATGGGACAGAAGACTTCCTACGCAGGCATCAGATGTGTCTGTCATAATGTGTGTTTTGCCACTGGGCCTGCATATAAAAGATAAATTGAAAAAAAAAAACTAAACTAAAACAGATTGTATTGCTGAGCCTCTGCCATGTGGCTTGCCCTGTTAATTCCCATCTCACTCCACTTAATAACAAAAGACAAAAACCTGGGCTTTATCTGGAATGCAGATATGAGCCTAAATACTTGCATCATTGCAGTGTGAAAAGTGCCCCATTTTGTGTGGTCACCCCCATTTTTTTCTGAATTCTATTGGAGGTTTTTAGACTTAGCACATTGAAACAATACTGTCCAGTGTGCAGTGTATATGCTCCGAGCTCTTAAAACATATAGAAAGGGGATAATGTCTGATGTCTGGCATATGTAGCTTTTCTATAAGGCCATAGTATAGAGGGTGAAAATACACTCATGGCATGAAATGTTAAATGTCACCTGTGGACTGCAGCACTTATTATGCCATTCACTGGTGTGACAGAGGCAAGCATGCTTTCAGGCCTACCATTGTAGCCCATACTACTGCAGTGTAAAACCTGCAGACCAACTTGTTGTAATAACACTTTATAACAGATAAAAGCCTCCTTTTAAAATATTAGCAAGCCCTGTAGCCCACAAGGCAAGTTTACAGTAAGAGAACAGGAGCTACTGAAAATATTGAGTAGGGTTGCATCCAGAAACCTTTACTATATTTGTTAGGGCGCTACTAGGAGTTAACCCCATCCACTAGCTGGTTCCAGCATAAATGTGACACCTGAAATACTGCTGAACTTGTAACAGGAAGCCTGGCAGGCTGAACATTCTACACTTGGCATCTGTGACGTGTAAGAAGACCTGAGAAGGTTGGAATTCCTCCCCCCTTCCGTTTGAAATCTAATCACAGAAAGCTCTTCAAGGAGGTTGATCCTCCTGAGGGCTTCAGAAACATTACAAAGCTGAAAAGAACATTTCTGTGAAGAACCTCCGCTTACCTGTGGCAACTGGACTTGAACTGAACTTTGCTGTTGCCTGCTGCCTGACACCTTGAGAGTTTCTAAGCCCTCCCATGAGGTCCTCGGGCCATTGATGTGCATTCCTGTGGTTATTTGGCATCAAACAAAGTTTGGGAACAACCTCAAAAAGTATCTAACAGGCAGTACAACAGTGTCAGAATGAATTTCAGTTTCTTCCATGTGGACAATAGTTTCTCTTCAGAAATCTATTCAGACTGGACTTAAAAACATTTTAGAACTTTTCTACTTCCAGACAATAGGAGAGCCAATCAACTTGTCATATCTGACCAGTGCTCCATTGCAGTCAGCTTCAAATCACATCTAGGTCTCCGACTACAGTGACCATTGACCATGGCTCTTTGTCCTAATGTCTCTTACATCTAAAAAAAAATCATATCTCCTGTTTCCCTTAAAGGATATTTGTAATTTTGGTTTTATTGTGTTTATTTCCACACCATTGAATTACCTGTACTGTTTATTAAACTATAACAACGGAACAAACAACTATTTAAAAAATGTACCCATGTCACGACCCCTGCAGCACTACCTCCACAGGTTAATGCTATTTTCCTGCTTAGATGTGCCAGTCCATTGAGCAAGACAGTGTTGAACTCTTCCTCTGAAGACTAAACTATAAATCTCCAAGTTCTGCAGTCTCAGCACTAACACTCTGGAGCACTCTATGGGGTTGCTGCTAGCTTCTCACCATCTCCAATACCTTTAAAATATTTCGTTTTCCTAAATATTCTGCATGAACTCTCCCTCCAATTTACCTGATGAATAGACATGATTTGGTTCCAAGCCATTATGTATTTCAATTTCAACATGCAGCACAACCTAATCCAATATATTTGGTCCTGACCTTCAGTGTCTGACACAGCTAATAAACTACGCATCATGTTGGATGTCAACTTCTCGCTTATCCTAAATTTGAACTCTGTGGTAAAACTTGCTTTTTCAAACAAACGAGATTAAACTCTATCCTTCCTCACCTTTTTCTGATTATTTGTCCCCATTGTTTCGTACTGCCATAAATGCCTACCTGGGCTATTGGAATGTCCTTTCCAGTAGGCTCCCTAAAATTGTTTTCATCATTTGCGAAGGATACAGCATGCTGTTGTGTATTCAGTCAATGGTTTTGTAAAAAGAGGCCATGTTTCAGAAACACAACAAGCTCTCAGTGGCTTCCAGTGGCAGATCCTGTCTGCTTTAGGACAAGCTTCCTGGTGGATATTTGTCTACACGAATTGCGATCAACATATCTGACTGATAAATGTTGCTTCTGTTTTCATGTGCAGCAAGGCTAAAGCCCTATTAAAAGTGCCTGGAAACAGCCACCCTACAGGAGGAGGGCAGTCTTTTTCAATTTAACTACCTACCACTTCCTGCCATCATACATAAGGGTACTCCATACGTGAAAAGTAAAGCATTAGCTGTTTGGTTAGGCCAATGGTTCCCAACCTGTGATCCAGGGACCCCTGGGGGTCTGTGAAGCCTCCACAGGGGGTCGGTGACTGCTTAGAAAATTAACTAATACGAACAGATTAATAAAGTGGGTAAATGTAAAATTGAACATTTTAAAATGCACTGTAAAGGTCAAGGAATTTGAAATTGGAGGCTAAAAATTAAATTAGTATCCTCAAATTGATTCCTCGCATCAGTGCAGGTGCATACAACTGAATATAGTAAGGACCATGTGTGGCTTCAATCAAAATTAGAAAAGCTCCAACCTTGGTATTAAAATGAACATTTTCATTTTTTATTTTGTTTGCAAATTAAATGAAATGTGTTATTAATTGTGTATGTGATTGATGAAATGCTTCTTTCTGTTTTATTGTGTATTGTTTTGCAGTTCAGATCTTTAGCAATGTATAGGCCTAGGTCCCTGGCTTCCAATAATTACTCAGTGGGGGGTCCCCTGTTTCCAGTAATGATTCACTGGGGGTCCTCGTGTTCCACTTATGATAAAGTGGGGGTCCACAGAAGTCAAAAGGTTGGGAACCACCCGATTAGGCAGAATGACAAAATCAGTGCCACAAGACACTTTTAGGTTAGTCTATACTGTATAGATATTTTCAGGCAATCAGTCAAGGCAGTTGGCCAGTTATTCACCGAAATGTAAAAGGTCCGATGGATTAAAACCATGTCATCACTAAAAATAAGTTTGTGGCACCTTGCGTTGGTGTTCCCATTTCAAAATCAACTGAAAATGAGATTTCACAACCTCCACAGCAAAGACTCAAAAGACATGGACGTATGTGTGAAGTTAATTTAGTATAAGCAGAATACGCCTGAAAAGAAATATGACAGAACACTGTAAGCGAGGGAGCATACAATTGAAACCAACATTATGCCATAAAGCCCAACCCTGTGACCATGGCATTCCTCACTAATTAAGCCCTATGTTCATGCCTATTTGCAGACCCCATCTGTCAGAAGCTAAGTGTTAGAAATGGGGTCTCTAGTTGGCAGTCAGTTTGCACGCTGTCCAAAAAGGGACCATCACTCTAGTCAGGGTAAAGGAGATTCACACTTGGATAACCCCTGCTGACCCCCTTTGTAGCTTGGCACAAGCAGTCAGGCTTATCCTGAAGGCAATGTGTAAATTATTTGTACCAAAACACACAGTAATGCAGTGAAAATACTACAGAATGTACACCACACCTTTTTAGACAAATTGCCAATATTTATCTAAATGAAACAACACCAATATGACAAAAATCCAACACACACACAAGCAAAGTTATGAATTTAAACAATAAAATAATCTCACTCTATAGAAAACAATGGAAATGGGGTTGTTACACCAAGTTCCTGGTTTGCGTAAAAAATAAAGCCGCATGGGCAAGCGTGCGTCGGAAAAGTCAGCGATACGTCAATTCCTACTTGCAAGTGAGGTCGTGTCTCATATCTTCTCCGGTTGGTTAGACAATGCGTCATTTTACTCTCCCACAAGACAGCAATGCGTCAGTTTCCGGACGGGGCATCTCGGATCCGGGGAGGATCTCATCGATTTTGACGCCCAGTAATGCTCTGTGCGAAATCTGGCCACACAATGACGAGAGTCTGTGCTGAGAGGGGTTTGTGTCATTTTCAGCAGCTGGAAGCGGGTATTGCATAGTTTCTCCAGGCTGCGATGCAGGTGATATGTTTATTTCCCAGTTGCAATGTAGGTGGTGCACCGATTTTTCAGCCGCAATGCAGGTTTTGCGTCGAAAGTTTCCCCACACGGCTCCTGTGCATCGATTTCCCACCTTAGCTTTACCAGCTTCACCTTTCAAGGGCCCAGGGACTGGATAGGGCACTACTTGGCAGGGAAGGAGTCTCAGAAGAGAGTCCAAGTGCTGGCAGAGGAAGTCTTTAATGGCCCTGAGACTTCACAACAGGAGGCAAGCTCATTCCAAGCCCTTGGAGACACTTCACAACAGGAATATACTATAAAGTCTAGTCTTTGTCCTCTTTCAGGCAGAAGCATCAACTGCAGGCTATTGCTGCAAAGCACAGTCAGAGTCAAAGGGGAATTACTCCTCCAGCTCTTCAGCTCTTCAGCTCTTCTCCTTGATAGAGGCTCCTCTTGAATCCCGAAGTAATGTAAAAATCTGGGGGTTTGGGTCTATTACTTATACCCCTTTCTGCCTTTGAAGTTGGCAAACTTCAAAGGAAAGTCTCCATTGTTCACAAGATCCTGCCTTGCCCAGGCCTGGCTCCAGATTCACACCAGGGGGTTGGAGACTGCATTGTGTAAGGGCAGGCACTGCCCTTTTCAGTGTAAGTGACGCTCCTCCCTCTACTGTAGTCCAGATGCCCCATCATGATATGCAGGCTACACCCCAGTTCCCTTTGTGTCACTGTCTAGAGGAGATTCACAAACAGCCCAACTGTCAGTCTGTCCCAGACAAAGGGATACACAAGCAGGCAGAGTCACAGAATGATTTGAGCAAGCAAAATGCCCACTTTCTAAAAGTGGCATTTTAAAACTGACAATCTAAAAAACAACTTTACTAAAAGATGTATTTTTAAATTGTGAGTTCAGAGACCCCAAACTCCACATTTCCATCTGGTCCCCAGGGGAAACTGCACTTAAAAGTTATTTAAGGGCGGCCCCAATGTTAACTTATGAGAGTGTTAGGCATTGCAACAGTGAAAAACGAACTTGGCAGTATTTCACTGTTAAGACATGTAAAAACACACCAGTACATGTCCTACCTTTAACACAGACTGCACCCTGCCCATGGGGCTACCTAGGGCCTACAGTAGAGATGCCTTACATGTATAAAAAGGGAAGGTTTGGGCCTGGCAAGGGGTACACTTGCCAGGTCAAATCAGCAGTTTAAAAACTGCACACACAGATACTGCACTGGCAGGTCTGAGCCATGTTTACAGGGCTACTCATGTGGGTGGCACAATCAGTGCTGCAGGCCCACAAGTAGCATTTGATTTACAGGCCCTGGGCACCTCTAGTGCACTTTACTAGGAACTTAATAGTACATCAAATATGCCAATCATGGAAAAGCCAGTTACACATGCAATTTACACAGGGAGCACTTGCACTTCGGCACTGGACAGCAGTGGTAAAGTGCACTGAGTACCAAAACCAGCAAAAACAAAGTCTAGCACACAGTCAAAATATGGGAAGCGGAGGCAAAAAAGATAGGGGAGACTACACCAAGGATTCCAGGTCTAATACTGGGCCTCATATTTGGGAAGTGAGATGTATTATTACCACCTTAATAAACATGCGTATTAGTCCTCAAAACTACCTTAATATAAATTCAATATGTTTCCAAGTAGTGCTGACTCTGTTAAGATTAAAGGTGGTCGAGTAAACAACCTTATGTCACCTACTGCAAAAGAAGCAGCTAGTCCTAGACCATATGTGACTCTTTTTCCTTCTGTCTGTCTGTGAGTCTCACTGATTAAACATCTCAGCCTTCTTTGTGAGGGTCACATTTGGCACATAGTCAATACTATTTCAGGATTATAATCAATGAGAAATGTCAGCTGTAGAAGAAAGCTTTTGGCAGCCGCTGCATTTGGTATTTGATCCACTGTTGGAACTCAGGTTAAAACAAACTCCCTTAATGCATGCAGTCAATACTAAAGAGGAAATGCGGGGGCTGGCAGTCAATCTTGCTACTTTATAAGCAATAAAAAGAAGGATGTTTTTGTTTTTTTTAAAAAACACTGCTTGCCTTAGTAATGTGCCTTCCTGCTGCAATGACTTTATTGCACCCAGAGATCCTATTTTCTTTGTTATTCATCCATTTAAATAGTATGGCTGATCATTCTAGTTATTTAGCTCGAAAATTGCAGCTTTAGGAAGGCATGACAAATGTGTCAGCCCACGTCATTCCAAAAATGCGGATTTCATATTTAAAAAATGTGGTTCGGTATAGATTGCAGTGTCTGCAATGTTTCCATCTCCCAGAGAGCTGTCAAGGTTAGAGCACTCTTTGATAGAAAGGTTATTCACCCGTGCAAAGCACTGACAGTCCCACTATGAAACAAGTAGTTCATGCTGAGGTCTGAGACGGTACCACAGCAGCTCACGGCGGGTGTATTAATTGGTACCTGCCTTGAATTTGGTAGTGATGTTAGTTTATGGATTTCTTTTAATATTTGTCAAGGCTTCACTTCAGGTGGTGCTTTACAAGAAACACCTCATCCCAATCTAGCCTTTGTCACTGCACGTTCTCTAATGTGGCCAATATTTGTCCATGCCCTGCACACATCCCTCTTTCTAATTCAGGCTTTCTCCCCCTATCCCCTGACCCAGCTTCCAAGCCCCTCCCACCTTTTACTCTGTTCTCCTCACCCCCTAACTCCTTTGCAATAACTGTTTCTTGCCCAACGCTCTTCTCTTCTATGGCTAGGTTTACGCTTTACAAACTGAATTCATTCATAAACATGCCCCTGTGTCCATAAAACATTTGCCTGTATCCCCTGGTGACCTCTGCACAGAACGCATATTTTGGTCTTCTGCCAGAGAATACCAATTTTCAGCCTGACATCCATTAAAATGTCCTTCTCTGTACCGACAACGCATTTATCTTCAACCTTGCAAAACCTTGCCTACGAAATACAGACGTAATACACCTCTAATGGTAACATTTCACAGTTCTTCAGATGTTCAGACGCAGACACAGGATACTCAGGCACATTGGCCCTCATTACAACCCTGGTGGTCGGTGATAAAGCGGCGGTAATACCGGCAACAGTCCGGCGGAAAAAATTGGAATCATGACCACGGCGGAAACCGCCAACACATACAGCCACTTTAACACTCTGACCGCCAAGCCGGTAGCAACAAACACCGCAGCGGTAACCGCCAACAGCCATGCAGAAGACAATGTACCGCCCACTGCATTACAACATGCCCATCCGCCAGCTTTTTCGGGGCGGTACCAACGCCATCAAAAGCACGGCGGAAACAGGACAAACAAGTGAAACTACTCACCTCTCGACACACAAGGAAGAACCAGAACGCCATGGAGCCTGAACTGCAGGTGTTTCCCATGCTGGTGTATCTTCTCATACAGCAGGAACATGGACGCCTGCGAAAATGACCACGGTGAGTACAGCACCTAGCACACAGGGGAGGGGGGGAGGAAAAAGAGAGTGACACACACACACACACACAACACGCAACACCCCCACCTCTGCCCTCACCCTCACCCCTAACACCATACACACAAACACATGCAACAACATTACATATACACCCCATAACCCTCAGGAATAACACAAGGACAAAAGAAATTAAGTAAAATGAGTGTAATATTAGAAATTTTGAGAAATACGTTAATAAAGAAATAAACAGTATGTACAATATATACAATATATACAAAAGGAGATACAAAAATGTCCGTGGTCCACTGGCCCAAAACACATAGGCCAAGGCCACACTTGACTCCTGCCTCAATATGGAGAGAACACTGCAGGGGCATCAGGTCGAAAACACACAGGTACCTCAGGGGGATGAGGAATAGGGGGCACCTCAGCCGGAAAATGGAATAAGGCCACTGGCCTGGAGGGGGCTCCATGCCCACTGCTTGGTCCTGGGGAGTGCAAGGTCACAGTTTCTCAAGTGGGTGGTTTTCCCACAGCTTGGTCCTGGGGAGTGCAAAGCCACAGTCTCTCAAGTGGGTGGTTTGCCCACTGCTTGCTCCTGGGGAGTGCAAAGCCACAGTCTCTCAAGTGGGTAGTTTGCACACTGCTTGGTCCTAGGGAGTGCAAAGCCACAGTCTCTCAAGTGGGTAGTTTACCCACTGCTTGGTCCTGGGGAGTGCAAAGCCACAGTCTCACAAGTGGGTAGTTTGCCCACTGCTTCATCCAGGGGAGTGCAAAGACACAGTCTCACAAGTGTGTACCAGTTTTCCAATAGTTCTGGAGGGGGCTTTGTGCCCAGTGTGCTTCATCCTAGCAAGGAGGGGCTGAGTGGATGGCATCTTCCACTGGTTCTGGAGGTGGCTTTGTGCCCAGTGTGCTTCATCCTGGCAAGGAGGGGCTGAGTGGATGGCTTCTTCCACTGGTTCTGGAGGGGGCATGGTGCCCAGTGTGCTTCATCCTGGCAAGGAGGGGCTGAGTGGATGGCTTCTTCCACTGGTTCTGGAGTGAGCCTTGTGCCCAGTGTGCTTCGTCCTGGCAAGGAGGGGCTGAGTGGATGGCTTCTTCCACTGGTTCTGGAGAGGGCTTTGTGCCCAGTGTGCTTCATCCTGGCAAGGAGGGGCTGAGTGGATGGTTTCTTCCACTGGTTCTGAAGGGGGCATGGCGCCCAGTGTGCTTCATCCTGGATGGTGCAAGGTGACAGTCTCTCACCTGTGTGTCACACCGACAGGTGTTGCAGGGTCCAGGGCGCACTGCAGCCCATGTACTAACCACTACACACTGCTCTCTGGTGGTGACGGCTGCTCAGTGGATGCCAGTTGCGCCGCAGGTGGCGGTGCAGGCAGTGCTGGTGGTAGCCTCCAGGTCATCCCCTGCAGCCTCGGATGGCTGCCTGCTGGGGCTGCTGCTGGTGGCGGGGCAGGTGGCAGGGCTGGCCGCGGTGCAGGTGGTGGTGCTGGCAGCAGTGGTGGTAGCCTCCAGGCCTTCACCTGCAGCCTCAGACAGCTGAAGTGCCGTGCCTTGTGTTCTGTGCCCCTTCCTGCCCTTGCCTGATGGTGGTGCGTCCTTGCTTCTGCCAGCTGGAGTCTTTGTGTTGCCCTTGCTGGCTGCTTGTGCCTCCTTCCCCTTGCTGGCTGGTGTCCCCTTCTTGCCCTTGCCAGGTGGCGGACCTTTCTTGGCCTTGGCAGGTGGTGCTGGCACACTGGCTGGGCTGACGGGTGCCTCCTTGGAGGCTCTCACAGCTTGAGAAAACCCAGTGGCCATGGACTGGGTGGCTGTGGTGCTGGGCTGGGTTCTGGCCACCCTGGCCCGAGGTGAAGGATGGGGGAGGGGTAGGGAAGAGGTCAATGTTGGCGAGGAAAGGTTTGGGAGTGGAGGAAGAGGGAGTGGTTGTAGGAGGTGTTAGTCTGCTGTGTTTGGGTGCAGGTGCATGTGCTGGGTGCTCTTGTGAGGTGGATGGCCGTTGGGTGTGTGTGTGCTTGCGTTTTTGTGTACTTTCGGAGGAGGGGTCACAGTGGGAGAGGACACAGGGGACGTGTGCATGGATGTGGTGGTGGTGACTGCCAGTGAGGGGCATGTAGTGATAGGCATGATGGTGATGGAGGTAGTGGATGAGGATGTATTGCATGCAGGTGTGAGTGGAGATGCTACTGGGAGGGAGGTGGACGAGGAGGAGGAGGGGGACACAGTGGAGGCAGTAGATGTTGGTGTGTCTGCATGGGGATGGTGCTTGTGTGAGTGCCTGTGAGATGAAGTGTGGTGCTCGTGTTTGCTTGAGCCACTTATGTGTGCTGATTTGGGTGATTGATGGTCTGAAGGTGTGCTTGGGATAGGCTGGGGTTGAGAGGATTGGGACTGGGTAGAGGAATCTGAAGGGGGAGGCTGAAGACAGGGACAATGGCTGCCTTCAGTGCGGAGGCCAGAGCCTGGAATGCTCTCTGTTGGGCCCCCACGCCAGAGTGAATGCCCTCCAGTTATGCATTTGTTTGGTGCAAAGCCCTGCTACATCCTGGATGGTATTTAGTATGGTTGACTGCCCAACAGAGAGGGATCTCAGGAGGTCAATAGCCTTGTCACTGCGCGCAGCAGGGCTGACTGGGGCAGGGCCTGAGGTGCCTGGGGCAAAGGAGATACCCACCATCCTGGGTGAGCGGGCACGGGAAACACGCTGAGGGGCTGCTGGGAGTGCGGTGCTGGTATGGGGGAGGCGCCTGTACCTGTTGTTGGGGTGGGCACAGAGGTGTCTGCCACCACCAGGGAGTTTCCATCGGAAGAGGAGTCAGTGTCGGTAGTGTCCACTCCTGTGTCTGTCGTGGTGCTCCCCTCGCCCTCCATCCCACTGATGCCCGCACCGTCGGTGGATTCAGCCTCCAGGCCCATGTGGGATGCAGCTCCCTCCGACGCCGTTGCCTCTGCTCCTCCGCCAGAGGATGCTAATGCACACATGGACAGGGTGACAGGGAGGATCATTGAGAGAACCTTTGGCCTCCTGAAGGCCAGATTCTGGTGCCTCCATCAGTGTTGCATGTTGCATGTTGCACAACCTGGCCTTGAGAAGCCAGGTGCCTTTTCTGTAGGAGGATGAGCCTAGGGATGGTCGTGTGGCAGCGGTGGAGCCTGTGGACAGTGACGAAGAGGAGGCAGAGAACAAAGATGTGGACAACAGAAGTACACTAATTTAATAGTACTTCCAGTGACACACAGGAAAGACACTGTAACTTCACCTTCCATTGCAGTTTTGTACTTGACATTCAACATGGCAGCCTGATTTTCCTACTTCTATGGCCGCTTACTGTACCCTTTGGCATCTCTATTTTTTTAGATCTCTGTGCCCCACTCTGGCTCCTGGTGTGTTTACTGCTGCCCACTAAGGTCACACCTATGTAAATAAATATTACAGTACATTTCAATTGCAATGTTTACAGTTTGTTAAACTAATACATATGTAAACAATTGACAGACTCCATACTTAAATTAGTTCCAAGGGTGTTTATTTATGTGCTAATAAGTGAAGGGGGTATTGCAATGGGCTGGGTTGCTGATGGAGGACGTCCAGGCTAGAGTCCAGTCTATTTGTATCACAGGTGAATTGTCCAAGGGGGCATAGGAAGGGGAGCAATGGCAGTTCAAGGTGGACAGGGTGACAGAGTGGGACGAAAGGGTGACAATCAGGAGAGTCTTATTTCCTGTCAGGGGTCTTGGCAATGTTCTCTGGCTTCTGCCTGGATCGCAGGGACCGTTTGTGGGGTGGTTCTCCTTCTGCAGGGGGTGGGGTGCTGGTGGCCTGTTGGACCTGTGGTGGGGCTTCCTGTCCACAAGCGCCAGTGGAGGTGGAGGGCTGTTCATCGGTTTGGCTAGTACCAAGGGCCCGTTGGTGTGCCACTGCCTCCCTCATGGTGTTGGCCATGTCTGCCAGCACCCCTGCCATTGTGACCATGGTGGTGTGGATGTCCCTCAGGTCCTCCCTTATCCCCAGGTACTGTCCCTCCTGCAGCCGCTGGGTGTCCTGTAACTTGGCCAGTATCTGGCCCATGGTCTCCTGGGAATGGTGGTATGCTCCCAGGATGTTGGTGAGTGCCTCGTGGAGAGTCGGTTCCCTGGGCCTGTCCTCCCAGCATCCCTGTTGTCCTGTGCCTCTGTCCCCTGAACCGTGTGCCCACTGCCACTGACCCCAGGTCCCTGATCAACCTGTGTTTGTGGGGTTGCCTGGGGTCTCTGTAGTGGTGGACACTCTGCTGATTGACGTGTCCTGGGGACAGAGGTATGGGCCAGCTGGCTGGGGGCTGGTGTTTCCTGAGGGGGGAGGCTCTGTGGTATGTTGGGACTGTGGCTGGGTCACCGACTGTCCAGAGGTACCTGATGGGCCAGGTTGGTCATCGTGATCCAGGTGTGCAGAGCTGCTGTTATCACTGTGGGCCTCTTTGGGGGGGGGGGACTGGATATGTCTGGCACCTCCTCTCCGGTGACGTTGAGTGGGGGTCCTGTGGGGATGTAAATGCAGTGTTATTGTATCTGCGTGTGCCATCTTGTGCATGAATATGTTTCCCTCTATGGAAGTTATTACCAAAGGCAGCTTTGGCTTGTGTGAGTTGTGCTTGGTTTGGCTAAGTGCTTGTCACTAGTGTGCATGCTGTGGTGATGGGTGTCCATGCAGGTCTGTGATGGGGGTCCATGCATTGTTGTTGCATGCAGGTTTTGGGATGGATTGGTTGTGATGGTGGGGTATATGAAAGTGGTGGGGTGATGGGTGCAAGGGTAGGGGTTGTTGTTTGTGATGGCATGCAGGTAGGGTCGGTGATAAAGTAGTAAAGATTTGAATTGAGTCCAGTCCTCCTGCTATTCCTGCCAGGCCCTCAGGATTCATGATCGGCAAGACTTGCTCCTCCCCTGTTGTTAGTTGTGGGGGAGGAGGTGAGGGTCCACCTCCAGTCCTCTGAACAGCTACCTGATGTCTTACAACCATGGAACGCACCTTCCTCCGTAGGTCATTCCACCTCTTCCTGATGTCATCCCTTGTTCTTGGGTGCTGTCCCACAGCATTGACCCTGTCCACGACTCTCCGCCATAGCTCCATGTTATCCGAACAGCTGTGGCTCTACCCGAATGATTTCCTCCACTGTGACCCTTAGCTCCTCCTCTGAGAACCTTTGTCTTTGTGGTGCCATGGGTGTAGTGTGAGTGGTATGTGTGAGGGTGTGTGGGGTGATGTGTTGGGGTGTGTGCTGTGAGGTGCGTGGATGGATGGTGTATGGGTGATGGTGTTTTGTGGCTCAGATTCGGTGGGTGCTTCTGGCTTGTCTCTCTCTCACTTGCCAAAACGTTTGAGTCGTAAAGGGTTGTGGGTAATGTGGGTGTGTGTTTTATAGTGGTGTGTGGGTGTGGTGTGTGTATGTGTGTCAGGTGTGTGTAGTTTGAATTGCCCAATGTAGTGCTGTTTTGTTAGTGTGTGTGTGTATTTTGAGCACGGTGATTCGTGGGTCATGATACTGTGGGCGTATTTCTGTTGGCGTAATGGTGTAGGTTTTGGTACCGCAAGTTTATCACTGACCTTTGGGCTGGCGGACTTCTGTGTGTGTCTGTATAGTGGCGGATTTCTATGTGTGGGTCATAATATCCGTAGCGGTATACCGCTGCGGTCACAGTATGTTGGCTGCATTCAGCATTGCGGTAAGCGGCACTTACCGCCAAGGTTATAATGAGGGCCATAATGTTTTACAGAGTTATTTCTTTTTAGAACCATATTCATCCGTTTCCCTAAGCATTAAACAACAAGCATTTCGCATTCATCCCAACGATGATAGAGAATTTACAACTGTGAACAAGTATTCATTTAGAGGCATCATGTGCGATTACATTATCCACAGAGACCTGTTCACGCTCTAAAGCAAAGGGTGTATAACATTGTGCAGCTACACTGAGCAAGAACAGAGCCCCCGCCACAGGAATCCCCACATAGAGACAACACCATAGTTCACAAGGCAAGTCAATAAGAAGCAAAATCAAGGTCAGGGTATATTTCTTTAGGTTCATGTTAGTCAGGTATACACCATAACATTTCTAGATGTCCTTCATCCTTTGAGTGGGTTTCCCAAACCTCAAAGCAGTCTTCTTTTTGCACATTGCAAATGGCTACATGTTAGACCTGACAGCATTAGGGTGGTCACCCCTAATTTTTTGCCTGCCTCCCTCCACTTTTTGGACACTGTTTTTGCTGGCTTTTAGACTCTGCACACTTTACCACTGCTAACCAGTGCTAAAGTGCATATGCTCTCTCCCTTTAAACATGGTAACCTTGGATAACACCCAATTGGACTATTTGATTTACTTGTAAGTCCCTAGTAAAGTGCACTATATGTGCCCAGGGCCTGTAGATTAAATGCTACTAGTGGGCCTGCAGCACTGGTTGTGGCACCCACTTTAGTAGCCCCTTTACCTTGTCTCAGGCCTGCCATTGCAAGGCCTGTGGGTGCAGTTTCACTGTCACTTCGACTGTCCGCACGCCGGAAATCGACGCATATCTTCCCCGCGTGAAAAATAACAACACAAGTCCGTGTGTGAAGGGGCGAAACCGACGCACATGCCAATTTTCCACGCATCTCCTCCTCTGCGGCCCTTTGCGGAGATTTTTAACTCCAAACCAGGTACTTTGTGCTTGAAAGAGACTTTGTTTGCTTTTTAAAGACTTAAGACCCTACATATCACTTTTCAGTGATATCTCTACAATTTCTTCTTGAGTCCTGCCATGCCTGTAGATTGTCTGTTAGGCAACGACCTTGAGCACACTACCTGGAAGGAGGTAGAGCTAAGGTCTCACTTGGAAATGTTAGGATTGCCTGAGTGGGTCTGCATGACCACACAGTCCATGGCTGACCGAGAGGGAAGTCAAGGGCGTCTGGAGCCTGGAACTGGCCCAGACAACTGCCAAGAGGAAGGGCAAGGGGCACGGGAAACCACAGGTCCCAGAAGTTCCCCCAGTGGTTTAGAAAGTAAGCATTTCTTTGCACTTAAATCTTTCTGTTCCTTAGAATCCACGTCTGGCTGGGTTTAGTTGACAGCTCCTTGTGCATCCACTCAGACACACCCCAAACACAGGGTACTCAGCATCACTTGCATACATCTGCATTTTGAATGGGTCTTCCTGGGCTGAGAGGGTTGAGGGCCTGCTCTCACCCAAAGGACTGCCACACCCCTACTGGGACCCCGGCAGACAGGATTGAACTGAAAGGGGACCTGGTGCACTTCTAAGCCACTCTTTGAAGTCTCTCCCACTTCAAAGGCACATTTGGGTATAAAACAGGGACTCTGCCCTACCACCTCAGACACTTGCTGGAGAAGAAACCTGAACCAGAACCTGCATCCTGCCAAGAAGAACTGCACGGATGCCTAAAGGACTCACCTAACTGCTTTCTACAAAGGACTGCTGCCTTGCTGTTGCCCTGCTGCCTTGCTGAACTCTTGCCTTGCTGCAGAAGTGCTCTCCAAGGGCTTGGATAGAGCTTGCCTCCTGTTCCCTGAAGTCTCAGGACCAAAAAGACTTCTATCTTTCAACTGGACTCCTTGTGCGCCGAAATATTTGACGCATAGCTTGCTCCGCGGTGAGAAATTCGCCGTACGCCGCCACGGAAAGACGCCGCTCTACCCCGCGAGGAAAAGATCGACGCGACGCCTGCGGTGAGACCGGAACTTCGACGCACGGCCCGCATGGACAATGCCGCCCGACTTCCAGAGAGGAAATCGACGCAGCGCCTGCCGTGAGGAAGAAAATTCCACGCACAGCCCACCGGAACGACACGCAGCCGGACAACAAGCCCAGGATTCCATGCACAGACCCCGGGGCATCTCAAAACCCCCGACCCACAGAGGAAACTGTCCGCACGCCGGAAATCAACGCATGTCTTCCCCGCGTGAAAAATAACAACGCAAGTCCGTGTGTAAAGGGGCGAAACCGACGCACACACCATTTTTCCACGCATCTCCTCCTCTGCGGCCCTTTGCGGAGATTTCTCACTCCAAACCAGGTACTTTGTGCTTGAAAGAGAGTTTGTTTGCTTTTTAAAGACTTAAGACACTACATATCACTTTTCAGTGATATCTCTACAATTTCTTATTGCATCTTGCTAGAAATGGGGTTTCTGGTTGGCTAGGGTATGCACCTCAGCCAGGCAGAACTTACCCGCTGTAGTCAGGGCTAGGGAGTTACACGTCCAAGATAACCCCTGCTCACCCCCTTGGTAGCTTGGCACAAGCAGTCAGGCTTAACCTGGAGGCAATGTGTAAAGCGGTTACACAACACACAACACACGTGACACAAAATATACACCACAAAGTAAACACAACACTGAGCTATGTAAAAATAATCTGTATTGCACAAGACATAATTAGACCAACATTACACGTGAATAATACCCTGCTACCTTAGCAGTTGTCAGAATGTTACACAAGTTACTAATACTCTGCAAGAATATGCAGTTGTCACATTAGAACACGTAAGTACTCAGGATTCTGCAACATAAGCAGTAGTCAGGGAATATATTAAAAGGTATATGCACTTGTCATGAGCAATTCTTAAATACCCATAAAAGGAACATTAGAGAATATATCACAAGTCATATAAATACATATCAGCCAGACATGCCCATAAAGGGAACAATAGCACATATATGTATAAACAGTAACCAGGTTGGAAATAGTAAACATCTACAAGTCTGTATTAGGCTCCTAGAGCCTACATTTCCTAAAGAGTACCTGATTTTTGGTAGGAGAGGCACTTCCAGTGCCTAGAAGGAGGAGTATGGGGGCCCCCGGCGCTCCTATGCGTGGAAAACGGGGGCCACGCCGTGCTGTTTGGGGGGAGGGGCGATCAGCACCCTCACGCTCGTTTGTAGAACGGATCCCTCCGTGGTCTTGTGATCCTGGTGGGGCCCCCTGGGCCTCGGATGGCCCTCTCCCGAGGGGGGGGGTCAAAATCCAAACAGCTGCCTACAAGGCGAAATGGGGTGATCGATCCCCTTAGGCAGTGGCCGGGGGGGAAAGGAACTCCCTTTCCGTACCCGGGCCCTGCAATGCCGAGGGCAACGAGGTCTCGTGGCGCGGGGGCCTCTGATGAGACCTCCTCCCGCCCGTGACCTCGAAGTGCAGCCGCGGAGGTCGCGCTGCTCCGGAGGAGCTCCGGCTCGTCTCCCCGGCTGAGGTTTGCTCCCACGTGGAGCGGAGTCCACCAGTGCCCCAGGGGCACGGGTCCAAATTTGCACACCCCGGGGGCACGACAGGAGCGGCTCGCTCCTTCCAGAGAGTTTGTTGGTGCCCTGGGAGCACTGGGGGCAGCGCGGCTCCGGCGCACAACTCACAAGAGAAGCTGGGCTGCGGCGGTGATTCCGGGGAACCAAAACAAAGCGCTTTTTACCGCGCTAAAGCCAATCTTGCAGCCTGGGCTGCGGCGGTGATTTACACGGCAGAAAAGTGCTCCTCCAAAGCGCGAGGGCACTTCTATAAGCCCGGGCTGCGGCGGTGATTTCGGGAAAACAAAACAAAAGCGCTTTTTACAGCGCTAAAGCCGACATAGATCGGTGCAAGGGTCAGGGGCACAGCACCCTGCCCCTGGGAGCAATCAGGAGCCAAAGGAGCACAGGGCTGGTGGGCACAACTATAGACCAGCACAAGGGGTGCAGATGGTGGCAGTTCCTCCTAGTGACCAGGCAGGTCACAGATCAGCACAACAGCAGCAGTCCATGGTGGTTTCCTGGTGAGTCTATTCATCAGCGTTCTGTGTCCAGTTTCAAGTTCCAAGAATGTTCAAATTGTGGGGAAAATTTCCCTGTACTTATAGTCAGTTCTTACAGTGTTTTACAATGGTAGGGAGAGGAGGTTCCAGCCAGTTACAACTGGTTCTGGGAGTGCCCCCTCTCTCCTTTCATTACAGGCTCCAAACATCAGTGGGGGGTTAACGACCCTATTGTGCGAGGCCAGGGTACAGTCTTTACAAATGCAGGTGTGCCCCGCCTCTCCCTTCTCTCAGCCCAGGAAGGCTTTACAATATGTAGATGCACCTCTGTGTCACCTCCACCCTCCCTGTGTTCAGGCTGTCTGAGAAGTATGCACAAAGCCCCAACTGTCAGTCTGCCCAGAAGTTGATTGAAGACAAGCTGCAAAACACCAAAGTCATAAGCACAGATAAATGCGCACTTTCTAGAAGTGGCATTTCTGTGATAGTAAAAAAAAATACACCTACACCAGTAAGCAGCATTTCTTACCACTGTCACAACCATACCAAACATGCCTATGCTACCCCTCATAAATCAGACAATACCCCTTACACATAAGGCAGGGCATCTCCAATTCAATCCTATGAGGAGGCAGCACTCACAGCAGTGAGACACCAATTTAGGCTGTTTGTCACTACCAGGACAGGCCACACAACATGGCACATGTCCCTCCTTCTACATACATGGCACCCTGCCCAAAGGGCTAGTTAGGGCGTACCTTAGGGGTGACTTACATGTAGTAAAAATGGGAGTTCCGGGCCTGGCAAGTAAATTTAGATGCCAGGTCCCTGTGTCAGGAAACTGCGCACACAGGCCCTGAGCTAGCAGGTCTTAGATAGGTTTGACAGGCTACTTCAGTGGGTGGCGCAAGCAGCGCTGCAGGCCCACTAGTAGCATTTAATTTACAGGCCATGGGCATAGGGATACCACTTTACAAGGGACTTATAGGTAAATTAAATATGCCAATCAGGTATAATCCAATCATACCAAATTTGTAAGAGAGAGCACATGCACTTTAGCACTGGTTAGCAGTGAAAAAGTGCTCAGAGTCAAAACGTCAGCCAACAAAGGTCAGAAAAATAAGGAGGCAAAAAGCAAAAAGTCTGGGGAATAACCCTGTAAAAGGGCCAGGTCCAATACACCTTTTATCTTTTTGACCTGCAAATACCCAGATAAATATTATATATTTTTCTAAACACTGTGTGGTGTAATTTTGTGGTGCTATATTGTGTTATTGTATGATTTATTGCACAAATACTTTACACATTGCCTTCTACGTTAAGCCTGACTGCTCAGTGCCAAGCTACCAGAGGGTGGGCACAGGATAATTTGGATTGTGTGTGACTTACCCTGACTAGAGTGAGGGTCCTTGCTTGGACAGGGGGTAACCTGACTGCCAACCAAAGACCCCATTTCTAACACCACATTACTGTTCCCAGCTATGTAGCTTGGACCAAGTCTTGTGAATACACTTACGAGAGATACAACATTAGGCTAGGAGTTGTATCTGTTCAGAAAATGGCATGTGGACAATGGGTTTACCAGGCATAATGCCAAACTCATATGTGGCCTCTAGTGAGGTGTATTGCAGTGATCTAACTTATATCCCCCTGGATTGGTGCCCCAAAGCTAACTTTGGATATGACCTGCAATTCAGGCACTGAAATGATGACTGAGTAAAATGGTCTGATCACAGTCTAGGTGAGGTAAAAATGTCACTACAGTATCATCTTCAATTTCACGTTAATCAAGATTAATTTGCTATGCAAACAAATAGAATGCCTTGGAGCATCTGTGAGTAGAGTCCTCAATACAACATCTTACTTCACCTGAGCTGTAATTGGAAGAGGACTACTGCCCTATTGTAAAAGAACGTGAAAAAGAACGCAAACGTTCCTTACCTCACAACATCCACCTGTGACAGAAATGTATAAAGGCCATCCCTTCAGGGGCTATTGGATTATCGTAGACATCAAGCCTCCAGATTTTAATTCAAACTAGCATACCCCATTACAAATGAGGACGACCATGGCATTGCTGCAACAATTGCCTTAAACTCATATTTTCATGCGAATATCAGGCAGACAAGAAACTAATTTGGTCTCTCTATTATGGTTGGGTGAGTTTAAGAAGAAAAATTATGGATAAAAGAGAACCATGTATATGTACCTTAGCACTGTAAATGAGGCATTCATTAAATCATGAAAATACAATATATCATTAATCATTGCTGCTAATATGGCAAAAGGCATGGAGGTTGAAAATGCCCAATCCAGGATAATGATTCCAAGTTACATTAAAGTTTCTGCCTATTACAAATCTCTGTTGTTCACCTGAATTCCAAAAGTCTGAAGATCACTCAAAGAAGTGGGGTGAATCAAACCTGGGGTCATGTGACAGCAGAGCACTGCCGTGAATGATCCAGGAGCACTGTGACAACACATACCTATTCTTGAAATCTCTAATATAGTCAGTGAGACTAAAAGAGTTATGATAATGATTACAACACACCCAGAGCTTCCACTGTGGTGTAAAATATATTTACCGGGTCTCATGGGACTGCTAGAAGTTGAAGAGATTAGTCTTCTGAACATATATACCATTCAGTCTATTATATTATCCAAATTCGTTACAACTCTTGATCCAATTATGGTGGCCTCAAATGTTCCATATGAATATTCCCAACGGCTTGCCCAAGTGTAAATAACAAAAACATAAGGAACCACTATCAGTTGCAACAGCAGCCACCGGATAAAATCATCATCCCATCAGCAATACTTGGACTAGTCAAAAGGCAACCCAATATTGACCAGGAAATAATTCCCCCTACCCTCACCCGGCACATCAACCACCCGATGCTGTGCCATATAATACTTTCTAAGCCAAAAAAGAACAGCAATCAACATATAATCAGTGCTTAATTAGTGAAATAATAAGAGCCATTACCTAAAGTTATTCTCAGAAGCCTGCACTCAACACTGACAAATAATCAGGATTGACAAATACCAAGGCTGCGTAGCCCTGATCCCACATCATGCCTGTTTCTTTCACCACCAATATCTGCCCCTTTATTTCACTCTTGTGGGTTCTTTTTCATCACTGCTTTCTGACTTTGTGTCTGTTTTTTCATCTGTCTCTTTGACATCCTTTTGTGTTTTTCTCTCTATTGCTCTGGGTCAAAGCCTGAAGATGAAAATTAAGTGTGGGTCCCAACAAATGAGTGCTGGTGGGCCCTACCTGCAACCACTGTCTCAAATTAAGCACTGCATACAATGTGACTCACACAAGAGGTGCCATGAGGCCCAGATTTGTCGTAGTAGATGGTCCACTCAATGGGAACAAAGGACCCCCATATATTAACGCAAAATAAATGTTACATAGCATTTAATGGGGCTGCCGATATGCTGGATTCACGCTGCAGCCCAATTTGCAAGGTAAAAAGTTAGGAGTCACAAAAGATGGAGAGAGTCAGAGTCCGGTCTAGCAAAGTGCTGGCTGTGCCCCACCCTGGTAGAAAGAAACAGGCATCAGTGATAGGGAGGGGGGCAGTGCATCAGGAGGAGCGAACTGAGCCCAGTGTCTGGGTGGAGAGGCTACAAAACTGTCAAAGGAAGCAAATATGAGCAGGTCCTTCAAAATTCAAACTAAGCAGGAATGAGCAAAGCTCATAGCTCAGTAATAGTGCTCTAAATGGGGTCAAGTGCATGCTGATAGATCGTAAACTCTCTCAGTATAATGCCATGTAGTGTACACCTCATGGCAGGAGTCAATGTTACAAAAACATGCATAAGCAGAGGCATTCACAAAAGGTCGGCCATGCAGAAGAAATATGGCCGACCTCTACAGCCAGATTAGACTTGCCGCAATACATAAATATAACGTACCATGGGGAGCTCCACCCACACCACATCCACAACTGCCACAGGCAGCTAATAACCGTTCAATCAAAAACTGGAAAGTTTGCAATGGTCTTAGCAAAAAATTATTAGCAATTCCAAAGTACACCACTCATGTTTGTTATAGTATGACAATAAGGTATGGGAAAAGATTACTTGCTATTACCAGGGTTGCCCGACAGAGTGGAACAGTAAATCCAAGCAGTGAATGAGTGCAGGAGAGGCACGCGTGTGCTGGCAGGATGGATGGACAAAGGGGACCTGCCTTTCTACAACATTTTCTGATTTTTTTTAAGTAACTTTGCTCTTTTTATCTTCAGTGCTTGTTTCACATTGTCAAAAATCAAAAGTGTCACCCATTCGTGAATTGCACAGTTGAAAAAGTGCCCCATGTTTGCACATTGGGATAATTTTTTTTTAACTTGTAAAGGCTCTGTTGAAATCTTTTTCAAGGTATGGAAGACTGCATATATTTGAGCTTGCTGAAGGCAATGTTTGTTTTAATTTCAGAGAAATTAAAAGTTCAAACTGGCCCTTAGACCATAACGAGGTCCACATACAGCCAAAAAAGAGGCACACACAATGACCCATCAGACCAGCCCTTCGGACACTGCCGACCCCGACTGACTGTCCATCATAATATGAAGCACATCTGCCTCATTAAGGGTAAGGTACCATGGGTTATACACCATGCCCTCAGAAACTTCTTGATTGGCATTATTCATTTGTCCATCCCTCCTGATCCTACAGCCGACATTCTGCAGTATTCAGGATCGATAATAATACGGAGCCATCATCACGGCCTCGACAGAGCTGCTCCATCACACACCCTCGGCTGTTTGCCCTGGAAGAGTAGAAAGATGGGACTATATAACATCTAGTTTCATAGCCACATCATCCACGTTAGCAGCAGGTGTGTCACCTCCTTTCTACATTGCTGCCAACAGCATGGACCACGAGACATTTTCCTCAAGTGGCCACGCCTGGGCATCTAGGTGTGAGCCGTATCTGCAGTGTCATGATGGATGGGGCCCCACCGGAAGGGTACAAATTCATCAATTTTCTTTTGTTTTTATTGGGCTTGGCCCTGCCGGCAACACATGGGTGGCCCCTTCTTTATACTTAGAGACCTGAAGTGAAGTAATTAATATATAAGAGATTATATTATTATAAAGTATATATAACTCCTAAAGCTTATGATTGCTGGACACAAGCTATTTTCCGGAGTTCCTCCAATATTTTCCTTTCGATAGTTTGCTGCTGTTCTCTGGCCCAGGCACTTGCGTTATATTGTGACTATGTCTGATTATGATGCGTAGTTGTTCTTGTGAGTATTCACAGACCATGTTGTGCTAGTATTCTGATGAGCTTTTTGTATGGAGGTGGACACCTTGCATAGATTATTCTTTCAAGTACTCTGGAACTGTGTATAACTGGTAACGCAAGAGCATTTTGTACTGGAGTGCATACCTTGTTTAACTTTTCATGTGAATGTTTAACTGTCTCGCAGTTTTTTCATCTTTGCATATTTTTTGTTGCTTTCGGAGAAACAATAGAATTTTGAGAGACAGAAATGGTTTAGCTTTGAACATCGTTACCTATGCTTTCTCTGACTCCATCAGAATGTATGATGGAACAACGCATGCGCCAACCATGCATGCCTGAACAACGCTGTCAGAACAACGACCGCATTGTTTCCATGAATGCCTTTGCCACGCATGCCTTTACAATGATTTTTCGTTGTAAAAGCATGCCTAGTAAAGGCATGTGTCAAACGGCATGTGTAGTTTTTGCATGCCACCCCCCCACCGGCCCTAAAAATACAACGACCCCGATACCCCCACCCACACTGAGCACTAAAACCTACCCCAACCCCCCACCCGCCCTAAAAACAACCGACCCCACCCACAAAAATAAAACTACCCCACCCTTAAAAACAAAATTACCCCAACTCCACCCCAAAAACCAACGACCCCACCCCCAAAAACCAAACTACCCCAATCCCCCAACCCACCCCCAAAAACTAAACTAACCTGACCCCTCACCCCCAAAAACTCTAACTACCCCGACCTCCCACCCCCAAAAAAGAAACTGGCGCCATCCCCCACTCCCAAAAACACTAACTACCCCACCCCACCCCAAAAAACCAACGATCCCCACCCCCAAAAACCAAACTACCCCCACCCCCAAAACATAAAGTACCACGGTCCCCCACCCCCAAAATCAAAAGTACCCTGACCACCCCCCCAAAACAAAACTACCCCGACCTCCCACCCTCAACCCCTAAAAAGAGAACTGCCCGATCTCCCGCCCCCAAAAACCAGAACTTCCCCGATCCCATGCCCCTAAAAAACAAACTACCCCAACCTCCCCCACCCCAAGCCCTTAATCCATCCCACCCCTAAAAACTGCCCCCAAACCTGCCCCAACCCCACTTACCTGACCGGGTCCTCTCCCGATGCTGACTCCCTTTTTCTCTGCCTTAACCACACATGCATTTTTCAGCACATGCGTGGTTAAGGCAGAGAAAAAGGGAGTTGTTGTTAATGCAAGCGTGGTTCCGGCGTCGTTGTTGAGGATGTTCCCCCATCAGAACCACTCATATCTTGATGGGACCCACAACTACCAGGCCACTTAAAATTAAGAGCTAGCATTTGAGCCCCAATAGTATTCATCCATGCATTCATTTGACGGCTGCTCTAGTTCTGGGTTAGGAAGATGAAACAAATCCTTTTTGGAACCTTCTGGATAGACTTTATCCTTATTTAAAGTAGTTAAAGAGTTGGGAAGTTACTTACCCTTAGGTGTCATAGCAGCCAAGTCCTGGAACAGCCTGCCCCTCCACCTCTGAACAGCTCCCTCCCTGGTGGACTTCAGAAGGAGAGTCAAGAACTGGCTTTTCGAACGAGACAGAGCACCATCCGCTCCCTTACGGTGACAGTGCTGTGGTTTACAAACGCTATGACTGATTGTTTGTCACATACATTTAAACCAGCCGCATGGAAGTGAGAGATTGCTGCTCTGGGTGTTAACCGCCTTTCCTTGGTTCAGAGTGGCCAAAATAGAGGACCCCTCCAATGCTACCATTGCACGCTCTTGTTCGTTTTAATGTCATAAGTCTTAGACACTCTGAAAATGCTTTAAAATTTTTACTTTATCCTGAAGTAAAAAGGGATCTAAATGGAAAGCACGTAAAGCTCACATTAGCCATTGATAATATCAAAGTTGGATTTTACAAGTTAACCAACCGTATACTTTTAATTCTTGTTCATACTAATCAGTTATAAACACATCCGCACAGGGCAAATACTTCCTTGTTTGTGCTCCACCGTGGTAAATAAGCGGTTTGATTCCCACCATCACACGCCTCTTGTAGAAAGTAAATAAATACGTATAAGATAAACATTAACACCCAGACACCTGTTGAGTACCTTTGTAGACCCGAGTCTCAAAGGTCAGGGCCTGCACCACAAAATCTACTGGACGCCTGCCTAAGCCGGAACTAGTAAAACATGACAGGCTAAACAAAGAGGCTCATGGGTCAGAGCCACTGGATGTGGATGTGTTAACAGTTTCATGGAAGAAGCACATATCCGGGTTGTGGTCGGTTAGGAGTCACGCCTGTTGATTGGCAGTCAATGTCTGTAGCCAGCAGTCCCACAGGGACACGTGTGGAATCCGTTCAGAAAAAAATATTCTTCATTGAGCGGGGCATTTCTCTTGCAGGCCAAAGGAAGCATTCCTTGCGATCTCTGCTGTAACATCTCTTTTTCAAACTTCACAACCGACCTGGCTATGTAGGTAGGGCAGTGCTTAATTTGTGCTTGCTGTTTCCGGTGCTGAGGACCGGCACCTATTTTTGAGGGCCGGTGCTTAGTCTTCTGCCTCAAGCATTTGCTACGAGCAAAAGACACATATGGGAAAGACGGAGGAAGAGAAAAACGAATAAGCGTCACAAAGCAGAGAGCTGCTAGAGTGAGTTGATGGGGCAGGGAGTGGCTGTAAATAGATTAAAGAGGCCCGAGATAGATTCACGATTAGGCTGCTTCAGTATTCCTTGCTCGCACATTTAAATGCAGCAGCCGCGTGTTTAAGAGGAGGGCTTTGGGCACCCGCATGTTTTTATTTACAAATTAAGCGCTGAGGTAGGGTTTACCTTATACTCGTTTAGAATATTTAATGTTTAGGTTTCTAAAACAGCAAATAAATCTTTGCAAAATGGAGCTTGGAGGCCAGATACTTCTATTGATTGTAGTGCGCGTATTTTAACATACATAAGAAGTGGAAGTATTCTTAAACTAGCAGATGACCATCTTTCTTTCCTTTAGTGTACACACTCTACTTTATGCCAGATTGGATTTTTAAACCCCCCACTAAATGTTGTGCCTTCTGTTCAGCTTTCAGCACTTAAAAAGCAACTCACAGGATTTCTGTCCTAGTCCTCAACTAACCATGCAAATAAGCAGTGACCCTGCTCCAGTAGGAACAGTCCAGCTTGAACTGCAAGCCTGGTTCTCTCAGAACCAGAACACAAGTAACCATAGACTTGTTTCACCCTTGTTGGTGATCTTTAGTCAGGAGAGCTTGGTTCCAGTGACAAAGTTAGCACAGGTCACAGGTTTAGGCATACCCATCATACTGTGTGTGTTGCCATGAAGTATACAAAAAAGTGATGGACGGGTTAATCTCAACCATGAGCAATTATTTAGGGATGCATCCCAAACCATTGTTGTTTTGCCCAAAATGCCACCTCAAATTAGTCCCATCAATATTCAAAATCAGCCTTGACCATGGTCCAATAGGAATAGTCCAGCCCAAACTGCCAAGCCAGGTCCTCTCTGAACCAGTACACAAGCATTGAAGACATGTTTCACCCTAGTTGGGGCTCTACAGTCAGGTGCAGTAAGGTTCAAGTGGCAAAGTGAGCATGGACCACAAAGGTATTGACATAATTTCAATTCCAAAAAAGTGGAATGATTTCCAAATTTTATTCAGAATTTCAGGTCTTTTTTCCAAATGCTGCTGAACCTCTGTATAGTCATTTACAGGGATGACCTTTTCCCCGGTTCTGTTTCTGCTTATCCAAGTATAGTATGTTGCAGGCCAGTTCACAGTGCTCCTAAGTAGAATATACAAAATTGGGAGGTAACGTGAGAGTAGGATTTAGGGTACTCCTGTTCCTTAAGTACTTGATACACCAGGACCAGAATGGCTTCATCCCTGGGAGAAGTACATTACCTAATCTGAGGAGACTGATGCATCTAACATCATCCATAACAGTAACTGAGCATATCAATGCAATGGCATCACTGTATGTGAAAAAAGAGTGATGGGAGAATTTAAGCCAAGTGTTGATTAATATGAATTTTGGTCCGGAAATAATGTGATGGCTTAGGTTACTATACACAGATCCAACTGCAAGAGTTAGACCGGTAGATATTGATTTAAGGCAATGGTCATTGGCAGGGGCATCAGACAGGGTTACCCCTGATATTTGCATTGGCTATGGAGCCATTAGTTTGCTTGTTGCAACAAGCAGTTATTGACATGGATGATATCCTCTCTACATATGAGATCCTGGACAGATCTTTCTTCGATGACAGATTTGGTGAGCAATTTTAGTGCTGTATTTTGCAGTGGGCTTTGGGAAAGTTGTCCCTGTTATCACTCTAGGCATGAAGAGCAGGGGATCCACAGGCTTGTAGTTGTGACCCCTTCCAGATATATTCACATATCTCAGAATTAGAATTTATCATACTCAGGGCGATCAGGTGGAGAGTAAACTGGATTGAACATTAGCGGCTCTACAGAGGCCATGGTGCTCTGTTTCATGCTTACTCTGTCAATTATGGGAAGGGCTGCTCTTTCTAAAATGGTTATGCTGCTATGTCACCAATACCACTTGATTATTTCGATGTACTAGTTTTGTGAACAACACCTCAGGCAATTTAGCATTGTTTCTCTTTTGTCTCATGTGGTCCTCCTCACACTCGCCCACTCTGGCAGGTCTCTTACCCAGCTCTCTCTGGTATCACAATTCTTTGCTGTGAAACTGTAAATCGCCTGCTTAGCTGTTGTTTCTGGTTATGAGGCAGTAAACCCAAGAGACAGCTATTGATGGTCAGGGGGATATCCCACCCAGTGGTTTCCTTAATCTGCTTCAATACTTCACCTCAATATTTCTTTTTCACTGGGCATTGCTAAATCAAGCGCAGAAAGTCGGCTTCCAGGGCCAGGTATTTGGGACACCTGGGGTCCCGGGTTGGATAAATTGTGTGGAGTTTTTTGGGAGAGAGGTAAGTCATATGAATGACATTTTATTGCATTTGCTTGAATCTAGCGCAGACTGACATGCTCCAGACCTCTGCATGGATCTGAGACCAATCATCCGGGGTGAATGGTTCATCACTAACGGCTACCCATTTTTCCTCTACTTTCAGTTGTTTAACTGGTCTATCTGTTCGTAATGCCCGATACAAATGAGTCACCAGCCTATGTCCCCCCGCCATTGACAACATGCAGAGTAACGTTTGAGTAGGATCTGGGGCTTCTGGGAACATCAGCCACAGCTGTTTTGCCATGGCTGCAATTTTGGCATTTTGGAGAACCTGTCCATTGTCCAGTGAAAAGGTTTCTATTCCGTCCTGGAGTGTTATAAATCTCCCATCGGGATATAGATTGGATATCGTCAAGCAACCTGTCTCTTGCCATTTCTCAACTGACATTAATTTCTGTTCCTGCATAAAGAGGGGTATGATCCAAATATCCAGTTTGGGCACATAAGACACTCTCTTTATCACTGTTTGCACCGTCCTTTTCCATATTTTAGCCATTATGCGTACTAGGTATAGATAGGTGTCTGGGAGAGCCCCCCCTCCTCAAGACTGTTCCCAGTGATTGTGTTGCACAAGTGCCCATCTATAGGGATTGCTCCCAGATAGGGTCTGTATCTAACCAATGTACGGCATGCTGAAGTTGTGACACTAGATAGTATAATTCTAGATCTGGGATCTTTAAACCCCCCTCGCTCCCACGCCCTCTGCAATATGGCAAGACTTTCCTGCAACTTCTGCCAT
The DNA here is from genome assembly GCF_031143425.1 of Pleurodeles waltl. NCBI lineage: Eukaryota > Metazoa > Chordata > Amphibia > Caudata > Salamandridae > Pleurodeles > Pleurodeles waltl. Next base: position 112,119,111 of record NC_090441.1, on the reverse strand, counting down.
TCCACAATAGTTCCACGAGGAGTGAGTCTAATTTACGTAAAGCTTTTCTCGGTATCTCATAGAAAGTGCCTTTCATGACGTAGAGGCATTTTGGCAACAACACTATTTTAATTAGGGTTATCTTACACATTAAGGACAATTTTAATTTATTCCAGAACTGGATGGATTGCAGCAACCCCCTTATCACCTGTCCCATGTTCAGCTCGTAAGTTGTGTTTTCTTCCAGCGTTATGAACATTCTGAGGTATCGTTTTTTGTCTATTGACCAGGGTAACCAAACCTGTGGGAGACACCCGAACTGGGATCCAGTCAGCGCCCCCAATGGGAATAGGAGAGATTTTGCCCTAATCACTCGGAGCCCAGAGACCCATGCTGTTTCCTCAACACCAATGAGACTGATTCAGCTGGTCTTTGCAGATAAAGCAATGCATCATCCGCACAAAGAGAGATGAGGTGCTCCATCGCACCCATTCGTATCCCTCAACCCTGAAGCTTTTGTCTCATATGACATGCAGTGGGTTCCATAGACAATGCGAAGATCAGAGGCGACAAGGGACAGCCCTGTCGGGTACCACATTGGAGTTCTCTAGCGGCTGAGACAGTATGCCCCGTGCGCAGTGGCGGCCCGTCCTTTAGGGCGGAGGGGCCACGCCCCCCCACCCCATGAAGAGTGTCTGTCAGGCTGAACAAAGGTCAGCCTGACAGACACTCTTCATGTTCAGGTCAGGCAGCCAGGAGCAGACATGCGCGATTTGCGCAGACTCCTGGCTGCCTGAGCTGAACTTTGCTGGGCTGAGGAGATCACAACCCCTATGGGCGTGACCTCCTCGGTCCAGCAAAGGTGCCTCGAGGCCCTCCCCTGGGTGACGAGGAAAGCGTCACCCATTGACACTCTCCCTGGGCACTTCAGGTTTAAGCCCTGAAGTGCCCAGGGCGAGTGTCAATCAGTGACAGTTCGTCACAGAGTGGGGTGGGGTCAGCAGTCTCACTGACCCCATCCCACTCTGTGACGAGGCTGGGACTGCTGCCTTCCCACACTGGCTGACCTAAGGTCAGCCAGTGTGGGAAGGCAGCAGTCCCAACCCTCCTGGGACCTGGAGGCTAAAGGTAAGTGTGTGTGTGTATGTATGTGTGTTATGTTTTACATTGAATGTTTGGTGCGCGCGTGCATGTTTGAGTGTTATGAGTGTTGTTTATGGAAGTGCGTGCGTGTGTGAAAGAATGAATGTGTGTGATCTTGTAAAATGAATGTTTGGTGCGTGCGTGCATGTTTGAATGGAATGAGTGTTGTTAATGGATGTGCGTGCGTGCGTGAAAGAATGAATGTGTGTGATCTTGGAAAATGAATGTTTGGTGCGTGCATGCATGTTTGAATGGAATGAGTGTTGTTAATGGATGAGCGTGCGTGCGTGCGTGTCTGTGTGTGAAAGAATGAGTCTGTGTGTGTGTGTGTGAATGTGTGTGTGTGTTTGTGAGTGTGCCCCGCCCTCCCCCTCCCAAAGCTGCCGGCCGCCACTGCCCGTGCGTATCCTGGCCTGTGGATTTGTGTAGAGCAGTTTTATCCATTTAATATATTGTGGGCCCAGGCTTACCCTGCCAAACACCCGCCAGACATAGTCCCATCGGACCATATCAAACACCTGCTTTATGTCAAGGAAGGCCAACGCATATTCACCTAACTCCCCCGTTGTTGAATGAATCACATGGGCCAGCCGGCAGATATTACGGAGGGTGTTCCTACACGGTGTGGATCCTGACTGGTCCTTGTGAAAAAGGGCAGCAATCTTGCCGCCAGCACATGGCTGAGTACCTTGAGGTCTACCTTCAGCATGGATATGGGCCTGTAGGAGCCCTGTTTAGTTGGGTGCTTGTCAGGCTTTGGGATCACCACAATAAGAGCCTCTTTCATGGATCATGGCTGGTCACCTCTATCAAGGGCCTCAACAGAAACCTCAAGTAATTTATCTACCGGTATGTCAGGGAACTGGATGTAAATTTCCGCCGGTAGGCCATGGATCTCGTGGCTCTCTGAGGTCAGACACTCAAGAGTAATTTCCCTCAAGAATGTGATTACCCCCTGGTCATCCACTGCTCCCTGTTCCTCTGCATAAATCCCTCTCAGATGTGTCAAAAAGGTATAGTTGATCGCTTGTTGTGTGTGCACTAGGGTTCCGTTTACGTTGCGAATCTCCAAAATTGGGGGAGTAATAGGTGTCTGGATTTGTTGCCCTCTAAGTTGCACTGCCTACGATAGACTGAAAGACTTATCTAGTCTGTCCCACACCTCTCCCACATTCTGTAGCTGGGGAGTCCATTGTGCCACTTCTAAATTCCCCATAGTGAGAGACCGCTCAAGTATTAATAACTCTTTTTCTCATGTGGATAGGTCATCTTCTAGCACATGCCTTATTCCCTGTATCTCCGAGATACAGGCCTCTCTCACTACCATCTTCTTAGCGTCCCATTCCTTGGCTTGCCTATTGGTGGACCTCCAGTTGTGTTCAAAATAAGTTATTAAGCTTTGCACAGTTTGAGATCTCTAAATACCAGGTATGTAAGTGATTGGGTGTTCAATCGCCACAATGGAATCCGGGGGTGCGGGTCAGACTGTGCGTATGTAATAATTAATGGGGAGTGGTCAGATATATAACGTGCCAGCTATTGTGCATCAATAAAGTTTTGTGCCTCGGATGCCTGTGCGAACACATAGTCCAAGCGACTATAAGTTTCTGGCACCAGGGAGTAGCAGCAATAAGTTCAAGCTGTCGGGTTTCAACTCCTCCAAATGTCTATCAGGCCTTCACTATCCTATGCCTGTCGCAGGGCCGTTACTGACTTAGGTTTGGTCCCTCAGCAGGGTGGGGTTGCATCCAGCTCATTATCCAGCCATTATAATCCTTGTGTCAGGGGAGGGATAGACTTTCCCCAGCATTGCCCCCAGGACATCTCCATCATCTGCATTCACTAGACTGACAGGATGGACACCAAATGTTCCTTCTATCATCACACAGCGACCCTCATCATCAATACATGTTCTGATGGGCTTAAAGGGGATAGCAGGGGCCCCCCAGATTAAAGCACCATGTACATAGCCTGGGTAAGAGGTACTTGGCCTCTCCATTTTCTCCTTATATACTTAATACAGTCCCCCTACAGATGCGTTTCCTGGAGAAATGCCCTGTATCTCTACAAGTAGGCATAAATCAGATTACGTTTGACATAATTATTTAGTCTATGTGCATTCCATGTAATGATTTTATAATCATTCTCAATCCCATTCATGTGTCAGTGTAAGAGGTATAATTTCCCTTCAGACGGCAAACATAGTCAAAGTTCCCCAGCATGGTAGTCCCCCCCAAAAAATCTCCCCAACCATATCATCTCAACAAAGAAAACTGTTTCCATTTGTGAAAACCCCAAATAGAACTTCACCCATCCCACCGTCAGGCAGTGGTTGCCCATCCCTCCCAGCTCAACGATAAGCAAGAGGGCTGCCAACCCTGCCCCACTTTTCCCTACCTTCACTCCTTAAGTCTAAAGTAAAAACAGATTAGTAACTGCTATGCATACAGTCTGACCAGTACGCCTGAACCCAAGTCCAGCGTGAGTCCCCTCTAGAGGACTGTTGCGTGCACAGGCGAGGCGCCCGGAGTATCCTGCTACAGTTACTCAAACCTGACTGGTGGGTCCACTGCCATGTCATGCCATCAGGAACACTCAAATTTTGTCGACCTTCGCATCCTGCTGACACACTCCCAGCTCCAGTCTGCAACTATCCATGGCTATTCATCAGCATTCTCTCCTTCTTTTGAGTGTCCTTTGTCAGAGTGAGTGGTGAAAAGGAGTTTCTCGTCTCCAGGGGGCCGAGTTCAGTTCTCAGAGTGCCACCTTCCGTGACCAATATTCATTATGTAGGTTGATTCTCCAAATCGAGGTCCAAATTCGACTAAGGTGTCTTCCAGCAAGCCCGGCACCGACAATCTTTCCTTTGTCTTCCGTTACGTTCCTGGTCATGTGAAGCTTGTTTCAAACCCATTGTGTCCATCCATTCCATTGCTTCGCATGGGGACTCAACAAAGAGAACCTTTGCCTCATGTTGCACCCTGAGCCTGGCCAGAAACAACAGGCTGTATCGGATGTCATGGTCCCGCAGCCTATGTTTGACCCCCAGAAAACCGTTACGGAGGTCCTGAACTTTTTTAGTGTAGTCCGTGTAAATGTGACTTTATTTGTACCCAAAGCGGGAAGGCCGTGCACCCAAACATGTTAGTGAGTTGCATCTCTGTCTCTATGGTTAAACATTCGTGCTACGGTGTCCCTTGGGGGCATCCCTGGCTTGGGGGCAGGAGCCAGTGCCCCATGTGCCCCCTCAATTGAGAAAATGTTCCACAGTCGAATGAGGCTTAATGCTTTTGGTATCCATTCAACTAAAAATAATTCAGCCTAAGGGCCCTCTGTCTTCTCTGGGAAACCAAGAAGACGTAAACTGTTTTTATGGGCTTGGCCCTCTGGTCCCTAAACATGCAGTTCCATTTGGGTCACCTTCGTCTGGAGCAGTACCACTGTATCCTGAAGTGTCTGTACTTTTTCTCTGAGCTCTATGACCTCCTTCCCGTTGATGTGACCCTCTCCGCAACCTTGCAGAGATCGAGTCATAGATGATTAATGTCCATTGCCATGGTGTCCATTTTGTTTTCAAGAGCTACACAAATTCCTCGTACGGCCTCCAGTTTTTCGTGAGTGTCTTGTGTCTGTGGTCGTTGATCGGGACTGCGCTGTCTCCCATCCTCTCACTTGCACCCTCGCCAGTGACAGTTTACTGTACTATTTTGTTAGACTGTGCCCCTCTCTGGATTTTCGAACTGTGGATTCTGTATATGGGATATGACCATGGCACCCTCTTCTCTCTCAGCACTGCTGCCACCCGATCACCAATGCATCAAGATCAATTCTGCTCAGCGGTACACAGGGACCATTTTATGTGTTTGATCTTGCTCCCTCCACCTGCTGCGCAACCTGAGCTTTCCACCTCTGCCAAGGGCCCCCAGATTATGGCCGCACCTCCACCGGGATTATGGGTGTTGTCCTCATATGGCTGGCCCACCACCTCCTGAATCACTGACCTCGTCATCTCCTCATTTCCACCGCTGGGAGCTCCTCCAGCCAGATCCTGCAGTGGTACAAGTCCCAGACCGCAGACTCGGAGCCCACCATCTATCAAGGAAACCCCTGAGAGAGGAGTCCACATTTCACCCCCACCACGTCAGTGTCTGGCGGGGCTGATGGCCACAGGGGATCCACCAGCTCTGTTGGGTCCTGTTACTGCTCCCTAGAGCCATTCACCTTCTCCAGGTCCCACTGCGGTATCCCCCTTCTCATCCCACAGGCCTGTCCATCAATGCAAGGGGACCCCCAGTGCCTTAGTCTCCAAACCACTCTTCGCCAGGAGGGGTGCCAGATTTCTTCTGTCTGACCCAGCCCCAGGTGGCTGCGTTACACTCCTGGGGTGCCCCCTTGGGGGCCAGGGGAGAATCTTCGGCACCCTCTGGAACTGTCTTCCACGCCGCGTGGTCGGCTCCAAGGGCATCCGGGTTCTCCACTATGGCCTCAGGCCCACCATCCCTCGGCTCACAGCCACTCACCACCACCAACTACCAACCACAAACCAGGCCACCACTCCTCAGGACCTGACGCATGCGGCCTTCTCACCGCGGCACCTGTCTTCTGCGATGGCCATTCAAGGGACGGGCCGCGCCATTTTGAGGTCAGGCTGGGCCATCTCCGTTCCAAGTTTTATCTAGGACGGCCGCTTCACCGCAGGAGTCGGAACTCTCTTCTCCCTTTCTTCGTCTCCAACACTGCACTGCTGCCATGGCTCAGGAGTTATGCGGACCCACCAAATCAGGCAGGATCAAGTAGGATTACTTTGAACAGGATCAGCGCTCGGCCTGGGCACATATACTCCACCATCTTACCAGGCCACACACCCTCAACTTTGAGTTATACTATCTTGCCCCACAGCCACCTTTAATGGTGAGGTGGTTCTTGAAGGGGGAAAGAAGATGATTCTCTGGGGAAAGGTGAGGGGTAATCCACTCCCAACAGTGCTTAAGGTAGCTGTAAACTGTTGGCAATTCAAAAGGACACATATACAGGTTGTATATGCCTCAGAGTTCTTTCTGTGGTGCCTTTCTAGACAGTGTGAACTAGAGCAACAGATTGACACAAATAACTGTAAATTAGCCGGCCCGTTGCACATTGTGATCTACTACATTCAGTAACCTGCATACATTCGAAGAGATTAGGGAGTAGTTTAAGTGTTCACCCAGTAAGTTTCTGACACATGAAAGTGTGGTGAAATTGGCAGATGAACCTGGGCCCAGAGGACTGATCAGGCAGAGATATGTCTAAACCTGACGGTAATCTTGACATATGGAAAGGGTTTTAGGATAGTGACAACCCTGTATTTTGTGCTGCTCTGGTGTGGCAGGCTGGCAAAGACATGATTCAAACGGGACACAGTCACAATGTTAGGAGTCAGAGAGGTTTTGTAACCCTAACTACTGAGAGCAATGTATAAGTACAAGTTTGTTGTGTTAGTGCCTCAGACACTTTCTTTGCTTTACCTGTCATACCAGAAATGATCGAGTTTACAGGAGACCTCAGAAATCCAAGACTCCCATGAGGCTGTCCTAACCAACACTGGGAGTTTTTCATACTTATGTGCATGGTGAACTCCCTCTGGCAAATTGAGTTGTTGAAAAATTATCGGTGTTGATTATTTTTTTTTAATCTATGTTGCATCTGAACTGAATCTGTTTTATTCATACCATGCAAGAATGCAGTAGATAAGTGAGCCTAGATTTATGAAGAAGTGACGCATATCAGGGTATCAAGTAAAGTGGCGATATTCTGCTTTATTCCTGTGCTGGCACACTTTAGGCACTTATGCACCAAAGCAGACACCAGTGTGCCATAATACAAGGGCGTCTGTATTGCATGAAGTCTAGGTTTTGTACTGGAAGGATGCAATTCCAGTACAAAACATATGTTTTAAGGCTTTGCATACTGCGTAGGGGAGGTGTACAATGTAGCACTCATACAAATTGTTAAAACACAAGAAGAAATAAAACATTTCCTCGTGGAAGCATAGGATTGTGTTGCAAATTCCTGCCTACAATTCTATGTAGATAAAGATTTGAACCAAACCCATCAGTGGCTTCATGAGAATGCCCATGCACCACCCACGGAATGCCCCATTGATGCAAAGTAACGCAAAGCAGCACATTGTGCAACTTTGCCTTACTTTGTATTACTATCCAATGCAAATCACAACTTGCGGCGGGCTGTGATTCACTATGCTTCAGGTAGTAAATCTGGGAAGTAGAACTTAAAGTTTGGCAAATGCTAGTACATGCAGCAATGAGATATCTGCACAAATATACTGTTCATGCTGTGGAGCTCACAGGTATGTAACTTGACTATTCCACTGTGTTGGCTCCTATCTGTGGGGAGGTGGCGGGGGGTTAACCCTCAGAAAAATGTGGTTCATGTTCAAGTATCTGACAACATTTAATGCCCTGCATTTTTTAAGTTATAGATAATCACTCTTTTTACTGTTGACACTTTGTTACTGGGGTTCTTGTCACAGAAATGTACCCCTTTCTTGATTTGTTTTCAGTATAGTGCAAAGAGTACAGTGTTGGTGCAGGCAATTGTCAAGTGGCTGGAGAGAGGATCAGTGCATACTACCTTCCTGTGTGCAGAGAATAATCTTGTGTAATTTGAACTGTCAGGGCCACAACCACTCCTCAGGTAACATACTATTACAGCCATCTGCCAATTTTACAGGAGCAGTGATCATAACCGCAAAGGCAGTATTTGACAGAAGCCGGCCCAAGGAGTGCACCCCACTTAGAGTCCATCCGGAGCAGTGCTTAATTTGTGGGGCCAGTTGCAGGTGGTGGGAACTAGCACTCATTTCTGAGGCCCAGAATTTATTTTTCATTATCAGATTTTGCCCCAGAGCAAGAGTGTTACAGGCATGATGGGGATAAAGACGAAGAGAAAGATAGGAAAACAGTAATAAAGGAAGAACGTCTGCATGAGTGAGACAGAAAAGGACGTGTAGGGTAAAGGAAGAGAGATGCACAAGATGGAATTTAAACTATGCAGCCTTGGTATTCGGAAACTATTGCATTTAGCAGCACAGGAGCAGTCTCCTAAAATTGTGTTATTTTTATCCTATGCATGCTACCTTACAAATTAAGCACTGACCCATTGTAGACATCCTAATATAGACTCCCCTTGGAGAGCACAAATTGTTGACACCCCTGTGGTGTCATGCAACCTTTCCTCCCTCAAGGTGAAACACAACCGAAAGTACACAGGTGTGGCCTTAGACTGTCTTTAATTTGCATGAGGATTACTTTGTGAAAATTAGAGGACACTTCGGGCAATGTTTCACCTGTACACCAGAGGCACGTCTGGCTCCAGTATTAGTCAAGGTGCTGCAACGCCAAATAGCAAAATGCTTCAGCACAAAACAAAAAGTATAGGCATAAAAGGTAACTTTCCACCAGATTCATGGAGATCACTTTTTTATTAATAGTCCCATGAAGTTTCTTAATTTGCTTGTATGTTGTTTTGTATAATATTCGTAATCATATGATCTGAAAAACTTGAATTTTTGTAATTACTTAGTGCTTTTTGCCCCTCAAATATCCTTTGTGCCATTATCTCTGTATTGCCCACAGCACGAAGCACATTTAATATACCTGTATATCCCAGCCATTAAATGCCCAAGCCAAAGGTGAGAACCCTTAACAAGGGAGTAGGACTTTAAAGGCTGTACAGTATAGGCCAACTACGGAGGGCTATAAGGCTATTAGTGGCAGAATATTCTAATAAATAAAACAAAGGCCTCAATCAGCTCGAGGGGGAATTAAATCTCCTCGTGCTCCTTGAGGCCTTTATTCACAGCAACAGCTGTGAACAAAAAGATTGGAATACCAGCCTTAAGAAGCCCAGAGTACTCCATTGTTTTCAATTGGGCTCTCAACATTCCAATGTTCTAACAGCAGTTAACAAACAATTTTGATTCGTCACCCTTTTACTGCTTGACACTGTGTATGACTAGTAAAGTAGATAAGCCACACATCTTTCACAACCTCCACTACAGGTTTAATAATAGACTTTTGCTGTGGCATAGCACAACAAGAAATGGTTAGAAACCAAATTAACACACTTTTTCATAAGATATCATAAAGGAATCACAGGGGGAAGTATGTGTTATCAACAAAACCAAAAACATTCCAGAGCAATTGTGAATCACCAGGTAAGCTGCCTTCAATCACACATATAGATGCTTAAAACATAACAGATGCATCTTGCGCTATATATTGTTACACCTCAGAATTGGAGTATCTAGGATGTGCATTTATGAGCACATCAGCAGTGTGGCATCCCACAAGTGCATACTAAAGTGACTAGCTCTATAACTGTAAGGGCAGGCAACACTATCGCTATAGTGCCCCAACTTGCTGAGAGATGTCTGCAATCTCTCGCCCTAAACACTACCAGCAGATGATACTCTGAAGAGAATCAATATCATTATAATCCTCTAAACACATAGGAAGTGTGATGTTGAAACCATTTTAATAGAAAAATTAGGCCAGTTGGAACAGTTGAAAAATACATTGCAATATAATTTATCCTTTAGTGTATTTTAACAGACGTATTAGTCAACCACATAGTTGGCAGATGAGGGTATAGAAATATTATGTCCTAAATATTGTCTACAAAATTTCTTCCCATTGAATTTAATAATGGAACATTTACATCCAAAGGCACGATTTATAGGACATGAGATTTCTGTGCCTAGTGTACAAAAAATAGATTCTGTAAAGTGGTCACAAACTGTGCTCCTACATTTACAAAATGATTTTTGATTTTGCAAACCAACATATGTATTATAGGTCAGTTAACAAAATACAGAATCATAGTGGGTTGCAATTCGACCTAACTCATCCATATTCATGAGCTAGGTCAAAAAGTGCTATTCTCTACTATTGACAACAATCACTGGATAGTGGCTTGCTAGGGTTAGAAGACCATGGCTCCTGTAATGCTTTTAAATAAATCAATTATGTAGAAATGCTGCTGATTTCCCAAAAGGAAAATGGGATGTGTTTTAAAAAACATGAACAGTTACTCAAACCTTTTTTAGGAGCAGGAGGTGGTCCCAATGACCACTGCCTACTGCTAGAAATTATTTTTGTCAATATTCTTAAAGGGGGAGGTGCCCCCTGGAGTCATCTTTCCATTTGTGAATGGGTTACCACCTCCTTTGAGTCGATGGTAAAATATTAATGTTTTGTGATCAAAGTTTGGTTGCAAAACATTATTACATGCCATGAGGAATGTGTATTAAGAAGGGATGCTCTAAACACACCCCTTCCAGATACAAATTTTTATATAGTTTCCTAAACCCGTTTAATGATTTGGAAAAACCTTTCTGAAACAGAATTGTTAATTGGATTTAATACATTTCAAAAACTGTTTTAGCAGTGGCAGATCCCCAGATTCACCATATCTGAGGGGTTGAGACTGTTGAAGCACTTTGTACATAAGGCACTTAGGGCCAGATGTAGCAAAGGGTTTTTTCCCATTCTGTGTCAATGGGAAAATGTGTTCGTACATATGGCCCTAAATTCGGAAATACAACAGTGGTGTTTTGCATGACATACTATGATCGATGATAATTGCTCAAGAAGTGTTAATTTGTTTAAAACTGGCCTAAAACTAATATATTAAGCTATTATTTTTGATTCCAGAAAATATTTATTTTTTTAATATGCCTAGAAGCTTGGAGTCCACCTCTGACTAGTTCTTAGTTGTCTCTTCATCTTACGATGCCTACTGTCGCTTCTTAGCCATCTAAAAATTAGTTGTGGTGCTTTTTCTGTTTTGCTCCTTTAATATCGTTCTTGCTCATTCCCTTGAGAAACTTACAGAAGGATGCACCCGGTTGATTTCACTTGTGCAGTCCACTTCCTCAATCCATGTCCCTAATGACTCAAACATACTGTTCCTCAATGTTTGTCTTACTAGATCTAATTATCTACCCCCGTCTTCCTGCAAATTAAAACCTTTGGCACAGACGTTCTGTCATCCTGTCTTTGCTACTTTTTTCCACTGTCCAAAACTGTCCACCCACCTGCCTTTTTCTATTCTTCCCACAGAAGGGTCAGCAATTTTAAATCACAGGCTCTGTCAAGATGCTTATTAATGAAGGGGGGTGCAACCGAAATTACGTGTCTGAGTGGTGGATCTTATGGTGTTTGTAACACGAGAGAAGGTGAACCAGGCCGCTGAGCTGCAAAATAAACGCTACTCTAAAATATGAATTGCAACTTATTTAACTAAAGTAAATGTGGGTTTCTAGGTAAACAGAAATTAAATTCTTAAATGAAATGAAATAGTTGTGATGCAGAGGACCTTAGCCATGCTTCTTTAACTTACAAATTAGAGGAGGGAGGGTGGCACAGAATATGATGCATTATTTCAGGAATGCATTATAGGGAGGAATGGTAGCTCTGATAGGCCCTACCTGCTCACCAGTCTTGACAGAAACATTGTTTCTTTTCCTTCTTAAGTCACTTTCTCTGAGATAGCCACTTCAATGACTCTTCATCCCAATGTGCCATGCAGGGTGTGTTGAACATAGAACAACGTCTCATCATTTAAATGAAAGAACAATTCTAATTGACCTAGAGCTTGGAACAACAGCCCAGACATCTCTCAAAAAGAGGAGGGTTAGGGAGCATGGGAAACCCAACCCATATGTTTCCACATTACAGGAGACTGATCCTGAGGCAGACACTCCAAAACCTACAAGAGAGGACATTGCTGCCCTGGACCCAACTTAAAAAGCCAGACGGCAATTTGAATGAGACCCCTCTGGATCAGAGTTCAGCTGGGCAAAAAAGGAGTGCTCTGCTCTTGAGGGACTATGGCAGCAGGTCAAGATCCAAACTGATGGAGACATCTCTGTGATCCCCTCATCTGTTGAAAGAATGGTCTCTTGTTTAGCGAGCTTAAAGTCCTAGAGCCAGTGGCAGCCCATGTTTGGTGGTTACCTAGTGTTAAAGGGCCTTTCTACTGGAGATCACTCATAATACACCCCTGGCAGGACATCAGGGGCAAGCCAAAACCTTTGCAAGTTTGTTAACTCACTTCTATTGGCCTCAGATATAAATGAATACAAATGCAGTCTGTGGGTCTTGTCCTACCTGCTGGCTAGTGGGGTAAAGTAGACGGGTCCCTTGTTCCCTTTCCCTGCAATGGGCATCTCCTTTGAAAGGGTGGGCATCAACATTGTGGGGCTTCTGGACCCTAAGACAGCCCTAGCCAACAGATTTATCCTGATAGTGGTGAACCATGCCACCCAATAACTGGAGACTGTAAGATATTGGTTTACTGATTGAAGGGGTTGAACCCTTAGTTAAACAGTAACAACCTTCCTTGTCACTGTGACGTCACAAGCAAACCACAAATTACCATGTACTGTGGTAGCTTGGCACAGAGCAGTCAGGCATAACTTAGTGGCACTGTGTAAAGTATTTATGCAGCCGTCCAAACAGTAACAAAATGAAGAAACAGCCATGAAAAATCCCACACCAAATGAGAATCAATAGAGTATTTTTAAATACATAAAACAAGACCAAATGACAAAAATCCAATCAGTAGAACTGGAGGTATGTAATTTTAAATATTTAAGCAAATGTAACGCCTACAGTGCGGGCTGGCTATGGGGACCCACTTAGGTCCGCTGAACACAATGACTTCAATTTATGTTTGGAATAGATGCGGAGTCCTGCGTAGAGGATGCGTCTCACAGCAGAGGCTTGAGAGGCCAGCAAAGATGTGTTGTGCAGCAGCAGTTCTGGGGAGCTGCGATGGGTGATGTGATGTCCTTGCATGGAGATGAGTAATGCAGTACCGGTTCCAATAAGCTATAATGGGCGATATGGAGTCCTTGCATTGGGGAAGTCCATGTAGCAGCAGAGATGCATTGATTTTGCTGGGGCCACAGATTGGCTGGTAGAGCATGGCAATTTCAGGCCCAATTCTAAGGGTCCAGGACTGGGATGGCACCACTGGCAGGGTAGGACTCCCAGTTGGCAAAGTCCAGGTACAGCGAGCACCCCTTAAGCTGGTCGTGGCCGAGGGGATAAATAAACGAGAGCTGCACCCAGTGCTTAGAAACTAGCCCTTGGAGTCACACCATTGGTTCTGGGACAAAGTTCCAGGTTCAGTCCTTCTCACTGAGGCAGGAGGGAAGCACAGCAGCAATCCAACAGGGCAGAAGTCCAGCAGAGTGGCAGTCTTTCAAGCAGCACAGTAGTACGTCTTCCTGGCAGACTTCCACAGGTCCAGAAGTGTCCTAAGGAATGGGTGTCTGAGGTTTATACCTGGTGCCTTCTTTGAAGTGGGAGAAGCTTACATGCAATTCCATTCAAAGTGCTCAGGTTTCCTGCCTCCCTTTCCCTGCCTCCAGACTAACTACATGGGCTCTACAATCGTTTGTGTGAAGACAGGACACAGGCTATTCAGGTGTAAGTGGGGATGTGCCTCACTCCCCCCCCCCCCCACCAGTAATGGCCAATCCAGGCATATGTATGGTCTCTATTGTGTGTGGCTGTGTGGGAGGAATATACAAAGTCCCATAGCCAACTAAACCTAGTCATGTGACCCAGGATCAGGGTGCAGGCTCTAATTGGCTTTTGCAGGAAAAAAACAATTTTCTGAAAGTGGCATTTTCAGAATTGTAATTCAATACCTGACTTAACCATTAAAGAGTATTTTTCATTATAATTCCAAAGACACCAAATATGAACCGTCTACCGGTTTCCAGTTGGATGTTACAGCTTGTTAAATGTAGTAAGGTAACTCCAATGCTACAGGTTTCAGATAGCTGTTCCAACCCTGGGGTTTCTACCTGGGGTAAATGTTGTAAGAAACTGCATTTTCAAACTATGAGAGAAGGAGGTTTCAATGTACGCCTTTGGTAACCTCACATAAAGTGAAAACCCTCTAAATTCTAGTAAGCAAAACAGGTTTCTGTGAGGAATTATTAGAATGCACTTGGCAGCTAAATAAAATCACTAAAGTTTTTTCTAGGGATTGTTAACTGTGGTTCATTTTCAGCCAGACCAAAACAACTTTACAGTTTAGAAGGAATTAAGTTAAAAGTAGGGTGGGTGGGAAACTCCGCTCTACCAGCAGAGATCATGGTGTTTTGCCATTCCACACCCCACTTGGAACGTGGGGTTCACCAAAAACTCTGTCAACCACTGTGTGGTTGAGTTTACCAGCACCAACCCCTGTCAGACAGCTGTTGCAGTGAGATCTCAGCTCTCCAACGAACACTAGACAAAAGAAAACCGATCAGCATGTGGCTGAGGTCACTTCCAGGTCAGATGACATCTTCTGGGCAGTGGAACGGTCACTTCAGGAAAGGCTGTGCCATTTATTAGCCCTATGTAAAGGCGGGTCCTGTCTCAGCCAATCAGGAGGGAGGACTGGGACTCCCTTTGAAGTCAGAATGGGGCAACCAATCATTAAAATAGGCTGAATTATTTCAAAGAGGGTCTGGTGCTTTTTTCCCATTCTGGAGATGTTGCAAACCCCTGCACATGGGCTTCTTGATATGCAAAAGAGCTGGCTTGGGGCCTGCGAGATCGGCCAGTAGAGTAGGTCATTTGCCCTTGCGCTAACTTACACTGTATTTAGGGTCGGGCGGTTCTTAGATACCCTCGTGAAATGCCTCACATATAGGCACAGGGAGATAAAGTAATTTGCTCAGAATTGCAGGATGGGCCTCATCTGCACACACACAAAAAACCAAGCCCAGCGTGCCAGCTATCAGCAGTCTGCAGGGAGAGACATGAACATGACCTGCCCTTCATCAGAGAAGCTCACAGCAGCCCAGCAGGTAAGGAACAGCATGCATGCCTATAATGTGTATGACTGTAGCTGCTCGGTCTTCCTGAGCCCCCACTGAGTCTGAGCGAAAGTCTGACTCATGAAGCTACAGAGTGAAGCTTGCCTGCTCCATCTACCACTATATATTTTGTTTTTGTTTTGAGTAATACAAGTTGCGCTAAATCCAACAGCTGTTCATGCTCAATCCACTTAATAGCTGTGGCATTAATGCATTGCCCTTTGAGTAGGGGGTGTGCGGAGGTGTGCTGGCCGCAGCTGCCTGTGATCCCAGTCAGCAAGGAACCCTACCCAGAGAAGACAATGTGGTGCCCGCGTCATGCCCTGCAGCCATCATCAAACAGTATGAATAGTTTGAATAAAAACACGTAGAGATCATTAGAAGGTTTATAGTACAATGCCCTCGCGAAAATAATCCCTGTTATGAGAGATGAGCTATAAACTACAAACGCTTCACAGACGTGAAGAAAAAATATTGGGAAAGAAAATTATACCTTTTGTACTTATGAAAGCTACAATTATTAAACAGATTCCTGTAATTGTTGACCAGGAAGTGCATGGATGCATGTATTGCAGTGTGCGTACATGCATAGTGCGTCAGCGATCGCACTTGTGTCTAGTCGTTAAAGAACTACTTTTACTGATTTTTCTGCCCTACAGCAAGTCCGTACCAAGTTAGCGCGTAAGCGCTCTGAAGGAGTCCAACCCTCCTCTTGCTTCCACCACACACCCCAGTAACTTGGTTGAACAGACCATTTTCTCAGTTCCATTATGATTATTTTCGCAATGGAATAGTGCTTCTTTTACAAATGAATTCTAAACACTTTGGAGCTAACGGTTTCACTTCTGTGGCTGCCCTTGCTCACCTAAGTGGTAAGTAAACTATAGTCCATTAACTGACCCTCCCTCCAGAATTCCCCCAGGTGATAATCCACCTCACAGTTTACTAATCTGATTGTGGTGCTGTGTTGACCTCTGCAGTTTGTCTCTGTTCTGAGACTGAGTCAAACTACACAAAAGCAGCGCACACTCCATCTGTGTCAGCCAACTCTTTACAGCAGCCCACGCCCCAGCAGATGTGCGAAGGAGGGAGGCAGGCTCATTCCTCACAGCTAGACAACTGGATATCAAAGTACACATCTTCACCCTTTCCTGTGCCATACAAAACAACTCAGAGCGCCGTTTCCAACACCTTCCAAAGGCATTGTATGTGAACTATCGGTGGGGGGAACTCCGTGGAATATAGCTGAGTTTTTATGTCACTCCGGGGTCAACCCCTTTGATTTCCACCCACCCCTAGTAAGAAAGCCCAACCAGTTTAGTATATGAGGTTGCAATGTATTTGAAAGGTAAGACATGTACTTTTAAGTTTTACATGTCCTGGTAGTGAAAAACTCCCAAACTTCTTGTTCACTACTCCAAGGCCTATTTCTCCCATATGATAACATTAAGACAACTTTAATACATCTTATAAGTGTAATTGACAATCTTGAAGAGATAACATTTTCAAGTTTGGAGTCTCTGGAATCACAATTTAAAATTCACAACTTATGTTGAAGTTGAATTTTAAATTGCAATTCTGAAAATGTCACTTTTAGAAAATTGGCATTTTCTTGCTTTAGCCATTTGGGGCTTGCAGCCTGTTTCTGATCACTTGTCAGGGTGGGTGACAGCTGGGCTTTGTGTATTCTCCCTAGAAAGCCACACACAATAGGCTATTAGGTTTGACCTGATTAGTCATCCTGGAAGAATGGGAGAGAGGAGCTGCATCACATACACCTGAATAGGATGTGTCCTGTCCCCACACAAAGGGCTTCATAACCCCCTGTAGTACGTCTGGAGCCAGAGCAGTAAGGGCAGGACCTCTGTGCACTTCAAAGGCATATCTATGAAGTCTCCCCAACGTTAAAGGCCCACTGGGTATAAGTTAGACCTGGGCGAAAAACTCTGCTCCACTGGCAGTGTTTGCGGAATTAGGCCACTCCACACTCTGCAACGTAGTGTAGTTTTTTCTGTTTTTCCCTGATTCGCGCGCGTTTTCTGTCATTTCGCGTGCACGAGAAGTGAGATGAGAGACTTCCGGTCTATCACGAGCACAAATAAGATTTTTGACCTGTTCGTGAAAGTTAGTGCCACACCAGCGACTTTTGGTGTGTCTTTTGTGATGTAGGTGAGTGTGAGTGAGCACGATCGTCTGCTGCTGCTGCAATCTGACGAAGCTGAAGCAGCTAAAATCTACAACTTTGACTGAAAAATCTTCTTGTTGATATTGTTGCGGGAGAAGTACTTTTTTATTATAGTTTTTTCCAACAACAGGAAGTGTACTTGAGACTCCAACTTCCTGTTCAGCAGACAGCTTTGTCCATCTCCTGGTAACTTTTTACTTGGATTTCGAGCTGGAAGGATCACTTTGTTGGTCTCCTAGAAATATCAATAGATTTAACGACTTTTTGTATTTGAGATTTCACAAATAAGATAAAAAACACTTGTATAAGGGTTTTGTACAACTTGTTTGATAGGGGGCATGCACCAGGTTTTATCTGTACTTTTATTCAATTTTTTAAATTTATTGTGGTGGGTAGCCTGCATTTAGTCCCTAGTTATAGTTTTACTTGTAATTTTTTTTCTACAAAGGAAACATGTTTTACAGTTTACTATATTTTCTCCATGTTTTGCTTTGTAAAGTTGCAACATTCATTAAATTGAATGTTAATGTTAAGTGGCCTAGCCTTCTAATGGAATAGCTCTTTCAGCTGTAAGCCCAGTACTAGTCATGGGTGCATGATTTAAAAACAACTGTTTGTGGTGTCTGTGAAACTGAAACAGCATGGATGGCATTGGATTAAAATTATTAAAATGTTGTTTGGTGTTATTTCATATTTTGTTTTCTGAAAACAGTGTATGGTGGGGTTATAGTACTGATGCTTTTGTATGATGTGTAACATTTTTAGCCCCTTTAATTTTAGTTTTTGGAATTACTGAGTAAGTGTTGTTTTTTCCCCTGTACCAATGCCTTCTTTGTCTGGCCAGTGTGTGAGAGTGTTTGTCATAGGCCGCAATTTGTCTTTGTTCCCCATGCCATGTGGCCAGGTTTTTTTTTGGTACAGTCAATTATATTCTTTTCCCTTTACATGTTTTTGTTTCCTATTCATCCTGCTTGTTGTTTGAACATATGGCTTGTGGCCATTTCATTTAGGCACCCAGTAGTCATACATGTGTCCTTCTTTGCTGTGGTGATCATGCCTTCTTGCTGGTTGTTGTTTTACCATCTGGCTGGTGGCCATTTTGTGTAGGCAGCCAGTGTGCTTTAGGCCTACATGGGATCTTTTTTGTTGTGGTGCCATGCCTCCTTGCTGGTTGTTGTTTGACCATGTGGCTGGCGGCCATTTTGTGTGCTATTCAGGCCTAGAAGGTCAATGCTTATTACTAAATGTACTGTATGGCCAGTTTTTAACAATTTTTAGTGTATATTTATTTGGCATTTTTCACCTCCACCCCTCTTTGCCTCCCAAATCCCCATGGTTTTTCATGTTATTCCCCTTCCCCAGTATGTCAGCACTAGAAATATATGTTCTAAAAAGTGTATCCCTTTTATCTAATTTGTTTCACAAACTTTATTTTGTTTAAATTTATAATAGTCTAATAATAATAATAATAATTAAATATTTGTTTCAACTTTTTTTCTTGGTTTTTGATTTAAAAAAAAAAGAAATTACATTTAAAAAAAAAATCTTATTTCCCCTACTAGCTCCATGTCTATCATGGGCGTACAGTTGCACCACATTGCATAACATTACATTATACAAGTTTGATTATTATTCCATTTGTCACCAGCACCTGAGTGGCACATGCAAACTTGATGCAGACAGGTAAAGCTAACTGTTACATTCTGTTTTGTAGTTGTTGCTCTTTCTTATCCTTCATGACTGTACATGATAATGAAAATTAATGTTGGTGTGGTGTTTTTACGAATGGATACACTGTATTTCATAATTATTTATACGTGTATTTAAGTAACCATTAAAAACCATTAAATTAAAACAAGGCCTGTGCACGATGTGATGTATGACCACACTTACGACCACACAGATACCTCTTCAGCTTGTGAAGCTAATTGCTGCTGCCAACTGACAGCTTCAAGAGGGCCCCAAAGAAAGCTGCTATCAAGAAAGTGGCCAGTAATAAGAAGGAGCTTCCCACCACTGGTATGCTGCACCAGCCTCTGGGGAGCAAGCTGGGAGCACCACTCCTGCATCAGCGGCTCCATTCCAAATTAGGCCCAAGTCCATGTGTGGCACAGAGCCAGCATCTCTAATCCCAGTAACGCCGATGAGCAGTGATGTGGAATTGGGCTTATCTCTTTCTCAAAGTAGTACCCAATCATTGCCGTAAACTCAGGCCAGTGGATAACAACAGCCAGCAATAGCAGTTCCTCTCGAAGTAGGAGCACATCAGGATGTTGAGCTTCATGTAGAGGAAGCTGAAGAAGCCCCTCTTTCACAAGATCCACTGTCTTCCAGATCTCCACCATCTTCTTCCTCAAGCTCCATTGCTAATGATCAAGACTCCACATGGAGGGCACCTCAGTCTGAGACACGCCAGAAGAGGGAAGGTGTGAAAAGGAAGGTTCCTGAAAACCTTAGAATTATAGATGAAGAAAAGGAGGATGACGAGCCTGACGATGAGCCTGCCATCATGGATGTTAGCACAGCCCCAGTGGAGTCAAATATTGCCCCATCTTCTCAACCTGCTCTGAGGGATGTGGCACCAATACCACCACCTCCACCTCCACCAGCTTCCATATTTACAAAGTCCCGGGTGCGAACTTCTTCCACAGCCACCTTAGTAGAAAAGGGCACTGCAGAGAGGCAAACGTCATCAAAACAGCACCCACCTACCACCTCTTCTTCAGACATTGACAGTGGTCTAGTGTTAGAAAGTTGACCTCCCCAGTTTGGGACTTCTTTACGGTTAATGAAAAGTAGTCAAACATTGGCATATGTTCCATTTGCTGAGCAAGTGCTAGTCGGGGTAAGCTTGGTAAACACTATGGAACTGGAGGCCAAATAACCCAATTGAGAAAACACCACACAATCCGTTGGGAGGAGCACCTTGGTGGCCAAAAGGAAAAGCCTGCAAGTTGTGTCAGTGAAGGTGCTGAAAGCAGGAAATCTGATCCGATCATGGTGGAAGGTGAATGCTAAGAAAAGGGTTTCATTTTTGTTACACAAATCAGCCCTTTCCCCAGCAGTGCAGTAGTATCATCACCCACATCAGCAGCATCACAGTGGCACAGGAAGACTCAGAGTCAGGTAGAAACACCAAGGCAAGAACCTACAGTGGCTGCCCCCCTGAGATGCACATTGAGCCTACCACCAACTTCTAAGTTGCCTGCATCAGTGGCACCAGCAAAGAAAAACATCCAGGCTACTATTTTTGCTATGTTTAGGCAGGAGAGGCAGTATGAACGTAACCACCCAACGACACGGTTGTACAAGGGGAAGCTGGGTAAAATGTTAGTTTTGGACCTCCTCTCTTTTTCTTTTGTGGAAGGCATGTTTTTTTAAAAAATTTGTTGCAGCTATTTGCCCAGCTGTATCTCTTTCACCAGAGTTGCTGTTCCAGCGCTACATCACAATGTTCTGGAATTGGTTGGACAAGCTTTGCAGCAGAGTGCTGCCCACACAATCCACCTGATGACAGATATGTGGACCAGTTGCCAAGCCACTGATTATATGTTCATCACTGCACACTGCACACTGGATCTCTTTTGTGGGGGATCTCTTTTGTGGGGGTTAGAGAAATTATATCTGCAGATGTTGACACAGCTGAACTTTTTAATGGTGTTCAGAAGCATGCAACAGTAGCTATGTTCGTCATGGAGAAATCCCATACAGCTGCAAACATCTTGGATAACATTAACAACAAGGTCTCTGAATGGCTGCTCCCCGAGGGAGAATATGCACTCATTCTATCCATTCTTTTTTGAAAGCTCGCAAGCTGTTGAGGATTATCTAGCGTGATAATAGAATGCCAGTTAAAACCCTCATACAGGAGGTGCCAACACATTGGAATTCTACTTATTACATCTTACCACGTCTGTTTGAGCAGTACAGACCAATCAATGAATATGTCATGCAAAGAGGGAATGCAACTGTGAAAGACATGATCATTGAGATGGACCAATGGGGTCTGGTCAAATGCCTGACAGAGATGCTGCTTTCTTTTGAAATTTTCACAGGGGAAGTCAGCAAGGAGGACAAGCTACCCCATTGGTGCATATTCTGAAGAAACAGCTGAAGTAGGTGTCTGAAATGTACTCAGGTGTAAATGAAAAAACAGATGTGCAGGAGTTGGCGGAGGGCTTAATCCTTCGCTTACCTGGTAATATAAGGCTTCAAAGAGACATTGTGTCATCCAAACATTACATCTGTGCCACAATTCTTGACGCAGAGTGCATACAATTACTGGCTACTTTTATTCCATTTCATATGGGGATCTTTCAACCTGCAAGGCATGGATTGCTGAGCAAGCTAAAGACCTAGAAAAAGAACAGCTGGAAATTAGAGGCTCACTCACGGGCAAAAGATCTGTGTTGAAGTCTACAACTTCCACAGAGTTTGCAGGCAGAGTTGTTGGCTCACAGCAGTCAAAATCAACACCAGCAACAACAGCAGTAGCAGCAGGCCCAAAATCTGCATTTGATTGGTTTGTAAAGACAGGGCTTAAGTCCACTGCAGAGGCGAAGGCAAAAGAGCTTGAGCAAGGTGGAGCATCAATGGCTATTGAGAGGATGGTCCAGGCCTACCTGGATGACCCAACGGAGGTCTATCTGGATCAAAACTCATTGGTGAATTGGAGTGGGAAGAGGCGCCAATGGCTGGTGCCCAGCAGGCCGCCAATAAAGTATCTGGCTTGCCCTGTAGCCAGTGTGTCTGCAGAGCATGTGTTCAATGTAGCCAGTGCAATTGTGACAGTGAGAAGGACCAATCTCCCACCCCAAAATGTCATGAGATAGACCATGATCAAATAGAATCAGCACCTTATACCACCAAATTACAGCATACCTGAAGCACAACAGGAACTGGATGAGGGTGATGATTGGTCAGACTCAAGTCATGGTGGTGTAATATCTGACCAACTTCTGGGTGAACCACCTGAGTTTGAGGACAAACTCTACTTCTCTGACCAGACCTGAGGCACCATAAAACTTTCTACTTTATACTATTAATTAACTGTTTTGAGAAAAAAATTAGCTAGCTGGGGGAACCTTATTATTTTATATTGTTCGTTTCTGTCTAATTGACTAATGAACCATGTTAGAAATGGGGTATTTGGTTGGCAGTCAGGTTACCCCCTATCCAAGCAAGGACCCTCACTCTAGTCAGGGTAAGTCATACACAAACCAAATTATCCTGTGCCCACCCTCTGGTAGCTTGGCACTGAGCAGTCAGGCTTAACTTAGAAGGCAATGTGTAAAGTATTTGTGCAAAAATCATACAATAACACCATATAGCACCACAAAAATACACCACACAGTGTTTAGAAAAATATAGAATATTTATCTAATAAGATGCAGGTCAAAATGATTAAAATACAATAAGTAAATGTTGAGATATCACTGAAAGTGATATAAAGGGCCTCATTATGGCCCAGGTGGCCGGCGGTACACCGCGGTAACACCGTCAACAGGCTGGCGGTATACCAGCAGTGTATAATGACTGTGGCGCATTAGCCACTGCCATACCGCCAGCCCCTGCAACTGACCGTCAGGCTTCCGCCAGGCAGTCATAATCCCCAACCACCAGCATGTCCATGGCGGTAAACACCGCCATGGAAAGGTTGGCGGTAAGGGGGACTCGGGGTGCCCCTGGGAGCCCCTGCACTGGCCATGCACTTGGCATGGGCAGTGCAGGGGCCCCCAAGCACAGCCCCATCGTGCATTTCACTCCCCGAATTTCAGGCAGTGAAATACGCGACAGCTGCTGCTGCATCCGCTACACATCAACATTGCCACTGGCTCTATTATGAGGCGGCTGCAATGTTGAGGTGACTTTTCCGCTGGGCCAGCAGATGGAAACGCTGTTTCCATCCGTTGGCCCAGCGGAAAAGTTATAATAGGGAGCCACAAATACCGCCAGCGGTATAGTGGCGCCTGCAGCTTCGGCGGTCCTTTTGTAAGACCACCGAAGTTGTAATGAGGGCAACATTTTCTTAAGTCTTTTTAAAAGCGAACAACGTCTCTTTGAAGCACAAAGTACCTGGTTTGCGTGAAAAATTTCCGCAAAGAACCGCAGAGGAGGAGAAGCGTGGAAACAAAGGGGTGTGCATCGATTTCTGTGGGCGCCCACGGCAATGCGTCATTTAGTTTTCATGTAGGGAAGGCTGTGCTTCAATTTTTGGCGCTTGGTCGTGGCTCCTCTTTGAGTTGCGGGGTTGTCAGACGCCCCGGGGACAGTGCGTGGATTTCCTGTGCTGGCAGGATGAAGTCACAGGAGCTGCATCGTTCCGGTGGGCGTTGCATAAAATTTTCTACCACACGGCAGGCACTGTGTCGATTCCTTTCTGGAAGTTTTTGCCGCGGTGCAGGTGGTGCGTCATTTCTGGCAGGCTGTGCATCGAATTTCACCACACAAGGAGTCCTTCTCGAAGAGATTAAGGCCCTCATTACAACATTGGCCATACTGACCGTCTACCGCCACGGCGACGGCCACCAACATACCTCAGCCATGGCTACCAGCCGGCAATGCATATCATGACCGCCGACGGTATTTCCCCAGAAATCTGGTGACTGGCGGCGGACGGCGGTAAGGCGGCGCTGCTGACAGCACCACCGCCACACCAGCAAAGCACTGCCAACCGTATCATAAGCAATGATACGGCCTGGCAGTGTTTTGCTGGTGGACGCTGCTGTTGACAGCAACGCAGCAGACCGTCTCCAGCCGGAGGACACCCTGCAAGCAGGTAAGTCGGGTTCTCTGACCGGAGAGGGGGTTGGAGGGTGTTGTGTGTATATGAGGGTGGGTGGGTGTATGTTTTGGGATGCATGCATGCGGGTGTGAGTCGCGTTGAATGCATGCATGAATGAGTGATTGTGAGTGTTGTGGCTGCATGTGTGTGACAAGGTATGTTGACGTGTGTGGGTATGTATCTGTGCATGCGTGGGTGGAGGTGGGTATGCGTGTGTGCATGGGTGCGCATGTGGGTGTGTATATGTGCGGGGGCGGGAGCAGGTGGTGGAGGGTGGGGGAGGACACTGCAGGAGGCAGGGGAGACCCCTATCAGTGGCAGGAAGGAATTTCCTGGCACTGATAGTGCCTACCGCCATGGTTTTCGTGGCGGTACAAAAACCACGAAAACCAAGGTGGTAGGCTGGGTCGTAATCCCGAGGGTGGGAATGTGACGGCCGCCGGGCTGGAGACCGAAGTCTCCAGCCCAGCGGCTGTTATCACCCTGGCGGTCGGTGTGTTAAAGTGGCGGTGGTGGATGGCGGTAACCACCATGGTCCAAATCACATTTTTTTACCGACGGCCTGTTGGCGGTATTACTGCCACTTTAACACTGACCGCCAGGGTTGTAATGAGGGCCAAAGTCTTTTTGGTCCTGAGACTTCAGTGAACAAGAGGCAAGCTCTATCCAAGCCCTTGGAGGGCACTTCTTCACCACAGCCAGAGAGCAGCAAGGCAGCAGGGCAACAGCAAGGCAGCAGTCCTTCACAGAAAGAAGAAAGGTGAGTCCTTTGGGTAGCCAGGCAGTTCTTCTTGGCAGGATGCATGTTCTAGTTCAGGTTTCTTCTCCAGGAAGTGTCTGAGTTGGAAGGGGAAAGAGACCCTGTTTAAATACCCAAATGTGCCTTTGAAGTGGGAGAGACTTCAAAGAGTGGCTTAGAAGTTCACCAGGTCCCCTTTCAGTTCAAACCTGTCTGCCAGGGTCCCATTAGTGGGTGTGGCAATCCTTTGTGTGAGGGCAGGCCGTCCACCCTCCCAGCCCAGAAAGACCCATTCAAAATTGTGTTTGGGGTGTGTCTGAGTGAATGCACAAGGAGCTGTCAGCTAAACCCAGTCAGACGTGGATTGTAAGGCACAGAAAGATTGAAGTGCAGAGAAATGCTCACTTTCTAAAAGTGGCATTTCTAAAATAGTAATAGTAAATCCAACCTCACCAGTCAGCAGGATTTTGTATCACCATTCTGGCATACTAAATATGACCTTCCTCCTCCTTTCAGATCAGCAGCTACCACTCCAACAATGTAGGAGAGCAGCCCCAATGTTAGCCTATGAAGGGAGGAGGCCTCACAGCAGTGTGAAAACAAATTTAGGAGTTTTACACTACCAGGACATGTAAACTACACAATTACCTGTCCTGCCCTTTGCCTACACAGCACTCTGCCCTATGGGTTACCTAGGGCATACCTTAGGGGTGTGTTATATGTAGATAAAGTGTAGTTTTAGGCTTGGCAAGTACTTATAAATGCCAAGTTTAATTGGCATTGAAACTGCACACACAGGCCTTGCAATGGCAGGCCTGAGACAAGGTTAAGGGGCTACTTAAGTGGGTGGCACAATCAGTGCTGCAGGCCCACTAGTAGCATTTAATCTACTGGCCCTGGGCACATATAGTGCACTCCACTAGGGACTTATAAGTAAATTAAATAGTCCAAATGGGGATGATCCAATGTTACCATGTTTAAAGGGAGAGAGCATATGCACTTTAGCACTGGTTAGCAGTGGTAAAGTGTGCAGAGTCTTAAAACCAGCAAAAACAGTATCTAAAAAGTGGAGGGATGCAGGCAAAAAGTTAGGGGTGACCAACCTACGGCTGTCAGGTCTAACAAACTGCAACTGTTTTAGGAACATGTATGGCCGAATCAGAGTTGGACCAGTGTGCATTGAAGAAGCCCTTAAGGACCTGAAACCCCCCCAAAAATCACTTCGAGAAGATTTGAGAGACAATGCCTGACTCCATTCTGTGCCTATCCTTTCTTTTGTCCCCTAGCATGACTGCCCCAGATATTTGATTTACAACTTACTGACCAATGTGTGTTTTGTTTCCTGCATCAAAGAGGAGTAGCAATGTGCCACTATGCTTGATTCAAACAGGTAAGTAGTAATGATATATTCTGATTGATCAGAGGGATACTTGTTTCAATGTTGAGATGGTTCGTATGACTCATTTCTAGTGGTTGCAGATAGTGAGAGTAGGAGTTTAATTTATATTGTTACGCTGACTTGTGCTTGTTTCATGATCGATTTACAATGTTAGCAGCATAATAATAATGTGTGATAATTTTTTTCCTGAAGGTGTTTTTTTCCCCTCCCCCTTCGACTCTTGCGAAATTTGTTTGCCGGCGATTTCACACTCCTTTGTTTTCTGGTGCTTTATTTTCTAGTTTACATTTGTCAAAGAAGACCAGACCAGTCCATATAGCTAACAAACAAAATTCTAGTCCAGAAAAAAAAAAACTCAATGTTTCTCTTGTAGTTAAACACAGCTATGCACTAAAGGTCGCTGTATCTCAATTGGGTCAGGAGACTGTGACTCTCGGGAGCAGTTAATATGGAGTTGGACATAGTAATCTTTATTCAGAGTCTGGAGGATGATGGAAGGAATCAGAGCGTGATTTGACAACTTAAACAACTGCCAGAAGAAGGAAGTTATCAACTTCATGGAAATCAACAGGGTTGATGTGAGGATGAGTCTAAGAGGCCTACTCCAATCTGTGGACTGGTGGTGAGAGGTGCATCAGTTACTTGATTTGGCAAATGCAATGCTGCTGTGTGTGTCTGCTGGCTGGCTCAAACTTGAAACTACGTGATGGTTAGGTGGGGGGCCTGGTGTAGGAAACTGGAGGAGACAGAGGTGATGGATGATAATGTCACATTATTCACTTGCTCTAGGCTAAATGTTATTTATGATGATCATGACAGTTGTGAGTTTGATCATCCCGATACATGCTGCCTCTTGTCTCTGATTGTTGGTTGTTGTAATTGCTCTCACTTCATTGATCGCACATCAGTCATAAAATGAATGATCACAAATGTCTTTGCTCTTGCTCTGCCACCTCTGAGTCTTATTGGTACATTGCTCCTCATGAAGCTTACCTTCCATTACATCCTTCTTGATTCTACAATATCATGATAATTATTTCTGTTTTACAATCCGCAGGCCTTCTCTTTTCCTGCACCATAATACTCATGCTTACCTTATCAGACCTCTTCAGACAGGCACCCAAGAAGATTGATGGGCCAATCCAAGAAGATTGCAGATGCACCACCAAATTTGGCAATACAGACTAGTGTAATTTGTGGCAAACGTAGGGGACCGAACATTTTTAAATATATACAGCTTGGGTCTCACTGGGGCTGACAGAATGTAAAAGTTATCTCTGTGTCATACATATTCATGTTTTTTCTATTCCTCCCACAACAGGCTGCTGATTATCCTTTCCCAGATTAATATTGTGTGTGTGTAGTGTTTGACCTTTTGTCACACCTTTCCCAAAATCCCTTTCCCATCCATTCATCAAATCCCTAACCCTCTTACCCCAGGCTGTGTGATTTATTGAAGTATTAATTAATAATTTACACCATTGATTAATTACACACTTGGTGGGGTGGATGTGCTGGAAGCACCCTCAGCTCAGTGTGCAGGATCTTCATTTGAGTTCACCTTCATGGAGTATGACCTCACTTCCAATGCCTTCACTGTCTACTACACCACCATGGTATCTTGAGAAAATATGCAGCCCTCGCTTCACCCATTCAGGTAAGAGAATTATGAAGCATTGTTGTACTTTTAGTTTAGGCAGTATAATTGGCAGTGCCAAATCTCTCCGTCCCACTCTCATGGGTCAAATTTTGCAGACTGCACTGCAGAGACTAGAAGAGTATTAGGACAATGTTACCCATACATAACCACTTAAATCATTGTTATACACTGACAGCAGATTTGAAAAACATGCTGTGTAAAGACTGAAGTGCGATGGTAAACACCCCAAAAAAGATAGACATAAAGAACTGTAAATAACTAGTTATTTTACCCCGTCCCTAACAATAAGAGTAAATATCAACCCCTTCCATCCACAACTTGCCCACCCCTGTCCCCAAACAAATGTCCTTTTCCCTAACCAATGTTCCAAACAAACTGTCCATTTGTCCATGGTGAATAAAAAAAAGAAAGGAAAAGTCCAGCAAAAACCCATTCCCACTCTCTCCATCCACAGCAAGTCCTACCCACCAAAATAAAAGGTAAAAAAAGGGTCAGAGGAGGGCGCTTGACTAAAGGTGGGCTAGGATTCTTCTGAGGAGCCCCTCCATATGTGCCTGACAGGCCTTGATCAGCGTCCATCTCTGAAGGACACAGCGTTGGAACACAGTGTCCGGGGGGCAGCAGGGATGATGTGACTGCAGACAGCTGCCCTGGCACTGCGGCATAGCTGTTGCTGGGCTGCAGGTGCTAGGGCCTGGCTGGGACCCTAAGCAACGGCAGCAACTGATGCCGACTCCTCCTCCTCTTCCTCAAGGATCACCAGACACTGGTACTCGACCCATGGGGCCTCCACCTTCATCCGGCACAGCCGGGCTGCTATTTCCTGCTGTGATGGTGAACCAGCAGGAATAGCTATATCAAGAAAGAAAAAAGAGAAATTTAAACAATCTTCTGAGCAAAATACTTGTTTAAAAACATGCAGTGTAGTGGCACAGTAGCAGTACGTTTGGTGGTCACCTCAGGCCATTCAATTTTAAGGTGATAACTGTCATAGCCATACTATGCACTATGGACAATGTATATTCTTCTCTCTCCTGTTGTACTAATTTAAAGGTGGCATTGCTAGCTCAGCTGGCGCCCTAGTCGTACTTGTTAGTGTCTGCAGCTAGGGCAGCTGTACTAGAAAATTATTTTATCCCAATGACCCTGTTCTCCTTTGTACCTGGACTACAAGGCCAATAAATACTAAGGGGCAGATTTATGAAAAGAGGTGCTGCACTTAGTACAGCACCACTTTTCTAGCGCCCCTCAGCGCTCCCCTAATGCCATCATGGTAGCATTGTATTTAAAATACAGGGCACCATGGTGGTTGTTAGGGTGACTAGCATCATAATTTTTTATGCTAGTCCGGCTCTTTGCAGGATTAGCGTAAAGAATTATGACGCTAATCCTGCAAAGCGGCCAGAGGCCCATTGTAATCAATGGAATCCTCTTTTTAATGCCTGCACTTAGCAAGCATTAAAAAATGCAAATAAAAAAGCATAAAGGAATCTCACAGATTCCTTTACTCCATTTTTAAGTGCCCCCCTAGCGCCGGAACACTCCCTTGCACACATTATTCCTGGCACAGGCATAATGTGGCGCAAGGGGTTACAAAGTGGTGCAACGTAAGCATTGTGCCACTTTGTAAATATGGCGCAGCGTTTTTCCCCTTCACCGCCACATTAGTGTGAAAAAAATTATGCTAATGTGGTATTGGAATGGACCTAAGAATGAAACATGTCACGTACTATAATATAATCAATCATGCAAACATCCTGCGTGCCATAAGTAGGAGGTGGGAAAAGTGATGCACTGTAGTACAGGGAAAAGGTTTAAGGAATGGGATATAGATTGTATTTAGCACATTTGCATCATGACAGACTATCCCATTCAGGAAAATCAAGCCACTTACTTATGAACCACTTTATTCATTGTATCATGCCCCTCCTCCAACACACTTTGTGATATCTACTTTTTTCCCAAAAATACATTTGCTTTTCAGTAAGGAAAGGAATCTCCTTAACATACTCAGCTGCAGGGTAAGGTAGAGGGGATTAGGATGGGTAGGTAGAGTACATACTTTACTGATCAATCAATTCCTCATGTGCCCAAGGGTTGGCTAGTAGTGTGACTCACTCTGGTTGGTAAATGTTGAAAAGGAAAAACTAGAACAGTAGTAAATCCATTATGGGAGCCATAATGAATTATATCACTTGGCTTGAAAAATGTGGTGCAAGCAAAGATTGGATTTTTACAATTATTCAGAAGTCTGGGACAGAACTTAAGAAAGATGAAAGAAGTGAAGTGCTAGGAAGTGACTGGCACAGTAGGGCACTGGGAGGAAAGAGAAACACACCTTGTTTTGTATTGCCATGCATTGAAAAGTGTTAGACATATTAACTTAACTTAGGCTGACAGACGCACATTCCACAGCCAACATTGCAGTGCCGATCATGATGACATGAACCATGCAGCTGTTAGGTCATCATGGGTGGCACTGGTAAAAGGCCATAGCAAGAAAGTGAGGTGATAGTAAATGGATGCTGTCCTGTGATTCATATTACCTGCCTTGCTCGAAAAATACTGTGAGTCAAGGGAATATTCGGAAATACCATCCAAACCTTTGCATCAAACCTTTGATAAAAAACATTCCAAACAAGTAAAGTAGGTGAGAAGAACACACCCATCTAGAAGAGCTACACTGTTTCCTCATTCCAAGCAGTTATCTATTCATCATTGCAAATTTGTTCTTCTAGTGCTCTTATTTTTCACCCATGGCTTTGTTACACACCTTTTAAGCTAAGCTTTACATTCTCTTATCCATTCCTTCACCATTTCAAACCATCGAAATTCCAAACATGGCTCTCTACTAACCTTTTATCAACATCCTTTTACTCAATAACCACCCATGCATTCTTTCACCCATTTACTAATCCAAGAGATCTAACCCACCCGAGTAGTCAGTTCACACATCCAGGCATGGCATCCTTTCACACATATCCTTTCACCCACCTGGGCTGGCATCCTTTCACCCCTTTACCCTTTCATCCATCCTTCATCCACCAATGCGTACTATCATCCTCGTCACCCATCTATTTGATTATTATGCACCCTTTCATCCACACACATCCTTTCACTCATATTATATTTCACACATCCATTCTACTTCCATCCTTCTTTCAATTTTCCAAAACACATCATAGTTCAAGTTCATTTTATGAACCTTAGTCTGCTGAGTTGTAGATAGCAGAGTCCATTAATACTTACTTAACTTCTGCTGCATCTGCTAAAGCAGGGTGTTGATGAGAGTCAACAACAGCACTAGTAAACCCTTAAAGTGACTATATTACTAATTGTAAATAAGCAAGCAATAGGACTTACCACTTCCAGCGACTGCCGCCACAGAGACTTCCCCTTTCTCTGCTCCCGCAGCCGCGTCTGCACTGGCACTGTCGCTGCTGGCCCCGGCATTGGTGGTCGAAGCCGCTAGAAAAAAATATTACACAATTTAGATGTCACATGTCTCCCCCTATTGTTTTTTTGTAATAGTAAAGTCCAACTGCAATACATCACTATATTTTGGCAACAGACTTCCCTTCTATCAAAATGCCAGGTGGGCATTTTGTTGGTTGGCAATTTTTTACAAGCCAGGTAGCCAAGCAAAAAAAAA
Source organism: Pleurodeles waltl (assembly GCF_031143425.1). Lineage (NCBI taxonomy): Eukaryota > Metazoa > Chordata > Amphibia > Caudata > Salamandridae > Pleurodeles > Pleurodeles waltl. The sequence continues at coordinate 112,087,685 of NC_090441.1, read as the reverse complement.
TGATTTTGGTAACGGAGGGACAGAACTAGCTATTGACAAATCTGAGTTTTTCAAGAGAAATAAAAGGGCACAAGAATCGGTCTTGGTTAGCTAATGGAATGGGGCCACCCTCCTCATACTTCCAACCATGGTGCACGATGATCAATTGTTCGCATACTAATAATACATGCACAACTTTGGAGGACACAAACAATTACATTAACATGTTCAAAAACACCTTTTTTCCCTTTTTTAATGATTGAGCTGCAGCAAAAAAATGGAAGCCTTCTCATGAAACATGTGTAGAATACCTTACATGGGCATGCAATCTACAGTACATGTGTTCTGTAAGCCTTAAAACCACCCCACAAGGGAAGATACATGAGGGGAGAGGGAAAGCTCACTGACAAAGCAGAAGAAAGGAAGCTACAGACAGACTAGTACAGCCAGGATGTTTGAACGCACAAAACTTGAAATGTAGAAAATAAGTAAAAAGGATAATGCAGGGATACGAAGAATTTATGAAACAGATAAATCAAAGTGGAGTTGGAAAAGAACCAGAAGACAAGCACAGTAAAAGGTAGAAAATAATTCCAAGCGTGTAGCGGTGAAAGTTAGGGAAATATATATTAATATTAAAAACAACAGTAGGACTTACTGGGGCCAGCAGAGTCATCTGCCCCGGCACTTGTGGAGGGGCCACCTTCAGCTGTCTCGCCCGCCTCCTCACCACCAGCCCTCCTCTTGCCCCTGGATGCTGGATGATGTAAGACAAAAAAAATTAAAATATTAGTGGTACTGTGAATATATAATCTCTCCAAGAATATTGATTTTTTTTTTAATGGAAAAGGCAAATGCAGTAACATTTCTACATCAGAGGTTCAGGGCGCCTGTATTATAGTAATAATAATACTAGTATCTTGGACCATTCTATTCCTAACCATATTCCAAATTTCCTAAACTACATTTTGGAATTACTAATAAATTGCAATGACTGATTTCTACAGTTCTCATCTCATTCTCAATCTTTCAATGCATAGATTGGATGCATATAAAACTACTAAACATCACTGGGAAATTGCTTGGCAGTTGGCACTGTATGAGCTACAAATAAAAAATAAAGGCACAGAGAAGTAAGAGAACATGCAAACTCATCAATGCCACTATTAAGGATGACTATGTTATACAGGGCACAGAAGGAGTGTCTGCATTACTTCTTAATCAGCCCAAGCAAGCGCCAAAAACAAGTACAGTTAGGTAGCGCTGAGCACCTGTCATGACGATGATCACAAAATATTATGTTTGTAACATAAAGTTAACTTGCTTTCATGTGAGCGGCATGCTATCTGTTTGGGAAGAAAGTATTAACATGACAGAACACAACTAATAATTAACTACTCACCAAGCCCCGCAACCTCGATGCCTAGAATGTTGAGCAGGTCCGTCTCCTGGTCCAGGATATCGGCCCACTGGTGCGTGAGCTGTTGCTGGGTGCGCCGGACCCCAGAGCTGTGGTGCATGGCACGGTGCAACCTCTCCTAGCGTTGCTGGTGCTCCAGGAGGCTGTCCCCAGGCCCGGGCCTGCCACCTGCTGCCAAGTTGGAGGGGAGGTGGCGCTGCACATAAAACACCAAGACAGCCACCTCCACCTCAGAAAATATGGGGTGGGTGGCACCCATTCAAGGCGCCGCCGCCCGCGAGGAAGCCGGCTGGTGCTTGCAGTTGGGGGCCTGGCGCTGCCGCTCCCCTGCTTTGCCATTACAATGAGGGCTTGGGGAGGGAAAGAGATAAGGAAGGATTAGGAAGAAGGAAGGGCAAAAAAGTAAAGCAAAAAAATGAAAAAGTAAAAAAGTCACAAGAAATAGGAGAAAAGTGAAAATATAAAAAGAGAGGGAGGAAAGGTTATATAATAAAAAATAAACTAGGGGAAATAGGTTTTAAAAGTAGGGGATGGTAGAGATATAAAAAGGATAATGTACTGCTGCCTCCCAAGGTATGTTTTTCTCCCTCTCTACTAGAACTGCTATCTGAGTAGGAGAGGTAACCCACACCCCTGTTGAACACAAATGCCTTGCAGGCGGTGAATTCCCCAGTGTTGGCAAAACCTCTTAATTTTGAAGGTATCAAGTGTTAAGACTCATGGACAGACAGATGCTGCCTGTGTTTGGGACCAAGCTCTGAAGATGCCCATTCTGTGAAAAAAAAAGATTTGTACTCGGCTACTTATTACCTCTGACCTACATAAGGCTCCGCTGGGGGGAAATGATTAGGCTTCTGCAATGGGCCGTGTATTATCCACAACATGGATGGTGTTTGTCTCTTTGCTTAATTTCTGCATAGCCGGCGATCTAGTCTGTTTTGTCTACAGCAGAATTTAGAAGGCAACATCATTTCCTAATTATTTATCTATTTATTGTGTGGTTATGTAATTAGCTGATAACTAGCCAAGCTGCCTTGGTCTATGTGGATTTCTCTAGGATAGGAAAGGATTGGTCTGTTTTATCTGACATGGAAAATATCCCCAGCAAGTTCAAAGAAATAAACATTTTAGGATGCAGTATGAGTAGTTCACTGCGAATGGATTTCAAGGTGATTGTGGGGAGGATATAGCATCCATTGTTTATTACCTTTAAAGCAAATATCTTAGTTCCTTTATCAATGGCTAGTTCAGTGTGCTGTGTGACAGAATTCTCTGATGTGTCATAGTTTGTTTAAGGCTATTTATGTATGTTGAGGGCATTTCGTTTCTTATGAGTGGTATATTGAGGATCATTTTCACTCTCATCATCTGATTATGAGTGCCCTGGAGGAGTAGATGACATTTAACTCAGCGAAAAAAGTGACACCTCGGGATTCGGTCTTATCGGGTTTAACAAATATCACATATTCTAGGTCTTTTATCTTTAATGGGGAATACCGAGTGGATCATGGTGCTTACCACACAAAAATCCGAATTCCTCTGTAAACACATGGCTTTTTTCCTCGTTAAAGTTTAGGAGGTGTGATCTGCCAAAATGTACAGAGTGTGCAAACGTTATGACACCCAGTAATTACCTGATGTGATCAGTTATCACACCACTTAAAATTGCCATCCTACGCAAACAAGTGTTTGTGCAGGGATCACAACTAACCACGGCACTTGTAAAAAATGTCTTCCTTCACATTTAACAAACAATGGGGGTCATTCTGACCCCGGCGGGCGGCGGTTGCTGCCCGCCTGGAGGGAACCGCCATTTGGCCGCCCCGCGGTCAAAAGACCGCTGGGGCCATTCCAACTTTCCCGCTGGGCCGGCGGGCGCTACCTAAGGTAGCGCCCGCCGGCCCAGCGGGAAAGGGGCCTGCAACACTGAAGCCGGCTCCAAATGGAGCCGGCGGTGTTGCAGGTGTGCGACGGGTGCAGTTGCACCCGTCGCGCTTTTCACTGTCTGCTAGGCAGACAGTGAAAAGCAGGCTGGGGCTCTGTTAGGGGGCCCCTGCACAGCCCATGCCATTGGCATGGGCAGTGCAGGGGCCCTGTTAGGGGGCCCCAGGACACCCATTCCCGCCATCCTGTTCCTGGAGGTAAAAACCGCCAGAAACAGGCTGGTGGGAAGGAGGTCAGAATCCCCATGGCGGCGCTGCTTGCCGCCGCGGTCAGAATGGGCAGGGAAGCACCGCCAGCCTGTTGGCGGTGCTTCCGTCACCCGCGGCCCTGGCGGTCTATGACCGCCAGGGTCGAAATGAGGGCCAATATGTTTTTGACTAGCAATTTTATCAACTGCCTGTAAATTAAATGTTAGTCTCTTCATGCAAAAAAAATAACAGCAAAAATAATAAGAAAAACACAAAGCCCTGGAAAATATTTTTTACTTATCAGATAAGCACAAACTATACGCCTGGCTCTATAAATTGCACCCACGTTTTTATATGGATTCGAGAGGCTCTCCTGAATTTTGGAGATTAGCATATGCCGGAGAGACTCTCCTACACTCTTGAAACATTTGTCATTTTGTCCTCAATGCAGGGTTTTCCAGCCCTTGTCTGTATGCAGCATGTGACCTTGTTATAAACATTCCTTTCTGAAGCACAGAGTAAACCAATACCGGGAAATTAATGTGCAATACGTGTGCTTACCAAAATAACCTGGTCTTTCAGTCACAGGGCTCTGAATCAGTTGGCACTTCACTTAAACTTTCTTTGTGATCTGTAGATTGGGGAAGAAGGAAACTGTGACTTATAGAAAGTTAGCAGGCTCCTATTTTTAGGGCCTTGTAGGAAGTTGGCTCTGTATGTGCTATTTCAAAGTAAGGAATAGCATGCACAGAGTCCAAGGGTTCCCCTTAGAGGTAGGATAGTGGCAAAAAGAGATAATACTAATGCTCTATTTTGTGGTAGTGTGGTCGAGCAGTAGGCTTATCAAAGGAGTAGTGTTAAGCATTTGTTGTACATACACACAGGCAATAAATGAGGAACACACACTCAGAGACAAATCCAGCCAATAGGTTTTGTTATAGAAAAATATATTTTCTTAGTTTATTTTAAGAACCACAGGTTCAAATTTCACATGTAATATCTCATTTGAAAGGTATTGCAGGTAAGTACTTCAGGAACTTTAAATCATTACATTAGCATGTATACTTTTGACATAAAACACAATAAGCTGTTTTAAAAGTGGACACAGTGCAATTTTCACAGTTCCTGGGGGAGGTAAGTTTTTGTTAGTTTTCACAGGTAAGTAAGTCACTTACAGGTTTCAGATTTTGGTCCAAGGTAGCCCACCGTTGGGGGTTCAGAGCAACCCCAAAGTTACCACACCAGCAGCTCAGGGCCGGTCAGGTGCAGAGGTCAAAGAGGTGCCCAAAACACATAGGCTTCAATGGAGAGAAGGGGGTGCCCCGGTTCCGGCCTGCCAGCAGGTAAGTACCCGCGTCTTCGGAGGGCAGACCAGGGGGGGTTTGTAGGGCACCGGGGGGGACACAAGTCCAGACAGAAAATACACCCTCAGCAGCGCGGGGGCGGCCGGGTGCAGTGTGTAAACAAGCGTTGGGTTTCCTTTAGTTTTCAATGGGAGACCAAGGAGTCTCTTCAGCGATGCAGGCAGGCAAGGGGGGGGCTCCTCGGGGTAGCCACCACCTGGGCAAGGGAGAGGGCCTCCTGGGGGTCACTCCTGCACAGAAGTTCTGTTTCTTTAGGTGCTGGGGGCTGCGGGTGCAGAGTCTTTTCCAGCCGTCGGGAAAGGGAATTCAGGCAATCGCGGTCAGGGGGGAGCCTCGGGATTCCCTCTGCAGGCGTCGCTGTGGGGGCTCAGGGGGGACAGCTTTGGTTACTCACAGTCGTAGAGTCGCCGGAGGGTCCTCCCTGAAGCGTTGTTTCTCCACCAGTCGAGTCGGGGTCGCCGGGTGCAGTGTTGCAAGTCTCACGCTTCTTGCGGGGAGTTGCAGGGGTTTTTAAAGCTGCTCCTTGAAACAAAGTTGCAGTTCTTTTGGAGCAGTGCCGCTGTCCTCGGGAGTTTCTTGGTCTCTTGGAAGTAGGGCAGTCCTCTGAGGATTCAGAGGTCGCTGGTCCTGGAGAAAGCGTCGCTGGAGCAGGGTTCTTTTAGAAGGCAGGAGACAGGCCGGTAGGACTGGGGCCAAAGCAGTTGGTGTCTTCTTTCTTCTTCTGCAGGGGTTTTCAGCGTAGCAGTCTTCTTCTTTGGTAAGTTGCAGGAATCTAAATTCTTAGATTCAGGGGAGCCCTTAAATACTAAATTCAAGGGCGTGTTTAGGTCTGGGGGGTTAGTAGCCAATGGCTACTAGCCCTGAGGTTGGGTACACCCTCTTTGTGCCTCCTCACAAGGGGAGGGGGTCACATCCCTAATCCTATTGGGGAATCCTCCATCTGCAAGATGGAGGATTTCTAAAAGTTAGAGTCACTTCAGCTCAGGACACCTTAGGGGCTGTCCTGACTGGCCAGTGACTCCTCCTTGTTTTTCTCATTATTTTCTCCGGCCTTGCCGCCAAAAGTAGGGCCGTGGCCGGAGGGGGCGGGCAACTCCACTAGCTGGAGTGTCCTGCGGTGCTGGAACAAAGGGGTGAGCCTTTGAGGCTCACCGCCAGGTGTTACAGCTCCTGCCTGGGGGAGGTGTTAGCATCTCCACCCAGTGCAGGCTTTGTTACTGGCCTCAGAGTGACAAAGGCACTCTCCCCATGGGGCCAGCAACATGTCTCGGTTGTGGCAGGCTGCTGGAACCAGTCAGCCTACACTGAACAATTGGGTAAAATACAGGGGGCATCTCTAAGATGCTCTCTGTTTGCGTTTTTTAATAAATCCAACACTGGCATCAGTGTGGGTTTATTATTCTGAGAAGTTTGATACTAAACTTCCCAGTATTCAGTGTAGCCATTATGGAGCTGTGGAGTTCGTTTTTGACAGACTCCCAGCCCATATACTCTTATGGCTACCCTGCACTTACAATGTCTAAGGTTTTGCTTAGACACTGTAGGGGCATAGTGCTCATGCACATATGCCCTCACCTGTGGTATAGTGCACCCTGCCTTAGGGCTGTAAGGCCTACTAGAGGGGTGACTTACCTATGCCACAGGCAGTGGGAGGTTGGCATGGCACCCTGAGGGGAGTGCCATGTCGACTTAGTCCTTTTCTCCCCACCAGCACACACAAGCTGGCAAGCAGTGTGTCTGTGCTGAGTGAGGGGTCCCTAGGGTGGCATAGGACATGCTGCAGCCCTTAGAGACCTTCCCTGGCATCAGGGCCCTTGGTACCAGGGGTACCAGTTACAAGGGACTTACCTAGGTGCCAGGGTTGTGCCAATTGTGGAAACAATGGGACATTTTAGGTGAAAGAACACTGGTGCTGGGGCCTGGTTAGCAGGGTCCCAGCACACTTCTCAGTCAAGTCACCATCAGTATCAGGCAAAAAGTGGGGGGTAACTGCAACAGGGAGCCATTTCCTTACAGGCCTCTAATGCATAAATGATATTTGTTCTGTCTACTGTGATTTCTAACCTTAATTTTAAAGTTCCAAACTTGCCAACAGTGTAAGTAACTCTCTCAACAGAGGCAGCAAAATTTGAAAGTGAACAGAGAATGTACATCCAATTGGTAGCTTGTTGAGTTAGAAACAGCCATCAGGGGCATTGCAAGAGAGGGACCAGATGGGCCCCTTGCCACAGCTTTTTGTCCGGCCGGCCAACCTCTGGTCTGCACCACTACAGCTGTTGAATGTGCTGAGAGGCAACCAAGTGCTTAATTTGTAAAAGAGTGAGTGCTGGTGCACAAAGCTCTGCTCAGATGCCTGGTGCAATTGAATGTCGGTTTGCCCAATACCAAAGCTGATGAGACTTAAATCCACCTCATACCGCTTTAATTTGGTATTAGACACCCCTTTATCGCACTACTTTTGTGGCCGTTTTCCGTCTTTCTCTTACTCCCTCTTTCGGATGTGTTTTTCTCCTTTTATACTCGTTAAATGTCTGTTGCAGAAAAATAAGTGCTTGTTCCCAAAAATGACCGCCAGAGTCACCCACCAAAAACTACCCCTCAAATTAAACACCAAAAGCAACAATGAATATAGAAACAGACATTGTAGATTGCCACACACGTTTGTTTGGGGCAGTACATAAGCCTTCATGTTTGTTCATAAGGTTTAACCTTGTCCCTGTCTGTGTAGTTGTCTGTATATATGTATATCTACATATAAATAAATATATATCTAGATATACATACATATCCATGCAAAGACGTAAAAATTTTAAGTAAATACATATAGTGGCGTGAAAAAAAATCAGCTGTGTTACAGGTAGCCAGGGAAGTCTGACTAATGCAGAGAAGACAGAGGGCCTGATTTATATTGCGCCCGACAGGGTACTCAATCACAATGGCGATGGACATCCCGTCCACCGAAATATAAATCCCATTATTCCCTAAGGGATTTATATTTCGGCAAACAGGATATCCATCACTGTTGTGACAGAGTAACCCATCTGCCCAAATATAAATCAGGCCCAGATTCCGTCTTTTTAAGGTTCAGAGCAAATCTGGCTCTGAGTTTTAGACAAAGTGCAATGTTTTCATTCATTTGACTAGGGAGAGCCAGATACAATACATTGCCGTAATCCAATTTAACAGCACTAAAAGCATATTTATAATCAAGATTTTGTGGGGAAATAAAACATATAGGCCCATATTTATGAGAAAATGACGGAGTGCGACTCTGCGCCAAAATTGGCAGCGCTGCGGTTTGTCATTTTCACAACGCAGGGATGCACCGTATTTAATTGAATATTGCGCACCACTGTGTTGTCCCCTGCACTGGTGCTAAATTGAGCTGCCTAGTGCCAACGCAGGCATCTTGCACCATCGTCCAAGGATGTCTGCATTGAGGGGTTTATGTGTGGGAAGGCGTCCCTACCTGCACATGAACAATCACTAATGGCGATTTGGCGAATGGTGAATGCAGCACACACAGAAGCGCCAAAGTGTCATTTTTAAATGATTGTTTATGTGCAGGAATGTTAGAAATTGGGTTTTTGGTTGGCAGTCAGGTTACCCTCTGTCCATGCAAGAACCCTCACTCTAGTCAGGGTAAGTCACACACAATCCAAATTATCCTGTGCCCACCCTCTGGTAGCTTGGCACGAGCAGTCAGGCTTAACTTAGAAGGCAATGTGTAAAGTATTTGTACAATAAATCATACAATAACACCATATAGCACCACAAAAAATACACCACACAGTGTTTAGAAAAATATAGAATATTTATCTGGATATTTGTAGATCAATACAATAAAAGATGCAATAAGAATTTGTAGAAATATCACTGAAAAGTGACATGAAGTGTCTGAAGTCTGTAAAAAGCAAACAAAGTCTCTTTCAAGCACAAAGTACCTGGTTTGGAGTGGAAAATCTCTGCAGAGGGCCGCAGAGGAGGAGATGTGTGGAAAAATGGTGTGTGCGTCGGTTTCACCCCTTCACACACGGACGACTTGCGTCATTATTTTTCAAGCGGGGAGACGTGTGTCGTTCTGCGGGAAGAAAAATGGTATGTGGGTCGATTCCGCCCCTTCACACACGGCCTTTTGTCGTTATTTTTCACTCGGGGAAGACGTGCGTCGTTTTCCGGCACGCGGGCCGACTCCTTCTATGGTGCGCGGGATTACCAGATGTCCCAGGGTCTGTGCGTGGATTCTTCGGCCTGTTATCCGGCTGCGCGTCGTTCCGGGAGGCTGTGTGTGGAATTTTCTTTCTCACGGCAGGCGTCGCATCGACTTCCTCTCCGGAAGCCGGGCGGCGTTGTCCATGTGAGGCCGTGCGTCGAAGTTCCATTCGCACCGTAGGCATCGCGTCGAGCGTCGTCTTTCTGGATCGGCGTGCAGCAATTTTCTCACCGCAGAGCAAGCTGTGCAGCAAATTTTTCTGCGCACGAGGAGTCCAAATGTCTTGTGGGTGGCACAACCAGTGCTGCAGTCCCACTAGTAGCATTTAATCTACAGGCCTTGGGCACATACAGTGCACATTACTAGGGATTTATAAATATATTAAATAGTCCAATTGGGTATGATCCAAAGTTACCATGTTTAAAGGGAGAGAGCATATGCACTTTAGCACTGGTTAGCAGTGGTAAAGTGTGCAGAGTCTAAAAGCCAGCAAAAACAGAGTCCAAAAAGTGGAGGGAGGCAGGCAAAAATTTAGGGGTGACCACCCTAAGGCATGTCAGGTCTAACAAGGAAGAAACACATTCCCGCACATGAATAATCATGTCTGGCATTTTGCTCTTTCTATGCATGCTGCAGAATGCAGCACACACTGAAAAAGCAAAAAACGAGGAGGGATAAAAGTATTACTCCTCCTTGTGCCATGCTAACAGCACCCCTGGGGTGGGGTTAGATTTTGGCACTGCCTCAGGTTTACGAAAACTCATAAATCTGAGGCAGCGTCAAAATGCAATGGGTGTTGCTGTGGCACACCCACAGCAACACTCATTGCATGCCGCTTCCACGCAAAGGGCTGCGTGTGAAGGGTCCGTATTTACAAGTGGCGTTAAGCCACAAAAAAGTGGCTTAACTCCACGTTGTAAATATGGTGCAGGGCATTGAGCCACTGGAGCATCACGCAAAGTGAAGCGATGGTAGCACTAGGTGCTCTTAACTATGCCCCATAGAGAACATGTTTTAGTACTCAAAGGTGAGGATGGCAAAATCTGAGAACGGTATTAATCTGCTTGGAGAGCATAAAAGTGGATTGAAACTTTATGCCCAGACTTATTAGGCAGGAAACTGTGTGGGTTTGTCACTTAGGCATAACAGGTAGAAAGGAAGATCCTATATATGGATGGACTTAAAGGGCAAAAATATATTGGTCTGTTCCCCCATTTAAATTTAGCTGGTGAGAACTCATCCAGACATTGTCTGGCCTCAGATGAGGATAAAGAGTCAGCACAAACATTGGCATCTCCATTGAGTCTCCTTTGAGCTTAAACATGATTTGAGTGTCCTGTGCTGCTCTAACTACATTTGCTGTGCCATTTGTAGTGAGCAGCTACCAGGGGCTGTATTATGGAAAGTCAGTGCTTCATTTGTAAACAAAAAGGTGCTGGTGCTCAAAGCTCTCCTCTTAAACACGCAGCTGCTGCAATTAAAAGTGTGAGCACAGAATACTGAGGCAGCGTAATCCTGAAGCCACCTCAGCCGGCTTCATTCCATTTATGGCCACTCCCCGCCCCTTCAGCTCACTCTGTCAGCTTCCTGCTTTTCCCCTTTCTGACGCTTTTTCATTTTTCTCTTCTTCCGTCTTTCCCATGTGTCTTTTGCTCGCAGTAAATGCTTGAGACAGAAAACTAAGCGCCGGCCCACAGAAATAAGTGCCTGTGCTCTGCACCAGAAACAACAAGCACAAATTAAGAACTGTATAAAGCAGCCTGGGGGTGCACATCCACTGCTTCTTTTTGCTTCAACTGGGCAATTCGACATTACAGAAGGGCCACATGCACTTGCATGGCCTCTTGTTCAATGCAGACCATGGCAGCACATTTTTTTTTTTTTTTTTACTTTTCTTTTATTTTTAATAACACAATATGATACAGAGTCAGTGGGATCAGGGTCCCGTTAATCGAGAGTAGTTGCACATCAGTGATATTAGGAAACCAAAGAAGAAGAGAAAACGCATAAGGCACAAACAAGGTAGCAATCGTAATATAAAAACCTGAGGTAGAGTTCACTTCCAACATGTTTTAGGCTATGTGGGGGGGTTTAAAGAGGATAAAGATATAAGGGTAAAGGGTAGGTTGTACCTGTTCAGACGAGAGGACCGGGGAGTGCTACCTTGGGAAGCGAGGGATGTCGCTGCACGGATAATGGGTGTTGCAGCTCATGTCAACTCTGTGGTCAGTTTCGGTTGGGATCAGGTGACTATCAGACGACATAGGAAGAGGATCTACCATGGAGATCTGTTTGGAGCGTTGCTGGAAGGCGACGTTCGGACTCTAGTGGGTATGTAGAAAGAGACGTGGGGATAAGGGGCAAGGGGGAGAGAGAAAGAGAGAGAGGATAGAAAGAAAGAAAGAAAGAAAGAAAGAGGGAAAAAGGAAGGAAGAAGAAGAAACAGTAGGAAAAGGGAGGGGGAGAAGGGGAGGAAGAGAAAAGGAGGGGAAGAGGAGAAAAGAAGAGAAAAGAGAAGAAAGAGAAGGGGAGATAAGGAGCGGGAGAGGGGGGAGAATACAGAGGGAGGGGGAGGTACGGGAGCGAGGGGGAGAAGGGGGAAAAGACTAATGTGGGGGAGGGGAGGGAAAGGGAAGGGAGAAGGGAACAATGGTGGTTCCGGGTAGGGCACTATTGCCCCCTTGTTAGGAAGGGAGCCCATACCTGTAGGAGTATTTGAGCTTGGTCTTGTAAGTTATAGATGATCCGTTCATGCATAGCAGTGCGGATCATGGCTGTAATCCATTCCTCCGGGCTTGGGGGAGTCTCTGACCGCCAATGTCTGAGTATGCAAATTTTTGCAGTAGCTAACGCTGTGTGCAACAGTCTCTTGTGTGGTCTAGGGAGGTCTGGTAGGGAGGTCGTATCTTGCAGAAGTATGAGGGCAGGAGGAAGTGGTGACGGAAGTGACATTACTTCAGCCAGAGTGGAGCTCACAGCATCCCAGAGTGGTCGTACTGTTGTACAGTTTACTAAGATATGTATCAGGTCACAGGATTTTTCTGGACATCGCCAGCAGTTCGCATGTGGGAGGAGTCCGGTCCTATGCAGTTTCGCTGGGGACCAGTGCCATTCATGTAAGATTTTGAAGAGGCAGAATTTCAAGCGTTCTTCCCGGGTGCCTCTGTCTAGTGTCTCTAGGGTAGCTTCCCAATCATCTGGGTATAGATCCTGCTGCAGCCTGGTTTGCCACCGTAGACGTAGTTTGTCCATTAGCGGTTGGGAGTAAAGCCGTCGAATAATTAGATCATAGAGACCCGACATTACTCCCTTGTATTGTCCCCATTGCTGCAGGTAAGCCACTATCGGTGAGGGGAGGGATCCCCGCAGTGGAGGTGTATTCCTTTGGGAGAGACAATGCTTAAGTTGCATGTATCTCCATTCCTGGTTCGGGTGTAGGCCGAACTCCTCCCGTAACTTGGGGAAGGGTTTGAGCACATCGTTCTCCAGGACCTGTGAGAGGGTGAGGATGCCTGCCTGTTTCCATTGCGGCCAATGGAGTACCTCGCCACCTATGCGTAGGCCACTGTTGTGCCACAGGGGCGCTTGGGCATGTATGAGGGGGTGGACCCCAAACAGTCGGTGGGCCCTTTGCCAGGATGCCCTGGTCGCCGCCAGGATAGGATTCACTGAGTTAGTGGCTGGGAGGTCTGCACGGTAGGGTCCACCGAGTCCTTTGTTCGCAGCCAGGAGTCGTTTTTCCACTGCTATCCACAAGGGGGGATCTGGTATATTCGATATTGTATTGGATAGCTGAGACATTTGGAGGGCTAAAGAGTAGAGTTCCACCGATGGGAGTCCCATTCCCCCGTTTATGCGGCGGGCCAAAAGCTTGGCTGGTGATAGCCGTGGTCACATTGTGCCCCACACGAATGATCTAATTAGTGCATCAATGCCTCTTAGTGTGGAGAGGGGCACTTGTAAGGGCAGGAGACCTAGGATATAGGTGAAGCAGGGTACCGTCACCATTCTAACCGCCTGTACTCTGCCCCACATGGAGAGGCCTAACTGGGTCCATTTCGCAAAGTCCAGTTTCGCCCGCATGATGAGAGGGTCAATGTTGTCCGCCACCATGTGTGCCAGTCCAGGGTTAACAAGCACTCCTAGGTATTTAAGATGTTTTGGCATCCACCGGAATGGGTAGCCTAGGAGTGCCGCTTTTGTGGTTACTCGCGATAGCGGAAGTGCCTTGCTTTTGTCCCAATTAATACGGTATCCGATAGGGCTGCAAAGTCCTCGATTACCTCTAGTAGGGCCGGTATGGATCTTTCCAAGTCTGTGAGTGTTAAGAAGATATCGTCAGCGTAGAGGTATATCTTGGAGGTGCCTTCGGGTAGTGGTAGGCCGGTTATGGAGGGGGAGGACCGGATAGCTGCCGCCAAGGGCTCCATTGCCAAAAGGAACAGGAGAGGTGAAAGGGGGCACCCGTGCCGTGTACCCCTTCGGATAGGGAAAGGGTCTGAGAGGAAGCCTCCGCAGTTGACTCTGGCCGCGGATTGATCATAGAGCAGTCGTACCATGGAGATAATTTGTTGCCTAGACCAAATCTCTCTAAGGCTGCAAATAAGTAGGGCCATTCTATGCGTGCGAACGCTTTTTCGGCGTCTAAGGACAGGGCCAGCGCCGACTCCGGGGAGTCTATGGCCGCCCATAAGGTATGGCACAGGGTTCGTAGGTGGTTCCTAGACGTGCGGCCCGGTACAAACCCCACCTGTGTATAGTGTATTAAGGGCGGGATTACTTTACGTAATCTGTTTGCCAGGACGCTTGCTAGAATTTTGATGTCCCCGTTTAGTAGAGAGATGGGTCGGTAGCTGCTGCATAATAAAGGATCTCTCCCAGGCTTCGGTATGACAGCTATTGTGGCATTATTGGATATGGCCCCTAATGTCTGTGTTTCGCAGGCTTCATTGAGGGCTTCGCATAAGATATCAATCGCCCCTGCCCCTACCCGTTTATAAAATTCTGCAGGGTATCCGTCCTCTCCGGGTGATTTGTGGTACGGGAGGTCAGAGATGACTTTATCTATCTCCTGTCTGCTTATTTCCCCTTCTAGTAGGCTACGGCCCTCGTCTGTTAGGGAGGGGAGGTCTAGCTTCTTTAAGAAGGTTGTAGCTTGCGCTAGGTTGGTCGTGGTTTCCGGCGTGTAAAGGTGTCTATAGAATTGGGCAAATTTGTTTGCAATGGCCTGCGGGTGGGTCAGTATGTCCCCGGAGGGAGAGCGAATGGCTGGGATGGCTAGAGCGGCTGCTCTTTGACGGAGTTGGGCTGCAAGCAGTCGTCCCGCCTTCTCACCCTGTTCGTAGTGTCTCCCTTGGAGTCTCTGTAATGCGAATTTGGCCTGGGTGGTGTATAGCTCATTAACGGCCATTTGGGCTTGCTCTAGACTGCGGCGGCCTGGAAGGGAGGGGTGTGCTGTATATTGTCTGGTTAGTCGGCGTATGTCGAGTTCCAGAGCCGCTTGTTGCTCTTTTCTGTCTTTGTTCGCTATCGCCGCATCCCACATGAGCGCTCCCCGTAACGAGGCTTTGGCTGCGGCCCACATAGTTCGACTTGAATCAACCGTACCGAGGTTGTCTTGGGCGAAAGTGGTCGCATGATCCTGTAGCTGCAGCTTACCTTGGGGGGATTGATATCGATGGATCGCTAATCTCCAGGGTTTTCGGCCCGGGGATACCAGGCCTAATCGGATGGCTATAAGGACTGGAGAGTGGTCTGAAAGGCCTCTCTCCAGTATGTCGTCCCCCAAGGTGTGGGCCACAAGATTATGGGATAGGAGAAAGTATTCGATCCGTGATTGGGTACCGTGCACCGGCGAGAGAAAGGTAAATTCTCTGTCCGTTGGGTGAGTCAGCCTCCAGTGGTCAACCAAACCATTATCCGCGAGTATATCAGACTGGATGGCCCTGTCTGCATTGTTACTCGTGTCTAGAGGCCCCATCCTGTCCAATGCTGCGTCCCTTGCTAGGTTCCAGTCTCCTCCTATAACGTAACGGGATGCCCCTATCTCGGTTAGAAGTCGATTGAGCTGGAGGAAGAAGAGGCGTTTGGGATCTGTTGGTGCATAGACTGATCCCACACACAGTGTTGAGTCCCCGATTTTCAGTTTGGTAAATATGTATCGACCCTCGGGGTCTGTCCACGATTTGACGACCGTGAAAGGGAGGGTTTTGCGTAAGAGGATCGCCACCCCACTTTTTCTTGGGACATTCTCCGTATCGGGTGAGGGTGGGGTGCAGCTAAACAGGACGGTTCCCACCCAGTCACGTCATAGTCTATCAGATTCAAGACTGTCTAGGTGTGTCTCTTGTAATAAGGCGATGTCTGCCTGCTTAGAGTTAAGGTAGGATAGGACTTTCTTCCGTTTGATAAAGTGGGTAAGACCGTTTACGTTCCACAATATCACCCTGAGGGGAACTGCCGGTGCTCCCATCCGGTTGGGCATCCTCGTTTCCTGTGTCTGCCCACCCGGGGGTATGAGCTCGGGGGAGTGGGGTGGACTCTGTGAACTGAAGAGGATATCAGGGAGGGGGAAGATGGGGGGAAGGGTGGCGGGCGCGTCGGGTACGAAGAGGAGTTGAAAAGAGAATAAAAAGGAGACAGTGGAGGAAGGAAGAAATAAAAAAGAAGGTAAAGAAGGGAGACCGGGATACAAGTCCCGAAGTACACGAACTTTAACCAGCGGGTCTAAAACCTAGGCCGATTGAGCTTCGACGCCCGGCCAGCGGGCCCCGCGCCAGGGGGGAGGGGGGGACGGCGCCCACGAGGCGCCCCAGACCTCCGCGTGGATGCCTCCAATTATGTCCGGGGGATGTAGTATGTGTTTGTGAACAGAGGATGGGGGGAGGAGGGGAGGTCGCATGTTGGCCACGTCCCTGTGTGGGGGGGGGATGGGAGAAGCGCGAGGAAAGGACAGGGGCAGATGTTGTTGTTACTGAGGTCGCTTCCCCTTGGTTATTCTGAGGGGTTGCGGCATGTATATGCTCTGGGACTTGGCATCTGTGGTCTGTTCTGCTTTGCACCAGCGCCCATCATTATGTCACTATTGCGTTTGTTAGTAGACCGGGGTCTAGAGCTCAAAACCCAGTTCAGAATCATTTTGCACCAACCCTGCCAGGGCAAGCCAGTAGTGTACAAGGGTATTGCGTCAGTTCCCATATTTTCCAGAGGACGTTATAGATCCTGATTCTAGATGGGAGAAGTGATGTGGGATATGGTAAGTGTTACCCGGCATGAAGGGGGGGGACGTTGAGAAACAAATGTAATCGGGAGCCAACAAAAACTATCACACAATCCGAACAGTCTAAGCAGTCCGAGGCGGTTAAAGCCTTCTGGGGGGGGGGGATGGGGGCGGTTCTCCGTGGTACAATGTCTGAAGAGTATACATTAAAATAGAGTACTCATCATTTCTCTGTGTCAGGACTCTTTCATCAAAGTTCCTATGTTTCCTGCAACGTTTCTATGACAGTCTGTGGTTGTAGATATCGAGGGCTTGTAGGAAAACTGTGTCCATGTTGGTTTCAGATAGTAGGCACCTAGGGTTTCAAAGGGGATCGGGACTTGTCTCTGTCCGGCAGCTATGTGTGCATCGCCACCGCCTGTAGAACTTGGCCCCTGTTATCAAAACTTTTTGTTAATCTCTCCAGGTCTCTGCCCCTGGTTTGGGGGTCTGTAGTAGGTCTTCCGTCGGTGTCCAGAGCAATTTCCGATTGGCCCATTCCCCTAGTTTGGTTCTGTGTGTCTTGGGGGGATAGGGTTGTTGATTCCATGGGTTGTGTCGGATCATGCAACCCCTCTAGGAATTACTTCAGGTCCTCTGGGTCACAGAAGGTTCGTGACTCTCCGTTCTTAGTTATCCACATCCTGGCTGGCTCAAAGAGGCCGAATTTAACGTCCAGATGGCGAAGGCGAGGGCGGAGGGAGAGAAAGGCTCTTCTACGATCTGCTGTTTCTTTGGAGAAGTCTGCTGAAAGGCGGATTTCGAGGGGACCGAGCCGGAGTGGACCTTGCCTTCGGGATAGCTGGCTGTAACAGTTGGCGGACCTGCCCGTGCCGGAGGAAGCAGGCTATGATTGGACGAGGACGATCTTTTCCGTTTTGTCTCTTGAGACCAAGTCTATGCGCTCTTTGAAATTCCAGAGGGGGGTCAAATGTTATGTCGGCTAGTTTGGGAAGCGTGTCTCGCAGGTAAGAGAGGATATCTGTACCCTCAATGCCTTCCGGAAATCCAAGGAAGCGGACGTTGTTTCTGTGGCTTCGGTCCTCAAGGTCGGTTAACTTGCTGCGAAGGTACAAGAGTTCCTGATCTCTTTCAGTCTGTAAAACCACTTGACTTTCCACAGCCGCTACTCGATGGTCCAGTCCGGAGATTTGTGACTGGAAGCCCGCTATTTCCAAGCGCATGGATCTCGTTTCCGCTGTTAATGCTGACATGGCAGTGTCCATACCCTCCAGTTTGCGGCCTACTGCCGATATCTCCTGCAGTATACGATCCATTGATGCTCCTTGAGTGTTGTCTGACATGGTGTCGTGTGAGGGGGGTGGAGAGTCTGCGGTAGCAGGATGTTTCTGTTGGCGCAGGGCTTCAGAGAAGAGTAGTTGGCGAGCGGGTTTACACGGTACTTTACCCGCCGTCTTGCCTCTGGGCATTGCGGGTTTCTCCCTGCAGGTGGGGATCCAAGGGGGTGCCTGTCCGTGTCTCAATGAGGGCGATCAGCGTGGGCGGCAGAGGAGAGAGGGTGGCAGAGGGGGGGGCAAGGGGGGTTCAGAGTAGTTAATGAGTTCAGGGGAGTGCCTCTCTAAGTGGCCTCCTGGGAGGGCTGTCGTTGGCGTATATATACGAGGGGAAGGATCTCGGTGTTGGCTCTATAGCATTCAGCGTCCCGCAGTGCTGTTCTGTGGAGAGAGGAGTTGTTTTTTTTGGTTTTTTTTTGGAGCCGAGGTCCGATGTTATTCCTGACCCTCTTTGCTCTCCATGCCTCGTTAGTTCTAGCTTTGTTGGAGGCTACAGTGGCTTTTCCCTTTTCCTGCTAGTGTGATATTGCTTCTTTTTTGTTATGTTAGTGTTGTTCGTTTTCCTTTCTCTCTTTTTTTTTTCTCCTCTTTTTTTTTTTGTTCCTTACTCCTTGCCCCCTCTTGTGCTTGCCCCTCTTATTGTTAGGAAGTGTTTGCTCCTTTGCTCTTTGCCTTCTCCTCTTCCCGTCCTTTTCCTCCTCTCTCCGCTCTTTGTTATATTCCTCTCTCTCTCTCCTCACTCGCGGCCCCTCTTTCACTCATCTACCACCCTCATCTCCGTACATCTCTCATCCTCTCTGACTCACCGGCTCGGCCTTCACCTCTCCATCCTCTCCGGCGCCTCTGTCGTTCCTCAGGGGGCCTTCTCTGGAGCAGGTAAGGCTGGGGGGGGTGGGGATAGCCGTCCGTTGAGCTCCGCTGGTGGTGAGGCCTCTTGTCGCCGGTCCCGTCACCCCCGGCAGAAGGGGGAAGGGTGGAGAGGCACTGGGAGGCGCGTCGTCAGCCTCGTTGTTGTTCCGGGCCGTGATGTTGGTCGGCTCCGTTCTCCCCCTTCGGCAGAGATCGATTGGCGATCGGGAGGGAGAGAGGGGGCAGGCGGCGTCCCGGCCGGTTGCCGGCTCCGGGAGCAGCAGATGTGCCGCTGTCAAGGTGCAGGTAGGGACGGAGGGCGCGCTCCCCCACTTCAGGCTTCAGCGAGGGACGTGTCTCTCCGTGTCGGGGTGATTCCTCACTCAAGGCCGTGGTTTAGAGGCCTGCCGTAGGCCTCAAGCCTGCTCCCCTCGTTCCGCCCGGCGTCTCCGGGGAGGGCGCTCCCCCGCGTCACAGATGTCGGCCATTCGTCGTCCCCAGCTCCTATGTCGGCCCCCGCTGCACTCGGGGGTCCCTCGGAGCGCCCCCAGCGCCGCCGCCACCGCCGCGTGGCCCGCCGCCGTGCGGAGCTCGGCTCTCAGGCGGCCATCATGGATCGCGGCCAGACCACGCCCCCTGCAGCACAGGTTTATGCTGGTACGGGTCGAAGCAGCATTCACTCATTCACATGGGTGTGTGCCACTGTTCCAACACCATAATATGGACATGGTTGCAGAAGGAAAATAAACTCCTAAGAGATGCACTGACTACAAAGTGGTGGTGCACAGTCAATGTCCCCAGGAGGGCAAGTCTTTTAAGGGGTGTAAAAAGGGTCCTGTGAACCCCCCAGCCATCTTCCTTCAAGTGGGTGCAATCACTCAATGCAACAACCTGCAGGTTTCTCTGCTCCAATTTCAAATCAGTCCAGACACCCACACTGTCTAAGATCGATTGGCTGCTTCAAACAGCCAGTCTATCTTTTGCTACTGTACTATCCCAGGGCAGACTCGTGTTCATATCAGCCTCAAGGGCAGCACAGTATCCATAATACATTTTGTGACGGGTCTGCACCAGTCACACCAATTAAAAGCTGCGCCATAGTTAGAGGATTGATATTGATATTCCAACAACACCATCCAAAAATTATCAATACCTTCTCTGTGTGCTAATTGTGTGCAAGAATTCAGTAACACTATAGGCAATAATTACGTCATGCCTTATATGTCATTGATCTATGCCCTGTTATAACAAACTTTTATTTAACTATGGCATAAGCTATTCTTCATCCTTAGATACTATGTGATAATGAATGGAATTTAAATCCTATTTTTATGTTGTCTATGGTCACCTACAGCGAACGCAATCTAGTTATGTGAAAACAGAGTTCTGAATGCATCTCTACCCACAGTCTAGTGGGTATACGCTTGTTGTGAGGTAATTTTAGAAGCACTTTTTGGCATGTTATTTTAGCCATAGGCCTGCCGCATGTGCCCTTAAGCCAAGAAAACAATTTGTTTTAATATTTTAGCAGAAGCTTCATTCTATGGTGTTGTTTTATTCTTTTATCATGTGTTCACTCTGCTTGGAAATTGTTTTCATTTTTCAGCACAACATTTTTGCTCTGTGCTTTGCTCAAAGCTATTTGCGATAATGTTGTAGGTACAGAGTAGAACATTATATTCTCTGTTATTTCATAGAAACATACGTGTTTTTACGTTAGGGCAGTTTTCTCAGATCATAAGATGTTTTAATATAAAACACCTCTCTGCCCACTATACGTTAGAGGGAAATTCAAGCCAGAAGCTGCCATTGCATGCTGTTCGCTTGATTGCAGCTGTCTGCTGGGACTAGACATCTTTTATGCCCACATGGGAGAAGATTCTCAGTAGACCGACAGCCCTCTTCACTTCTACCATATCCAGGTATGGGGGTTGGTGTCTTCCTAGGGGTCCTGAACAGCGGAATAAGGCTACCATTGCTGTGCTCTAGTATAGAACGTTAGTGGTGTAGGTAGGAATTCTAGAACCTAGCATCATGACAATATGGTGAGACTTTTTTGTCACAACTCTGCTATTATCATGTTTTATTAACCTTATTATTACAGTACATGCATTTTTATCTAGTTTGCAGTTGATTCAATAAAATTAATTGAACCAATTCCTGCTTCTGTTTGTCTTTACATTTGTGAGACAAATGTAACTGGGAAAAAAGGGTAAGATCTGTCCCAACCACGATTGCCCTGAGAAATCATAATGTCATGCGCACGGCTGTCATAATTCACCTCTACTCTTGGGTACTTGTGAGGTACTGCTAGCTGGCTGGAAGGGTTAGGTTGACAGTTTCCACACGGTGTGGAATTGGACTCAGTTCCCTGCAATCCAGTGGTGCTGCAGCCTGTATCCAGCAGCCTCATTGGTATAATGAGAGCCAATATGACAGGCACAAGCAGCAGGTAATCACCAGAGAGGTGTGAATTAAGTTAAAGCAGTACCAACAACTTTAAAGTAAAGAACAAAACATAATAACATTTCCCAAATGAGTTTAAAAAGAGAGATAAAAAATAAATGAACAAAAAGACATCAAAAGCATTTGAATAAGTGAAGCAGAATAAGAGACTATATTTCACAGTTTTAAGGCATAAAGACAACTTGAATAAATAAATAATAATTGATATAAAAATAGTTTGCGGTTGAAAAGGAGCAACATGCAATTTCAGGCTAACCATGATCATGCAGAGGTCCGCTACACCAAGCAAGTCACCCTGGACAAAGTTTTTACCTTCAAACTTAGCCTCTGAAATGGAAGTCAACATTTTCCCATGGGGCAAGGTCCAAGGCTGTAGCCAGAAAGTGGTCCTCAAAGTCAGATATATCATTGAGCTGCTGTTGAAGCCATTGTTTTTTGTACCAAAAGCTCTGAGTGGGATATAGCCAGATTGTGTGGCTACTGAGGGTACTTT
The DNA here is from genome assembly GCF_031143425.1 of Pleurodeles waltl. NCBI lineage: Eukaryota > Metazoa > Chordata > Amphibia > Caudata > Salamandridae > Pleurodeles > Pleurodeles waltl. The sequence goes on along the minus strand of NC_090441.1, from coordinate 112,066,216 downwards.
CCAAGTTGAATAGATGCCAGGACCTGTTCCAAAGTTTCACCTTCAAACCTAGGGCCTGATTTAAGTCCTGGCAGTAACGCTTCGACTGATGACTTTTTGACTGAAAATCCATCCGCCACTGTGATGGTCCACCTGCTGTATTGAGATTTTGGTGGAACCATAGATGAAAGCCTACATTTGAACTGCCATCTCTGCCAAGAAACACCACCCATGTCAATGGTGGGATAGGGAAAAGTGGATGCCGGTGGGACCCCAGCCACCCTTCCCACCGTGCAGAATTGAATGTGTCTTAGCAACAAGAATAAAATGGTAGTCTGACCTCCATGTCTGAGTTGGTGGATTGGAGTGGAAAAGGGGTGAAAACTCACCTTTTCCCCCCATTCCACTCCTGTCTTTGACTAGACATGACTGGGCAAACCTTCTATCCCTGCTGCCACCGATCCTCTAAGAACACATAACACCCTCCCGCCGCAGACTCAAAGGTAGGGATGCCGCACTGCCACGGTATGTTGGGTGAGCGCTGCACGAGTGGTTGGGTCCACTGCAGGCATATACATTTCACAGTAATTTTTTTTAATTACTGTGACATACATATGTGGGGTACACAGTGGTGTCACACATGGCTGGGGACACTCTGGCACACGACACATATTACGCACATACACAGCTGTCATTGTGGTGAAATGAATGCTGGCACCACATTGACAGTGCGCTCACACACTGGAGAACGGTGTCCAAGTATGCAGACTGCAAAAGGACCTGTATGTGTTGATTTGTGCTGTCTGTTGTGTATGTAAGTCAGTATGTGTATGTTTGTGTGTCTGGATTGGCTGGTTAAGGTGGAGGGAGGTGGAGTGGGTGATGTGGTTGTGTCTGTATGTGTGTCACTTGTATGTGAGATTTATGTTGTTGTTTAGTTGTGTTTCTGTGTGAAATATTCAGGCAAGTGTTATTGTTGTGTGGTGGTTGTTGTGATGTGTGTAGTTGTGCATGTGTGTGAGTATGTTTTTGTGGCTGAGTGTGTAGTTGTGTTGGTTGTTTTGGTTGTGTCATGCGTGGGTGCAGTTTCAATGGCATGTGTGTATTGTGTCATGGATGTATGCCATTGTGTGTTTTAAGCATGTACGGGTTGTGATGCTTTGGAATTGTAATGGATGTGTTGTGTAGCGTGTAGTACAGGGGGACACATATGGCAAAGGGACAGTGTGTGTGTCACTTATCTCTATTCCATAGCCCCTGTCATTTGACGAGGTCCAATGGGTCCCTCCGCTGTCTTCCTCAGTCAGCAATCCATCGCTCATCCTCTGTCTAGCAGAGCTATAACATATAAATACTGCAGGTGGAACAACGTCAACTTGACGGTCTTCACGGGTACGCTGTCAACACAGCTTGGCAGTAACACCACCAAAAGCTAAATCTGGCCCTCAGTCACTTTTTCGGAACATGAAATCCACTGGCATAGATCAGCTGGAGGAGGCCAGGTAACTTAACCAAGAGGTCTAGCTGAACCTGTTTTCAGTGCAGTTTGTAGGACACATTTTCTTTTCTTTTTTGCCTTAGCTGTGGTGTTTCTGGGTAAACCTCAGCACCTTTATCCAGTCCTGCAGAGGTAGGAAAATATCTAAGAACCACCTTTCTCCAAATGCTGACCAGTCCTGCAGACTCTTGCTGTACGGGACAGGCTTTTGGCACCAGGTCTGTCTCCAGTCATGTCTCCTGGGTCCAGTCCTCATTTTGACCCTCTTTGAGTCAAGATCATTCTGCTTTTGTGCCCATCAAGCAGGCAAACCAGAGGCCAATCTCTTGACCCTTAAAGATCTGTTCCAATCCCTGGGTGCTAGCAAAATCCTTTAGTAAATCTTCTTCTTCAAGCCAGAGTAAAGATTTTACTTAGAATGCTCATCTACTTCAGGTGGAATATTCCACGTTTCAGGAATGCAAACTGTTCTTATCAACTCTCAAATTGTGAATCCCTGCTAAGTGATCTTCCTGGGCTTAACAACATGCCATTGTCTTCTGCACTGGGTTTGTTAACTTTCTCAGCCAAATATGTATTCCAGATCTAGAGGTGTAATGAATGGCAGAAATGGATTGAAACCAGTTTTAGATCCAGAAACTGTAAGTACATTTTTGTAAAGTTACTTTTCCACTCATACTTATCTTAAACTGTTTTTACGATTAAATCAGATTTTGAAAGTTAATTAGGAAACAACTTTAAGTATTTTGCTAATAGTTTCCTAGATGGAGAAATAAATATTCGAATCACTTTTTTGCCTGTTTTGTAAAAAGTATAACTGGACCCACACAGTGAAATATCTTGTAGACTTTCAGTCACTATGAGGGCACACTTTTAAAATATACAGTGTGCAATATTGTATATCAGGCACCCTTTAGGACTGACTTGTTTATATATAAGATAGGCTTTCCTACATGGTGATGCCTCCATTCCTTGCCATGTGTTACGGTATTGTCCTAAATCTGAAGCTGAGCCAGAACATAGTGGTGCTCCAGGCAATCATACATTTTTTGCATACATGTGGGTCGTGTAAATACACACAGCTCCCCTTGTAAGATATTTAGCTCCCAGGCCTTTGGTGCATTTTCTGTGCTATCTACTATGCCTTACAGGAAAGTTAAATAGACTAGGTGAAACCAGCTATACCAATATCATTTAGGGCCATAAGCCCTGTGGAAATAAATAGCAGTGTTACGTTGCCAGGAGCCTTATTTCCAGCAGAAAATATGATTCTCAAAATAGGTGATAAATCTTATATGACCGTGTAAAAAAATGCAAATTTGCTACACCTATCCTAACCATTAAACAACTGAACTACAGATATTGAAATATTTTGCTGGGCAAAACGCAACACTGAGACGATTTGAGTCTATGGAGGTTTGTCTTCTAACTGCAAATGCAAAAGAATGTATGATTTCTTCACACAGTGCACTGTGCCCTTGAATTCCTTAAATGGCAGGTGCATAATCCAACGTTAATGGATCTGGGCTACACACATAATTGTTCCCCGAAGTAACTACACATACTGTAGGAATTTAAAGGTGGACTGCTTGTAGCTATGACTTCTAAGCTGTTAAAGACAGGTCCCGAACAATAGGAATAGCAAGATTTGTTCCAATGAAAGAGAATTACTTTTAATTGTAAACCACGACTGTTGAGGATATTGATTATATTAAATACATTTTAACACACAGATGTCGTAATGAAAGCATGTTTTTACTAATGAAAAAAGCGAAGAAAATGGTAAACGGCAAGTGAAGAAAATGTGTATTACAACAGGCTATAATAATGCTACGAATGCAATTTAGAATAAGACTTTCACGAGTTGAATACAGATGTGGCAGTTTTAGTAGAAGTTTCATATACCTTTACATTTTGTGGGAATCCGAGCTGCCACCGGGAAGATCATATTTAACCATCGGATTTTGAAACAGAGAATGTGCACACACCTTGCACCTGTCTTTTTAAGTTGTTCTGACAAGCTGTAGTCAAGATTGCATTTTCTTTCATGTTCTTTAAATAGTGCTTCTCATGTGAGATTGAGCACGAATGGAAAATTAAGCGAAATCATTACAGAGATTATTTTACTATTATCCTTAAATATAATGATTAAATATATGTAGTGCACGCAGCTGCACAGGACAGACGGGCAGTGCAAGGTCCTGGAGCTGCTCTCTCACTGAAGGTTAAAACCAAACCTAAATGCTGGGAAACCGAGCATGTAATACTTAAATTATAAACAGAAGTCTTTGGATGGAACTCATGGAGGAAAAAAGGCACCGTTTTTATCTTCTGGTTGTGGTAAGTTAAAATTATTTCAACATTCCTATTTTAAGGATAACACTGTCCAACAATCGTATGTGGAAACACCAAGTGAAAAGGAGCAATTCGAGAATCTGAGCCTGTTGGACACACACATATATTTTGCAAGGCGGATTTGGGAAAAAAGTTTATTTTAAAGCTCAAATGTATAAAACTGTCCAGTCAGAATTGGGAAGTAGAATAGCTTACAGAAAGAAGATCTGAGCACAGGTCAGATCTGAGCACCATCTACTTGAAATATATTTTTTAAAAGTGTCTGGCAACTTCCTAGATGCCTTCCCACAATGTCTTTGGAACTAGATAATCCTATGCCAGCAAGAGTTAAAACTGTTTCCACAAAATATCACGCTCAACTATGTATGTATGTAAATATGTTTGTACGTGTATAGATGGCATTGTTATAGTGCGCATCTAACCAAAAGGCAGCCGGGGCTGATCATGTTCAATGACAACCATAAATTAAACGAGTGATAGCAGAGGTGATGACCCTCCATCTAAAATCAATGAACATGTATGACTTGATGAGAGTACGTACAGGTGGCCCGGCCACCAAAGCTTACAAGGCAGGTCAAAGACAAAGAATTCAGCTTGAAATTATTTTACCAGCTCAATAAACGAGTAGACCTTTGGTAAAACTGATAATAACCCCAATAAAGTTAAACAGCCTGCTGAAAGACACTCAGCTAACACCCCCCCAAAACCCCAGCATCGTAGAGGCAGCTAGCCTGCTAGGTTTGTCATTTATTCGACAAGCAGATCCTTCTAAAGTTGAGAATCTAAACCATGTTTGCCTCTCCCTGCCGTGGCGGTCTGACCCGAGCCATTATTATGGCCCAATGAACAATGGCCGGTGATGACTGGTGCAAATGCGGGCTGAAAGTGGATTTTATGTACTTTAGCTTCTTTCCCGATTTGCTCTGCCACTTGTGGAAAAAAACATCCTTCCTCTGTTCCAAAGAGGCGGCTTAGAAGGGGATCAGCGGCCCTATTCATTTTGCTCAGTGACATTGTCTGACATAGAAGCAAGAGTGAGATCCCCTTTCTCCTGGAAGGATGGCCAGACAGAGACCTGTGTGCCAGAGATGGATTACCTAATAGCCCAGAGAGCCCATCCTGTTAACCCCCGGGACTCCTGTTCAAGTAAAAAGACGAATGGTGCTTTACTGGCAGAAGCGCTGGAAGCAGGAGATCCAGGCAACAGGGGAGAACTACTAGACGATTTCGAGAACGCCCTTTGAAGGGTGTAGAGGCCGGTGTTTTAGTATTTGTTTTGCGGATTTAGAATGTATATGATATATTTGTGTATTTTGCATTTTAGGAAGTTTTTATTTCATGCTCTTATTTTTTTATGTCTTTTGTGAAATCCTCGAGTAGCGGGGAGTGCTTCAATAAACTCAAGGTCCACGTGGGTTTAAAAGGAATACGAGTCTGAAAGAGGCATCAAATCCACCTAACAGCATTTAAATAACCCACCGTTAATGAGGCGGGGGTAAAATGGCCACATAAAACTGTTCTGCTGGGCTAGTGTCGGGTCACACATATTTTCCCAGTATGACCTGATCTTGGCTGAAAAGCAGAGACGACAGAGTCATGTACAGACTTGCAGACTTCAGTCAATCTAAAACAATAAATGAATAAAACAGGGTGCAAAGAAAGGTATATTTTTGAGGGCTCACAAAAATGCCTTCAGAAGCAACATGCATAGAGGATGGAAAGTATGACGGGAACAGAGTGTTATATTCCCCTAGGGAGGTGTCAGAGATAATAAAAATGCTACTTTTGCTACTAATAGCAAGAATGTAAACAACAGCAACAATAATAATAATAATAATAATAATAATAATAAACAGTATAAACAGTATAAAGAGAATTGTGGTGTAGCACTGACATAAAGTGGTATTATTACCAATTTCGATACAGGCGAACAAAAGAAGCCTCGGCAAAAATGCTCAAACCAGGCCTGCTTCTTTCAACTCCTCATGCAGGCTCTCTTTTTCCATCCATAAATTCCTTCTCCTCCTGTCCTTTCGCTCTTCTCCCTTTCTGAACGCTATCTCTCTACCTTCACCCCTCTTTCTCCCTCTCGTGGGGCCTCCTGTGCCTGCTGTACTTTTTCTCCAGGAGCTGTGGAAAGTGACAGACACACCAGGAACAACCTTGGGGTTTTTAATACATACGTCCAGTGGCTCCAGTCCATTGGACAAATACCCAGTGGGTAAACGTCCTTTTCCTGCCCTGGTTCGGTTCTCTTTTCTTAAAACTCAGAAGCTAGAGGCTCATTGAACCCATTGGGATGCTCACCTGCAACATTCTTGTTATATGTACATTTCTGCAGCGGATGCACTTGTTGCTAGAGTGCCCTTAACTCAAGAAGTATTTGGCTACTCACTCTCACTTGGGGTGAGGCTTGACCAGTGGTGGCCGACACAACTTAAAAGTAGTGGGGCAGTTGGAGGGGGCATGGGGAAGCGCAGCAGGGGAGCAGGGAAGCAGTGGGGGGCGTGTTGGTTTTTTGATAATAATACAATGAGCAAGGAGAGAGACAGGGAGGGGGAGGAGGATGGGGAGGGGGACTTGAGACATCTCCTCACCATGGTGATCTGTATTATAATCTTCTATGGAGATCGCACCCACCCCCTCAGTAATACCCAACAGTCCTGCTTTGCTTTTGGGTACTTGCTCATTACATGGAAGATAATCCTAAAAACACCATGGTGCCTTAGGTCCTTCAAACCCTGGGTCGTATTAGTGATTCCCCTGCACTGTTCGTGTGTACATCCTTTCGGAAGACCTTTCATTGGATTCCTCTGGATGCAGTGTTTTATAGCTTCTCAAGCCCCCCTCATCTGCAAAGTGATGCTTGTACTGATTGTGATGTTGATGTCCACAGGAACATCAAGGAGGGAGAATCGAAGTCTAGTAGCAGAGAATATGGGTGGGCTCCATCCATGTGTCAATAGGAATCTAGATGTCTAAAAAATGATGAGAGGCATAACAAGGAAGAATGAGAGAAAGATCTGGAAGAATAGACGAGGAAGAGTGGAACCAGAGATAGAGAGAGATACAAAGACAGTGTGTCAAAGAGAAAGAGAGGCATCAAAACACAAGGATGGAAAGACAAAGGGGCAGTGGTTTTAAGAACATGATAGTAAGGAGGAGAGTCCCTAAGAGATTGGTAGAATGAGAGAGATAGTGAGAGAAAGAAAGGAAAAAGAGGAAGGTGAGATATATTCAAGGGGAAAAGATAATCAATTGAGTTCTTATATTGTTTTTAATTCTGCAGGGTTTCATTGGTGAAATAGTGTAAGAGACGAAACGTACAGGTGAGAAGGAGAAAGGGTGTAGTAAAGCACAAATGATAGCGAGAGAGAGTCATGGTGGCTAAGATTGGAAGAGGGAGAAAAGTAAGCAGGAAGGAAGGGAAGATAGAAACAAAGAATCAAAAAAAGCAAAAAGCAAAAAAGCAAAATAGAAGAACAGATAGATTAAAAGGGAATACATAGAAAACTGGAAAAAATGACAGAGTAGTGGGTGTGAGAGGGGGATAAGCTGGTATTGCCTTCTTATCCCTCTATAGCTTGGCACGAAAGCTGTCAGAACTTAACTTAGAGGCCGTGTGTAAAATATTTATACTGCACAAAACCGTAAAACACAATAAATAAATCACACATGGATCTAGGAAAATAAAGTACATTCTAGTAGATGAAATATCACAATTACAAAACTCAAATCACTAGAACTGGTGATATGTAATTTCAAAGTTTTAGATGAAAATAGCACCAAAAAGTGAAAAGTGTCAAATGTTATCTAGTCGAGCCGGACCGGGACAAAGTCACAAGTTCATGCCAACCATTATGGAGCATGGGCCAGGTACAGAGTTTGGCCCACTGAGTAATTTACCTGGTTGTACTTGGAGTAATAAGCAAGATCCTCCGTTACGCTGCATTGAGTTGCGTTGGTTTTGATGGGGCCTTCAATTATGAGCTGTGAGGTGGTGAGTGGAGTTGCACCACTTTGTGACGGTTCCAATGAGGCTGATGTGTGGCTCTGTGATGAGAGGTCCTGCGTCTGGTTGTGTAGTAAAGTGTCTCTCCACCCAAGGGTCCAGGCTCTGAGGGCACCTCTTGGGGACCAGGACACACTCAAGCAGAGGCCAGTAGCAGTGAACAGGCAAGTCCGGTTGAGTCTGGTTTTCTGGGCAGATGCAGGACTAGTTCCTGGAATGTGTTATGGGCCTGCAGCTCAGAACAAGAGCGAGTCAGCTAGCTCTTGGAGTCACTCTGGTGGTTCTAGGTTCAAGCAGCAGGTCCAGTCTTCCTTTTTCAGGCAACAGAGCAGCATTGCAGTCCTTCCAGCAGCAGGGCAGCAGGGCAGCAGGGCAGCAGGGCAGCAGGGCAGCAGGGCAGCAGGGCAGTCCCTTTTCTGAGTCTTCCATAGACCCAGAAGTGATCTGATGAGTGGTTGAAGAGGTCCAGTATTTATAACTGGTGCCAGCTTTTGAATTTGAGGTAAACACCTAAACTACCCTCACATCCTGTTCTGGAAACTTAACCCATTCCACTTTTTCAGAATCTGAGTTATCTGGGGTCACAATAGACTGGTGTCAAGTCCCTTTGTGTGTGTGCTGTGGCATCAATTTGAAATTTTATAGAGGCAAGGAACAGCTCTAACATCAAACATCTTGGCAGGATGGTCTATCTTGCCTACACCTAGCCCCCCTTTGTGTCACTGTCTGAGAGGAATACACAAAGACCACCAGTCAACTAAACCTATTCATGTGACCCAGGAAATAGGCAGTAGGCACCAAATAGTTATGACGAGATAATGCCAATTGTGGCATTGTCAGAATTGTGACTCAAAAAGTTAATTTGAGTGTAAACATAATATTCCGATCTGCTTCCAAACTTAAGTTATCGCTTATTAAGTGTTATAAGGTAAGCCGATTTTATCCTATGGGAGAGGTAGGCCTTGCAGTAGTGCAACATGACTTTGGGAGTTTTTCAGTACAAGGACATGTAAAACTCAAAACCACATGCCCTACTTTCCAAATGCAATAAACAGTACCCTGGGAGCCTTTATGACCTACCTTAGGGGTTCCTTACATGTACTAAAAAGGAAGGTTTAGGTCTTGCAAAAGGTTTATGTCAAGTAGAAATGTCAGTTTAAAACTGCACTACAGACTGCAGTTGCAGGTAGGTTTGAGACATGTTTTAGAGGGCAACTGTAGTGGGTGTCACAATGAGTGCTGCAGGCCCACTACTAATATTTAATTTACAGGCCCTGGGTACTCGTAGTAGCACTTTACCAGGGACTTAACTAAATTTGCCAATCAGGTGTAAACTAGTTGTACCATCTACCATGTTTTAGGGAGAGGACACAAACACTTTATCACTGGTTAGCAGTGATAAGGTGCACAAAGTCTTAAACTCAACAAAAAGAATTCAACAAAACAGGAGAAGTGAAGGCAAAATGTCTGGGGTACTACCACTCAAGGGTGTCAGGTATAACAAAGCTCATATCAGCTGCTCAGGCTCTAGTTGTATTATATGTAATTTCCTGTTCACAGGTGTACTTTTTTATTGCCTTTAAAATCAGCTTTTCACTCCATTTCAGACCTAGAGATGGGGACATGGAGTTCAACTTGGATTCTCCAATTTGACTAAGTTTCACTGGAATTCATGTATTAATTTCCCTCAAGCTGAGCAGCAGACCTACAGAGATCTTATCATGTCTCTAAATTAATGCTTGCTAGGCTTTTCAGTCTCAACTATGGGAAGATAACAATGTGCCTAAAGGTACCCAAAAATAAGGAAGACCAGAAAATAAACTGACATTTTTTTGTGGCCTTGACTAGAGTTTGGAATGCACTTTGGCTAGTCCCATCTTCCTTATCTCTTCGCAAGAAATTTTATGAAACTGCTTCTTGAAGAACATTGTTCTGTTGTTCAAACATGTTGTGTTTTTATTTTTTCCATGACTTTCACTGATGTAATTTTTTTGCTTTTTATTTCTGAACAAAGAAGGGCATCACTGTATGACTGTGAACATGGTGTTCTTAATAGGAAGTTCCCATTAGTTTTCAGTTATTGAATCTCTAGTTTTCGAACATTGGCTGGGATCTGAAACCTGCCTACTTATCTTTAGCCACGTGTACTCTGATTACGGTTGTGTTGCCAGGACACCTCCTGATACAACTAGAATTGTCTGACATTGTGTCAGGTACCCAGGTGAGGCAATAATATGTGCCAGGGAAGTGGCACATTGTATACTAGTTTTGTTATTACTGGGCCACTCAAGACCAGTAACTGTGTGTTAGGCTATGTGATTATGGTACGAAATATTTTCTCCATGATGCCATTAATGGCTCACACGTTTCTGGTGAGCCACATTGAAAACTGGCAGGTTATATCTGTAAATAGAGATTAAAATAACATTTCAGATCTTGCAGTGGATACAAAGTCCTTATTTTAAGGATTAATTTAATTTGGCTCAAAACATTAAGATCAGAATGACATTTCAATTATTTTTAAATTTTACTTAGATTTAAGAGATGTCAGATATCATAATGGTTCCACTCAAAGCAAATTACAGTTCTGAGCTGGGAAGAAAATACACCTATATTATGAAGCAGTTTCTGCAGGGATCACCTTTTTCTCCCAAGCTTCAAACACTTTCAGTGGAGAGGTAGGAGTAAGTAGAGGGGTTGGCTTTTGTAAGAAATTGGTTGTTGGTTGACCGGCATGTGAGAACTGGTCAAGCAGCAACCACAATCCTTGTTAGTGTGAGGCACACGCCAACCCTAAATTGACCTGTGTTTAACCCCCAGTAGCTTGGCACAGAACAGTCAGGCTTAACCCAGAGGCAATGTGTAAAGTACTTATGTAACACTTCAAGCAGTAATAAAGTGAGAAAACACCTGACAAAAAGACCAAGCTAGAAAAATAGAGTTCGGAGATGTGTTATATTAAAGATGTCAGTGATTTAGCAACAAAAAGCAAAAAGCACCAACTGTGGACATCAGGTTGCGCCGGAACAGGACAGTCACAAGTTGAGGCTGACAAAGAAGCAACATGGGCCGGCCCCAGGGACCCAGTTATGCCCGCTGAACAAAGTACCTTAAATCCTGGTTTGTGGAGCGTACCGAGGGTCGAAGATACATTGCATTGTGTCAGTTCCGAGATGGGGCGAGGCTGTGGTGCAAGGTCTGGGGTCATTGTTGAGGATCCCATTGATGAGGGCTTACAATGCAATGTCCAGAGCCAAAGATGCTGCGGGCAGCTGGGGCAATGCATTTGTTCTACAGAACTGTGAGGTGCGAAGCAGACTCCATTGTTGTCATAGAGGCTGCAGTCGACGAGGGATGTGAAGGTCTCCACTGAGGATGCATCACGCAGCGGTGGTTCTGATGAGGCAATGGGCTGAGTTTGAAAATTAACTGATCTACACAGCAGCAGCGATGCAAAGGCTCTGCTCGGGTTGCACAGCAGAGAAGATGCAACGGTTCTGCTGGATCCACTGAGGCTGGCAGAGCACTTTAGGCCAATTTCCAAGGGTCCAGTACTGGGGTGGCACAACTTGGCAGGGTAGACTCACAGATAGCAGAATCCAGGTTTTGTGTTCAAGGTTGTTGGAGCCTTCTGTCCCTGAGGATGTAGTCAGGAGGCCAGCCAACTAGCCCTTGGATTCACTTTGGGGTACTGGCATAACAAAGGCCCTGCACAGCCCCCACAGTGTGGAGAGCCCCTGAGCTCCAGAGGCCCCCCAGCACAGCAGCCTGGCCTGAGAGTTCTTGAGTAAGTTGGGAGGGGGAACCCTCCATGTACTTTGCAGGGGGCCCCCTCAAGTTTCATTACACCACAGCTTTGGGGTCATGGGTTTAGCAGATGCAGGTCTAGTCCTCACGCCCAGGCAAGAGAGCACCAGGTCAGCAGGGCAGCAGTTTTTCAAAGCAACAGTCCAGCAGACTGGCAGTCTTTTTTAGCAGCACAGCAGTCCTTCTTCCTGGCAGAGTATGCACAGTTCCAGAAGTGTACTGAAGAGTTAGCGTCTCATGTCCTGTATTTATACCTAATTGTGCCTTTGACGTGAGGGGAAGCTTCTTGAGATATGCCCTTGGAGTGCACAGGCACCCTGCCTTCCTTGCTGTGGCTCCAGGCTAGGTACAGGGGGTGTGTAGCCCTATGTGTGAAGGCAGGACATAGCATATTCAAGTTTCAGTGGGGCTTTACCCAGCTCCTCCCTCCCATCTTACTTATGATGGCCCATTCAGGCACACCTAAGCTCCCTATTGTGTGGCTGTCTCGGAGGAATACACAAAGCCCAGCTGTCAACTACACCCCGTCCTGTGACCTAGAGACAGGCTGAAGGCACCAAATGTCTAAAGCAAGAAAATGACATCTTCAACATTGTAATGTAAAATCCAACTTCCCCATAAGTTAGTATTTATCATTACAGCTCCAAAGACACCAAACAGCAACTGGTTACCTGCTACCATTTGGACAATACAGCTTATTAAATATAACAAGGTAACTACTGTGCTAGCCAATGGGAGGGGTAGGCCTTACAATACTAAAAAACAAATCTAAGAGTTTTTCACTACCAAGACATGTAAATCGTAAAATTGCATGGCCAACTTCTTAAATACACTGCACCATGCCTTGTGGGCTGTCCAGGGCCTGCCCTAGAGTGACTAATATGACAGTTTGGGACTGGCAAAGATTTACCTTGCCAGGTTGAAATGGCAGTTTAAAACTGCACTCACAAGATGCAGTGGCAGGCCTGAGACATGTGTAAAGTGCTACTTAAGCGGGTGGCATAACCAGTGCTGCAGACCTACTAGCAGCATTTAATTTTCAGGCCCTCGGCACAGATAGTGCCACCCTACTAGGGACTTTCAAGTAAACTATATATGCCAATTGTGTATAAGACAATCTCACCTTGTTTTAAGGAGAGAGCACACATGCACATGGTCCTAGGCCAGCAACAGCAAAGTCAGCAAAACAGGAGGCCTGAAGGCAAAAAGTTAGGGGAAAAACCATGCCAAGAATTCTAGATCTAACAGCTTTCAGTGCCAGAACCTACCTACGGTCTTTCTGTGGGTTGCTGGTATGTAAATGGTGGGCTGGCTTGTGGCATTGAGAAAGCAGTGCCCTTGCAAGAGAACCTTCACAGACTTTTATTGCAAGCAGGTCAAATCTTGCAAACTAGACCCCTGAGTGTCAGAAAGGTTTCTGCACCATAGAAGAGTCTTGCTGTTTGGCCATTGTGCTGAAAAGATATGGTTTCAAAGTAAAGGCATTAAGGTAGACAGGTGTACAGTTTATATTCAGGAGGCATCCAGGTTTCTGAAACTATTCTAAATACAGCCAGTGACTTCATCTCATTGGACTGCTGTTTCTTCCCTTCGAGGCTCAAATGCTATATGCCGAAACTTTGACCTTTGTTAACTCTAACATTGTCCCCACTGTGTTCACTTGTGCATTGGCCATGCTTATCCTTCTTAGGAGAAAGTACGTTTTCCAGAAGTAGAATTAACCATTTTTTTGACCTTTCTGTTTTTTTCACATTGATTGTCATTAAACCCTTCAATAGGTCTTTTTAGACCTATTGTTACTAATGCCCTTCCAGTAGGCTTCTGGCCCACCTTCTTTTACCATATCCAATTTTGGACCAGCCTCTTTCAGCCATTGGTTGAGACTTTGCCTCAAACCCAGTGAAGTATGTCTCTTACACTTAAAGATACCAGGTATTCCCTTTACCCTCAATTGAATGCTTGCATTGCAAAGCATGCAAATTATTGTACAACTAGCCACCTGTCAGTTTCTTCCTGTATTAGTTCCTCATTTATGATTCAGGGCCGGGATACCCTTCAGTGTATACAAATACACATTACATTTCTGCCCCTTGCACTCCCCAGTTGTATGTCTGCTCCTCATACTTCCTCAGTGTGTCTGTCTTGCACATCACTGGTCACCTGATAGCACAGTTGCAGGTAAATATGGAAAGGAAAGTGCAGATTTACAAGGAGTGAGAATAGTCAAAAGTGACCCTGTTCTTTTGTTTAGCACCAGGATGTTTCCAGGAACAGATGACATTTTAAGGATGTTGAAGTGCAGCAAGACTAAACTGTTTTTAAGTGATGTCTGATACATTTTTGAGACCACAGGGATTGGTTTAAGACACTCATTTTCCAAAGGAACTCAGGTGATATTTCCAAACTTTGGACAGTCCTTGGATTGTGAAGTGCAAAGTACCGTGGGAAAATTACATCTCTTTTACCAAATATAGACTGGTGCAATTTGCGAACAGTATTTTTGTGATCGTTAAAGAGTTTTATGAATTGATCTGTGCACTGATAGTTCAGAACTAAGGGCCATATTTATACTTTTTGACGCTAAACTGCGCTAACGCAGTTTAGCGTCAAAAGATTTTGCGCCGTCTAACGCCATTCTGAAGCGCCATGCGGGCGCCGTATTTATGGAATGGCGTTAGCCGGCGCAAGCGGACCGGCGCTGCCTGGTGTGCGTGGAAAAAAACCACGTAGACCAGGCAGCGCCGGCGTAGGGGGAAAATGGCGTATGGGCGTCTTAAAATGGGGCAAGTCAGGTTACGTCGAAAAAATCGTCGTAACCCGACTTGCGCCATGTTTTTTCGACGCCCATCCCCCATCAACATGACTCCTATCATTGTAAAGATAGGAGTCATGCCCCCTTGCCCAATGGCCATGCCCAGGGGACTTCTGTCCCCTGGGCATGGTCATTGGGCATAGTGGCATGTAGGGGGGCACAAATCAGGCCCCCCTATGCCACAAAAAAATAAAAAAACAAATACTTACCTGAACTTACCTTAATGTCCATGGGATGGGTCCCTCCGTCCTTGGGTGTCCTCCTGGGGTGGGCAAGGGTGGCAGGGGGGGTCCCTGGGGGCAGGGGAGGGCACTCTGGGCTCATTTTGAGCCCACTTGTCCCTTAACGCCATGCCTGACCCAGGCGTTAAAAAGCGGCGCAAAAGCGCCGTTTTTGGCCACGCCCACTCCCGGGCATCATTTTTGCCCGGGAGTATAAATACCACGTAAAGGCCTGGGAGTCATTTTTTAAGACGGGAACGCCTCCCTTGCATATCATTAACGCAAGGAAGGGGTTCACGCTAAAAAATGACGCACTCTCCGGGCACTTTGGCGCCCGAAGCGTCTAACGCCATAGTATAAATATGGCGTTAGTTGGCGTTAGTTTAGCGTCGAATTTGCGTCGAAAAAAACGACGCTAATTCGGCGCAAACGGAGTATAAATATGCCCCTAAATTTTGATTCTCAGTGGGTCGCATATCGCACTCTGACCTACCTTATGAATATTAATGGGGTAGGTTGCAAATTACAACTCGCTCCAACTGAAGGCTTTCACAGACATGGTAGCCGGCTGAGCCCTGTGATGGTCTTTGAATAAGGAAAACTTTATTTTAAATGCAACCAAACCCATTTTTCTGAAGGGAAACAGAACTTCAGTAAAAAATAAAGGTTTTCTTCTTTTTTCAAGTTTGTTTAAGAATTGTCAGTGGCCCCTGGGTCACTGCCTACTCCCATACACATCTTTTATACAGATGCAAAAAAGAGGATGCGTTCCCAAGGGGGTTTAATTAAGTCTCCTTGGATATCCTACCTTTTATATGCATAACCACCCCAACTCAGGCCTCAGTAATTTTTCAATTTTTTGCAACCAGAATCCTACAACAAACCCTTTCCGAATTCTGAATAGCTATGGGTCACAATCGCATTCTGGAAGTCAGTAAAGTTTGTCTGACTCCTATAATGGATTAGTACATTTCAAAACGCATTTTAAGAGTTACAAACATTAAATCGGAGAGTTCACAGCTGTTAAAATGCTTTGTACATGTATGGCCTTTTCACGAAGAGCTGTGCTGGTTCTGCTTTAACGTGAAGAAGTTCTGAGTTGTATGCAATAATTTTAGACACATCTCACGTAAAAAAACAAACCAAAAAAACAGGTACTCGGCTCTGAGCCGAGCCAGCACAGTCCATCATGATACTTCACCCGTGCCCGTCGATTTTTCACAGTTCACCTATGTTTTGCCCACACATAGACAGAGGCCAGATTCAAGCAATGTGCAGACATTATTGATAAAAACGTAATTTACAAAATGGAAGCCAGACCAAAAGGCAAAAAGGCGAGAAAGAAAGAGACAGAGAGGGGAGTGGGGTCCAAGAAAGAGAAACAGCGCAAGAGTAGCAGAGAGTATAAGAGAAAGTAGAAGCCAGAGTGAGAGTAGGACCCAGATGAAGAAAAAATCGAAAGCCTAAAAGAAAGAGATGAGGATAGCCATGAACGGAAGGAAGCAAGAACTTGCTTCATGAGAGTTAGCAAAGGCAAAAGAAAAGAGATCATCCACAAAATCCTATTGAGTGGCCCTTTTGGCTGTGACGGATTAGCACACCCGTGGCAGTGCAAACATTTTCCTTTGTCATAAACCAGTTTCTATACGAAAACATTGCCAGCTGTGCCATCTCAAATGATACATTAGAGTCATAAAAAGCTGCATTAAGTGTTTTCTGAATCATATACGGAGTTTGCAAATAAAATGGAGCACATATCTCCATATGCAGCATCTATATCTGTCGTGCATGGACCGAGGCAGCAACATACAGTAAGAGTATTTCCTAGAATACAAGCCACTTCCAGGGAGTTTATGGAATTACCAGGTTCCCTCAAGGCTCATTTACCTATGCTCGTGATTTTCACGTTCAAGCATCGCTGTCTACATAACTGTGGATCATTATTCTTAAATGCTGCAGAGGATCTTTAATGAGAGAAGAGGAAGAAAAGCCACAGACTGTGATATTAGAATAGGTAGAAACCGTGTCTTACAAGATAGATCTCATTATGTGAACACAATGTATATGCTTATGTGCTTTTAAGCAGGGTGCCTAGTATTCAGGATTATGCTTCTATTCATCATGGAGCACTGTCAATTTAGAATTTGTCAGGTTATATGGGAAGAATAAATGTGCGATCAGTTTTCATAGTGACAAATATGTTCTTGAAGAACTGGGACAGCTGGGAAACAAGTGGTTTGCATTTCCTAGAAAGTCTAATTGGGTCAAAGGAAGCAAAACAAGACTACAAAACCCAGCCCAGAATGCATTAGAGTAACTATCACACATAAGTCCAGAACTGAGAGTGTCGGTAATGACATGGAGGAAGCTGGTCACCCTACAATGTCTTCTAATGCAATGCTAGGAGGGTTAGCTACAGCCACTCCTAGGTTTTAGCAAACAAATCTAAGAATGTTGGCACTGGTAATTCAACTTTTCCACATGGCCATGTCCCTCTGCCAGCTTTGCCTCTTGAAAGAATGGGAAAAGGCACTTTAAGAAAATATGAGCACTGCATGTATATTTTATGGAGATCCGAAAATTCTGTTAGTGATCCAGATTTAATGGACCTATTTTGGACACCCTAGCTCTAAGAGTGAGGCACGGCAGACAGAATATTCTCCACCATCAACAAAAGTGCTTGATTGACAGGGCTGAGCGGGGTAACCTATGGTCTGCATTCTCAGAAGAGATACTAAAGTGTAGCTCTCTGTTTTGAAGGTGGGAGTGCAGCAGGAGATGCTACCCAGAGCCCTAGATACATTCACCAGTAGGAGTACAAAAAGGGCTTCATTGCATCCTTTCAACAGATACAGATTATATTTTGTACAGGGTGAAGACAAAATGAAAGATGTATCTGCCGCTTATATTACAGGAAACAAGCTGTGCTGTTGTGACCCAGTCCAAAGTGGACATTAGAAAGCGGCAGTGCATGTGGAAAATAAAATGTATGTTAATAATCTCAAATACTTAACTGTCAAGTCAGAGCATTTTGGGGCTACTGCTTTGACACACTCAAAGCAATAAAATTAATATCTGAAAATATATTTTTGCATGAGTATTCATTTTTTTGAGATTTTAAAGTATGAGTATTCCCTTTACAGTGCCACTCATAATAATCAGTGTGTTGATTAAACCACAGCTCAAAACACTGAGGGCCAGATGTAGGAAAGGATTTGCGAGTCGCAAACGGCAAAAACTGCCGTTTGCGAGTCGCAAATCGCATTTTCCTATGCAGAAATTCATTCTGCGAGTTGGGACCGACTCGCAAAATGCATTTCAGAATCGCAAATAGGAAGGGGTGTTCCCTTCCTATTTGCGATTCCTAGTGGTATGCAATACCATTTGCGACCGCATATGCGGTCGCAAATGGTGTCGCAGTTACCATCCACTCCAAGTGGATGGTAACCCACTCGCAAATTGGAAGGGGTCCTTTGTGAATGGACCCCAAATTATTCTTTCACCTACCCTGAAAAAATACCGAAACTAAAGGTTTCGGATTTTTTTTAAGTGCAGCTCATTTTCCTTTAAGGACAACGGGCTACACTTAAAAAAAAAAAACTGCTTTATTTAAAAGCAGTCACGAACATGGAGGTCTGCTAACTACAGCAGGCCTCCATGTTTGCGAGTGCCCATAGTCGGTAGGGGGCCGCAATTTGCGACCCACCTCATTAATATTAATGAGGTGGGTCATTGCGACCCCATACCGACTCGCAGACGGTGTCTGAGACACCGTTCTGCATAACATTTTGCGAGTTGCAAATCGCGAGTCGCTATGACTCGCTATTTGCAAGTCGCAAAATGTTTCTTTGCTACATCTGGCCCAAAGCTATTTCAAAAGAAAATTAAACTACGAATAAATAATTATTACAATATTTACATCTCATTTAATGATGTAATGCTACCATTGCTACAGTTTATGAACGTTTTAAATTACTTACAATTGTCACCTGAAAGAACATGAATTATTTGATTAATATTTAATCCAAATATTGAGGTACAAGAAATCCAAATACATTCATTTAATTAGATAACTTTGTTTTGATCTGTAAACTTTGAACAAGGTTGATAGGAAATAGATTTTTTGGTTTGTTAACAGTTTGGGTACTGTTTGACAAATACTCATAAAACTTTTCATAAAAGAGTTTCTTCTAACTCAGCTCCTTCCTGAAAATGTTGGGGTGTTCTGTAATGGAGGGGCTGAGAGAAAAAGAGGACTGATCCCAAAATGCCTTTCCCCCCACTCACTTTTCATGGGAATTTTAGACACAGCTACAGTCAAAACAGGTGAACACCAAATTTGGCAGAAAGCTATATCTTGATCCTGAAAGTGTGCTTTGTGTGATTTGGTGTAAATCTGTTCAGTAGTTTTTGAGAAATAGAGGCTGGGATTTGGTGTAAATCTGCCCAGTAGGTTTTGAAAATAAAGGTTTAATACTTAAAGATATCTAGCAATGTGGTGCCTTCTGCAGAGTACCATTGTACCACGAGCCGAAAACACATAATCTGATTGGCTAGCACAGTACTCCCTCTGTACTACTGCTGTAATGTGAGGTCAAAACGTGTGTTCTGTTTAGCTGGCCGCAACATGAATAGAAAGTGGCAGGAACAACTTTATGGGTCAGGAACTCTGTCCTCGTATCGTAGAAAACAAATAAAAATTGAGAAAAAGGGGGCAGGGTGGAGGTGCCCTGACCACCCTACCGCGTGTGAGGGTGAGTCCAAGAGGGATACCCCCAGCTTCAAATTAAAAACAATGGTTTTGTTTTGCTGTGCCACTGTAAATCAATACTACTACTTGGCTTTGTACAGGCCCCAGTGGAATTTTGCAGTAGTACTTAATAAGGCAGGGCCTTGGTGTGCAGGAAGACCATGGAGGTTTGTCAATAATGGAGTCTTGGTTACCTGTGAGGGGGTTTGGCACAGGGCCGGTTCAAGGTGAGTTTGCAAAATATAACTACTTCAGTTAACTATTATTGGTGAATTTCAGTGCTTTTGGGCTTCAAATGTAACTTTTTAATTTTCAGCTAACTAGAATGCTATCTATATTTGAACTCATTTAAAAAACAATGGCAGGCCCTTAGTGTATTCTTTCTAAACAGCCACACCCAATGGGGCTTAGCTGTGACCTGATGGCCCATCCTGTCAGGATGGGTGGGAGGAGCTGAGTACAACCTCACTTACACCTGAATAGGCTGGGTCCTGTCCACATGCAAAGGGCTGTATACCCCCCTGTGGTGAGCCTGGAGCTAGGGCAGGAAAGGCAGGAGTTCTCTGCACTTCAAAGTCCTGCCTTCGAAGTCCCCAATACTCCAAAGGCACAACTGGGTAAAATTACTGAACCTCAGATACAGCTTGAGCACAGTTCTGGACATGTGGATTCTCTGCCAGGAAGGACTGCTGTGCTGCTCAAGGACTTCCACTCTTCTGGACTCCTGCTTTGCTGTGCTGAACTGCCTGCTGCCCTCTGCCTGGATAAGAAGGACCGGACCTACATCACTTGAACCAAGAGCCCAGAGTGGCTCCAAGGGCTAATTGGCTGGCCTCCTGATCTGAAATCCCAGGGACATAAAATACTTCCAACCACACTTCTTCTGCATCTGGACCCTGCAAACTGTAAGTCTACCCTGTCAAGTGGTGCCTCCCCAGTCCTAGACCCTTGGAAATGGGCCCAAGGTGTTATATCAACAGAATTGATGCATCCTCTGTTGAGCGACACATCCCCGAGCAAAACAGAGGCATCTCCTTGGCGGAGTGGTGCATCCTCGAACAGAACTGATGCTATTGCTCCTGCATCCCTCATCTTGGGTTTGAGGCATCACCTTTGGAACCACCACCATGTGAAGCTTTTTCTGGTGCATGCTCCTCGTATCTCCCATCGATGGCAGCATTGACAATGATACCAAAACTATGCAACTCATCTTCAACAGCGGCCTTCACATCACGTTGACAGGATCCTCAACGTCAATATAACAGGATCTTGCACCAAAGT
Organism: Pleurodeles waltl; assembly: GCF_031143425.1. Lineage (NCBI taxonomy): Eukaryota > Metazoa > Chordata > Amphibia > Caudata > Salamandridae > Pleurodeles > Pleurodeles waltl. The sequence goes on along the minus strand of NC_090441.1, from coordinate 112,045,501 downwards.
CTCACAGTATCCCAGAAGTGATGCATTGTCTCAACCTTTCAACGCATCTTTGATAAGGATCCACGCAACGCTCTGCAACCAGGATTTAAGTTACTTTGGTTCAGTGGGCCTAACTGGTTCTCTATAGCCAGCCCACGTTCCATCATGGTTGGGCTGAACCAGATATCCACAAAATCACTTCTTGCTTCTTGATGCTATTTTAACTTAATACTTAGAAATTCAATATCATTAGTTCAATGTATTGGAGTTTTGTCATTGTCTTGTTTTATTTATTACATTCAAATCTATTTTTCCTAACCTGGTGTGGAATTTTTTTGTGTGGGGTTTTCACTGTTTTACTATTTGAAATGTTGTACAAATGCTTTAAACATTGCCTCTAAGTTTAGCCTGAGATCTTTGTGCCAAGCTACCAGAGTGTGAGCACATGTTAATTAAGGGTTTGCTTGTACCTTACCCTGACAATGACTATGTTTGCTGCTTGACCAGGGCTTACACCTCAGTTAACCAACACCCCAATTTCTAACAATGGTAAAATTGGCTCACACCCAATTGTCACATTTAATTTACTCGTAAGTCCCCAGTAAATTGGTACAACATGTCCCCAGGACCTGTAAATTAAATGCTACTAGTGGGCCTGCAGCATTGATTGGGCCACTCACGTAAGTAGCATTTTTAAACATCTCAGGCCTGTGAATGCAGCTTATGTGTACAGTTTTAAATGGCAATTTTGACCTGGCAAAATAAACCTTTTGCCAGGCCTATTGCTTCCTTTTTAATACACATAAGTCAACCCTAGGGCAGGCCCTAAACAGCCCATAGTGCAGGGTGCAGTGTATTTAGAAAGGCGGGCATGTATTTTTAACTTTTACATGCCCTGGTAGTGAAAAACGTTTAAATTTGTTTTTCAGTATTGCAAGTCCTACCTCTCCCGTGGGATAACATTGGATTACCTGACTACATTTAATAAGTGATAACTTTTAATTGGTGGCAGGTTGGAATGTCAAGTTTGGTCTCCAAAGATTTCTAATTTAAAACCCACTTTAATAGTAAAGTCAAAATTCTGAAAATGCCAATTTTAAAAAGTTGGCAGTTTCTGTCCTTACCATTTAGTGCCACCAGTCTGCTCCTGGGTGTGCATCACTTAACTAGTTGTAGTTGACCCTTCTGTATTCCTCTCAGACAGTATCACAATACAGAGTCAGTCCGCGTGTTGGCAGGATGGGCCATCCTGGCTTGATGGTAGGGGGCAGAGCAGTGATCTACCACACTTGCACCTCAAAGCACTGTCTCAGTTCACACACAAAGGACTTCACACTAGCCTTTTCTGCTCAAGAACAGATCAGAACAAGGAAGCAGGAAATTTCAGACATCTCTGTGGAGGGAAACTCTAGAAGCTTCTTCCATTTCAAAGAGGGCAGGTATAAAAAATTCACCCTCAGACCTAAGTCTTCAGTACACTCCTGGACAAGTGGATACTACAAAGGAAGGAATGCCTTGCTGCCAGAGGACTAACCTGCTGCTGAGACCTTCCCTGCTGCCTGATAAGGAAGACTAGACCTGTGCCCTTCATCCCAGGTGGAAGTGACTTTAAGGGTCACCTGAATGCCCTAATGTGGTAAGCTACAGGGACACAACTGATTCCAGAGGCTTCTCTGAACCTCTCTAGGTGACCTGCTGCAACTGGACCTGCCAAGAACTGCAACTTGTCCTGCATGAGTCCTGCTAGCCTCTGTTGAAGTGAGTTCCTGATACCCAAATTCTGATTCCTCTGAGGTCCTGGACCCTTGGCGTGGCATCAGTTGAACACTGACCACCAGTGCGAAGTTCTAGGGGAACCTGACTTTGCACTACAGGGATTGCCAGCAACAACAGTTAACGGCAGATTTGCACTTCGTGCTACAGCGTTTACCAACCTGGGGTCATGGCTAATGCAAACCTCCATCAGAGACCGTCCATGATGGTTGACAGGATCTTTACTGTAGAGCAACAATCATCTGGGATGCCCGGCTTGCTCTTCGCATTTCAGCAATGATATTTGTGATACCCTCTATCGCCGTTATCTCCACTGTGAACGAAACTCTTCAAGCCGGAGTTTAGAAGGTACGTTTTTCAGCGGGACTAACCTGGACCTGTACACAGCCCAGGCTTCATCTCAGGCCCACACTTCACCTCAGTCAGCCTGAACCTTGCAGGTAGCTGTGAGTGATGCTTTGTGCTCTTAGGCACTGCATTTACCTGAAACTTTTAAAATTGCAGATCTCCAGCTCTATTGATTGAATTTTTAGTGTCAAAATATGTATTACGTTTTCCTCCCTTTTTATAATTTGGAGTGGAATTGTTGTGTTTTCATTTTATTACTGCTTGTGTTCAGCATAAATTCTTTACACATTGCCTATATGTAAACCCTGACTGCTTTTGTGGCAAGCTACCAGAGGATTAAGATCAGGTTAATTTAGTGACTTTTGTGGTTCACCCTGAGAACGATTGTGACTGTTGCTTGAGTAGGATCTCAACCCCCTCAAACAACAGTCCAATTTGTCACAGTTGAGAATGAGACTTAAGTCAGGATCAGGATTGACTGGATATACACCCACTTTCTAGACATGTGAAACTACTTTTTTTAATGTAAAATTATCTTTTGTTAAAGATGGTATGTTTTGTACATATTAATGATACACAAGAAAAGTATTAGTTTATCTGTGAAACTACTTTTTCAATGTAAAATTATCTTTTTTTAAAGATGGTATGTTTTGTACATATTAATAATACACGAGAAAAGTATTAGTTTATCTGTGGCAGCAAAGAACTGGGCCTGTACTCTTAAAATCTAAAATCATGTTGATTAAAGTAATGAACCATGACATGATGAAAGAGGTCCATATGTTGCTTATTGAAAAGAATTGAGCAATCTATGGATTGTGAGGATGGCCTTGTGGTGTGTTTGGTGTATGGTAGCCTGGCACCACCTCCTGGAAGGAGTGTCCAGATGTGCTGAGAATGGGATGACCGTAAAGCACCATCATATCTAAAATCCATTCTCTGATGTCTCCCCTTCCTTTTAGCTGGGGTCCGCCCTCAGCTTCCTGGCTGCCACCTTCTTCCACACATCAGCAACTGCATCCCCACGCACAAGATCACAACAGCTTCATGCACACAAATGGCCAGGACAGGGGCTGAAAATCTGGTGTGCAGGAAGCCTAAACACTGAAGTGATTTGACAAGCAGCTGCTAAGGTGCCACTCCCGCAACACATGTATGAATGTATTTGTGGGTTTTCTGTAATGAGAAGAGCATACACTGCTGGGTGCATAGAGGGCTTTACAAACGTGACATAGGGTGACAAAAACTTTAAATGTGGTGGGAAGGAGAGACGCAGTGGAAAAGAGGTGGTGGAATGAACAGTTGATGGTGATTGGACAGTGACACTGCTCTGACAATCCCAGTTCATAAAAAAGAAATGAGTTGTGAGTCGTTTTAAATTTCATAGGATTACACATGGGGTTAGTTGCTTAGGGTTCTTTCTTAGAAAGTTATCCCTGTACTGGTTGTGCAGGGAGTGGTGGGTCAACGAATTGTACAATCTAAGTGCAATGTGATGACAAGAAGCTAATTTACCCTAGTTTGGTTTTCATTTCCGAGACTTTGGAATCCACTGCCCAGATAAACAAAATTTAAAGATAGGAGCCTGAATGTCACCAGAGAAAATGCGGATCCAATGATCAAATCTGAAAATAAATGCTTTGGTGTACCTATTTAAATGAATGAAAAGTGATATGATCATTAAACGAAAATTAATTTAGATGAATTTTCTAAGGGCAAAATCTGAAGATTTATTGACTCGTTCTAAACGTTCATGTCATTGAAAATTACAGACACCAGAAGGACAATTTATGTGCCTATCTTTTATAAAACTATGTAGTTTAAAAAAGAAATCTAAGGTGCATCTAAAAGAAATATTAAAGGTTAAAACAGAAACAAAATATAAAGAACATGAATTATGCCTTTTCAACGCCTTGTTCTGAAAAAAAGAAGGTTTGGATTCTGCGCGCAGTCTGTCCTGGTATCAAGGTTTCATAAATAGATCAACCCCAGTATAGCCAGCATGGAATGAGGAACACCGAACGCTCTGGGCATAAGCTTCTCACCTTCAGAAGGGAAGGGAAACCTCGTGATCTCTGTATGCAGTTTCTATACCAGCCGAGAGAGCCCTGTACGCTAGCAGAATTGTGCTATCAGAATCTGTGCTAGTATCTTCTTCATCCATTTTCAGCCATGTTCCAATTCCACTGCCAGGAAAGGACATAGCTAAAGGCAGAGAAATGTGAAAACTGGCTGGGAAATACGGCCTCACACTCACGGTGGTGTGAAAACGAGGCTGGGGTTGCTGTTAGTTGGACACAGGCCTAGAGTCCCTCACTTAGGAATTCTTATAAGTGATAAATCGAAGAACACTATACCATATTGTACAGACTATACCATACTGATCATGCTATATAGATCTGAGTCCTCCATCCATTCCACGTTGATTTGGATGTTTGATCTTACTGCTGTGGCAGTACCTCATCCATACACCTACGCAAAGACATGCTACTCACTCCCTCTGCCACAGAATTAGAACTACAGAAGTAGAGCCGGGTGGGAACACCGACATAGAAGTCACATAAATAGACATCGAACGCTGCACTTGGGCGGTACATTGCAAAAAGCACAAAAAAGCGAAATGATGGCAACACGAAGGTAACGAGAGCTACCACCTTGCAAAGTTAACTCTCCAGGGGCGTAACGAAACTTGAGGGGGCTCCCCTGCACAGTACATAGCAGGGTCCCCTTCAGGCTCACACGAGCTCTCAGGCCTAGGTACTGTGCTGAAGGGGCCCCCTTGAGCTCGGGGCCCCCCGCACTGTCACGGATCCATGGGCCTTTCTTACACCACTGTCTCTGTCAACAGACCAGATGATGACAGACAGCCAGACAACCAGACTGCTAGACTGAATATTTCAGTGGTACAGATACCTGAATAAAAGTTCCTATGTTTAACACTTGATAACCAATAAAAACTCTATCATAAATAAAAATACCAACAAGCAATTGAAAATGATAAAAAAAGAACATAGTAGGTTAGCAAAACTCTTTGTGCACACATTGTGAGAACATTAGGTGTGCCCAGATGGAACAAAAACAAACATGACTCTCACAGGAGTTGGTGGTTCATTCAATGCAAGCTGTTTGTAAGCCAGAGTAGTACAAAACAACGAGACAAATGCACTAATATTAAAAAACAAATTTAAAACTGCTAGGCAATGCTGGTAGCGCGTCAGACCTTAATAAGTAAACTTACTAGGGGATGCGAATAGGTCGATTAACCTTTTGACTCGTTTAAGATGTTCTTACCATAGCTCCAGTACATAATCAATAATCAATTTACAAGGATCAATAATCATTAGCAATCAAAGAATCACTAATCAATGGAGTCAATAAATGTCACGCAACATGACCTTTCAGTTATGAATAACCACACCTTTTGTAATGTTTAGTAAGTTTATTTCCCTTATAATAACAATGCTAAAGTCATGTAGAATAATCTCAAAATCAAATGAAACACATATAAGAACACAACTGGTTGTCCAAAGCAGTGGAAGAAACGCAATCTAATCAAAGCTTGAATTACAACACATTCTAAGGTTACAGTGCATATCAATAGCAGAGACAGCGGCAACAAAGTAATAACGTACATAGAATTCAGCAAGATAACTCGTCAAACATTAGTCCCTGTAATTGGTCAGTCATTATGTGAATGCCCTCATCTAACCTCAGATTGGCATCAGCATGTTGGCCTTCATGCAAAACAATTTAGAAACACAAATTTAGAAAAAAACATATAGCTATGGATCTATCAGAACAGCACAGTTGGTAACTAGAAAGAAAAGGCATAAAACGCATAACAGTCACATTGTCATAGCTACCTATCCACAGTATGGGTCGGCAAGCAGAATCAGTCTTCGTCCTCAGGTCATCAATCGATCATCAAAGCATCAGGCTCTCAGTCAGAGAGTATGAGCCTAATGGCAGAATCTCAAACCTCTCCTCCAAAGTCTTTTCTTCTCCCAAAGTCACTCTAGATCTGCCTAATTGTCCTCTGTCGCGTTGTTACATCAAAGTCACCTAAACTATCCCCTAATTCCCTATTGTTCAGTTAATCGTACGTTCATGCACTACCCAATAATATTTCTATACCTAATCTATGAATTCCAATATTTCGCTCCTTTCATGAAGTTTAATGGGCCACTTTACGATGTCCTCGTCATCCGGCTCATCAGGTAACAATATTGTTACATCTTCAGCTCCAGTCAGTGTCTTCATTGTTCACGTCCTGGGAAAGTACATCTCACACACATTACACACAAATAGTTACTCTAGCGGGAAAATCATCTCCTGTTAGTCGGTTCTCACGAAAAACTGCTGTTAAGCACTTTTAACAAGACAATGGACATTTCACAGTTTAGTTCACTCTGTCAGCATTTTATTTAACACTAAGAAATACAGCTTCTGCGTGAGGCCTGACAAACTAGGCCAAGACACTCACTAAGTTAAGGCCTACAATTATTAAGCTAAGGCATACATCATAACCCTAAATATGAAATATTACTACATTAATGTAATACATTTTCAATATTTCATTAGTATTAATCATTAATTAGTACACTTCGTGAACATTAGTGGCTATTCTTTGAGGTCACATTTCCTAAATGCGTGCATTGTTTCTCTACATTATTAATTTTCTACATAATTCAATTTCTCAAATTACATAAACACCCATTAATAATTTCTACTTAAAACACCTGCTCTAGCAATGGTTATTGTTGCTTCAAGATGGAAAAGGCAACTGAGAAGCTCGATTCGATTCAGGCATCTATTTATTGTCAATCATAGGGAGAATTGCAGGGATAAATACAGTCACTTCCAACCTGAAATCATTTGGTAACAACTCTGAAAGTGACAACACCAATGGGCTTGAGCAAATGGGGGAGTTAGAGGATGACAAAGATGTATATGGATGCTCTAATTCATTAGACAGTTTCCTGGATACATTTTAAACTGTTGACTGAACTAAAGGGCATTCCATCTGTGGAGCTGATACAAAAATACATATTACAATATCAAAGAGAAGTCCTTATTGAAAATTCCAAATGTCCCATCCCCAAGCAATTAGAAGAGGTGATCACTCTACCTGCCTACTAGGTCTTAACAGTTCTGGGGGCTGTTAGCACCGCTTTGACCAAATGGCAGACATATTAGCAAATCAGTTGTTGCTACTCTCTGATCAGGTTCTTTTATTTAAAAACACTAGCACTAAATTAAAAACTGTAGACGATAGCTATTGGCCAATTAATAAAAATTGAAGAAATGCTAACTACATTTTCACCTAGCTCTATTAACTTGTCATGCCTTGATGATATTGTTAATTATTACAACTACTTTGCTTGAAAATTAAAAATCAACTAAACGTGATTATGCTGCCGACATCAACCTGCTTAGAGGTACAAAAATGTGTCATTGGAAGCAAACCAGTATTGATACATTAGGATGAAAAGATAAATCAGCCAGGAATCAACATGCCCAGAATCAATAGCTGATTTACAGTCCGAAGATACATCACAACATACAGAGGAAAATTAAAATGATATAAAAACACCGGAAAAGGAAGAGCACATGGATATATTTATTCCATACATAAGTAAGAAAACATCAGTTAAAAAAGCTGACAAAACTAAACAAAACCTGACAGTAATATAAAGAAAAGTGCTACAGTACTGGCAACAATCCATAAGGAAATGAGAATCAGCAATTCTACCCAATCTTCAACCATCAAGATGAAAATAAATTAAATGAACTAATGTCAAGTCAAAATACTAATATTCTTGATAAGAATTGCAAAGTACCCAGTGAGTTAAGAGATGGTCACAAGAGCTCACCTTCAAACCACTCTAGGCCCTTAACCCAAAGTGGTGAGATATTAACTTATAGTGAAACACTCCAAAAAGCTCCACAGTTGCTACTAAGAAGGTTAAGACACAATCTCACCCAAGTATACCAAAAACCTTACCAAATGGACCAACAGTCACTCAACTCACTAACACGTTAGATGTTTCAAAGAATGTATCAGGGAGCTTTGCTTTGTTAACAAAGATGCTTTCAACCACAAAGCAAGCCCATCAGCTCTCTCTTGTGTATATAGATAGAAAAACTCAAAGCTTGTTAATAATCCATCTTGGACTAAACTACCTAATTATAACACTGACAGTCCCACTTCAAAAGTCTGACATAACATAAATAGTAAAACAAGCTCTTTGGAAAATAATGCTATTGAACTTGACCCATGAAAATGAGAGTCCTCATAACTTAGTTTAACAAAACAACAAATTTGAGAATGATTCATGCCCCCAGTACAAATCAGAAGAACTTCATGACGTCCTAAATTGCCAAAGTATTCTAAAACTACTAAGCTATTTTTCTAAATTAAACTGAATAAACTTCATAAACCTAACAAGCATATGTTTTCACCAAACTGAAAATCATAGTGGAGAAACAACTAGAAAACTCAGTGCAATGAAACTCAAACGTTTCACGAAAAGGCACCCAGAACTTCAAAGGGCTAGAATATCATATTTTAAACATGAATTTGAAAATCATAAGCAACATATTTTTGCCAGTTGATCAGTACATCTCCATGCCAACAATTCCAGAATTGTATAATAAATCTGAGCACTAACCACCACACCAGAATCAATAGGCTAAAAAAATGCACAACAGTTTCAATCTGCTTTTGTAATATTTCAGGATTGTATAGGTAGATATGTGTCATGTCCGCTTGAATATATTCTGGTACTTCTGAATTTGTGACCTCCAATCCTCCAAGTCTCTTGTTCCTCATTTATTCAGCCCCATTGTAATCAAAAGGTTTTCTTCTGCCATTGTGACTTTTTTCTCTCTTGTGGTCACCAGTGATCCAATGTTTTTTTTCATGGACGGCATTGTGGCTACTGGAAAGGGTCTCCCATATCTCTCCCAATTGTTGTAGAAGAGGAAGGACTCAAGGGTCCTGTATCCAGCCTTTGACATTGAGGTCCAATGGAACAAACTTGTTTACCGTTTTCAATGAACATCAAGTGAGCTGTATCCAGGAATCATAGAAAAATGTCCCCTTCCCCTTCTGTCTATCAAACTTTACAACCCATGAAATTCTCTTACTAAAGTTACACTGGGAAAATCAAGCGGAGGCTTAGTATCCTTTATTAACATCGAATTTAATAGGATGAATGTTTGAATTGAATTCAAATCAAATAATATATTATTAATCTAAACTGATTGTCATTTATTTCCAATGCCGTTAATAAAGAATAAAACAAAATATCACTCAATAGTAGAAGAACTCCATCTGGGTTTGAAAAAATATGTCAAGACATTCATCATTCTAACTGGTGCTTGAATCAGAACTTCTTACCCCACACTTTAAGAGGTGTTCTATCAGAAGACACCCCAGACACAGTTCATAATATCTAACTATGGTAAGTAACGTTTCTTGGAAGACATAAATCTCACAATCACAAAAGGAAGTACATTTTTAACCGTTTGCATGATTAGGGTATTGTGTGTTCAGTGGTAAACTTGCAAATGATCAATCAACAAAATGTACATTTGAAGGGCCAGATTTGGAAAGTACAAATACTATTCTTTCAACTATAATTCAAACTTCCTTAACTGCAAAAATGTTGAAATCATCCAATGGTTACATTTTAATCATGACCAACGTATTACTAGTATGACTCCAAATAACAACTGTATATCAACCATAAGTAATGTCAATAAAATGAAACAGAGAACTTGAGTCCAAGGTCCAACTGTTGCTAACAAAAGCTTTCTAGCATCAAGAAAAACAATTGACAGTGAAAAAAGAGCAAATTATAAAGAATGGCCACAAGGCAGGGAACTTTTGATTGCAGAAAGTATCACATTTTTTGCAACCAAATCAAATAATAAACATACGAATACCAATCACAAACAACACAACACATAATTGAAAAAGACATTTTCTGAAGGAAACCTGTTGTCTTCTAATAAAAAATCCCCATTCAAATAATATGAATGTGATAATCAGATAAGACAAAAGAAGCTTCAATAGAGAGATATGATAAAGTAAATACATTAAAAAAACAACAACATTTGGCTCAAACTAATGGAGGCAAAATAAGATACTACTATGCCTTTCTGGTCTTTGATAGGATATAGAACAGAGGCACACAGGATACCAGATGTCTGTTTTATCCTAAACGCTTGCCTGGATACTCCATAAAAAAACCTGTACAGGCGCAACATCATGAATCCAAATGCAAACATGCTTTTCTCCAAACCATTCTTCAAAATAACTCAGGGTGAAATGACCAGTTAAAATAGTCACCTGCCACAAGCCAACATTTTGCACCAATCAATCTAGTTAAGCTCAAAGAAGATAAAAGAAACTGACAATCAAATAGCTATTTGGGTATGTGAATTGATAACAAATTGTCTTGAAACAAACACATCCTTGCTAGGAAACAGAACTCAAACACAATGTCAAAATCAATCAAGTGGTTCATGAAACTCCAAGAGCAATTAGATTTCACTAAAAGAATTAAGCATGAAACGAATACTTCTGCTTCTTTACTCATCCAAAATAGTTACATTAGACAAAATATGTATGCAAAACATTAAAAACCCATTAAACCTGTGACCATCAGCTCCACATCTAAAACCAAAACTAGGACTAACTAGAACAACATTCATTACATCTCATATAACCGAAGTGATGAATTATGTTTGTAATTGCACCAAAGCAAACATGATCACACTAAAGCACTTAATCTGTGAAGAACTAAAAATGAACTCCCAAAAAAAACTTGAAACTAAATCTAGTACTTATTAATAAAGCAATGAAGGGACACAATTTATCTCAATTAGAAACACTGACTTCATTCATCTGCATCACAAGAAGAGTTGATAAAGAAAGTCCTGAAATGAAATAATGAAGAAAAAGATCTTTTGACCCTGACGGATTACATAAATACTCAGATTTAATATATGATTTCTTCTTACCTTCAAATCAGCAATATAGTGATTCATATTGAGTAACCATACAAAAATACAATATCTAAGATTTTAAAATTGTTTATATTCCACTGCATGAATTTATGAAAACATGCAATCCTATAAATAAAGGCGTGACTGGATGTCGATTGTGTGGTTACAAAAGTGAAACCTTGGATCACATTACTTGTCTCTGCCCTAAACTATTACCTAAAGGAAACCTAACTGTAGGCCTCCTTTAGAGAAGCAAATATCAGAACAATTGAGGAGGTGATTAACCATTGTTTTCTGACACAATGGCCTGCTTTTATCAGTAACTTAGTGACATTTCTAGATCTTGTTTACCTCATGTTTCAGAAAATAAGCCAATTGTACTATGAAAAAATGCTAACCATGTTGTAATCAATTTTAGGAAAAGATTCAATGAGCGGTTTTATTTGTTCTATATTTATTTAAATCCATGTGATTAATACAATAAAATGATTACCTACCTTTAAAGAAATTGTTTTGAGACAATCAGTTTCAGCACAATTTTGCTTACACTGGCTAAAGGTCTTCATGATTACAGACCAAATAATCTAGTTACACAATTCTGTGCAACCTTTTTTTAAAAAATGTATATAACATCCCTTAGTTTTTCCTTTTTCCCATTACACATAGATTTGTGTTCATATATTGTGACAGCCTTGGCAAGAAAATCAAATATCATACAAAATTCACACTCAAAGTACACCCACAGCAGAGCCAAACATATCTTCAAAGCTTTGATGGCAATGCTACTGGGCAATTACAGAGTTTATAGGATTAAACATCAGAAAGGTTACAACAATCTTACTTACTCAGCACTCAGGCAACCATAGCGACAATGATATAACAAGTTTTATCAATATACATGACTGAAAGGCTTTGTAACCTGAACAACAAGATCACCAAAATGCATCCTACACTCAGCATGAATTATTACTCAAATATACCAAACAACTACATAACTTTAATTTTCAATAAGTAAGACCAATTCCCAAAAAAACGCTACATTTTTACTGAAAAGTAAAGTGTTTTGTCCTATAAAAGCAGATTTTTATTTTTCGCCCATAAACATCAGCTTGTTATTTTCTTTAAGGGCTCACATGTACTACATTCACAAATACACAGGCTCTGCAGTTCATACCTATTTATCTTCAAATACTAGTGATGGTTATCAAAATGGATAATTGTTCCCCACCATTAGGGAGGGGACAGCTAGAATTATATCATAAACACCTACAGTATGTAAAGGATGGGAAACATTGTGTCAGGGTCATAAATAGGCATTGTATATCCACAACTTTAAAGTGTTCACATTACATCACAGTTGGCTCCCCTTTATGTCATAGAAAGCAAGAATGCTGTCAATAGGCCATCATTTTGGCAGGGATAGCCACAGGTTTGTAAAAAATGCATGTAATAATTGAATGGTATCTCCATTATACAAGACACTAAGGACATGCCAGAAACGCACACACTATTATAAGCATGGACTTATAGTATACAACATCCAGGTGGACATAGGAAGGGGAGCTATGGCAGTTCAAAGTGGACAAGGTACAGTGTGGGACACAAGAGGGACCATCAGGGGAGTCTCATTTCCTGAAGGTGGTCTTGGCAAGTGTCTCTGGCTTCTGTCTGGTTTGCAGGGAACGTTTGCGGGTGGTTCACCTTCTGCAGGGGGAGGGGTGCTGGTGACCTGTTGGTCCTGTGGCGGGGCATCCTGGCCACTAGCGGCAGCAGAAGTGGAGGGCTGTTCATATGACTGGCTAGTGGCAGGGGCCCGATGGTGTGCTATTGCCTCCCTCATGATGTTGGCCATGTCTGCCAGAACCCCTGCAATGGAGATCAGGGTGTTGTTAATGGCCTGCAAGTCCTCCCTGATCCCCTGATACTGCCCCTCCTGTAGCCACCGGTTCTCCTGCACTTTGACTAGGATCTGGCCCATCGTCTCCTGGGAATGTTGGTAGGCTCCCAGGATCTTGGAGAGTGCCTCCTGGAGAGTCGGTTCCCTGCTCTTGTCCTCCCCCTGGTGCACAACAGTACTCCCCGTGTCCCTGTTGGCCTGTGCCTCTGTCCCCTGAATGGTGTGCCCACTGCCACTGACCCCAGGTCCCTGATTGTCTTGTGTGCGAGGTGTGGCCTGGGGTCCCTGTAAAGGTGGGCACACTGCTGATTCACGTGTCCTGGGGACAGAGGTGTGGGTACGCTGGGTGGGTGGGTGCTGTGGTGTTGGTTCCTGATGGGGGAGGTTCTGTGGTACAGCATGCAAGGCAGGCCGTTGGGATTAGTGAGACGTGATGGTGGAATGTGTGGGATGTGGTAGAGTGATGGGAGTGAGAGTGAGGGTGTGTGATGGCATGCAGGTATGGGGGTGATAATTGTTTAAAGTTGACTTACCAGTGCCCAGTCCCCCGCCAACTCCGGCGAGTCCCTCAGGATGCAGTATTGCCAGTACCTGCTCCTCCCATGCTGAGTTTAGGGGGAGTAGGGGGGCGTCCACCTCCAGTCCTCTGGATGGTGAGCTGGTGTCTTGCTGCTATGGAATGTACCTTCCCCCATAGTTCATTCCACTTCTTCCTGTTGTCGTCCCTTGCTCTTGGCCATTGACTCCACGATTCCCTGCCATAGCTCCATCTTCCTTACTATTGATATCTGCTTCACCTGTGCTCCAAAGAGCTGTGGCTCTACCCTGATAATTTCCTCCACCATGACCCTTAACTCCTCCTCAGTGAAACGGTGGTGCCTTCGGGTGCCATGGTTGTTGTGTGATGTGTGTTGGTAAGGGAGTGTTGGACAATGTGGTGGGGTGTGTGATGTGGAATGCGTGAAGGTTGTATGGGTGTCAGTGGTGTGTGTGTGTCTAGTTGTCTCTGTGCTCTTCTTCTCAGTCTTGTGGTCTTGTGGTGGCAATAGTTGTTGTAAAGGGTTGTGGGAAATGTGGGTATGTGTTTTATAGTGGTGTGTGTGTGTGTGGTGTGTGTATGAGTGTTAGGTGTGTGTTTTTCGTATTGGCCAATTTAGTGTTGTTTTGTCTGTGGGTGTCCATTCTGAGCGTGAGGGTATGTACTGCCAATGGTTTACCACCGTTGAGTGTCTGCAGTGGTGATTTGTGGGTCAAAATGTGATGGACGTTGTTCTGTTGGCATAACGGTGTGTGTTTTGGAACCGCCAGTTTATCATTGACCTTTGGTCTGGCGTATTTGTGTATGTGGCTGTATTCTGTTGGACCTGTGTGTGTGTGTCATATTTTAGGGCCAGATGTAGCAACCCGTTTGCGAGTCGCAAACGGCGAAAATCGCCGTTTGCGACTCGCAAACGTGGGTTTGCAATTCAGAAATGCATATTGCGAGTCGTTACCGACTCGCAATATGCATTTCCGACTCGCAAATAGGAAGGGGTGTTCCCTTCTTATTTGCGAGTCGCATTGGGATGCAATACCATTTGCGACCGCATATGCGGTCGCAAATGGCATCGCAGTTACCATCCACTTCAAGTGGATGGTAACCCAATCGCAAATTGGAAGGGGTCCCCATGGGACCCCTTCCAGTTTGTGACTGGACCCAAAATATTTTTTCAGGGCAGGGAGTGGTCCAAGGGACCACTCCCTGCCCTGAAAAAAACCCGAAACTAAAGGTTTCGTTTTTTTTTAAGTGCAGCTCGTTTTCCCTTAAGGAAAACGGGCTACACTTCAAAAAAAAAAAAACTGCTTTATTTAAAAGCAGGTCGCTAACATGGAGGTCTGCTGACGTCAGCAGGCCTCCATGTTAGCGAGTGCCTATACTCGCAATGGGGCCGCAATTTGCGACCCACCTCATGAATATTCATGAGGTGGGTCATTGCGACCCCATTGCGAGTTGCAGTCGGTGTCTGAGACACCGTACTGCATGGCAATTTGCGACTTGCAAATTGCGAGTCGCAGGGACTCGCAATTTGCAAGTCGCAAATTGCTTTTTTGCTACATCTGGCCCATAGTGACCGGATATTCGCCAACACGGCAGTAGGTTGGCGGCCGTCAGCGCAGCGGTAGGTGGCATTTACCGCCAATGTCATAATGAGGGCCTTATTGTTTATTGTATTAGACTGATAGGCAGCTGCAGGTTAATTAGATGTTGGCCTCTGACATGAAGACTGAAATGATAGAATAGATTATTTTTACCAGGCCAACCAGACTGATCTTACATACTAGACCATGCAGCTGTGTAACTAATTGTTAAGAGTTGGAAATCCAAGACGTCTGTCTGCTCCCAGAGAACAATAATATGTGATTGTCCCATTTGGTATACGGGGAGTTTTCTAGAAATTTCTTTCTTGCTTTAATTATGTGTTCCATAGATTAGTTTGAAATTATATTACAACATGGTTTTCCTGTGTTCCTGTGTTCCTCAAAACCTGAAATTACACTCACAAAAATCTAGTATTGTTGACAATTCAACCCTCTAATGTGGTGTGTAGTTTCTATAAAACTTAGAGTTTTTCTGGGGACTGGAATGGAGCAACCTTGGGGTGGAAGAAAGACTAGGCATGTGTCTCCTTGACCCTGAGAAGGAATATTCCACCTTTTTCCAGGGAATAATAATCAAAGCTCGCTTGTTGATACCAGGGAACCCAGTAAGAGTGACCCCTTTCAAATGCACCTGGACAGGAAGCTGCTTATGAGATAGATTACTTATGAGCAGCAACTCACTCAGTAGGCGTACACCAAATTGAATGAAGTTAAACCTGTACCAAATCTCCTGTCTGAGGGCATCTACGAACTGATGAATGTGGCACACTTATATTGACAAGGACTCGCTTGGCCTTTCATGAAACTATTTTGATTTCTTCATCCTCTTATACATACAGTTTATGTCTGTCAATGGTGCATTGCATCACTTTCTGAACTTTGTATAAATGAAGCACTTTGTTTGTTAGAATTGATTATTGTGATTATAATTTCAGGAACTATATGTCATTCGTTAAGCATTTTACACCTATATGTTCCTATCCTTGACTTATTCTTTTGTATGCATTATCAGAGTGATTAAAGATACAACTACAAATATTCTATGAAACAGAACCACTATTGGTCATATGTCATAGAATAATTTGGCAGACTTTGCCTGACATCATGAAGAAAGACTTCTTCTCAACTAAGCTAATTTCCTCTGTCCGAGGGTTGGGCTTCATGCCCAAGTACTCATGCTTTTCCCCGTGAACCTTTAACTTGCTTCATCTGATGCTGACACTTTCCTCATAGAATTTACTCTTTTCACTTTGGACCATTTACTTGGAACAGTGAAGTTTCTTTATGGAACCTACTTGATTGATATTTTGCTTGCTATGTAGTTCTATTTTGCATATTTTTTGTTATTTTATATATATTTAGCACCTCATTACGAGGCTGGTGGTCTTGAGACTACCAGCCTTGCGGTGGTGGTCAGATCGCCACACTTCAGGTGGCCCAACTGCCACATTACGACCCTGGTGTTAAGACTGCCAGGGCACCACCACCACCACCAGTAACAAAGTTCCTGATGGGGTGGCGGTGGTTGAAGTCGTGGTCAGCCACGGTGGTGCTGAGTTCAGAGCTGCTATGCTGATCACAAATCCAGTTTCCACCAGTCCTTTCATAACGGGGACCCCGCCATGAAAAGGATGGTGGAAACCCAGTGCTGGGGCCACAGGTAGGCCCCTGCACTACACATGACCATGTCGTGGGCAGTGCAGGAGCCACCCTGTCCAGTGCACACTGTCTGCTATTGCAGCGATTGTGTATTCTGAGGGTGCTGGCAGCACCCTCTCTGTGATGACATTGCCCTTGGCTCTCATATGTTGCACAATTTCACTGGGCTGACTGGCAGAAACCTCTGATTTAAGCTAGCAGGCCACCTGTCTCATAATGAGGCCCTTGTTCTACAAGAGCATCTAAATGTGTATGCTCTCACAACATATTTTCAGTTTTGCTGATTGATCTACCTTGTAAACTGAACTAACAGGCTAATAAACCCCTATGGTTTGGACACCACCTTCCCTGCCTTTTTTGTGCAACCACATTGGTTTCCTGTACTAGAATTATGTTGCTGATGTTAGCTCCTTTCTTACACTTCAAGTCAACAATCAAAGGTCCACAGGACCAGTGAAGAGTCTTCTTTGATGATTTCACTAAGAGACTGAGATTCAAGGGTCACTATTCCATCAGATATATGTCAATAATGTACCCAAAATCTCGGGGATCTGCCATCATAATATTAGCCATAGCCAGAGTTTGGTTCAGAATGACCACCTTCAGTAAGGACGGTCGCTAGCATTCAAATACCACGCAATTAGTGCAATCAGTATACTACTTTCAATGCGCTCAGTATGCCCCTGCTGTAAGTATGGGCCTATAAGCAGGAAAGGCATGGACAGGTGAAAGCAGCCCGATTGACATCTTCTGCTTCTCCCACTCAAGTCACTACTTCTGGCTGACACTGACAGCAAGTCTTAGGGCCTGATTAAGATGTTGGAGGCTGTGTTACTCCATCACATTGGTGACGAATATCCTGTCCGCCAAAATATAAATCCCATTATATCCAATGAAATTTTTATTTTGGCAGAACGGATAACCGTCACCGTTGTGACAGAGTAAGTCGTCCCGCCAAGATCTCAATCAGACCCCAGGGGGCATGGCCTGGCCATGCTGCAAGATGGGGCTCTGCAGGCCTGGAGCATTAATCTGTCATTAATCCGAGCAAATAGGATTCCCGAGGTGCTTAACCTGCTGATGATTGTGCACTGGACTCCTGTGGGGGTTGTGGGCTGGCGCAGCGGGGCCGGCTCGGTGACAGGGGCCAAGCGTGGGTCCGATCGCACTGCTGTTGGTGGGGCCTCGTGGAGGCAGAACTAGGCCAGGTGCATGCCGGTGGTGGCAGAGAGCGGTTCTGGGGCTTTCGCCTGCCCCCACCGGACATCGGCAGGGGTTGGCGAGCTGGGGGAGGCGATGCCCCAGGACCTCCTGGAGCAGCTGGGCAGCGAGCGCCTGAAGATCTGCGCTGAAAATGAGGGTCGGTTTCAAGGTCCTGGCAGGTTGGTGTGAGGCAGCTGGAGGCATCGGGAACGTGCCGGAGAGAGGAGGGGCCCGGCGGGTGTCGGGCTGTCGGGTCCCTGCAGCTCCTGGTGTTTGATCTTGCTGTCGGACGGCTGGGGCGACCTCGGCCTGCGGGGCTTACCTGACCAGCACCAACCACTTATTGCTCTGTCCGGGGTGGCTGTGGAGGGGTGCCTAGGCAGAGAGAGGATGCTGTTCCCTACTGAGGACTGCGTATGCAAGCAGGTGAGGAGTTGGGGCCCCCGCGCCTCGGCGAGTGCTCGTGTGGCCATGACTACAGGATTGGATGGTGTGCAGGCTGCGGAGCCAGCGGCCCACCTTGCATGCTGTTTGTCAGCTTCCGGGTGGGCGGAGTCTGGCCTGGCGGTGCAGTGCCAACTGAGGGTGCCTGTGGCCAGACTGGGTGCCGGTGTTCTAAATCTGTACCAAGTGGCACCCCCACTGGGGGTTGCACCCGGTCACAATGGGGAAGATGGACCAAAAACAATCAAAGCTGACTTGTGAGGGCATAAAAAAGTGCAGCCAAGTGGGCAGATCGACAGACGAGCTACCTCAAAATGAGGACTCTCAGTTGCCCTCAGTCAAGGCCATGTTTCTGGATCTTAAGCACAGTCTGGCGACCATAGATACTTAGCTGGACCATTTAACTGATCGCATGGATCGTCTGAAAGATTGGGTGGATGATCACAACACCCGCCTAGTGCAGGCAGAATCTAGAGTTTCGGACTTGGAGGATGGTCTGAGCCAGGAGAGCGAACGACTTCTTCAAATGGAACGGGTGCTGGAGGTCATCTGGAATAAAAACAAGGACCGCAAAGCTCGATCGAGGTGCAACAACATCCGCATCTTAGGCCTTTCGGAATCGACAGACATGGGGCGTATGGAGGACTATGTAGAGGCTATGCTCCCTGCGCTCTTCTCTGGGGAGCTCTCTCCAGTGATGATGGTGGAGCGGGCGCACAGGTTGCTGGGTCTGCGGCTGCCGCCTGGGGCACCAGCGCGGCCTGTTATTGCGTGCTTGCTCAACTATAGAGATAGAGACACGGAGGCTAAATACTCCCTCACCATCCCGGCTAAGCTGCGTGTACAACATAAAGGTAAATAAAAAAAAAATTCGGATCTCAAACTGGCTGCAAAATTTACCAAAAGCGTTCCCAAAAAAATGACCCTGCTTGTTTGCCGGCAAATGAAGAGGCAGGGACTCACTTGAGTGACGATGACTGAGATTAGTTCCGCATGTGGGGATTCTGAGTTTGGACGGAGCCCATGGCCTTTTTGGGCCCATAAGTGAACTGCACCTCAGTGGTGACTGACCCGTTGAGTTTCGGACTACTTGGCAGATCCTGATAGCGATCTGACCCGAATTAGCCGACTTAGAGGCCCAGCTTGCTATTCTGGAGAAACAAAGGTCCAGCAGCCTTCTGGCTGAACTAAGAGAGAAGCTGTCACAATATGAGGAAGTGGCACTCCGTGAGGTTTGTTTCGTGGGAAGAGAAGCCAAGGCAAGGAGATATGGAGAGGGCGAGAGGGCAGGCAAAACGCTGTCTGCAATGCTTCAAAGGCCATGGGCGGGGAACTATGTTGAGTTGCTTGACTCGGCTACAGTACGCCATACTGGCACTGAGGGGGTCAGGCGGGTCTTGACTGATTTCTACTCTGCCTTATATGCTGAAACGCCAGGGCCGCACCCTGCGGCGTATACAGAATACTTTGAGGACATTAGCCTGCTCTGGCTCGAGAACTCGCACAGGCAGTACTTGGACATTCCGTTTTTGGTGGACAATGTCATTCAGGCTATACACAGTCTGCCGGGAGACAACGCCCCGGGGCTAGATGGACTGCCGTCAGCCTTATATAAGGAGTACGCAGATCTATTAGTGGCACATGTACTAGAGGTCTATGCAGAGGCGCTTGAGGGCAGGACTCTCCTGTCCTTGCTGCTTGAGGCCCTCATCGTCACAATTATGAAACCACGCAAGGATCCGTGCAGTTGCGATTCATATAGGTTATTATTGTTAATTAATATAGACAATAAGATACTAGAAAAACTGATTGCGACTAGGCTGCAGCCCCTACTCCCGTCTTTGGCGCTTCCGGATCAATCTTGGTTTGTGCCTGGTCGCTCAACCTTGTACAACCTCTGTACGTTTTTTGCAGTGTCCCAAATGATCGAGCCTGAAGAACGTGTGGGGGTGGTGTTCCTGGATGCCACCAAGTCATTTGACTCCCTCGTATGGCCGTATATGTTCGGTCTGTTAGCTGGGGTGGGGTTGAGTCCTAGGTTCATCCAATTAATCCACTTGTTGAATTAGGCTCCAACTGCTAGATTGAGAACTCACGGGATGGTTTAGGATCCCTTCCTGATAGCTAGAGGCACTCATCAAGGATGCCCCCTCTCGTCGCTGCTATTTGCAGTGGTGATGGAACCACTGGCAGCACGCTTGAGGTAACACCATAACCATAGAGGATTGGCATTGAAACAACAGCCAGTCCTGGTCTCTGTGTATGCGTATGATGTCGCGCTATGTGTTCATGACCCACAGCTACATCTTGATACACTGATAGATGAGATAGTACGGTTTGGCCAGATGTCTGGGTTTACGATTAACTGGTCTAAGTAAGTCGTTTTCCCCCTGTCGGCTGCAACAGTACAGTGCCGCTCCAAATACCCCCTTAGTTGGGCTGATGGACCGGTGCGATATCTGGGCATATGGCTTAGCAGTGAGGTGGACGAGTTGTGGTCAGCCAATTATGGCAAGGCCAATATGTGGCTGGTAGACAAAGTGGCAATATGGCGCTCCCTTCCGCTTTCGCTGACGGGCCTCATAGCCATAGCTAAGATGGCAGTTTTGCCCAAATTCCTTTATCTATTCGTTAACATACCTCTTGTCCTCAAGTCCAGCTTCTTGAAAAGGCTTAGATCTTTACTCATAGCTCTGCCCGGGGCCGGTGGACAGCCCAGAATCTCATGGGAAATGCTGACGCTACCGTTAGAGCTGGGCGGCTTAGCGGCCCCGGATCAGGAACTTCACTATAACTGTGCACAGGCCCACTTCCCGCAGTTTTGGTTGCACCCCATAAAATATTTACCACACCTGGCTCCGGAACACGATTCAGTCTGGCCTAATAGGCTGTCTGGGGTGATTTGTGGACCACCCAGACCTAGGTCGGGAGAGGCCGGTGCAGTGGCATGTACGGCGCGGGCTTGGAGGGTGCTCCTGAAGCATGCGGAGACTGGGTAGCTCTTTGTGTCCTCGATGCCGGTACAGGACATCGTAAAACCGCAGATATCGGAGGAAGGCCAGTTTTGTGAATGCTTGCGCAATCTGAATATGACTACCTTGGGGTCATTCATCTCCTCGGAAGCCGGACTTGGCGACTTGCACGATACTTTGCTATATCGTTTACTCTTCCTCAGACTCAAGGCTCTTTTGCGGGCAAGATGCCCCTGCTTCCCTGAGATGCCCCCAGTGGGCCACAGGTTGGATCTTATCTACAGATCGCCGCCCCTGCGCAGACTCATCACCTATATGTTTCCATGCAGACAACTGCACCCTCTGTCACGTCCAAGGCCAGAACTCATTGGGAAGCGGACGTGGGTGAGACTCTTCTGGATGATGTGTGGCAATATTGCTGTGCGCAAATGCATGAACTCTCCCCCAGTTACAGATTGCACCTAATACATTTTAAATTCCTGCACCACTTGTACTATACGCTGAGTCGACTAAGGAGAATGGGCGTCAGGTCAGATACTAGATGTGAAAGATGCTTAGCTCCGGAGGCGGACTTTCTGCACCTGGCATGAAACTGCGGGGCGCTGCAGGACTACTGGAGAAAGGCGCTGGGGGCAATTGGGGAGATGATCAGACTCAAAGTGTCCCGTTCCCCAAAGATTGCCCTCATAGGATATGTCAAGGAGGTACCCCCTGATCAAAGGAAACTGGTGGGGTTGCTATTGGTGCTGCCAAAGCGCAGGGTGGTGATGTGCTGGGGGAAGAAACAGATACGATGATGCAGGGAGTGGCTGAGTGACGCTGCGCACTGCCAGGAACAATTAATGGTCTACTGGGAATTGATGCTGGTAAACTCCTGGCCACGAGCATATGGACCACCCTACGATCTTTCCTTATGACCAGGCCATAATGAGTTCCACGCCTACTAACGCATAGTACCTGGTATGAGGTAGATGACGCCACCTTCTGGGGCGACGAGATGCCGCTAAGCTTCTTCGAATGAGATTTTATTGCTGTGCAGATCCCACCCCTCCCCCTCTTTTTCCCTCTCTGTTTACTGTCACTGATGCTATCTCATAAGACTGAGCTATTTAACCCCATTGTTTGATGTGTTGACCAAAGGTCCCCACCTTGTGGGGGTAGATAGCTTCAAAAAGAAAAGGGGGGGGGGGGGATTTTGGCTAAAAGCTGTTTGTACTGCATTGGCACAAGGCTTGCCGATTATATTTTTGACTGTTATGACGGTGAATATTCTGATTTGTTGTACTTTCTAGTAAATGCAATAAAAAAATAAAATAGAATAAAAATATCTCAATCAGGCCCTTTGTCTATAAAGCAATTTGCCTCTGCAAGGGTTCTGCAGCCCTGTTATTTCCATGCGCACTGTATGTGGAAGAAAGGGCTCAGTACCCCTCCAGTCCCTTGTAATGTGCACGTCAGAGACAAACATTAATTCAGATTCCTAATTTAACTGGTGCCTGTATGAGTGGTAACTGGAAAGTTGTAGGGCAGTTATGGGCCAATTGCCACTATGAAACTCGTCATTTTACACCTCTATGGTAATTGGCTAAATCTCACAGTACAACATGTTGTTTGTTATTTAATGTATATCAGCCATGCAGAAACAATCATAAAAATGATAATCTCACATGTACATAATGCTGAACACTCCAACTTTATCTTGCAGTGGTCTCACATAACTGAAGCAGACACTGCCCTCTACTAAACTCAATCACAAAAGTTAAAAGGTACACAGATAACTTCTTTCTACAAGAGTGAGAAAGTGGGCCTTAATGAATAGACATATGATGTTTAATGCTATTAAATACAAATTCTTTAGCCATCACTGCTTTAATCATAGCAGAAGCTGAGCTTGACTCATCACCATTGAAACACTAGCCTGGGTGCCATTGAGCCCACGCAAAACCGGTCAGACATTTAGGAATTACTTTTGATTTTATACTCAACATCACATCTCAAATTGGTGCAGTTGATAAGGGAGTGAACTTTTAATGCAGTTGATAAGAGAGTGATCTTTTAAGTGCATCTAATATGCAAAATCCTTCTACTGCAGTCAACCCCAGACTCAAGCTAACATGAGCTGTGGTCATGGTTTAACAAATCTATTGCATAGTTAATATTAGTCCACCAGGAAAATATCACCAAACCTCCAAGACAGCCAACTAGGAAGCCATGAAGAGCTACATCCAAGGACACATGGCCATGTCGAGATAGTCTTCAAAGCACTTCATTGGATCTTAGGGCCTGATTTAGAGTTTGGCAGATTGTGTTACTCTGTTACAAATGTGATTGATATTCCATCCGCCAAATTACGATTCCATTATATGCTATGGAAATTGTAATACGGCAGACGGAATATCTGTCATGTTTTTGATGGAGTAACCTGTCTGCTAAACTCTAGATCAGGCCCTTAGTCTTTTCATCAGCATGCTAAAGTGAGAAAGGTAACATATTTTTGCCCCAAAACAACGACATAAATTAATGAATAAATATGAAAAATAGTAAATGTTCACCAAGAACATGCTGCCCTGCTTGGGAATATGATTCTTTTCTGAAATACAATCAGGCTACTATTGTCCTAGAGGTCAGGCATTCTTCATAATACAAATAAATATACTGCATTCTGGAAATATATCTCCCAAAAGGCTTGCCTACCACTGACTCAAACCCCTTATTTTTACACTAAAGAAGAAGTTACATTTTATGACGGAAGCTCATCAGATGTTTTTTGTTAATTAACCCAAAGGATACTCAAGAGCTGATAAACTCATTAGGGGAGCGGATACAGGTTAGTGTAGAGTTACCAGTGGTTCTGGATCCCGACATGCCATTAACACGGGGTAGAGACAGCTGGATGAATCCAGGAGGTGGATGGAACAGACCGAAGAAGCCACCGGGGTAACCACTAATATAGGCACACAACCACAAGCAGATATCCGTGATGAAGGCACACACAACAAATGTGGCATGGTTGACGAACCCCTGAAACCCTATGACAAGAAAACTCACATCAGAAACAGCAAGGAGCTAAGTCTGGAAAATGGCCAGGCCACAGACGGCCAGGGAGGCGAGACGAGAAAGACGGAATGGGGTGGGGCGAGTATGGATTGGTCTAAAGATGGTGCTGAAAAGTTTTAATCATTAGCTGAAGACTCAGAGGCCACCAGTAGTGGCTGTAATCCAGGCAATGACGAAGGAAGCATTTCAACTGGCTCTGAGAGTCTATCATCAGATACAGGCCCAACTCCAACACCATTCCTGCCCCCACCCCCTCCATCAATGGAGCAATCAGATCACCAATGGTCTGAGTGAAGATTCACTGAGTGCCACCCGCAGATACATAAAGTGAGAACTCTATCTATGGTTTTTAGAGGTTTCCCTTCCAAGCATTGGGATGATGTTGCCATTGACATAATTGGACCATTACACTCTAAAGGTGGAACTAATTTTCTTCTGACATTGGTTGACCAATTTTTTAGATGGGCTGAGATTGGAGTTGTCAGTAGCATTGAATCGGGAAGAATCAAGAGTTTTTGAGTGAAGTATTTAAACGATAGGGATTACCCACAAGTATTTTAACGTACAGTGGTCCCCAGTTTGTGTCTTATATGATGCAGAATTATTTCAGAATGCATGGTATTGTTCACAGACGATGTTCTCTGTATCATCCCAAGGGGAATGGTACTATTGAAAGATTCAACAAAAGTGTTAAAGAATGCATACATTTGGAATTGAGTGCGGGAAGATGTTGGAAAGGAGATTTAAAAACGTTTCTAAAAGCATACAGATTTTCTAGGCATGTATCTACAGGGGAAGTTCCATTTGAGGTATTCAGAGGGAGGAAACCAAACACACTTTTGTCTTTTGGTTGGTTGCACTGGGGTAAAGAAGGAGTGTCGTGGAAGTTGAGGAGTGGGGGAAATGAGAGAGAGAAAAAAATTGTTGAGAAAAGGAAGGAATATTATGATTCTTGGAAAAGTACGAAAAGTATGCACTTTAATGTTGGAGACATGGTTTTGATAAAGAAACCAACAAGATGCAAGAGTGGTTCTAAGTTCATGGGTCCATTTAAAGTTGTTAAACTTTTCCACAGTGCTGTTAAAGTAGATGATGGAAGAGTTTGGAATCTCAACAGAGTTGTTGGTGTCACTAGGTAATTTACCATGTTTATTTTATCTGTTCCTATTGTATTATTACTATGTTTTGTTGTTTGTAGAAATAGGGAGATGTGTGGTATCCCTCGATTTATACAATGTATGGTACCTGGGATGGTTAGGTCACTGAGGGAAGGCAAGAGAACACTGAATAATGAAGAATGTAGAATGTTATGGAGGTGTATGGCAGTTGAGGGATTACAAGGAAGCTGTGATGGTGGATGGGCTGCTTTTGCATTAAAGAACCCACAAAGACTGTATTCAGAGCTTCTCTTCAGTACAATCCCAGGTCATATAGGCCTATCACATTAATAAATAGTGACACTAAGATATACTCTAAAAAATGTTTATCACATTTATCTCCTATTACTAGGAAACTAGAACCAACAAATAAACACAGTTTTGTTCCCAGGAGGGACACCTCTGATCACATTAGATGTGCTGTTTGATGCAACAAGCGTGGCAGAAAAACCTATGGCAGTGGTACTATTAGACGCTTAAAAGGCCTTTGATAGGGTTAATTGGGAGTATTTGTGAAAAGTTTTAGAGATGTGCGGACTCAGAGACAAGTTTGTGAAGGCAATTAGGGCTATTTATGGGCAACCCAATGCTCGTGTACAATTGATTGGAGGGCAATCTGACATCTCTTAAATTGGGTGGGGTACCAAACAAGG
Organism: Pleurodeles waltl; assembly: GCF_031143425.1. Classification (NCBI taxonomy): domain Eukaryota; kingdom Metazoa; phylum Chordata; class Amphibia; order Caudata; family Salamandridae; genus Pleurodeles; species Pleurodeles waltl. Next base: position 112,019,205 of record NC_090441.1, on the reverse strand, counting down.
GTGTCCATGCTCCCCGCTGTTGTTTGCACTGTACATCAATCTTTACCAGTTAATATGTATGGATGGGACACCAAGATACTTGCACACGCAGATGATATTGCGGTTATAACAGCAAACCCGGACGAAGCTTTAAGGTAAACAGAGAAGGTGACAAGCAATTTCAGTTACATTTCTGGGTATTTATTTATTGAATAAAGAGAAGACCCAACTGTTGGCTAACAAGTACACAACTACCATTGACACCCGTAGAGTGGACCATTCAGTATATCTAGGCATAGACATTAGCCCCAATGTGGGATAAATAGTCAATCTAAACTTAACGCCAATTTTAGGGAAAGCTAAACAAGACTTCAGTAGATGGACTAACTTGCATTTGTCTATAATGGGGCGATGTAATATGATTAAAATGATTTTTCTCCCCACGGTGCTGTGCCTGTTTCAGACAACCCCATTGGACTTTGAAAAGTACTGGTTTGTAGTAATGGATCAGCTAATAACAAGATTTATTTGGGCATATGGTAAGAGCAGAAGAGCTAGCAGATTTATGTCCCTACCTAGAGAGAAGGGGAATGGGCCTTGCCAAATCTTAAATTATATCAATTGGCAGCCGCCTTCCAATATATGTGCCCGCTTATGGCAAGCAAAGAAGATGTGGCAGTGGAGGGACATCGGCCAAATATTTACAAATTAATAATTGGGCCGATAGCTAATGGGGGATTGTTGACCTTGGTAGAACCCAGTTACTATAAGAAAGTATGGTTTAAGGTGCTAGAAGCCACTTTTAAATGCTGGAACCCCTGGCGGAAGAAAGCTGGACTCTGTAGATTTAATCAGTATACGCCAACCCATAATAATCGATTCCTACCAGAGATTTTTAAGGATCACTGCTTTGCAAAATGGAGCTCGCGGGGTGCAGTGGTTAGGAGATTTTTATGAGGGAACTTTGATAAGATCATTCAAGGACCTCCAGGAAAGATATGGGACGGAGCAGCTGGAATTCTCATGTACCTGCAAATAAGAGATTGTTAAAAAACTGTAAACTTCGCACTTGTATAGCCCACTACTCACCCGTGAGGGTCTCAAGGAACTGTATGCATACTGCTGTGGAACCCCTCCTGGCTTTTCCCTGTGAGGCATCCACTCCTGGACAGCCCCAGGGTGAAGCCAGGCATCCAAGTGCTGGGAGGGCCATTGTGGAGATTAAGCAAGCTATTACCCAGAGTTACAGAGTGGGACCCATTAATTAGATTAGGCACCCAGGCGAGAATTATCTGGTACAAGGGAATTGAGCCCTGGTCAGATCTATGCATCAGGGTCTGCCACTCTAACCATTGTGCTACACTTCTCCACCCTGGCAGGCTGGTTGGGTTTACTAAAAACCCACTCATGGAGATGGTACTAGGTGAGGCCCATCCCTCAATAAGCTCCCTGTATTTGGTACTCATATCAGAGCAACTTGATGACCTCGAGAAATATAATGGGAAGGCAGGCTAAATAGTGGGGGAACAAAATTTTACACATTCCTTGAATTGGATCTTCATTCTCATCAGCATTACAGGCACAGCATTATAAGATAATATATGACATATTTTACCCCAGCTAAAATAGTTAAATGGGGAGGACGGTGGGGATATGTTGTCCAAGGTATTCAGCATTCGAGGCAGATCTCATAAAAATGTTTGCTACCTGTAAAAAATTGGAACCTTTAAAAGGGAAGGTCAAAAGGTTTTTAAAGAGGTGATAAAATATGAGTTGGACATCATGCCGGATATGCTGTTTTTTTGAGTACTAGAAAAGGGAGGAGTGCCAGGACCTAAATATTTCATCTTTATGGTCATGGCTGTCTATTGAATCTGTGTCGCATCTGCATGGCTAGACCCACAACCTCCATCATTTCAGCAATTGCTGGGGTGACTCCTATCCGTATCTCACCTGGAGATAGCACTTTTCTAACGTAAGGAGAAGAAGACAAGACTTAAAGGGCAGGTTACCTGGAGGTGCTTCAGAGAGTGGGTTAGGTCTAGGTAATGGACTTGTGATTGTCACTTGTAAAATTGTACATATTTGATCTTTCTCTTTTTTGTTTTTTTCTCTTTATGTGTTATGCCATGAACCACTTTATTCTGAATTTATTGTATAGGTGCTGTACCAGATGAGAGCTTATCTCCTTTCCCGTGTTGGTAATGAATTATTCTCATTCATACATTTAATTAAAAAATAAAATTACAAAAAAAATGATAAGAGAAGACAATGAATTATAAACTACCTTGTGAAAGGCAACCAAATTTCATGTCAGTGCAGTGCCCAGGGAATACCTTCAAAAGAGCATGCAAGCTTACACAATGTTGCATAGGCATTTATGCTAGGAAAACTCATATTTGTTCTACAACCATGCCTCCCTTTGAAATGAAACCTTGTGGCCTGCTGAACTCGGACCCACTCATACACCAAAAGACCACACCTGCAACCTCAGCATCATCCTCGACGGCAGACTAACCATGAAACAACAGATGCACTCAGTGTCCTCTCCCTGCTTCCATACTCTCTGCATGCTCTGAAGAATCTTCAAATGGCTTCCCACAATCACAAGAAAAATGGTCACAAAAGCCCTAATCACCAGCTGCCTGGACTATGGACTATGGAATGCACTGTATGTATAGAATGCACTATATGTAGGAGCTACCACCGAACTCATGAGAACGCTCCAGAGGATTCAGAACTCAGCAGTCAGACTGATCTTCATTCTGGCCAAATGGACCCACATGACCCAACACCTGAGAAACATCCACTGGATGAAAAGATGTCAATTCAAACTACTCACACACGTTTACAAAGGCCTACATGACCAAAGACTAGCATACATGAACCACTTTCTGAACTTTCACCAACCATCCAGAAACCTTCGCTCCACCACCCTGGCACACACCTCTTGCATCTGCCGAAGCCTCTGTGGAGGCTGCTCCTTCTACCACTTTGCCTCCAAGTTATGAAGCGCCCTCCCTCTCCACCTCCGAACATCACTCTCACCAACAAACTTCAGGAAGAAACTCAAGTGCTGGCTGTTCAACTATGCCCACCAATCACAGTCCCTGGAGATCCTCAGAGGTGATAAGCTTTGCTTTACAAGTACTGGCTGATTGATTGATATTTGTAATAGCTTGAAAACAGCCAAAAAACATGAAACTCAACTCTGAGTCAATCTCAGTTCTCAAATTTCTGATTCTTGAAATGGGTCCACATGATTTGTCCTTATGCACATCAAGTTCGCTGGTCTCGCTGTATTCAGAAAACTCACTAATAGGTTGTGTACACAAGTTTGTCTTCAAACATTTGTACCATTAAGGTAAAACCAGAACAAATAGATTCTTCTTACCTACTGCCAGTGGCTAATTTATAAGCTAAACCACTCCAGTTTTCATAAGTAGCGAAGCAAATCTGCTTCTATGTTGAAATTGTGGTAGTTTTCTATGTTAAAAGTATTGCTGTTTTCAGGCGACGTAAAGCAACAGACAAATTAGCCTTCAATCCTTTTTAGTAAATCATATTGCATATTGATCTGTTTAATTGTTTTGAGTCAGTATACATTTTATAAAAGAGGATCCAAACAGATTCTTTTTGAAGGCAAGAAGTTTAATGGTACACTCGCTGATTCCTATTGAGAAAATCATGCAGGCCGAAAAGACGAAAGTGACAAATATTCACCTATATGTGAACATAAACTTTTGATACATGGTATGTCCATTTGTTTGAAATATTTAGTATTATAGCTTTTCAAACTTTGCTTTTTTCTGTGTTTTTCAAAAAGACTAACAATTACGTACACTCAATAGGATCAACTTCTGCCAGAGATGATGGAGTTATTTCCTTGACTTTGGTTACAGACAGCCAGCCTATTCATTTTAATTAAAGTACTTACTTGGTTGGTCGATAATCTGGGATCGATCTGTCCAATGAAATCTTCTCACTGAGGTAGGTGTTGTAGCCATATTTCTCATGTGGCCCTTTTGCTTTCTCTGCCTCGTCAGGGGAAAGTGTGGCTGGAAGTCCCCCTTTACCCCGACCACCGTATCCTTCAATGAGTCCCAAAGACTTTGATAGACCTTAGGGGAAAGGAAAATGCATTTATAAATTTGTAACCCAAACAAAAACCGATAAAAATAGTTAGTCTGAATTTATTTATAAAACGTACAGTTTTGAATCTGTACTGAAGCAAGTACATAGGCATTACATAAGAAGGTCATACATGTTTAGCATAGCAACATCCCATCAACCTGGTACATTTTCTTTTATAAAGCTTTTCATAGGATGCTTACTTCATTCTAAATTCGTTTCGTTAAATGTTAAGTACTAGAACACATTTCAAACTCCCATGGGACGTGTTCAGTAATCTCCCCAACATTGTGTCCAATAGCTATAGAAAGAATAATGTTCGAATTTGAATAGTGAAGTGATTTAAAGACTATCAATCTCTAGAGACAAAGAAATAAACTCTACTATATCAACATGTCGACTTCATATTCCAGCAGTAATAGGAAAATATATCTAGCAAAGTTCACAATAACAAAGCTTTTTGCATCTTCCTCTTTTTAACATGCACCATGATGAAATGCTCACTCTATCTGTGCAGTTGTTCGTGTATTACTCTTGAAACATCATCACATTGAAAAATATACATTTAGCCTTGGCAAATCATATCTGCTATACTACAACACGTATATCAACAGAGCATAGTATATGACATACTTGTATAATCATACCAAATAAATGGTTGATATGTTTATTGGACTTTACTTTCACGGAATCACACTACAAAACTGAAATACTTAATATTTCTACACATAAGCTGACATTTTATTTCACAGGACATGGTCCCGGAGGGTGAAAATTAAAGTTGAAAGTGGCATAAGGGGTCAGGGTGAAGGTACCCCGACCACAGGAGTGTGATATAGGTGTGTTTTAGGGCTAAATTATAGGTTTAATATATTTTGTGTCACAGCGTGTGATATTTGCAAAAATTCACACATTTTTGTGATTATGGAAACATTTGAAAGAAAAAACACACATTCATACACTAATTCATTCACTCATACATGCACTCAGAGGCTCAGGCACCCACTCAAACACTCATGCACCCACTCAATGGCTCACACACTCACTTTCAGACCCACTCAGACACTCACGCACCCACTCACACATCCACTGACAGAAACAGGCCCTGTGGCCAACCTGCCATGCGTGGCGCAGGGTTGAGTTGCTATAAGGCCTTGCAACCAACTCCCAGCTGTGCGTGGCAGGGGTTTGAATAACGTATCAAAATTACTTTACGCTAAAAAAAACATAGAAATTCACTGAATTTAACAAGGTTACAGGGACGTTATAGTTAGGTTCTGAATTTACTCCTACAAAACCATAGAAATTCAGGAGTTAAAGTTAGAGTTCTTTCAAATAACTATAACTCATGACCTAAGGTAACTATAACTTGCGCCTTCGCCAAGGTCAACCCCTATTCTAGGATGCCGATTAGCTTCTCGAGTACCAAGCAAACTGATTCTGCACAAAATGCAACTTTTAAAAGTTGCCTTTTCAATGTGCTCATCAAATTTACTCTTGCATGATTGAATTAGCTTTTAGCAAGTAAAAAGTTACTTTGAATTGTTTATGTACAATTGTCTAGGTAAGTTATGAAAATTGATTATATTCCTATGAGGCCTGTTGATGACAAACATTATTTAGCCTGCAAAGAGAGAATCAGCGTTTAGATAAAATTTCATTTGTGAACTGTGGGGGTATGCTTTTCCTTAATATTTACTATGTCCCACCTTTCTACATAAGGCACCCAGCCCCATGGGCTCACAAGGCACACTTTAGGAGGAACTTAGCTAATGTTTAATGTAAGGATTCTTATATAGAAAAAAAACACTTTTCCTGAACACTTCCATATTGTGGTTTTACAATGCAGCTAGCCAGAGCATAATAGTGTTATTTAAGGCCATACATTTCAGACTTTGGTTTGTGTAAATTCACACTGTGACATTTAGCTTCAATGCCACTTGTGCACTTCCTGTTCTAATTTACCAGGGCCTCACTGAAAAGTTAAATAAGGCAATGGAGTGTAACATATTTACATTTACATATTTACAGGGACACAGATTTTCAGTGTTGTTGTGTCCAGAGTGAGTCCTAATGTCATCTAAACCAAACAAGAAAAAGAAGGGGGCACTACAAAATAATTACCATGACAGATTGAAGAATGTGGATAATGGCTTTGAAAACTGCACAATGACAGAACAAAAAGCAATAGATGTGTTTAGAAAGTTGTTTAATTGTCAATCGCTTTGTAGTAGCACTCCTGTCTTTCACACTGTTCTTAAAAACAAGATGTGCTGGAATGAGATACAATTATGAATTGTGAGGAGGCCAAGATCTGAACATGCATTGTCAAGATTGCACTGCCAAAATTATAAAATAATTATGCAAATTATCTTTGTAGAAAATAAGCGGGATTGGCGTCACACTGCTATTTCTATAAATCAGCTGAATCAACACATTTTTTGTGGAACAGGCAAGTCTTAGTTTTAGCAGCTGTGATAAGGTAATATTTCAGGCATGGGGGTTACTTCAACAGGGTTATGACACGATGGAAGAGGAATTTCTGGCTTCTCAGTTTTAAACCAACCCATTTGTGCATATGGGGCTATTCATAAAGGAACATTTTCACATAAATAAATCTAATGTGTAAATTTACTATTACCCTTTGTAGTAAGTTGACTACTTTATTCATCATTTACAAACATGAATTTACAACACAATATAGACTCTGAAACCAGGGGATAGAGCAAAATGTATGAGTGTAAAGCAGTCACGACTCGCAGGTGCTAAAAGGGGAGGGGCAGCACGTGGCGGGGGATATATAAAAAAAAAAAACAACTGACGTGCTGCTGCCGCGCAGCCGCGCCACAGCTTCTTCTTCCTGGTCACAGGAGGCACAGGCTCCCAGACTGCCCTGCGGCCAATCCTAATGCTGCATGAAAGCAGCACAATGATTGGCCGGAGTGCCCAGCCAGGGCACTCCCAGGCAGACTGGGAGCCTGTGCCTGCCCTCTCCAGCACAGCAACACAGTGCTGGGCTAGAGAGAGCACAGTGTGCATGTGTGTTTGGCTGGCTCGAGTTGGCCAGCCAAAGACACTTGCACACTGAGGGAGTGCACGGTGCATTCCCCTCATGCCCATCATCCTCCGTAGCCCTGCCTCTTTAACAACAAAACGATAATAAACGTAGTTTGCATAATAAACAAAGGTTTGCAGCGGCTAATGCTGGCGGTGGTGCAACACTCCTCCGTCATAGCGGAGGAGCTGCCGCTGGTGTAAAGGTACTACTTGTAAGTTTTCACATGTCCACGAAGATCTCCGCCACTGCATAAAGAATAGGGAAAATAATTTATGCAGTAACAAAATAGTAATACAGTATAAATGTAACACAAAAAAATACCAAACATATTTAGAAACATACAGAAAATTGTAATAAATAAAATGACATAAAAACTACAAAAATCAAATAAGGGAGACCAGAGTTAGGAAATTCTAAAATCGAAAAATAAAAATAGTGCCAAACAACTATAAATATGAATGAACTTCAGTTATCTAATGCACTCAACTGGTGCTTTCATGCAAGGTACGGCCATCACAATAAAGCGTGGGTCAGACATGGAACCAGGTTTGACCCAATCAGAACTTTTACCTTTGCACTTTGTGTCTGAAATGGAAGTTTAGAATCCTCAGCTTGTCAAGGCAGCAGGCTGTGGCTAAAGAGGGCTCCATGACATCAGATAGCTGCTCGACAAGGTCCATAGGAACCCGTTGACTTTTGGTGGTAAAGTGCAGAGCAGGAGAAATTTGAATTTCGTACCCCAGGAAGGTCTCTCGCTGGCTGGATACTTTTGAAACCTTTGCTCAGTCAAGATATCTACCTTTAAACGTAGACTTTTTTTTTAAACTCGTATTTCTCCAGTGGGGCAAGTCTGCATAATGTAGCCGAAGAGGTCTCCATGATGCCAAATGCCTTCTTCGTTATGTTCAGCTGAATCAGATTTGCTGCTGGAGAAAATCTCTGGGCAGGAGCAACCTGAATGTTTGGTCCAGCGGCAACGCACCTTTGTTGGTTCACCTTGGCATATTGATCCTGGTCCTCTTGAGCATCTTGAAGCCAAACTGTTTCTCAGTCCCAACTTTCAAAAGAGGATAGGAGGAGTACACTTAAACACTAAAGTGTCCACAATGTTGTAGACAGCACTTAGGGGGTCAATACTCACTTCAGCAGAGGCTAGTAGTAGGGTCCAGGGCAGATCCAGTTGGAACCGGTTAGCTGGACAGTAGCTTGTTGTGTCCCTGTAGCTTGAACAAGAGGTTAGCCACCTCTTTGTCCTTGGTATAAGAGGAAGACCATGTTGGATCTCCTAGGCTCTTAGGTCAAAGGCAGCAGGTCCATTTCTCTTTTGTTCTTCCAGAAAGTTTTCTGAAGAGGCTACTGTTGTTGCCACATTTATGTCTGACACCAGGCTCTGGGTAGAAAACCTAGTTTTCTACCCAGAAAACTAGGGGAAATACCTAGTTTCTCCCTTTACAATAGGATAAAAGTTCCCAGGGGCAACCCTACCTAGGTTTGCAGTATGTCCTGGGTGCCCCACTGCAAACAATTCTGCAGTTCCCCTTCCTACCTAAAATTAAAATAGCAGAACCTTTCTTCCCTGTGCAGAGCTCCTTCACCCACTCGAGAGGTATGGCCATAAAAATGAGCTGCCCCTCCTCTGTGGTCAATCTAAGCCTGTTTTGGGGGAAGCTCCACTTCTGATGGGATTGTTACCTGCCTGACAGGGGAGAAAAAGGGAAGAGGGGGATAAAAACGGAAGAGGCAGGCCTAGGAGTTAACTACATCCAACTGTGACAGGGTCGGTCTCTTTGAAGATAATTATGTTACTCAGCTCAGCCCACAGACTATTCTGTCAAGTAAACAACAACACCACCTCACACTCAAGGCCTTTTGTTTCTGTTTTGGGAGCAAACTCACTATTTTGATGCCTGGGGACAGTTGGTGCTCATGTTAATGGACTACCAGAGGCTTTAGGTAGGGAAAAAGTAACTTTCTAAAAGTGTTTTTTCCTTGATAGTTATTATACAATTTATATTACCATTAGATTAGATTTGAAATAACTATTAAAAAGAGTCTTTCATTTATATTTTAGCTGCTTTCTGAGCAAAATTAGCATTATTAAATGTACTATTGTAATCCAGTTGTTTCCTATACAACAGCTATTAGAGTGAAAGTCAGTTTTGGGGCTTTTTCACTGCAAGGACATGTAACTTTTAAATGTCCTACTTTTAAGTACCATGCACCCTGCCTTACAATCAATATGGCCTACTTAAGGGTGGGATTTGGTACAGCATTTAATTATTGTTTGTCAGAATAAAGAAGTACAAAACAAAAGGGCAGTGTGGTTATATATATCTCAAAAGAAAAATAACCAAGTGCCATCCATTTCCTCACAGTGTCTAGAATAATGGTAATTACATAGGTCAGAGTAGCAAGCATATGCTCATTCTAAGAGATACACTATGTTCATTGAGAATACATGCATAGTAATAAAAGGGAATGGAACCATGGGAAAGCAGAACGTAGGAGGAAAAATTAGGGGTAAGGAAACACAGAAGATGGTCAGTGCCAGGGCTTGTAAGCGGGGCTGAAAGAAAGGAGTTCAGAACTTTAAAGGGGTAATCAGAAAAATCCATGATACAGACAGTGTAACTGGCAAAATGACTATGGGACACGTTGGTGTTCCTAAGGCATAAAAGGGTTGGGCAGGGGATGTCATGAAGAGGTGGTATTGACGCTTGCAAGGAAGAGCCCCATACCACCATGAATATGTGTAGTTTATCATTCATTTTATAGATATTTTGTTAATGTCTGACTACTCTGTGTCACTCATTTATTGCACATCTGCATAGTGGTCTGGCACCAATGGTAAAGTATGTACAGTTTTGGCGAGTGAGTTTGCCAGCCAATCGTGCTCATGCATCATCGCCTCAGAAAGGTCTGATACACCATGGAGAGTGGAGTGTCAGTGGGAAGGGGGAATTGGGAGGGAACCGTATTGGCAAAGGTGCCTCCACACATTCTCCCAGTATTTGACCAGGGATAGACAGGCCCAAAGAATATGATAGAGATCACAACAATCAGTACCACAATTCCAGCAACTGTCATGAGGCAAGAGTTTGCCTCTTTTGAGTTTCCAGGAGACCAGTAACAGGATTTTAAAGTATAGGAATTTCAGCCTGGCCTCCTTGAGAACTCTGTTCCATGATTGCCCAGTTTTCTGGTGAGTATGTCTTGCTTAAGAGGGCCTATCAGATGCATATGGTTGGGTCCAAGCTGGGATGGCACGGTGAGCAAATGAACGATAGATTAAACCCAGATCTGTGACTGGGGGGAGTGGTTGAAAAGTTTCAGCACTCTGTCCATCATCTTTTTGTGTTGCTAAAGAAAGCAGGTTTAGCCAGTAGTGATTGCGGAACCAGTCATATATCTGGAGGGAAAATATTCCAGACACATTTGTAGCTTGGACCTTCGCATACCAAAGTATTTTTCAATAACATTTCATTTTGAAAAATCAATTATTATTGTCTTTTTTATAACACTATTACTACACCCTCTCAACAAATGAGCTTACAAAAAATACACCCTGCATACATGAACTCACAGAACACTAGCAAATTTTGAATCTTCAAACAAATTCTTTTAATTTCTACTCATACTTAGAAACCAGTATTTAAATCATATTTTTCTTCAGTTTGAAATGTGCGTCTAAATCAACATTCAGTGCTAAATGAAAAACAACCTAAACACCATTCCTACAAGGTATGCAATAGTTGACTTTCTATCAAATGTACTCAAGTTATCGAAGCCAGCACATTGTAACCACAGATTCTGGGAGACAAAGAAAGCATAATAGACGAGGCAGAAAGGAGGGTGATATTTAGATGGTTGCCTAAGTAACAAGTGGGAATTAGAAGTAGTGCCACTAACCTCTGCATCTCCACAATTGGTGATAGGAGTTTTTGCTTCTGCAGAAGTGAAAATGGGCCGCCCCTCATCTACTCGTCTTCTGACAAATTCCACATTCAAATCACACCTCAACACCTAGGGGCATATTTATACTCTGTTTGCGCCAGATTTGCGTCATTATTTTTGACGCAAACCCCAGAGCAAAATTAACTCCATATTTATATTTTGATGCTATACCTGTCTAGCGTCAAAATATTGGAGTTAACGTAATTTTTTGCCTGGGGAAAACTACCTTGCGTCAATGAGATGCAAGGTAGGCATTCCTGGGCAAAACTTGACTCTAAGGCCTTTGTGCCTTATTTATCCTTCCGTGCAAAAATCACGCACGGGAAGAAGAGGGCCTTAAATAATGGCGCTAAGACTGCTTAGCGCCATTATTTAACACCTAGGTCAGGGCAGACGTTAGGGGACCTGTGGGCCATTTTCCATGGTCAGAGACCATGGAAACAGCCCACAGGTGCCCTTCCCTGCACTGGGGGACACCCCACCCACCCCCACCTACACCTGGAGGACACCTAAGGATGGGGGACCCATCCCAGGTAAGTCCAGGTAAGTATTTCGTTTTTTTAATTAAAAGTGCCATAGGTGGTCCTAACTTGGCCCCCCATACATGGCACAGTGCCCAATGGCCATGCCCAGGGACATCAGTCCCTTGGGCATGGCCATTGGGCAGGGGCGCATGACTCCTGTCTTTAATAAGACAAGAGTCATGTCCATGGATGTTGTGCATCAAAAAATGATGCTAGTCCGGTTAGAGTAATTTTTCTGACTCTAACCTGACTAGCACCATTCTTTAACGCACAACCTCCTGTTTTCCCTACGCCTCCCCGACCTGGTTGTTGTCATTTATTTTGACGCTAATCGGGCCTTACCACCAGCTAACATCATTCCTTAAATATGACGCCCGGCTGGCACCCAGGAATGGCGCTAGCCAGCTGTAAACATTTTGACGCAAACCTGCGCTAATGCAGGTTTGCATCAAAAAGTATAAATCAGGGCCCTAGTCACTGTGTTACTCACTACTGTGGGATCTCCTCAGGTAATAGTCCCTGGTGTCTTAAATTACCTTTTTCCCCAATTCCACTTCTGTTTTTGACTAGACACGACTGGACAACGCCTTCTGTCATCGCTTCTAATGAACCACAGAGAAAACACAACCCACCTCCCCTCTCATTGAACTCCAATGTAAGGAACCTGTATTGGCTGTGTACATTGTGTGGGCAGCGCATATGAGCTCAGGCCACTGCAGTCACATACATGATGGGGACACACTGATACATCATACATATTGTACACATACACAACTGTCATTTTGGTATCAGTATTCATTGACAAAGGAATGCTGGCACTACAATGATGGCACAATCACACTTGTCAAATGTGCCCATGTGTGTACATTGCACTTAGACCTGTACCGGTCATGTTGGGCTTCCAGTTGTGTATGTGAGTCAGTATGTGTATATGTGTGTGTGATTGGCTGGTTGAGGTAGAGGGAGCTACAGAGGATGATGTGGATGATGTATGTGTGCCACTTGCCTATGCCTTTGATGTTGTTGTGTATTTTGTGTTGATGTGTGCAATATTCAGGTGAGGGTCGTTGTGTGGCGGTTGTTGTCATGATGTGTGTAGTTGTGCTTGTGTGTGCGTGTGTTTGATTAGATGAGTGTGTAGTTGTGTTTATTGTTGTGGTTGAGTCATATGTGGGTGCATGTCAATAGTGTGTGTATGTTGTGTCATGGATGTAAGTTAATGTGTGTTTTTGGCATGTACGTGTTATGTTGTGGTGGAATGGCAATGGTTAAAAGCGTTTATGTGGTGTATTGTGTAGTGTGTTCTGCAGAAGGACACATATGGCTAAAGTACAGTGTGTGTGTGTGTGACTTACTAATAATGAAATGCACTGTTCCTAAATACTAATAGAAGGAAGGAAAACACACAGGGAGAGTGTAAGGTTAACCTATTAAATAGAGAATCCTATTCAATAGGAGCAAGAGTCCTCACACACCCAAATGGGTGTCATGCTTCATCATCGGACAAGCTCCTCGTCAGACTGGCGCTGCAATGTCTGACGGGCACCACCCTTTCGGGGGGCTCTTTGCCGGAGTTCTTTTATGATGATGCCTCACTATCCCATAGGTAAGTAAGGAGAGGAAGGAGAGCAAGAAAAATAATAAACCAAGCTAAAATTGGCTCATGACCTATCTGCAAGAATTTCTTTAATTGGTGCAGATAGCAGGCCAAGATTAAAACAATAATCTGGAGAACAGTGTCGATATGATGTCTGACTTTTCTCACATAAATGGGTGGTCAAAAACTATAAGACCCCCCTTAGAAATTGGGTCGACATGTTTCGCGTCTTTTCGGTCCACATAGGATCCACTGACGCTTCCTGAGGACCTAAATATGATGATGCTTCTCCACATACAAATACAAAAAATGATCTTGCCTATAACAACTACTAAGTGAATGCAAAAAATCAGTCAGTCACTTACATCAGTCCATTATGACCCACAGTGTCAATCCTCTTCGTCGCCCCTCCCAATTCGGGATAAGGCTTCATGGGATCACGCAGACCTTGGGCCTGGTCCAAGTGACAAGTAGTTGGTGGCCGGCCGTCGGGGTTGCTCCTACCCCTGGTCGCGCTCCCGAATTGACCTACGTCTATTCCATAGCCACTGCCATTGTCCGATGTCCATTGGGTCCAGAGACGACCTCCCTTCATTAGCAATCTGCTGCCAGCACACCGCCTGTAGGACTGTACTATGAAAATATGGTTGGTGAGAACCCACCAGCCTGACGGTTAGGAAGAGCACTCTATTGTGGCGTTCAGCAGCTCACCCGCAATACATCTAAATACGATGAGCTAAATACTGTCTTGACTTAACATAATCTGGGGTCTGTCGCCTTGGCAGATTGGCAGTAAAATCACCAAGATCTAAATCAGACCCAAAGTGAATGAATAAACACATAGCATCTTGTCCTTAAGTGGCTGCACTTCTGAGACTCAAAACCTGCATATGATCTCTCTTATACAGCATTGCTCTATGCAAGTACCTAATTTGACTAATTCTTACAGGGGCCCTGAAGATTTAGGCTACCTAGAAAGACTTATCAATTCGCATCTGGAGTTTAAAAGATATTTAAACAAAGGTTTTCTGATTCCAAGATCCAAGAGGGACTCTAGCTAATATCAGAACAAAGCTGTAAAAAATTGGGGTGTTGGATTGCTGAGGTGTGAGCGCTGGTCAAGCAGTAACCACAATTCTTGTCAGGGTAAGGAACAAGCAAACTCAAATTAACCTGTGCTCACCCTGTGGTAGCTAGGCACAAAACAGTCAGGCTTAACATGAAGGCAATGTGTAAAGTACTTGTGCAACACTTCAAACAGTAAAACACTGAAAGCACCACACAAAAGTATCCTACACAAAGATAGAAACTTAAAATAATAAATAAAAGAAGACCAACATGACAAAAATCCAATAAGTACCACTTTAGGTATGAATTTTAAAAGAATAAACTGTAAAGAGCCCTTAGAAGCCAAAAGCACCAACTAGGGATATCTGGTCCCACAGGCCCAGGATAACGTCAAAAGTTCAGGGCGGCCGCAATGGAGCACAGGCCAGCTATAGTGTCCCAGGTGGCCCTGCTGAACCAAACTACCATAAATCCAGGTTTCCGAGAGATGAGTCCATTCTGAACCCTGCAGTAGAGGGGATGTGCTGATTTTTTCCATGCAACAAAAGTGATGCATCAGTCCTGAGATGCAGTGATGCTGCAGTGCAATGCATCGATGTGAAGGACCCAGGCATTGGGGCTTATGATATAAAGGCTGGTGTTGAGGATACATTGGGCAATAGAGGAGGTACATCAATTTGCCAGAGGACAGAGGCAGCCATTCAGAATTTCTGCATCATTGTTGAGGCTGGTGTTGACGGGGATGTAAGGACCTTGTGCAGAGAAAAGCACTGCAGTGTCCATTCCGAAGGGGATGCACTGGTTCAAGATGTCAGGTACAGCAGTGATGCAAGTCAGGTTGACCCAATACGAACCCATGCAGTAGACATGATACATCAATTTTCTCTACATAACAGCGGTGATGCATTGGTTCTGCTTGTGCAGCAGAGGATGCGTTGTTTCCGTTGGAGTGAGCAACTTGGGACCAGGACTAGGTTGTCACCATTTGGCAGGACTGACTCACAGATGGTAGAGTCCAAGTGCAGGAGTGGTGTGGTTGGAAGTCTGTTATGTCTCTGGGACTTCAAATCAGGGAACTAACGGTTAGGTTTTTATTAGGGGAAGCAGGGTTGGTGCCCGAGTGTAGACGACATACTTTAGTTCTACAGGTAAATATGACATCTTGTTATTACGAATCTGTAACAGATACATAGGAGCGAACAATGTAGCAAAAAGGAGAAAGTGGCTAATTGGGCATAATTTTTGCCATTTTAGAGAAATAATATAAGAAGTTACATACATGCGTAACATAAAGCTGCATGGCTAATGAAGACAGTTTCATATCTTTTTCTCTTAACAGGATTATTATTTTGCTGACCTATTATGGCATCAATAAGGGGGAATTATCAGCATGGTGTTTCGGAAAGTCACCAAACCCTTCCAAAATACAGATGCTATTAATTAAGATTCTATACAGCGACTTATTTATCAGAGGACCAAGAGTTTGATAGGTAGGCTTGAACATTTATGTTATAGAACGTATAGAAGTAGTGTCCCAGTTAAAGTAATGGATATACCCTTGTTTACTGATCTAGAATAGTTACAGGATGTTACAGCAGAAGGTTTTGACAGCCTGGCCAGGAGATGCGATAGCTATATTATGAACACATATCACAAATATTCACTTTAATGGCTTATAAAACACACCATGGGCCTGAGGAAACTTGCCATCAATATTTTGTATGGCAGGTTTGTATAGCGTGGATTACTAATGACACAAATATTGAAAGTATAAAAGTTGTGGTTAAAGGCTTTTTGTGAGGTATCATGTGAATGTGGGGCTATTAACTCCACCTTAAAAGTTGTTTATGATATGTAAGGGGAACACTTACCTTATTGAATATTGTAATATTTTGGCTTGTTATAGACATATCATAATAGTGTATGGCTCCTAAGGTAGATGTTATGATTGCATATGTGACAACTATCAAGTATTTGGAGTACATTAGAACAATATTAGATGTGGCATTTCCTAAAGAAGGCATTTTCGCTGAAATGCGTGTTGAAGAAAAACGAGTCCACAAGTTTCGGTTAAATGTGTTCTATTGCATGCAGAAGATTCAGGATTTATAAAGACAGAGAATAACATAGCTGCAGTGTTATCTTAGAATTGTTCTTGAAATCACAGCTCTTGTTCTGAGATGCATGATTGCAAGTATAAGAAAACTATATTGTGAAAGCACAGATTAATATGCTGAAAAAGTCTTAGATCATGTGTTTTGATATAATGATATACAGTTGGAGATTATCAGGAAACAAAGTACATCATCTCTAAATATTATGATAACAGTGGCACAAGGATATATTGATGGGATTTTAACATACGAGATAGGCATGGAGTGATTGTGGTATGCATGTTTGAAAGGGATTTTTTTAGATATCTGAATAAGCAAAGTAATTATACAATTAGCAAGTTTTATACATTTGAGATTATATTTTTGCACAATAATATGGTGTGATTAATAACATTTGAATTTATTTTGCACTACTGTAGTAGCCATACAGTTTCTTATAGACATTGAACATACATTATACTCTCTTGGGTTTCTGGGGGTTCTTTATTAATTCATTTTGATTAATTTTAACTTCAAATCAATAGGCCATCCAACAAGCCCTTGGAAGCACTCTGGGATCTGGGCTGGAGAGAATCAGGTCAAGTCCATCTCACTCCCAGGCTAGACATAGGTTGGAAC
Organism: Pleurodeles waltl; assembly: GCF_031143425.1. Classification (NCBI taxonomy): domain Eukaryota; kingdom Metazoa; phylum Chordata; class Amphibia; order Caudata; family Salamandridae; genus Pleurodeles; species Pleurodeles waltl. Next base: position 112,002,162 of record NC_090441.1, on the reverse strand, counting down.
AGATCAGCACAGCAAAGTAGGAGTCTACCAAAAAGCAGTCCAGCTGAGTGGCAGGCCTTCAGCAGAACAGGAGTCCTTCTTCCTGGCAGAGTATCCACTCCACCAGTACAGAAGTGTTCGGAAGTGGTGATACCAAAGATCCATTACCTATACTCAGTTGGGCTTTTGAAGTTGAGGAGACTTCAAAGACATGCTTTTGGAGTTCACATAGTCCTTGCCCTTTCAACCCTGGCTCCAGACTCACTATAGAGGGTTTTGCATCCCTTAGTGTGTGGCTAGGACATGGACTATTCAGGTGTAAGTGAGGCTGTACCCAGCCCCTCTCTCCCATCCTGCCAAAGATAGCCCATCAACTCACACATAAGAAACCACTCTGTGTGGCTGTTTACGGGGAATACACAAAGCCCATCTGTCCCCCACCCTAGACATGTAATCAGAGACAGGCAGCAGGCACAAATTGGCTAAGACACGAAAATGGCAACTTTTTAAAAGTGGCATTTTCAGCATTGCAATTTAAAATCCTACTTCACCATAAATTGTGATTTGAAATTGTAATTCCAGAGACCCCAAACTCGAAATGTCTATTTCTTCTAGATTGTGAATTACACTTATAAAATGTAATAGGTTAATCCCAGTGTTAACCTGTGGGAGAGATGAGCCTCTTAAATTAATTTTTCATCACCAGGACATGTAAAACTTAAAAGTGCATAGCTATTTTTAAAAAATAGACTGACACCTGCCCTTGGTGAGGTGTAGAGCCTACATTAAGGGTCACTTATGTGTATTTAAAAAGAAGGTTTAGGCCAGGAAACAATTATACTTTTCCGGGTCAAAATGGCAGTTCCAAAGTGCATACACAGGGTCTGCACTGGCAGGCCTGGGACATGTTTAAAAGGCTACTTAAGTAGGTGGCACAGTCAGTGCTGCAGGCCCACTAGTAGTGGGCCATGGACACATGTAGTGCAGTTTTCTAGCGACTTATAAGTAAATTAAATATTCCAATTAGGTATATGCCATTCTTTAAGGAGGGAGCACATGCACTTTAGCACTGCTTAGCAGTAGTAAAGTGCCCAGAGTCTTAAAGCCAAAAAAACAAATTCAGCAAAATAAAAAGGGGAGAGGAAGTTTGGGGATGATCCTGCAGAAAAAGCCATTTCCAATAAAAGCACTCTGCTTTTCCAAAAGTAAAGGCCTGGGTGCATCAGATTTGTTTCTATAGAAACAGCACCAATATAGAAGTCCAGCTATTTGGAAGCCAGGAGGTCCTTGAAAGTGCCTACTTGCAGGCATTGCCTTTTTCAGACAGAGAATTTAGCATAAAGAAATAGTAGAACTCCTGGCTTCTTTGCTGAACCAACAGATCACTTCTTTGGCTACATGTCAGGGACAGACTCTATTTTAAACTGGATTGTTGTATTTTTATTGTGTGAATGATCTCGCACCACAAGATTGCTCTTTTCAAATTCCTTGTCACCTAGGGTATGCATCTAAATTTCTGGTTTAACATAAAACACACATATTGTAATATAACCTAAAAGTAGAATGAACATCATGGGGATAGATAGCAAGATAGATAGATAGATAGATAGATAGATAGATAGATAGATAGATAGATAGATAGAAAGATAGATAGATAGATAGATAGATATTACTGCATTTTATACTCAGAAGCTACACTCACCCTAAGACTCCTGGAATAGACATTTCACATTACCTAGAAAGGACTAACTCAAAAACAAGTCACACAAATCTTTGAACATTATTTATTATAATGTTGGGGAGAAAGGTAGATGGCATCTCTACATTGGTTGAAAGCGGTGGATAAGCTCACGTTTACATGCCTCTGTCTGGAACATAAGGCCAGGCTCTGTGCCTTGGTACCAGTCAACATCCCTGATATACCTTTGTAAAAAATTGTTGTCCAGGGGTTTTTATTTTTGATTTGTGTTTTTGTGTCATTAGAGAAATAATTTAGCTTGGGTAGACATTGCTAATCTGGGCCGATTTGTCTCGGGATGACATTTTTTAAAATGACGGATGTGTTGCAGTGATGATGTAATATTTCAGGAACCATGAGACCTATATACTTTATTTTGGTGTGAAGTAGTCTTATAGAGACAGACAATAGCTCCTCAGAGCAACACTTCAGCCCTTTTCCAAATGGCGGCTATATAATATTAGTTTTTAATCCTTTTATGTATACATCAAACAATGTTTATGATCTGAATATGTAGAAGCGTTTATCACTCCTGTTTTAGATACATTTTCATAGATCACGTTATTTATTTGTTTCGGCAATCACTTGTGATACATTTGCAGAATGTTGAAAATTTGAAAAGAGCATATTGACAGGGACATCTTTTTGTAGCACAGGTTTTGCAAGTCCATATAAGTGTACATTCTGTGGGTGGAGGGTTTAGACATTTCATAGGTTTTAGCACCCCATCAATATATTCCAAACCAAATTCACACTGATCTTTCTGTATACATGCATTATCCAAAACATTACACATCTTCTGATCAAGTAGAACGCTCCTTTAATCTGTTAATGCACAGAATATGATATCGGTGGAAGGTCATTTAGTGGGACTGATCTCTTGAACTCACTGTACTGAAGATAGCCAAATGTGTGACAGTTAGAACTCATTTTCCAAACATGCACAAGGTATGTTTCTACATCTTCAAAGTCACATTCAGCTTCTGTCCCAGCAAAACCTTTTATAAACTTCACCGGTTCAGCAGTTAGAGCCCCAAGCTTTGTTCCAATTCTGCTCATCGTGTCATCACCCGTAAGAATATGTGCCTTGATAAGAACACTGCCCATATCTGGGCCACGTTTTTTGTATATAATCTGAAGTGGAATTAAGTGTCTTTTCTCACCTTTTCCAGAACGTATCCATAACTTTGACAATCCTTGACTTATGAACATTACAACAAATCTAAGGAGCACAATAATAACATCTGTGTCATTTGACAGTACAATGACTTGGTTGGATCCATTTTGAACAGCCCACTCAACATGTTGCACAACATGAAGTTTAGCTTCCTCCAATTTGCTGTTAAGTTCTTGAACAGTTTGACCGTACCTTTTGCATATATCTCTGCAGGCACCAACTCCTCATTGACAAGCATTCCATTTGCAATAATTGGAAATTCAGTGTTTAGTGAAGCATCAGGAATGTTTTGACAAGTTAATATCTCCAAGTTCATTTTATTCAATGTTGATGGCTAGAATTATATCAAGTTGCACAGGTATAGGTGTCGATTTTGTGATGCAGGCAAGGTAATTTGTTCCATTTGTAGACATTTGTCTGATTCTCTCACATTCTTTGACAGATAGTTCAAGATAACGGTCAGTGATAATGTGCAATTCTTGCAACGTGCACACTGACTTTGATATATGTAGAACAGTCTGAACAACCTCTACAAAGATTAGCATGGATGAAATCATGACCATTCGCAATTGTGACATATAGTCCAGAACAGCAGCAGTTTTCAATGAGGACACCTTTTTTAATTGAAAGTCTTTAGGTGAAAGCTTGTATGAGTTTGTGCTTCATTGGTTTGGGTGCAGCACCTCCATCAAGTAATGTGTTTGCTGGAAGAAGATCATGCAACAGAATGTTCTTGAGGAATTCACCCCTTTCTTTAACTACATCCATCCCTTTATGTGCTTGCAAAAGTTGTGTTTTTGAAACCTGTTTTTCAGTGGATGGTTGTACGAAACTCTTGCTATGGCAATTAAAGCGTGGACGTTTAGCTTTAGTGATTAAGTCAAACAGCTTTTTCTCTTTTAATACAAATCTCTCCTGCTTCAGTTCTGCGTACAGTTTTTATCTATGTTCCAGGACATCTAGTAGACCTGCCTTTATATTATTATCCACATATTGTTTGGTCACAAAGTTGTGAAGTCGTACAGGCTCAGTCATTTCAAAGGGATTTCCTTGCTGATTCTTGAAATTAAGAAGGCTGTTAGCATGTTTATTAAAATGTTCCCCTGTCTTTCCCACAAATTCATGGTGAGGAACAGTTTCACAATGGTCCATTGATTTTGAGTTTGTCATCTCTCTGAAAACATTGCAAATAGAAAAGAATTTATAGTAAGCTAACTGCAATTGAGAAACATATTCACTTTCTCGTGTCTGACCAACTATTCCCTTGGAGTTCTTCTGTGATCTCTGGATCGTTTGTTCCAATATCATATCTGGAGCCACAACATTGAAGATTCCCTCTCTATCTTTCACCACAAAAAGTCTTTGGACTAATTTTCTGTAGAGGTATGTTTTTTTCACTTCTAGTTTCGTCATTCTTTCCAAATCCCAGGACACATATCTTATGTAGTTTATGCAGTCGATTTTTTGAAACACAGTAATAAATTTGAAATTCCCAATCACCTTCCTGATCAGCATGTACCAAATTTTGCACAAGAACTATCACGTGTAAAACATTTCCCCAGTGCTTGCAAAGTTCTAATTTTTCTTCACATTCTTTGACAAACTCTACGAACTTGGTTTTCAGGTTTTCTGATTTTGAACTGAATGTATTGAACATTGCCTGGCTTTGCATTATGTCTTTTGAATGAAGTGCACAGTGTGCCTTGTTCACTTTTGAGATAAGATTTGCAAAACCTAGGGGCAGATTTATGGAAAGTGGAGCTGCACTGAGTACAGCGCCACTTTCCCTGCGCCGCTTAACACCCCCCTACTGGCACCATTTGAGCGCAGTATTTAAAATACAGTGCACCGTGGCACAGGGTAGGGGGCAATAGCGTCATTTCTCATGACGCTATTCATGTACTCTACAGGAGTAGCGCCAAAATAATGACGCTACTCCTGCAGAGTACATAGGGTCATATTCTACAGAAGGGAAGCCTCCTTTTAACGCCTGCTCTTGAGCAGCCATTAAAAGTGCCGTAAAAAATGATGCAAGGAAATCTCAAAGATTTCCTTATGCCATTTTTCTGCATCCCCTAACGTGAGAACGCCCCCTTTGCATACATAAGGATTACAGAGTGGCGCAAAGCATGCATTGCGCCACCCTGTAAATATGGCACGTGATTTTGGCACATTAATGTAAAAAATAATGACAGTAATGTGGTGCAATGTGGTGCTAGGGCATTATAAATATGACCCCTAATTTGTCACTCTAGTTCCAGAAAACATTCCAACGCAATGTTTTTGGAGCCTTTGATATGATGAGCAGACTTGTAACAAACGAACATTGATATGCTCAATATTGACTGGTCAGTCTTGCTTCCAAAGATTTCAGTCTCAAATAGTGCATCATCTGTGCCAGATCCACTAAGATAACTTCCTTCACATCGCCGCAAAACCTTTGTCTTGTGGAAAATGCCCGTCCTTGGATGAATATCATCAAATTCTATTTGATTGCTCATAAAAACATCAGCTATAATATGAAAAAAACATTCATCGCAGACAATTGGCAGCATAGGATGGTCTTCAAGCTTAGCAAGCACATTTTGGAAATTATTTAGAGCTCTGTATACTGTTCCATAGTTTGTGACTGGAGATGATATTACTGGTAAAAATCCAACCTTCTTCAGTGGGATGGTATTCTGGGAGAAAACAGCATGAATTCCAGCACATGGAGGAACTGACTTTTCTTTATCCTTCAGACCACACCAAATAAGTGATATGGTAAATTCAGTTAAATCAGCTTTGTGGACCGCAGCATCAGGTAGAAGAAAGTCCATGTCCTCAGCTACTTTGAAACTTTCAGGTAGAGTGGGATGTGTTTATGGCTTGGAGTGTTTTTGCACACGTTGGCAAGGCAGTTGGGTTACAAGTTTGGAGCTTCATTTGTTTATGCCTACAGCTGACACAGTTTGTTTTCCAGCAGCTACTTCGCTGGTGAAGACTTGGAAGAGCACCATGACAGTATGTGTGCTGGATGATCCAGACTAAGAAGAGATGTCTTCAAAATCAAAAATATCAAGAGCAGCAATTGTAAATCTTTTCCTGGTAAAGTGACTTGGATGTGGTGTGCTGTCAGATTCACAAGATTTTACAGCATGAGCTGCTAACAAGTTCCTACTCCGTACTATGTCATTATAACTTGTTAAATACACCAGTCCTATTCATTGAAGTGATTAGCTTTCTACTTTTGCATTTGTCATAGATTGCATGGCCAGTCATCATGTGTAGCAGAGTTTTCTTTTAGTCGTGATGTAATTCAAAAAGCATGATTTGGAAAAGATAGTACATTTGCACTGCATAAGCCTTTTTTTTCAAGGGATTGTCTTCCACTTCTTCGCTGATATCTTCAAAACCATCATCAATGTTGTCTACTTCTGTTCTGAACTTAAGAACTTTAGTTTGGAACAGTTTTGCTTTACTGATAGTAAACGATGATGTAAAAAATGTTAAGACAACATCAGGCATTCTTGTTGACTCCCATATCTTGCGGAGCTCTGAGGCATCACAAAATTTGTCATCAAGTCCACAATCAAAATGTTTCAGGATATTTTCTTAGAATGGTTCCTGCTGATTTTACTGAATCCTGTGCTCTTATTTTGGCAACAAGAACTTCAGGAGTCAAACACCATAAGTGGGTCATTGTTTTTGATAGACTGCCAAAATGAATTCTGTCATTGTACATTTGTACAAGAAAATGTAAATATTAATTTAATTATTATGGATCAATCAATACAGTTTCATCAACGTTGACCATTATTTCTCAGATCTCACTAAGTGTGAACCCATAGCCAGCACTCAAGAGTGGCTTTAAACTTAATTTGCTCTTTCACAGAGTGCAAACTTAACTGAAGGCTGGCAGTTACTTTACTGCTGGGAGCTCATTGTACATTCCTATTTTTGAATGTATGCACACATTCAGTTCGAGTGGGCATAAAGATCTGTAGAAAATATATTCACCTCGCTATGTAGATCAGCCACTTAGCTGAAAACTTAATCTTGGAAAAAACTAGCTGCAGATAAAAAAATGTTTGCCTTTGAGGCTCACATACTCCGTACTTTGTTCTTTCATCAGTCACTTAGGCCCTTGTTCTGGCTAAACCGCAGATAACACATTGGCTGTCGTCGCTTTCTCAGAAGACTTTGGGCCACATTACAACTTTGGTGGTCCTAAAAGCGGACCACCAAAGCTGTGGGGAGGATCCTACCGACATACCAGTGGTGTCCCCCCCAAGTGTATTACAATGTTCCAGCTGACTGGAAGGAACAGTGCTACAATATTGGCCACAGCTTATTTAAGGGAGCCAAGGCCAATACTGTAGCAAACCAACACCATCGGAAAGCGTACTGTCTGCAGTGCAGACAGTGTGCATTCTGATGGTGATGGACAGGGCCCCCCTGCGGCCCCTAGCACTGGCTCTCTGCCTGCCTTTTTATGCGAGGTCCCCACCATGTAAAGGCTGGCAGAAAGTGGGGTTGTAATCAGCCAGGTGGTGCTGAGATCAACTCCAACTGCCGTCACTGCATCACGAACCATGTTTCCCATGGGAAGAGTGATCCCCTGGTGGGTCTGCCCGGCAGGATCGTAATGTGGCGGTCAGACCACCACAGTTATGGCAGTCCAACCATCACTGTGAGGCTGGCGTTCCTTGGACTGCCAGCCTCGTAATCAGGCCCTAAGATTCTTGTTGTGATTCACTGGTTACTGCTATTTTTTGACAGATGCTTTCCAGGTATTTTTCCATTGCATAAGACTTCTAGCACTTGTTGTTACAATGATAAAATATTTGATCCACTTCACCTATCAGTTTCAATCTTTTGTGAACTTCATCTTGTCATATTTCTGCAGCATCTCAAACTATCTTTCGCCCAGCCGCAGTTGATGTTAGCTTTTTTTTCAGATTAGTTTGGCATATAATACATATTTCTTTGTTGAAGGAGTCCTCAGACTTTGTAGTCAGCAACATTCTGTCAGGAGGTAGATATCCTCTGCTACCACATGCCTCACTCATGTTCACAATATTGAATCAACGGAAAACCTAAAACAAAAACAATATTAAAAATAAATTACCAATATGATGGCTAAAACACATCACTATAGAGCCGCCATTTTCGAAAATGGCAGAGGGGTTGCTTAGACGAGTTATTTTCTGTCTTTTAAAGTACTACTTGACTTCCAAAACCTATGTTTTTACACAAAAACAAAGTATATAGCTCTCATTGTTCCTAAAATATTACATCATCACTGCAACACATCGGCTATTTTTAAAAACGTGTCAAGATAAAATTGTCCCAGATTAGCAATGTCTTCCCAAGCTAAATTACTTCTCTGGTGATACAAAAACACAAATCAAAAATGAAAATCTCTGCACAACAATTTTTTGACAGAGGTATATCAAGGGCCCAGGATTAAATGGTCTGCTACAAATGTTTCATTTGAAACTAATCTTGATTGGTGCAGCAGGGGTGATTTTCAGCTCTATTTCAGAAACTACAGAATTTTACCCATTAGGGTAGGGAGCCCTCTCACCAAGGTTTTGTAGTTCCAAAAGACGAATAGGCATATAGCATGCTGTATAATTGTTCTACTTATCTACTCCCTTGAATTTATGCAATATTCCACACGCTATATTTTTCTAAGCAAGAATCCTTGTTTTATTGAAATTACTTTTTGGCAGATATAGATGGGAGATATAGCCTTCTGGTTCCCAATTATGGACAATTGCAATGCGGTTCAATACTAGTACAAAGGACATAATCCATTCCAGATGTTTAGCACACTCTCAGGTAAGAAATACATACATACTATTAATCTAAATCGAAGTCATTTACAAAGTGTATCTGAACATGAATCCTAACTCTGTGATGGGTCGGTTTATGAGTATTGTTATTTGTCACAGAATGTCCCAAAGTTTCATAAAAAACTACTCAAAACTGTGCTTTTAGAGCAACACCTGATACTCAGGTATATTGCATGACATTTTTCACACATGGGACATGGCTGGACATTCTCTTCACAAACTAGCCTATTGCTTACTACAAAATTATACAACATTGCTTAATGTGAAATTTCAAGAAAATTTAAGATTTGTTATGTACAGAGAAAATCAGAATTACATGAATTTCACGGGCACAACAAAAGTGTCACGATATAAGCTACACCTTGATTGCTGACTCTTTGACGGTGTTAAACATATACATTGCCATTGGAAACCACCACAATAAAAAATAAATTTAAAAAGTCATTTTCCAAAGCAACATCAAAAGGATAGTGGCACCGTGTATCTATAATGAGATTTTATTAGTTGAAACTGCATTGGAAAGCACATAAAACAACCAATTCTCTTTTTAAAAGATAACATGTTTTTCACCCATGAATCTATCAACTACCATGTGTCATCCTTGCCTTGTGCTACTGCTCTCAATATCATAACTGCTATCTAGTAATTGCAACAATGTGCATTTATATAGAGACAGCAGCCTATGGGGAAATTAACAGAACCACATTATCAGCACCGTTTACAGCTCAGTGCCCTGCATCAGTAAAACAGCTCATTTGACTGTCAATCAACTCCTTCAGGTCACAACTAATGAAGCTATTAGGGAAATGTCTTAGGGTTTGGTACTTAGGAAAGTAGGACAACAGAGTAGCTCTGTCAGGAAACATGTTCCACACATCTCAATTTTAAACTTGGTTAATTTTAATTTATGAATACGTCCACTGCATGTTGACTTCCCTTTACTCTGCTGGAGAGGGACACCACATCTGTGCATCAAGATAGAATTTCAATTTATAAACATGCCTACAATAATCTTACAGTGGGTCCTGAACCAATGTAATATTGAAGTTGGACAGAAGAAATAAAAGTGGCATTCTAGATAGCATGCTAGCTTAGAAAATCAATGTTTTCCCACATCCCTCGGATTTTAGAGTAAACTATGTATACGTAAAGTGGTCGTTCATTCCGAGGGACTTATTGATGATGAATCATAACGGTGTGCATTTGATCAGGATACAGCGTTAAGCCTGTTTTCATTGACTGCACTTTCTAAATCACTCAGTCAGCAGATCTAAACAGTTAGCAATGACTGCCTCCTTCTGTTTTAAAGATCTACTGTCTACATTAATGAGCTTAAGAAGGTGCAATTGCATAAAAAGAGGATGCACATCTTCATCATACATCCTCAGCTCTTTATTTTACTATTTTCCACGACCCAGGACTATTTGACTCCAGAAGGAAGAAGGGCTGAGTGGATCCACTGGTGTTTGAACCTGTGACCGCTGGACCAAACACAAATCCCTACAGTGGGTGCATTAGTCCATTGAGCCAAGGGAAACAGATTTATTTGCAAGCGTTATCCGCACCATGCTGCACATATCAGGGGTCTCTCACAATATTTTCTGATGAACAAGACAGGCACAAGCATAGCACCAAGAATTTCCCCCTGAAATTATCTTTTCAGTGTCTAAACTTTATAGATGGTGGGAACTAGCACTTATTTTTGAGAACTGAGACTCATTTTCATCATATTTCATCATTACACGCATCAATAGCAAGAGAGGAATGGCTGGGGAAGGGAGAAAGCAAGGGTTTTTAGTTCAGATGTTGCTTTGAGTCTGGAATGCAGCATATATTTGTATTGTGTAAAAACATTTAAAACCTTAAATCTGTATTATTATGTGGTAGAAAGGTAAATTCAAAACCGAACTTGCAATAATAGAGAAAATCTAAAGTGAAATGACCAGCAATGAAGCTACATTTGTATAACTTATAATGTTTGCGTTGGAAATGTCCATCGTTTGCATGATACCTCCCCCCCATGGTTTTGACACTATCTGCTTTGCTGCCTTTGGGTATCTTTACCCATGCTAATCAGGAATACAGTATATTTTCTTCCATATAGAATATATAAATATTGGCTTAACAATGACTTACATATTTAATTTTACTGTAAGTCCGTAGCATATGGCGCGGAAGTACACCCTAGACACAGAATGTTAAATACCACTTGTGGACTGCAGCACCTATTGTGCCATCCACTACAGTGGCTGTAAAAATATAGCTTCTGGCTCCACCCATGTAGCCTGATGACAGCAACTTGAACCCTACTACACATACCTGTCAACATTAGGGGTGTGCTAAATTGTTAAATTTGCTTTCTAGTAATTACTTGAAATTACAGCAAAATTGCACTTAATTACGCAAAATGCAAGTCCTTCATTTAACAGTATATTTTAGCTCAAAATACATCCTCCTGTCAACTTCAAACAAGGTCACCGTGAACAACAGCAGTTCATTTTCTTTTATTTCTGTAAACATTTTACTACAAATTGCACCATTCGCAGTACATTTTTACCACAAATGTTGCGTAATTGCACAACACTGCAAATTTGCATTTATTTTAGCTTCACCCTAGCATAGTCTAAATCCCCCTTTTGCTGGCTGGGAAAAACTGCTTTTAAACATTGAAAAAGTCATACTTAGGTACACCTTGATTTCCCAATGTAGGGTGCTGTTGGACCTGGACCTTTCTCTAGGGTCTTCCCCAAAATGTTTGCCTTCCTCCTTCTCTTTTTCTGACCTTATTTTGGCTTTGTTGGTTTTAGGACTTTGGACGCTGCTAACCAGTGCGAAAGTGCATGTGCTCTGCTTGAAACATGGCAACAATGGCTTATTGGTAATTGGCTTATTTAATTTACTAAAGCGCACTACCTGTGCCCAGGGCCTGTAAATGATATACTACTGGTGGGCCTGCAGCACTGATTGTGCCACCCACTTCAGTAGCCCTTTAAACATGACTCTGGCCTGCCATTGCAGAGGTTGTGTGCAGTTTTAACCTGCCATCTCAACCAGGCAAAGAAACCCTTTCGCAGCCCCAAACTTTCCTTTTTAATACATATGTCAACCCTAATGGTGGCCCTGGACAGTCCACGGGTAGGGTACAGCGTATTTAAAAAGTAGGACATGTACTTTTATGTTTTACATTTCCTATTAGTGAAAAACTCTTACATTTGTTTTTCACTACTGCAAGGCCTATCTCTACTATGGGATAACATTGAGATTGCCTTATTAATGTTTAAAAGTGTAATTTCCAATTGGGCAGAGATGGGACCCCCAAGTTTGGTGTCTCTGGAAACACAATTTAAAATCACAGCATATGGTGAAGTCTGATTTCAAATTGCAATTCTGAAAATGCCACTTTTAGAAAGTTGGTATTTTTGTTTCCTAGCCATTTGGTGCCTGCTGCCTGTTTCTGATTACATGTCTACGATGGGGGGGGGGGGCTGGGCTTTGTGTCCCTCCAGACAGACAGACAGACAGACAAAAAAGGAGCTTAGGTGTGACTGATGGGCCATCCACAGCCTGCTGGGCCATTCTGGACAGGATGGGTGGGAGGAGCTGACACACCTGAATGAGCTGTGTCCTGATCCCACACAAAGGGTTGCATAACTCCCTTTAGTGAGCCTGGAGCAGAAAGCACAGGGACTCTGTGCACTTCAAATTCTCTCTTTGAAAATTCCCCTACTTCAAAGGGCACAACTGGGTATAAGAACTGGGTCTCAGATATCATCAACTCTGTATACTTCTGGGCCTGTGGATACTCTGCAATGAAGAAGGACTGCTGTGCTGCTACAAGGATTGCTACTTTGCTGAACCACTGCTTTGGAAGAACTGCTTTTCTACTTGCTTTTCTGACCTGCTGTCTACTGCCCTCTTGACCTGGGGAAGAAGAATTGTACCTGCAACTTCATCTTGAACCCAGGATACCGGAGTGACTCCAAGGGCTTGTTGGCTTGCCTGCTGTTCTTCTGAAGTTTCAGGGATGCAAAAGACTTCCAACTCACAGCTCCTGGACACACTTTCAACCAGCTCCTGACCCCCAAGAGGTGCCTATCAGGTTCTTGGAAGTGGGTTTTGGGCTCCTGAATTCAAGCTTTTGGGCTCTTTGTGAACGCCAACAGGCCTGCTTACCATGAACAGTGCAGCTCACCCAAAGAATCAGCATGAGCCACCACAACTTTGTCTTGTCACACAGCAAGCATTGATCCTCATAACTGCAAGGTGCCAGTCTGCCCATCCACAGCGCTCACGGACCACCACCAGTGACACTCTTCTTGCTCCCACTGAACTTCTTCCCCGCAAATGGGACTCTTGGCTCAATTCTTGAGAAGGTCACACCTCAGCAGGACTTGCTTGAGACTGTATCCGACCCATGCTCCATCGCGGTCAGCCTGAAATTTTTTATTTAACCCAGTGCACTGAAATCAGATGACCCTAGTTGGCGCTTTGCTTTTAACCACTACATTTCAGTTTATTCTTTAAAAAATCACATCTCAACTTCTACTGATTGGATTTTTGTCAGTTTGGTCATAAAATTAAGCTCTGTTTGTCTAACCTGCTGTGGAGTCTTTTTGTGGTGCGTTCATTGCTTTAATGTTTGAAGTGTTGCACAAATACGTAACACATTGCCCCTTAAGTTAAGCATGCCTGCTCTGTGCCAAGCTACCAGAGGGAGAGCAAAGTTTAATTTAGGGTGTGTGGTGACTTACCCTGATTAGGATTGTGGTTCCTGCTTGGACAGAATGCACTCCTTTGGGAACCAGAAACCCAATTTCTAACAGGTGCATAATATTGCTGAGTGGAATGTGTATATGTTTCCCCAATGACTAGGCTCCAATTAACATTGTCACATGTCAGGCAGCAAGTGCCACATAAAAAAACTAAAGTTATAGATTATACACTTTAATCTATGATCAAATAAATATCTTATCTAAGGGTAAAGTAAGATTTCTATTGAATAGATGGGAAGTTTAGGAACTTAGGGCCTGATTTAGAGTTTGATGGATGGGGTTTCTGCATCACAAATGTGATGGATACCCTGTCTGCCATATTACTATTCCATTAGAATGTTCTCTGTGTAAATGGTACTGTTGATCGGTTTATCCAAGATTGGCATATTTGATTTACTGGTAAGTCCCTAGTAAGGTGCACTAGAGGTGCCCAGGGCCTGTAAATCAAATGCTTCCAGTGGGCCTGCAGCACTGGTTGTGCCACCCACATAAATAGCCCTGTAATCATGTTTCAGACCTGCCACTGCAGTGTCTGTGTGTGCAGTTTTAAACTGTAAATTCAACTTGGCAAGTGCCCCCACTTGTCAGGCCTTACCCTTCCCTTTTCCTACATATACGACAACCCTAAGGTAGGCCTTAGGTAGCCCCATGGATAGGGTGCAGTGTATGGTTAAGGTAGGACATATACTAATGTGTTTTATATGTCCTGACAGTGAAATATTGTCAAATTCGTTTTTCACTGTTGCAAGGCATATCTCTCTCACAGGTTAACCTGGGGGCTGCCTTTAAACATGATTAAAGCGTAGATTTCCCATGGGAGCAGATAGACATGTGGTGTTTGGGACCTCTGAACTCAAAATTTAAAAATACATCTTTTAGTAAAGTTGGTTTTGAGATTGTGTGTTTGAAAATGCCACTTTTAGAAAGTGGGCATTTTCTTGCTTGAACCATTTTTGTGACTCTGCATGTTTTTGGATTCTCTGTCTGGGTTAGTTTGACAGTTGGACTGTTTGCACCTCTCTCGAGGCGGTGACACAAAGGGGGCTGGGGTGTAGTCTGCATATTCTGATGAGCCATCTGTGCTAGGAGAGAGGGGAGGAGTGGTCACTAACACCTGAAAGGGCTGTGCCTGCCCTCACACAATGCAATCTCCATCCCCTGGTGTAGTCTGAGGCCTTGCCTCGGCAAGGTAGGATTTCACAAACAAGTGAGACTTTCCTTTGAAGTAAGCCTACTTCAAAGGCCAAAATGGGCATAAGAAGACTTTAGGCACTTCTTGGGCTAGATACTCTACTTCTCAGATGCTTCTGGACAAGAAACCTGCTGGTGAGGAATCCCTGAAACAGACCTGCCAAGAGGAACTGCCTGGCTGCCCAAAGGACTCACCTAGACTGCTGCCTTGCTGTTGCCCTGCTGCCTTGCTGCTCCCTGGCTGTGCTGAGAAGTGCTCTCCAAGGGCTTGGATAGAGCTTGCCTCCGGTTCCCTGAAGCCTCAGGACCAAAAAGACTTTACTCCTGCAACTGGACTCCTTGTGCAGAAAAAAGTCAATGTACAGCCTGCTAAAAATGATGCACAGCCTGCCCTGTGGTGAACAATTCACTGTACGCCGAACTGGAATGACTTTGCAAGGAGAAGATTGACACAGCACCAGCGTAGCAACCGGAACTTCCAGGCACGGCCCACCGGATCGACGCACAGCCAACCCGGGACGACTCACAAGTAACTGTACACTGACATGCATACTCACATGCAGCCACACAGGCAACCACACATACACAGCACACACACTGTAGCCAGCACACATACACCACGTCAAAAACACACAGTTATGCATGGAAACACAGCACAGGCCCAGTATTACACAATACCATACGACACAACAACATGTCACAACAACACCACAACCACTTCATTGTTAACACATTGGCAGGCACTCACAATAGACACTACCCAGAGACACATTATACACACAACATAACGTACAACCTACAGGGAACAAACACACACAATTACACAATCATACAACTTACCAATCGACACACACATCACACACACAGCACATCGTACCTATCATACCATGCACAATACACGTACACTGGCACAGTCAAAGCACACAAAGCCACACACCACAACATCAAACACATATCAACACAAACACCACATAAAACCATGACAACAACATGTCTGCAACAAACACATGCTCATCACACAACACAGACCCTATCCCTGGGGGACAAAAGCACAGTACACACCATCACATACTGCCCAAACAATACAGGAAACACAAGTACCACACACAAACAAAAACTGACCTTCAACCAATGTCAGCCAGTAACAACTCTAACCTAGGAAAGGAAATGCAGGACAAAGATGTAACCAGGAAACCAACAACTGGTTGGTCTTAATATATTTTCTGAAGAAATAAGAGTAAAGTCAAAGGCCATAGGCCAGTCCATTGTACACTGATTGTACACCAAAGGCACATCGGGACATGGTAGTGGTGGACAAGATGGTGAGGTAGTGAAAAACGGGGAAAACAAATTGGGTGATGAGGTGTTGGTGCTGTGCTGTGAGTGGGTGACAGTTGTTGTGTATTGTGTGGGGTACTAAATGGTGTGTTGTGTGTGTTGTGCAGGTGTGGGTTGAGTGCTGAGTGAAATGTGTAGGGGTGCCTATTGTGTGCCTTGGTATAATTTTTGTTTTTGGCTTGTGTCTGGCTGTGTGTCGAGTTCTGGTTGCAAAGGATTGTGGGATGTTAAGGGGGTGTTATATAGCGCTGTTTGTATGTGTGTTGGGTGTGTGGTTGTTTGTCAGATTTGGGGTATTCAAACTATCCAATGTGGTTTCGTGTTTGACTCATGTGACTTCAGACCGCCGCATTTCGCACCGTCAATGGTTTTCCGCCATGGACAAACTGCTATTGTGATTTGTGGATCGTCTTATGATTGGAGGTTTTTTGGTGGGCTGGCGGTGGGACCACCTCTTTTTTGTCCTCCTGTGTCCTGGCAGTTTCGGAAATTTGGCTGTATTTTGGTGGACTTGCCTGTGTGACTCTTAATACAGCAGTCGGTCTACCGCCAACATGGTGACTTTTCGCGACCCAGCGGCAGTCTTGCCAAAAGACCGCCAAACTCATAATGAGGCCCTAAGTCTGTCTTCTCTGTTCCAGGGGACTGTATGAGGGTTAATTTACTGCCTCTGAGGGTTCACCTCGATAAGAGTTGTGATTACTCCCTAAAATATTATTACAATTTATTATAATTTGGGAATACAAAATATATTTTACCTGAGTGAAGATGAATGCTTTCGAAAAGACATACCGATCCAACTGGGTCATATTTAATTCTGAGGACTGCACGAATGTTCCAAGAAGCTGTAATTAGTGGTGTCAGCCAGGTTAAGTGTGGTTTCCATTAGCCAGGCATTGATGGAGATTGTAACGCTTGCTTCTTTGATTGACTTGGGCATGAAATTAGTTATTGATAAGGCTACAAAGCTTGGGCAGTTTTTTCTGTATATTTTTGAGTGTCACATCAAATAAGGAGGCACAGCTTTCAGTGTCTACTTTTTGTGGTTTTGAAAATTATTGTTAGAGCAAAGGCAGGGTTTAGAAAATGTTTTTTATCAGAGCTTGGTCTGTGGGAGGATTGCAAGAGAGATATTTGAAACGTTTGTTCTTTGTTGCAGATGTTAATGGTTCTGTTGAAAAAACAGATTGACCTTTTGTTACAGAAATACTGGCACTGATTTTTATGTCTCAAGATATTTCCAGTTGATATCTGAGAATTGATGCAAAAAGTATGTGTGAAAAAACAAACAAATTCAATTTATTAATGCAATCGCAAGTAGAATACTGAAATGAATCAGCAGTCACCTCCATCATTTCAAATATGTAAGTGGAGCTCCAAGACTTCATGGTAAATACTGACATGAGATCACACCCGTGTGTAGTTAAGACACAGCTACTCTTCACATTTCCAAGAACTGCAACACTATTCTCAAAGAGCCTGATTTGTGATGGAAAGTTGAAATCTGCTATTGTTACTTTATTCCTTCATTTGGAGAAAATGTTCAACCTTTTTTATAGTTCACAAAAAATTACAAATAAAGGCTGCAACGTGCCACAAGTTAGTCTCCAAAACTCTGAAAAAAATACAACAAATAGAAAAATTTGAATGAAACATAATTGAGCAATGACAAAACTGCGGGGCATATTTATGAAGGGTTTGGCCACCTTATGTAGCACTGCGTGGCTTGGTAAATCTGGAGTATTGCAGGGCAGTGCAAGTTGCTGCCTTGCGTTACTCTGCCCCAGGAAGGTGTTCCATGGGTTAAGCATGGGTGTTCCCATGCATCCACCCATGGATTCTGAGGCATTCCCAGATCTACCAATCCCGGTAGACCAGGTATTGTGTCAGAACGCCATGCCTTTCAAAGGGAGGCATAACGGGGAGAAATATCCTTATTTTTCCTTGTATGTTCCTCTTTCTACGTGTGTTACAATCTGTTGCGCACGTACAAAGAGAAAAAAACCTCAGAGGACTCTTTTTGTGTAGGAAGATGTCCCTTCCTGCACCAAACAATCCTGTCTGTAATGTAGGCACCCTTGCACCATGGTGCAAGGATGCCTGCATTGCTGCTGGGCAGCAGGTTGTGCACCAGCAGAAGCAGAGAGCAAGAATGTGACATATATTGATAGATATGGCGCATGCCTACCTCCCTCACAAAGCGCAGTGCAGCAAGGTGTCTTGCTGCGTTGTGTGAAATACTGACAAATATGCCCTTGCAGGTCTTTGGATTTAAAACAGTGTTTAATGATACACTCTCCATTGTATACAGTACTCCACCAAATACAGTAAAAAGACCAATTAGCAATGTGATTCTTAACAAGGAGAAGAAAGTAAGCCATCACAGGCAGAAAAATCATACAACCTCAAATTAACAGCAGAACCATGCCTCAGACTCGATTACCAAAGATTAATATATTCCATCAATCCCCAAAAGTTGCAGCCAGACCAGTTAAACAATGCCACATATTCACAGTGCCTGGTATTGGAATTCAAAATCACACTTAAAGCAGCCATAATCATTATCGAAACTATATACTCTCACAAAGTAATCTACAGAAATACAGAATTCAAATCATTCATAAGCATGATCACTGTACCACCCACAAGCCTGAAAGAAAGCAGGACAATACCCATATCCATGGGTTAAATGATGAGATACCGTGGTCAGAATTCTAGAACAGGGAGTAGGAACGATAACCTCCTTCCCTGGAGTTTAGCACAGAAGAGAGGGCGAACTGAATTACCTTAACTAGATACTATGACTGTAATTTCATCCTACGAAATGATTAGGAAGCATGCAATTGATTTCACTGCACCCCAGTTATTATTATTTATATTTTTAGTTTCATTAACCTTGTGTGTATTAGCCCCTTCGCTGCCAGGGCTCTTCCCCCTCAGGTGCCAGGCCTTTTTTTGGCTATTTGGGGCAGTTCGTGCTTAGGCCTTCATAGCTTTTTGTCCACATAAGCTACCCACGCCAAATTTGAATCCATTTTTTCCAACATCCTAGGGACTCTGGAGATACCCAGAGTTAGTGGGTTTTCCTGAAGGAGACCAAGAAATTAGCCAAAATACAGCAAAAAATCAATTTTTTAAAAACAAAATGGGGAAAAAGGGCTGCAGAAGAAGGTTTGTGTTGTTTTCCCTGAAAATGGCACCAGCAAAGGGTTTACGGTGCTAAAATCACCATCTTCCCAGTATCCAGAAACAGGCAGACTTGAATAAGAAAACCCAATTTTTCAACATAATTTTGGCATTTTACTGGAACATACCCCATTTTTACTATTTTTTGTGTTTTCCTTCCAGTTAGTGACAGAAATGGGTGTGAAACCAATGCTGGATCCCAGAAAGCTAAACATTTCTGAAAATTAGACTTAATTCTGAATTCAGCAAGGGGTAATTTGTGTAGATCCTACAAGGCTTTCCTACGGAAAATAACAGCTGAAATAAAAAGAAATTGAAATTGAAGTGAAAAAAACAGTTATTTTTCTCCACGTTTTACTCTCTAACTTTTGCCTGCAATGTCAGATTTTTTAAAGCAATATACCGTTACATCTGCTGGACTCTTCTCGTTGCGGGGATATATAGTGCTTTTAGGTCCATCAAGAACCCTAGGTACCCAGAGCCAATAAATGAGCTGCATCTTGCAATGGGTTTTCATTCTATAGCAATTCATTTGCTGAAATATAAGGAGTGAAAAATAGGTATCAAGAAAACCTTTGTATTTCCAAAATGGGCACAAGATAAGGTGTTGAGAAGCAGTGGTTATTTGCACATCTCTGAATTCTGGGCTCCCCTTGCTAGCATGTCAATTACAGGGCATTTCTCAAATAGACGTCTTTTTTACACACTGCCTTACATTTGGAAGGAAAAACTGTGGGGAAACACAAGGGACAATAACACTTGTTCTGCTATTCTGAGTTTCCCCAAGTCTCCCGATAAAAGTGGTGCCTCACTTGCATGGGTAGGCCTAATGCCCACGACTGGAAACGCAACATGGACACATCACATTTTCCCAAAGAAAACTGACGTGTTTTTTGGAAAGTGCATAGCTGTGGATTTTGGCCTCTACCTCAGCCGGCATCTAGGAAAACCTACCAAACTTGTGCATGTTTTTACAACTAGACACCTAGGGGAATCCAAGATGGGGTGACTTGTGGAGCTCTGACCAGGTTCTGTTACCCAGAATCCTTTGCAAACCTCAGAATTTGGTCAAATAAACACTTTTTCCTCACATTTCGGTGACAGAAAGTTCTGGAATCAGAGAGGATCCACAAATTTCCTTCCACCCAGCATTCCCTCAAGTCTCCTGATAAAAATGGTACCTTACTTATATGGGTAGGCCTAGCGCCTGCGACAGGAAATGCCCCAAAACACAACGTGGACACATCACATTCTCCCAACGAAAACAGACCTGATTTTTTCGAAGAGCCTAGTTGTGGATTTTGGCCTCTAGCTCAGCCGGCACCTAGGGAAACCTACCAAACCTGCACATTTTTTAAAACTAGACAACTAGGGAAATCCAACATGGGGTGACTTGTGGGGCTCTCACTTGGTTCTGTTACCCAGAACCCTTTGCAAACCTCAAAATGTGGCCAAAAAAACACCTTTTCCTCAAATTTCGGTGACAGAAAGTTCTGGAATCTGAGAGGAGCCACAAATTTCCTTTCACCCAGTGTTCCCCCAAGTCTCCAGATAAAAATGGGACCTCACTTCTGTGGGTAGGCCTAGTGCTCGCGACAGGAAAAGGCCCAACACACAACATGGACACATCACATTTTCCCAAAGAAAACAGAGCTGTTTTTTGCAAAGTGCCAAGCTGTGGATTTTGGCCTCTAGCTCAGCCAGCACCTAGGGAAAGCCACCAAACCTGTGCATTTTTTAAAACTAGACACCTAGGGGAATCCAGGATGGGGTGACTTGTGGGGCTCTCACCAGGTTCTGTTACCCAGAATCCTTTGCAAACCTCAAAATTTGACCAAAAAAACACTTTTTCCTCACATTTCGGTGACAGAAAGTTCTGGAATCTGAGAGGAGCCACAAATGTCCTTGCACCCAGCGTTACCCCATGTCTCCAGATAAAAATGGTACCTCACTTGTGTGGGTTAGGCCTAGTGCACGTCAAAGGAAATGCCCCAAAACACTATGTGGACACATCAAAATTATCAAATACTAAACTACCTGTTTTTGTGGGGGTGGGGACCTGCATTTTTTGGTCCTGGGCTCAGTAGCCATATAGGGAAACCTACCAAACCCAAACATTTCTGAAAACTAGACACCCAAGGAAATCCAGGGAGGTGTGACTTGTGTCGAACCCCCTGTGTTTTCTAACCCAGAATCCTCAGCAAATCTAAAATTTAGCTAATAAAGTCACAATTCTTCCGACATTTCTGTGTGGGATCACCGCACTGGGACAAATTTCCTACCAACCAACAATCCCCTCAGCCTCCCGGTAAAAATGATATCTCACTTGTGTAGGTGGGCCAAGTGCCTGTGACAGGGAAGAGCCAAAAACATGTCGAAATTGAGGGGGAACCAAAGCGGGTCCAAAAGGTCAGTTTGAAAAAAAAAGAGCAGCAGAATTTTTATTGGTATAGATGAGACAATGCTGGGAGGTAGGTATTTTCTGGATTCCTGCAGATTCTGGAACGTTCCATCACAAAAATGTGGGAAAAATTTGTGATTTCCAGCAAAGTTGGAGGTTTGCAGGGCATTGTGGGTAACAAAATGGTGTGGGGCGCATGTGAAGCACACAATCCTGGAATCACACAGATGTTTATTTTTCAGATGTGTCTAGGTCTTTTGGATTTTTCTACATGGCAGCGTCCCAAAGTCCAAAAAGTGCAGCCCTCACCATTCCAAGTGGGACGATTTTGAGAGTTAGCCAAGCTCTCATGGCCCAAATGTAAAACCAAAACCCAAAATAATCAAATGTCCTCTTGCTTGCCGTGGGATAAGATGTTTTAGTGTATGGGGGGGAGAGCTGACAGCCTGTTACCCCCTTCAGTTGGGGTGGGGCCATAACCAGGCCCATACTGGTTGGCAGCCACCAGCCCACTATTTTTTTATTTTTTTATACACAGGCATCTAGTAGACATTCTACTCCTGGGATGTGGATCGGGGGTATTTGCCCCATCTGCCCACTGGTGGGCAGAACAACTTTGGCCCCATTTATTTGGGGTGGGAGTATGGCCATAGCCCCACCCTCTTATTTTGAAAAATAAATCTTCCCTGGTCCCTGTTGGGCTTTCTGCCCATAGAAATAGAAATAGAAATAGAAATAGAAATAGAAATAGAAATAGAAATAGAAATAGAAATAGAAATAGAAATAGAAATAGAAATAGAAATAGGCCAATCTGCCCACAAAGGGGGCAGAAATGGTCTAAAATTAATTTGCCCCCCCCCCAGGGGAACGACCCTTGCATAAAGGGTCGCACCCCTTGTGTGAAATTGACGCAAACAAAAATTAAAGTCCCAGGTGTGAAGTGGTTTCTGCCCCTCTTGGATGCAGATTGGCCTAATAAAATGGGACGATCTGTCCCCAAGGGTGCCAGAAATGGCCCAAATACAATTTGCCCCCCAGGGGAGCAACCCTTGCCTAAGGGATCTCTCCCCATATATAAAGAAATAAAGTAAACAAAAAAAAAATCCTGGTGTCTAGGGGTTTCTTCCCCTCCAGGGGCAGATCGACCCAATTATAATAGGCCTTTTCTGCCCCCGGGTGGGACGACCCTTGCCTAAAGGGTCGCTCCCCTTGTGTGAAATTGACGCAAACAAAAATTAAAGTCCCAGGTGTGAAGTGGTTTCTGCCCCTCTTGGATGCAGATTGGCCTAATAAAATAGGACGATCTGTCCCCAAGGGTGCCAGAAATGGCCCAAATACAATTTGCCCCCCAGGGGAGCAACCCTTGCCTAAGGGATCTCTCCCCATATATAAAGAAATAAAGTAAACAAAAAAAAAATCCTGGTGTCTAGGGGTTTCTTCCCCTCCAGGGGCAGATCGACCCAATTATAATAGGCCTTTTCTGCCCCCGGGTGGGGGGGGCAGAAAAGGCCTAAAAATATTTTGCCCCCCTGAGAAGCGGCATTTGCCCAAATCTACCTATTCTGAGTCCTCTTTCAGTTTCCTTCCTTAATGGGAACACAATCTATGATGGCCGCCACCTTTAAGTTCACCTTTCTTTTTGGTCCATTTCTTGTGTCTATCGATTTCCTGGTCTCCGCCTACATGGGGGATACATGCCAGCACTTCCCAGCTCCAAAGCATTCTGGGAAGCTTGGACAATGGAGTAGGTCAGACTTACCATGGTACTCTTCAGTTAAGTGAGTACCACATGTTGGTTTTCTTGCAAAAGGTCAATTTCTGGATGATGGGAGTATAGGTATGCTCAGGGCAGCAGCCAACCAATATGATTAACACTTAGGTACTCTGTTATAAATTTACACTTTAGGATTTCATGTAATGTATACATTTTTAGATATTATAAATTCAGTACAACATAGGCATATCTATTAGAGGACACCTAAATAATTATTTCTCATGCATTTCACAACCATAGTTATCCGATTGTCTTGTTAGAAGAGCGGCCAGAATCCATGCAATCCCCAAGGGGCCCATGTACCTAACCTGCTCCTCCTCTACTTCAGCATGAGCACATGGTCACTTTACCCCACGGCATGCATGAGTGTGGCTTGTCATTTTCACACATACCTGAAAAGTGTTTTTTGAGGGCGGAAAATGTGGTCACTACTATGTGCCCATTGAGTGTTGTTTTTAACTTATCTAATTTTATGTTGTTTGATTAGGTCTCCCCATTCAGAAGTTTATGATTCCAATGTAAGATTTCAGTGATTTCTTACATAGGCAATAAGAGTGGAGTTTTTTTCACTCTCTTAGTGAGGGTTAGGCACAACATTAGGTCCTGAAGAATCGCCACCTGATCCGTGTGACTGTATTGCCAGAAACATGTTGACCATGACTAGCAGTTCTGTAGCGTAGGGAATACCCACACACAGTTCCATAATATCTAAATCTCTAAATAGGATGGTAAACCTACATTTAGTTGTTATAAGGAAACCAGATGATTGTATGATGGAACCATGCATCCACGAACAACGCATGCCTTAACCACGCAGTCCGAACCACGACCATGTTGTTTCCACGCATGCCTTTACAATGAATTTTGTTGTAAAAGCATGCCTAGCAAAGGCATGTGTGGAAATGGCATGCAAAACAGCATGCGTTGATCTATCATACAACCCCCTCCACCCGCCCTAAGGCCCCAAACAACCCCACCCCTAATACCTAAACTACCCTGACCCCCCCACCCGCCTTGAGCCATAAAACAAATACTATCCTAGCCTCCACCCCATTCCTTCGAAACTAAAGTACCCGACCCCCACCCACCCTGAACCCTAATAAAAAACCTACCCTGATCCCCACCCTGGCCCCATAAAACAAAACTACCCCAACACCCCCCACCTGCTCTGAACCCTAAAACCTTCCCCTATGTAAACTACCCCGATCCCCCACCCACCCTGACCCCTAAAGACTTCCCCTAAGTAAAGTACCCCAACCGCACTAAGCCCTAAAAAAAAAAAAAAAACCTAGCCTGATCGACCCATCCCTGCCCTCAAAAACTGAACTACCCCACCCCCACCCGCCCTGAGCCCTAAAACCTTCCCCCAAGTAAATTACCCTGCCCCCCACCTGCCCTGAACTCTAATAAAAAACCTACCCTGACCCCCACCCCTGTCCCATAAAACAAAACTACCCCGACACCTCCCACCCACCCTGAGTCCTAAAACCTTCCTCCTAAGAAAACTACCCCGACCTCCCCACCCACCCTAAGCTCATAATCCACCCTATCCCTAAAAACCACCCCCACCCCTGTCCCAAACCCACTTACCTCACTGCGTCCTCTCCCAATCCTTCCTCCTCTTCTCTCCTCCCTTCCTTAAACTTTCCCCCACCCTTTTAAAAAATAAGCTACCCCACCCTCACCCTAAGCCCTAAATAAAAACGAACCAAACCTCCACCCTGAAAAATAAAATAGTCCGAACCCCCCCACCCTAAGTCCTAAAAATGAAATACCCAAACCACCCACCCCTAAAAATAAAATCGAACCTCGCGCCCACCCCAAACCCCTAATCCACACCCCACCCCTAAAACCTACCCCAACACTGCCTCAGCCCCACTTACCTCACTGCATCCTCTCCCGATCCACTTTGCCTTTTTCTATCCCTTAACAATGCATATGCATAGTTTGGCACATGTGTGGTTAAGGCACATAAAAAAGCAGTCACTGTTCCGTCAAGCATGATTACCCTGCATGATTACAAAATGTCTGTGTTGTTTACAATGCATTGTTCAGGACATTTCCTGAACCAGATCATTGTTTTCTGTACTTCCCCCTTTTTTTGTTTTTAACCTTGGTAGGGGTGCCAGGTTATATTAAAGATAGTTTTCTTGGGCACCTTTAGCCAGTTTTAGCAGTTTTCCGAGCCCCTATCACATCCACTCACTACTGGCATTCTTTCTTAAAAAAGAAATATATATACGGAAAAAAGACCTCTAGTAGGGCCCGTCTGGCATTGCAGTGCTGGCCTGACGAAGAGCATGGTCCGATTATAAAGCATATCACCCAATGGTGAGTGAGGGCTACTGTTCCTGCAAGACTAATGCATGTGGTGACTGAAAAGACCCCCTACCCTAATTTGTGGAATGGAGTCTGTTCTTTTGGAACAGTACATCTTATTTTAGTTACAGGTTCACATTTAAAGCAGCCATAATCATTATTGAAACTATATACTCCCACAAAGTAATCTACAGCAATATAGCATTCAAATCATTCATAAGCATGATCTCTGTCCCACCCACAACCCTGAAAGAAACCAGAAAAATACTTATTTTGGACAAAAACACATTGAACAAAGGGAATTGAGAAAAACAGAACTTGGAAAATATAGAAAAACATTTAAAAAAACTAATTATCCAAATGAAAGTCAAAAAAATGATTTGCAACGTTCAGAAGGCTGCATTTGTCTGTGACTTGGAACTACATCAAACAATGATGCCATTCCTGACAGGAACACCCACCTAGCCAGCTTCACACTTGCACCAATAAGAAGAGAGAAAGAGGTTTTTATGGACAAGCACTCAGACCATCACCAAAGCACGCATCTCCAGGGAAACCATAGTCTGGATGGTCTGGCTCAGCCACGACCATTCTATCTTGTGGACCTCTGAGTTCATTAACAGTAGGTTAAGAGCATGAGTCCAATGCTTTTTGCAAAAACAATTGTATCTCAGACTCACACCAAGGGAAAATGAATGTAAGTTAATAATCTGGGAAATTTCTAACATTTATAGTTCACAAAGTAGTATAGGAATACTACCAAATTACAAGAATGTCAATGGCCAGGTAATTTGTGGTAGGGGGAACAATCCTGCTTAGAGCTACAGAAAATCTAAATTGATACCCTGGGATAAATCACTCTCCTCACCTCCAGAAACTCCCGAAAAACTAAGAGTTGACTTGAAGTCCAAAAATTGAAAAACCTAAAATCAGTACCCAATACCTTATCAACACCTACCTCCCGAATATTAGGAGTGTGTAGACTAGGAGAAAATGAAAAACACTTGGAGAATTGATGTTTATTTTAGACATGCAAAATATGCACAAATTGCAGGAGCCAAATTTCACTAAACTATGAATCTAAAATTGTGTGCCCTATTTAGAGCCTGGCGGAGAGGGTACTCTGTTGCAACAGCAATTGATTTAGAGTCAGACAGACTCTCTCTTTGTCTCCACTATTGACATACACCGCTGAAGGCCCAACAGAGTCCTGGCTGTCAGAGGTTTAACTATTTGTCCATCCGCCCTCTTTAGAGTAGATGGACAAAGAGTATGTTTTCACTGACTGACACCACCAGGTAAAACCTGGCGGTAAGGGACAGTGCGCACTGCAAAATGACCCATTCCATGAGAGAAAACGTCCATGGCAAGGGAGTAATTTTTTTAATTATTTTCAAAACAAAATCCTACTTTTAAAAAAAAGTTTGACATATGGCTTTGTTTAGTTGACAGAGCCATCAGTCAAACTTTCAGTGCATTTACATGAACTGCTGTGATGGCGGTTTGTGGAAATGAAGGAGATCTCTGCCTGGTTACTGGACTTCTCTAAATTTGGCGGGAGGACTACATTTGCCACGCGGGGAGCAAATGGCTACACCATGGAGACGGTATGTAATTCATTCACCAAACTCTAAATCAGGCCTTCTGTGCTCAACTTTATATTATGCACAGGACTCAACATGCACCTTGTATTAGTTAATATAGTGTTGAACAATACTCCATGTGTAATATTAATCGTGCTCCTTTAATGGAAGTCACATCTAATTGTTGAGAAGACACTTTCCCATAGGGAGCAAGGCTTATAACTAGGCTCAAGAAACTTTAGAATCTGTCTCTTTTTATTTTGGACAGAACAATTGGTTTTGTATAACAATAATAAATGATTAAGAAGGTTTCATTGCAGGTATCTGACTTTATTTGAACTTGTTACAAACCAATGCTTTACAGGGCATGTCTACAAATCCTCAAATATATAAATGCCAGTTGACCGCCCTCATAAACGAGCTTTTCATTTAGATTCTCACTCCCTGCTGCCAGCAAACTACTTGAATAACCACAGCCCAACAGAGAATGGCTGGTAATCAGCATCTTGGCAATAACATATTGATTACAGTGTTTTTGGGTCATTTAATCTAAAGGCCAAGATTAGATGAGATGCATGCATTTTCCTGTTTACTGACAATGGAAGTACCAGTTCAAGCAATTTAATAGCTCGTTTTTACCTTCGATGTAGGGAAAAAGAGAAAGCGCAGGAAAGATAACTAGACACAGAGTGGAAGAGAGAGTGAAAAGAAGAGCAAGAGAAGGAGGAGGGTGGTACTGAGAGGAGGAGAAAAATAAGGTCATGCAGATAGTTTTTTTTCAGATAGTGATTGCACAAAAAGTTTGATGAAAGAGATTAAGAGTAAAAGGGCGAGGCAGACAAAGGGACGGAGAAGGAGATGGAGAAAGACAAAGATCAAGAAAGAAAGCGAAAAAGGAAATGAAAGGAAGAGAGAGTGAGCGACAAAGAGACAGAAATAAACGGGTAGGAGGAGACAAATAAATGGCTGAAGGGAAAGGAAAGTAAAATGTAATGAGAGGACTGACGAAAGTGTGTGATAAAGGGTGAAGGATCACGGAGGGATACAGAGGTGTAGGCAAACCATAAAAATAGCAATATTTCTAATACAAAACAAGGAAATACAAAGTCAAAGAAAGTAAAAGTGCAGGAGTGAGAGAGAAAAGTGACTTAGCAGATGATTGAAAGCTTTTACTAAAGAAAAAACGGAGAAAGAAAGAAAAGGAAAACGGTCAAATTCACGAAAGTATCTGAAAATTGGCCACATTAGTTTATCCCCACATTCACAGAACATTTCCTGAAGTTCACAGAATGCTGGCGGAACACCACCAACAGTAATGGCTGCGGACGGCGGTAAGGCGGCGCTGCTGACAGCAGAACTGCCACACCAGCAAAACACTGCTGACAGTATCATGAGCAATGATACTGCCTTGCGGTGTTTTGCTGGCGGACTGTCTCCAGCCAGAGGACCCTCTGCAAGCAGGTAAGTCGGGTTCTCCAACCGGAGAAAGGGGTGTTGTGTGTATGTGGGGGGGGGGGCTGTGTGTATGTTTTGGTGTGCATGCAGGTGTGAGTCATGTTCGATGCATGAATGAATGAGTGATTGTGAGTGTTGTGTGTTGTGAATGCATGTGTGTGACAAGCTATGTTGGTGTGTGTTGCGGTGTGTGGGTATGTATGTGTGCATGCTTGGGTGGTGTTGGGTATGCATGTGTACATGTGTGTGTATAGGGGTGCGTGTGGGTGTTTATATGTGGAAGGGGCAGAAGAGGGAGGGGGAGGTTGGGGAAGGACTCTGGGGAGGGGGAATGGGGTGGGGGAGACCCCTATCAGTGCCAGGGAAGGGATTCTAGTGCCTACCGTCATGGTTTTTGTGGCGGTAAGTTTGGCACTAAAACCATGGCGGTAGGCTGGGTCATAATCCCGAGGGTCTCCAGCCTAGCGGCCATTACTGCCCTGGCGGTCGGTGTATTAAAGTGGCGGTCTTGGATGGCAGTAAACGCCAGGGTTCAAATCCCAATTTTTTTACCGCTGGCCTGTTGACGGTATTACCGCCGCTTTAACACCGACCGCCAGGGTTGTAATGAGGGCCTTAGTCTTTGCCATTCCCAAAACCTTTGCAGTTAGTTTAGCACCCTGAACAGGTTCTAGACTGATGACTGACAAAGGACAGACTCAGCGGCGCCTCCTCCACAATGACGAAGGAGTGCCATCCCACTGGCTAAGAGCCAGCATCTGAAAAATAAAATATTTTATTATTGTCAGCTGCTGACACTATATTTTATATTTTTCAGCTGCTGGCTCAGCCAGCGTGTCAGGGGAGGGGTGGGGCTGAGCCATGTGACGGGGTGGGGGAGGAGTGGACTACATTTAAGTGGGCATGTCAGTTTGGCCAGCCATCTTAGGCCTGCCAAACTGACATGCACACTTGGGTTTCTCCAGCCTGGTTGTGATGCACAGCTGGTTTGGAGAAACAGCATAGTCTCAAATGCACTCGCTGAGAGGCTGACCAAGCCAATCATACCAATCCTGGCGCTGCTCTCATGTAGATATTGCATTGGAGCAGCACCAGAATGGCATGAGGAGCCTGTGCTGGTGTCCCAGGGACAACTAGGTCACCATCAGGAGCAAGAAGAGGAGCGAGGAAGCCGGCAGCAACAGGCCAGGTAAGTTTTTTTATTTTATTATTTACCCTATCCCCATCTCCCCCTCACCTCCCCTTGATAGTTTCCGAGTTAAGCAGCATAGCCTCTACCTACAAATTCCACAGAATTCCCTATAAGATGTTTGCTCTGCTTTTTTTCTGTGCACCCTATATGATGGTCAACAGTTCTTTTCTTCTCTTGTTGCCAGAGAGTAATGCATCCTTAAAATCTTATTTGTTTAGAAAAACCTGTTGACTATATATGTAATTGTAACTGTACCCCAGGATTGCCACAACACAAAGAGAAGAAGAGGGAAGAAAACAACATAGGTTTTTTATTTACTAATATTTTTTATTCAAATTTAAAAAGCACATACATATAAAAATGTGTGTGTTCATGAGCACACATACCCTGATTAGAGGTGAATAACACCAACCATTTTTCTGTATGCTGAGCCTTGAAAAAAGCTTTTGACTGCAAAACAGACCTGTAAGAAAAGAAAACAAGTGATGACCCCCATCTCTTTTATAATGTCATCACTGGGGTCACAGCGTGGTCGCGCCCTTTTTTTTTTCATTTAATGTGGCAAGAAAAGTCCGGTTAGGAGTTTACAACGCTAATAGCTCTAACTTGACGTAATGCGAGACCCGTTGCATTGCAAATGCTTGTTTACTCTTCTATGCCTGTTACAAACTTCCACATGGTGAGGGGAGAAGGACTCATTTTCCAACCTTTACCTTAGGGCAAGACGGAAACCTTTTTCTCTATCCGCCTTTTCCATGATGGGAGTTGTTCCCACTAAATAACGACTCAAAAATATAGTTTGAGCATAATGTCACGGTCAGAATAGTGTGAGTACAAAAAGACCAACATTTTGAAGGTAATTAAATTTTTATAATGGAATAGGAGCTTAAAATATAGTTTAGTCAATATTGTTTTATTATTTTGTTTTATTGTCTTGTATTTCCTTTTCATTATTTTTGTTTATGTGAAATGTATTTTGAATTATTTTTAAAATAGTATTTCAGTACATAGAATTGGGATGATAGTGTTTTGTAAATGTTATAGTAATTAATTGTGATACAGTATAATTCACTTAGTAATTTTTCTTTACATGTTTAATATATATTTGTAAATTGTTTATTACTGTTATTTTTGGTTTGTGGCATTTATTGGGAGGTTCGAGTGGTTAGGTTTCTTCCAAAAGTGTATTAATTAATATTAATTAATTATTTTATATTGGTATTTATTTAGGTTTAATAATTTTGTGTGTAACATTTTTTAAGTGTCATGTGTAATCAGACCAGTATCAAAGACAAATGTTTAAAATGTACAAAAGTGGATACAAACCAGTACAAGAAAACAAGCCAGGGGAAGTGCTGGCACTTAAAATACCAGTGAATGCCATTCATTTTTTAAAGATAAGACACAGGTGCAGGTGATCATTTTGACTTCAGCGTTCTTTTCGTAAGACCTCCAAAGCCGCGGGCGCTAAAAGACCGCCATATTACGATGTTGTGCCGATTTCAGCTTGTTTTCATTCTTCACCAAAGTACTGTACCTGTGGGTCTGCGTGACTCCCTGGCCGGCGCCGTTGGTGTCGGATTGTTGGGAACGACTCCGTCATGACGCCGTGTTAACACCTCATCAAAGCATTTTGTGTTTCTAAGCGCTATTTTTTCATTTAATCTTTAAAAATTCATAACTTGAGTTGTGTATGTCGGATGTTTGTCGTTTTGGTCTTGTTTTGTTTATATACATATTTCCTATTTTGCTAAACCAGTGTTGTGTCATTTTGTAGTGTTTTCATTAAGTTACTGTGTTTGTTGGTACAAATACTTTACACCTAGCACTCGGAAGTTAAGCCTACTGCTCTGCCAAGCTACCAAGGAGGTAAGCAGGGGTTAGCTGAGGGTGATTCTCTTTTACTCTGACTAGAGTGAGGGTCCTTGCTTGAACAGGGGGTAACCTCACTGCCAACCAAAGACCCCATTTCTAACAGTAGCCTTTTAAAACATGCCAGTGCAGCCTGTGGGCAGTTTTAAACAGGCATTTCAACCTGGCAAAACAAATCTTTTGCTAGGTCTACACATTCATTTTGAATACATATAAATCACCCCTAGAGTAGGCCCTAAACAGCCCATAGGGTAGGGTGCAGTGTATTTAAATTGTTAGACATGTGCAATTAAGTTTTACATGTCCTGGTACTGAAAAACTCACAAATTTGTCTTATTACTATGAGACCTACCTCTACCATATGATAAAATTGGGCTGCCTTAGTATGTTTAATAAGTGATAACTTTTTATTGGGAACGGGTAGAAATGTCATGTTTGTCCTCTAATGAACTGTAATTTAAAAGCCTCTTTAATGGTAAAGTCAGATTTTACATGTCCTGGTACTGAAAAACTCACATATTTGTCTTATTAATTTTAAGTCACAAATCTGCCACTTTTAGAAAGCTGGAATGTTCTTTTCTGAACCATTTGGTGCCTGCAGCCTGTTCCTGGGTCACATGACTAAGTTTAGTTGGCACTTGGCATTTGTGTATTCATCCCAGGCAGTCATGCCATAGAAAAACTGGCTGTTGGCAGGATGGGCCATCCTGAAATGATGGCAGAGGCAGAGCTGTCACCCGACACACTTGTAGTTCAAACACACTACCTCAGCCCAAACACAAAGAACTTCACATTAGCCTTTTGTGACTCCAGACCCAGTAGAGCCAGGGTAGGATGGCAGGAAATTTCAGAACAAGATGTGGGGTGGGGGGGGGAGTTTCTCCCAGTTCAAAGATAGCCTCTGTATGAATATTAGACTCTCATAATAAATCTTTAGATCACTTCTGGACCTTTGGAAGACTCAGAAGGGGAACTGCTCTGCTGCCCTGCTGCTGGAAGGACTGCCCTGCTGCAAGAAAGACTACCCTGCTGCCATGCTGCCTAAGGAAGGAAGGCTGGACCTACTATTTGAACCTAGAATGACCAGAGTGACTCCAATGGATAGTTGACTGGCCTTCTTTTCTGAGCTACAGGGACATGACAAACTCCAGAGGCCTGCCCTGTGTCTACCTAGCTACCCAGTCTCCTCTGGACCTACCTGTGCATTGCTGCTGGCACTGCTGGGGTGATTCCTGATCACCAAGAGGTGCCCCAGGGTCCTAGTTCCTTGACTGACATTACAGTGTACTCTTAATGGCCCAACTGTGGTTTCCTCAGAACTGAGACAGCACAACGCACCTTAATGCAGTGCCGTGCAGGACCTCACATTGCAACACCTTACAGCCACTGAATGGTGGCCTCATCAGAACCAATGCAGTACAGCGGCACTCAACTCAGGACCTGGCAATGCATCCCTCACAGCTCCTCATCAGACCCTATGCAGAGCAACTCGACTCGACGCAGGACCATGCATCACTGCCCCCACAGCTGCTCATCGGAACCAACTCAGAGTGATGCAACATGACGCAGGACCTTGCATTGAAGCGATTGAACGTCCTCATTGGAACCAATGCAGCACGAAATTAGGCACTGCATCAGGTGGGACTATCCTGGTCCCTGTATATGGACGCACTCTATTGCAGTCAGCCTGAACTTGTG
The DNA here is from genome assembly GCF_031143425.1 of Pleurodeles waltl. Classification (NCBI taxonomy): domain Eukaryota; kingdom Metazoa; phylum Chordata; class Amphibia; order Caudata; family Salamandridae; genus Pleurodeles; species Pleurodeles waltl. Next base: position 111,968,647 of record NC_090441.1, on the reverse strand, counting down.
ACTTAGTACCCCGTCAGGCATGATCATATAACCATGTTTGGGGCTTTCTCCTTTTAGGGGCTATACTTATTTTAAAACTTTGAAATTGCATAACTCTGGTTCTACTGATTGATTTTTTTGTCATTTTGGTGTTGAATAATTTACTGAACTTTTTTCAAATTTTCTAAATTGTTGTGGGATTTTTCTTGTGTTGTGTTTTCACTTTATTGCTGTTTGTGCACTGCAAAAATACTTTACACATTGCTGCTGACTTAAGCCGGACTTCTTTTGTGCCAAGCTACCAGAGGGTTAAGCATAGGTTAATTTAGTGACTGTTTTTGGTTCACCCTGACAAGGATTGAGGCTGTTGAGTGAGAAGGGCTCATGCCAACAATGCAATTTCTCACACTCTTCTATCCTTAATTAATGCTGGACAGCATATTTCCTTTCCCGCCATGACATATATGCAGGCAGGGAATTTTTTTACTTCCTACCTGTTTGGGCTAACGGGGGGAACTGGGACTAGTTCTCCTGGCCCTCATCATGTCGGGGATCAAGCAAAATCCCTCTTTTTTCATCCCTCACCCAATGGTCAGACAGGCCAGGTACAGATGCACATTATTGGGCGGACTTACTGGCCCACTTATGAAACCTGCAAATCAGCTCTCCTAATGTGCTGCTTTATTTTTCTCTTCTTTTGCCCTTAGCTTTGCTTGCCTTCCAATGTTTGTGGACATTCACAGGAAAACACCTGTGAGTACCCAATACATACATGCACAAAGTATATCACACACCACTGAGCTCTTACTATCTGTGATCAATGAGTTTGCAAACAATTTAAAACCTACATACATTGATATTCATAATGGACTCTCACAGTTTTCCTTACAGCTCCAAAAAAGGTGAAGAAATTTTTACCAAAACAAAAAAGCTACTAAATGAGTGAAAGGCTACTTTACTATAGAAATAGGGGGCTTGATTTAAAAACCTAAACTTACACTTTTTATCCACCATTCGGGTGGAGAACTTCACACATAAAAAGATAGGCCTGTCGTATCTCTTTATGAGTGGAATTCTCTGCCCTGACTGTAGAGTCTCTGCAGTCCTAAACTTACTATTAACTCGTAGTTTGTGGATAGCAAAAAATTGTAAACTTTCACAATAATGTAGATTTACCATTGTGAATCAGGCCCAGCCTGAGTTGGGCATATACAATTTATTAAGAACAGTGGTTCACGAGGGACCTATTTCAACATTCATTATCATTTTTCAAGGTCTCACATGTTGTGCTATGCTAATTCAAAAGTTATCTATAAGAAGCGGTACCAGCCGCTAACTCATCCATAGTTTTTAATCTCAACATTTACTTCAAGAAATAGTTTTTACATCATTTAAATAAAGTTACAAACAGGTGTTTGGTGTCTCCCGATAATAAAAGTGACCAAAGAAGTGTGTGTAAAAGAGAGACAAATGACATAAAGCTCAGTATACTGTGTATCACAACAAATCCGCTTCTACAGCATCTTTTCATTCAATAAAAAGGGCTAGTCTGTTTGATCTGGTGTTAATGACATTTTGACCTAGTTTGTAATATTAGGGTCATCAAAAGAACTGATATAGTTATGGGGCACCTGGAAATGGCCAGATTTAGAGTACTTAGGGGAATATTTATACTCCATTTGCCCCAAATTTGCGTCATTTTTTTTTTAACACAAATTCGGCACAAACATAACTCTATATTTATATTTTGACGTTAGACCAGTCTAACGTCAAAATATTGGAGTTTGCACTGTTTTTCAGATAAGTGAACCTATCTTGCATCAATGAGATGCAAAGTAGGCATCCCCATCTAAAAAATGTTGCTAACCCCATAGCCCCATATTTATCCTCACCATGCTAAAATGATGCACGGATGGGAGGAGGGGCTAAATAATGGTGCAAAGCTTGCTTTGCACCATTATTTAATGCCTGGGTCAGACCAGGCATTAGGGAACCTGTGGACCCATTCCATGGTTGAAAACCACAGGTGCCCTCCTTATCCCCAAGAACAGCCCACCACACCAGAGGGACAATGGAGGATGCGGGATCCCATCCCAGGTAAGTATTTATTTTAGTATTAAAATGCCACTGGGGCCCAACTTCGGTCCCCCTGCATGGCACAGGTTGCAATGGCTGTGCCCAAGGGACACTGGTCCCCTGTGCTGGCCATCGGGGTGGTGGGCATGGCTCCAGTCTTTTCTAAGACAGGAGTCATGTGGTATGGATGGTTTTGGGTCAGGAAAATGACACTAGGCTGGTTAGAGGCATTTGTTTTTGCCTCTAACCATCCTGTCGTCATATTTTGGTGCAAAACACTATTCTCCAATGGGGTTTTGTTCAGTTTTGCGTCTAAAAGTATAAATATGGGCCTTAGTGCTTGGAGCTGCAGAACATGGGGCTAGTACCATATGGAAACCAGCATTTACAGCACTGTCTTAGCCATGCATGCCTTTACCATGAAGCCTTTAACATGCAGGACCTTTTCCGTGTATGCATGTGCTTTGCAAGGGGGTAGAGCCATGCTTAGGGTCTCTGTAATATATATCCAGAATAGATGTGCATGCCCTTCAGTCGTGTCTATTCCTGGAACCCAGAAGTGACCTGTCGTCTGATATCCTCCAGCTGTTCAGTACTGTTCCCAATTTTCAAATTGCCTTTATTTTTTCCACTGATTTATCAGACTCCTTTCCTCTTGTAGTTGAAACCACATGGCCAATGTGCGGTATTTCCTGCTATATTTGAGCACTAGCCAGGAACAGTAAACGGCAGGATATGATCTGGAGAAAGCCGCGGTGTTCTTCAAATAAAAATGCCACGTGCTGGCCTGATTTTGTGAGATATGGGGGTTGAAGCTCAATCATCACAACAGAGTCAAGGTGCACCATCTCTATGTGGCATACTGACTTCTACAGATGATCTCCCTAATAGTTCCCCTACTACTGCACTCAAGTGTAATACGCACAAGTACTAAGGCAAAGCTTTTCCTCATTTGAAGGGGGCCACACCCGTTTGCAAATGTGAGAATGACACTTTGTGATTACATTGACAAAAATGTGTGCTGGTGTGATCCGTGATGTAGAAGAGGCCGCACAAGCATCTACAGGCTCTGTTATAATAATAAAGTGCCCCAGGGATGCAGGGAGTGAACACAAACACCCAACAACAGATGTAGGCACAAATATCCGATTACACCTCCTGGGAAATTAGTGTAATAGGGCAGCTGGTCTGTTTCATCTGTGTTCAGTGTGATGATGGGGGTGGGGGGGCAAATCCAGAAAGGTGACAAATAGCCAAATGTATGTAGGAGCCCATATGTGTGTCCATGAATCTTATTGCCTTCAACAAGTGGTATATGGTTTCAGCCTGGAGGGATGAGAATCATGCTAGGAAGACATACAAAATAAACTCACAAGTGTTTCCACACTCAACAGTTACACGGGTGTTTGTTGCATTGTTTTTCAGTGAAGTATGAAAAACACAGACTTTATTATATTAGCGTTTCAGAGAACTAATATCTTCCCAGATCACTGCAATAATTATAGGTTGGCCATATCTATGAGAATGGCCTCAAGCCTGGAAATATAGCTGAGAATTTCACAACACATCACAGATGTTCGCAAACCGTTCCATTTCCAAGTGTATCTCTTCCAAATATTCCCCAAAGATGGCCCGATATTTCATCAGTATAGTAATACAATAGTTATGTATTCAATTTAGGATAACACTGTTGACTTAGATTCGCCTCTTCTAGCTAGTGTTAGTTGCCACCCACAATCTTCTGCTTTACATAAGCAAAAGAGTTGCAAATTTTGCAGTGGAGAATTATTTCAGTCTTTTCCACTAAAAGTTCCTCAACTCCCTATCCATGAATTTGATAAAAACCCACCCCCTCCCATGTTCATGAACCCCCCGAGAAGCGTATGGTACTCAACCCTTGCAGTGCCTCAGGCACCCTAGATGCTGGGCTAGTTTGAAGTTCATTGTGGCACTTTGGCCAGATTTACAAAGAATTCACATGTCGGAGTGAAGCAAGTAAAGCTGCAGTGCTGCGTTGTGTGAATTGGAAAGAGAAGAACAGCGCTATATTTACTCAGATGTGGTGTTCTTCTGCTGTCTGTGTGCTGGAGCACTTTTAGCTTCTTTCCCCAACAAAGACATTCTTGCACGGCTGTCTGCCTTAGAGTGGTCTTCCCCCAACTTTTTTCCTACCTCGCTCCATTTTTCTGACTTCATTTTTGCTGGCTTTAGAACTCTGCACAGTTTACCACTGCTGACCAGTGCTAAAGTGCTTAGGCTCTCTCCCTTAAACATGGCAATATTGCCTCATATCCAATTGGCATATTTAATTTACTTATGAGTCCATAGTAAGGTACACTACATGTACCCAAGGCCTGAAAAATAAATGCTACTGGTGGGCCTCCAGCACTGATTGTGCCATCCACATACGTAGCCCCTTAACCATGTCTCAGGCCTGCCATTGCAGGACCTGTGTGTGCAGTTTGCTGCCACTTCTACTCGGCATGTAAATTAAAACTACTTGCCAAGCCTGAAACTTCCCTTTTATTACATACGTCACACCTAAGGTAGACCCTACGTTGCCCATAGGACAGGATGCTATGTAAATAAAAGGTAGAGCATGTACTTTTAAGTTTCACATGTCCTGACAGTAAAAAACTCCTAACTTCATTTTCCACTACTGTAAGTCCTACTCCTCTCATAGGCTAGTATTGAGAATTTCTTTATACTTTTCACCTGTAAATCCTGATCAGAAAGGAGTAAGTGCATCATGTTTCATATCTTTGAAATTGTATTGATAAATCCTCTTTAATGTTAAAGTTGGATTTAACATTTCTATTTTAGAAATGTGACTTTTAGAAAGTGGACACTTCACTGTTCCTATTGCTCAGAGTATCTTGCAGCCTACCTCCAATACGCATCTGGGGTGGGTAACAGCTACATTTTGTGCATTCCCTCTGGACAGCCACAAACACAGGAAGGGTGTCTGACAGAGACCTCATCTGCATTCATCTGCATTTTGGTAGCTCTTCCTGGGCAGGAAGATGGAGAGGAAGCTGACACTTACACCTGAATAGGGGTGTCTGTCCCCAACAAAGGACTGATTACCCCCTATTAATAGTCTGGAGCCTGGGCTGGGAAGAAAGGGCCTCTGTGCACTTCAAAGATCCTTCTTGGAGGTCTCCCCCACCAACTGTGTTTGTTGGTACAAATACTTTACACCTAGCACTCGGAAGTTAAGCCTACTGCTCTGCCAAGCTACCAAGGAGGTAAGCAGGGGTTAGCTGAGGGTGATTCTCTTTTACTCTGACTAGAGTGAGGGTCCTTGCTTGAACAGGGGGTAACCTCACTGCCAACCAAAGACCCCATTTCTAACAGTAGCCTTTTAAAACATGCCAGTGCAGCCTGTGGGCAGTTTTAAACAGGCATTTCAACCTGGCAAAACAAATCTTTTGCTAGGTCTACACATTCATTTTGAATACATATAAATCACCCCTAGAGTAGGCCCTAAACAGCCCATAGGGTAGGGTGCAGTGTATTTAAATTGTTAGACATGTGCAATTAAGTTTTACATGTCCTGGTACTGAAAAACTCACAAATTTGTCTTATTACTATGAGACCTACCTCTACCATATGATAAAATTGGGCTGCCTTAGTATGTTTAATAAGTGATAACTTTTTATTGGGAACGGGTAGAAATGTCATGTTTGTCCTCTAATGAACTGTAATTTAAAAGCCTCTTTAATGGTAAAGTCAGATTTTACATGTCCTGGTACTGAAAAACTCACATATTTGTCTTATTAATTTTAAGTCACAAATCTGCCACTTTTAGAAAGCTGGAATGTTCTTTTCTGAACCATTTGGTGCCTGCAGCCTGTTCCTGGGTCACATGACTAAGTTTAGTTGGCACTTGGCATTTGTGTATTCATCCCAGGCAGTCATGCCATAGAAAAACTATGTGGACTTCTGGACCTACAACTGGGCTCAGTCAGAACTCCTGTGCTGCAACAAGGACTGTTACTCTGCTAGACTGCTGACCTTGAAGGACTGTTTTTATGCTGCACTTTCCTGCTGTCTGCTGCTCTCTCAGACTGCTGAGGGAGAGTTGAACTCTGCCTTGCACCACAACTGATCTTCAAGAACTTGTTGACGTGTCTCCTGTTGCTAGAGACTCAGGGATATCAAAGTCTTTACCTCTGCTGCTACGCCTGGTTCACAGGAAGTGGACCCAGACAGTTGCATCACGGCAATCAACACATCTCCGGTCTGCATGTAGCAGGACTGGCCCATCAACCCAGTTGCGGGAGTAGAATTTGAGCATTGCTCTCGGAACCAACACTTTGCCTTTAGAAGCCGACCCTTCAGAACCACGCTTCACCTCCACAGCAGTCTACCGAGATCCACTCATCCCACGACAGTGTGGGAAAACCCAGTGCATCGTACTTCAGATCAAATGCATCACAGCGCCAGCGCTTGTCTTCGGAACCAACACATCACCATCACTGGTTGGGACAGACCGATGCATCGCCATCCCTCTGAGGACCAGCTCAACACATCTCACCACGTATCTCATTGTTGTGACCAGGAAAGGTACTTTGTTCTCCAGGACCTGCGTAGATCCTGTAGCTGGCCTGTGCTCCATTGCGGGTGGCCCTGACTGTGACTTTACCCTGGTCTAGTGTGACCTAAAGTAACCACTAAAAGCTCTATTTGTCCTAAGTGCTATTTTGCACTTATTCTTTGGAAATTCATATCTAGACTTCTAAATATTTGATTTTTGTCATTCCAGTCTTATTTTAGTATAAAAATAATAATCTATTTTTCTAACCTGATATGGAGTCTTTATGTGGTGTGTTCACTGTGCTACTGTATGGGTTATTGCATAAACACTTTACACATTGCCTTCTAAGTTAAGTCTGCCTGCTCTGTATCCAGCTACCAGAGTGTGAGCAGAGGATAATTTAGGTTTTGCTGTGACTCACCCTGACTACGATTGTGGTCCCCACTTGGACAGGGACTGCCAACTAGAGGCCCAATTTCTAACAGTCAGTATAGTCTTTAAGGCATTTTCATCTTTGTAAGTGTGCTGCAGAATTCTTCATACATGCTAAGAGGGAAAAGAGAGGAGAAATGTTATGCATACCTCAGGAAAGTGTAGGATTTTGTCACCAAACTTTGTAGGTAGTAGTAGTTCTTTATTCAATCAATACGTGACCATAACAATCACAGCAGTATGTAGGAGCCTTCATTATCTTATTTAAAAGCCACCCAACAGTACAGGTGCAAATGGTTAGTGTCAGCAGCTATCCTAGGGATGCTGATTAACACCTAATATCCTACATCCGATTCACCAGGCATACAATAAACATCTTGGCACTGAGAACCCAACCCATTCAGCATTTTCAGAACTCAATATACACATAGCATCAGTGAGTCTTGTTATGAAGAGCAGCTGACAAACTGGGATTCCCCATCTACTTATTGTTTTCACATAGGCAAGGCAAAATAACATAAGGTGCTCCACAGTTTCAGTGCTAAATTTACAGTACTTATCTGCCAGTTGCTTTCAACTGTATTGACCCATAGAATGCTATATTTACGTTTTAGAAAAACAGATCTTGCCAATGGGGGTTCTGAATGATCCATGATTTGTTCAACAACCAATGTGTACTTAATATCAATAAAGTGACCTGTTAAAGTGCCATGTGCAGATGAAAGCAGCCAAGTTCCCAGAATGTAATCTCAATAGCTACACTTCAGTTTTGGTACCATTACTATGGCCACATTTTCTGGGTGTCCCAAACTTCATGCAGGCGTATTTTGTATAACCACCTCTTCACATGCTCGAACCAAGGAATTTGTTCTATTTTGTCTAACTCTTTAAACCTCTGCAACTGCCCGTTTAATGGGAATATGGGACTTACCCGACCAAAGCTTAACCTAATAGACTAAGGATTTGAGTACAGCAAGATGTGTTACCTTTTTCAATTACACATCTAGGCACAGTGGGATCAGAAGGGTACTTTGTGGCATGCTCAGTAATGATCTAATAAACCTGGTTTCTACTTTCTCCAACCCTTTGGTCTGATTGAATCTCCATATTTCAACTCCATATAGGGCTGCAACAAGACCCCTAGCACAATAGATTTCCAGGGCAAGAGATACTGGACGGTAAATAGATCTATTCAAATTTCTACAGTTATAGTTTTTAACAATTGCCTTCCCAACATGTTGCAGAGTCAGAGTCATCTGCCTTTTCAGTATCTGGGTAGACCATATGGCCAGCCTTACGCCCAGGTAATGGAAATCTTTAACCTATTCCAGATTCCTAGATCCAAGCCCCATTTTCCCTCTAAATGTCTTGTGAGGCAGGGAGGTCATACATTTGGTTTTAAGACCACTAATTTCCAATCAAAATTTATCACAGGCTTCTGAGAATCTGTTAAAGATTACCTTTAGAATCATAAAGGGTTTCTATTAGACCATTTGTATGTAATGTAAACAAAATTGGGGCTAAGGCACATCCATGGCCGACCCCTCTAGAAATGTCTATATGGTAAGTCAGTTTTCCCTCCATGCCACATCTCACTTGCACAAAAATTCCTTTCTGTGAGCGGGTTATTAAGTACAACAGATCCAATGGAATCCCCATCTCCTTTAAAATAACCCACAGGTACTCTCTGGGAATTAGGTCAAAGGCTGAATTAAAATCAACCTTGTTGATTAAGACTAGGTCCAATAGAATCAACAGGAAATGGAATACCTGGTCTATAGTGCTCGTGCACATTCTAAAACCTGCTTACAAATGGGATAGAACTCATTTGGCCTCCATCCATGCCTGTATCTTCCCCAAAACCGGCTTGCTGACAGTGTTTGAGCATTATCTATCAACTTTATGGGCCTGTAATTAGCTGGGTCACATTTGTCCCCTTTCTTGTAGATCAGAATTATTTCAACCCCCTTCCACGTCTCCGATATCTGTGCCCCCGCTGCTATGGCAGTGGAAGTCATATTTAATATATAGCCCCATACAATTGGCTGACTCAGAACTGGAAAGGTTGTCGGTGGCATGCCTAATCCTGGTGCTTTCTCTTTTTTCACACATTCAATAGCAATTATTGTATCCATCATAGAGAAAGAGACAAATGATCTGCTACCCAATTCTGGGCTTCAATCTGACTCTCCCTACTGGGATCAGATCCCTTCTATCTCTTTAATGGAGTAGAGCTTAGTAAAATGCTGTTTCCAGGTGTGCAGTTCCTTTGCAGTGAATGGCACCCTTTGGTGAGCAAATGCCAAAATGACTCGCTATCTTTCCTTGCAGCCACCCTTACCAGTTTTCACCAATTTTCCTCCTGCCGGGTCTTCTTAGCATGTGCATGGACTCTATTGTATATATTTTTCCCTTCAGTTATGTCAGTTCTACAGCTGCCTCTTACAAAGACATCAGTTTGCGTTTGGCTAGCTTATAATCCTTATGAAACCATTATGCCCCTTCCCATCTAGGAATTGTAGGCTTAGATGTTCTATAAAAATGTGTCTTAACAAAAGCAAGTAAGTTGTTAAATATGTGCATAACATCTGACTCAGTTTGCATTTGATTACCAAGAACACTTAAGGAGGGAGAAACTTCAGTATAAATAGAAGCAAGGACGGAATCGTATGCTAGGCCATTTTAATCTCCTGCGATCATTAGAAGACATAATGGGTGTTATACACATTCAACAATCTTAGAATAAATTGCCCCTTCAAGAAAATGATTTAAAGACCCAAGATATCAATGGTGTTAAGATTTAACCTTCTTATGCTGCATGCTAAACTCGTCTTAATCCAAATTATTAGACCTCCTGACGGGGGTCCTGCTGTTGATGGCCTAGCTCCTATACTAAAGTTTATGAATTCAGTCCTGAATATCGGTTTTAAGGCCCAGGTTTCTTTTGAATACACATATATGAAATGTATCAACGAAAGTTCCCAATTCTGGATCAATCATCTTAGATCTGATTTCTGCAACATTTCAAGAAAGGAAATTGATCTGCATTCCATTAACCCTACTCTGGGTTGAGGTATATATTGAGTATTTCTTACCCTGATTTACCTGCCCATCCACATATCTATCTTGTTCCCTGACTAGCTGTTCTCTGGCTAGAGTGGGGGATGAATGTATGATCACTGTCAGATTTCTACCAGAGAGTACATCGTTAGCTTCCCTAAATCAACCAACCTCATTGAGGCCCTCATCATTACAACTAGCAATGGGAGCATTTGTGGGTTCTCTTGATTGATTTGCGAGGGACATTTTACTCTCATTGGTATAAACCTCCTTAAGGGGCAAGTGAAATTTTAACTGTATTTGAGATCCCTTGGGGGGGATGTTTGCAGGTCTAGATTCAAAAGCCCAGTACCATGCTCCCCCTTACTCAGTTCTAGGACTATGAAGTCATAATGTGTGCTCTTGGAGGGGAAACACTTGACCTCTAGTAAATCTGATCTCATCAAGGAGTAACAACGCCTATGATTCTTTAAAAAAGATATCCCTTTATTTTAAAGAGACTAAGGGCCACATGTGTGAATGTTTGAAATTGTGAGTTCCTAATTGCAATTTAATTGGAATTCCAATTAGGAAATCACAAGTTCAAACGCATGAAACTGTTTTGAGTTTCATTTGCAAATCCCAGTGGGTCACAAATAGATCTACCTCATAAATATCAATGAGGCAGCTCTCACTTTATGATTCATTAGGAATTGCAAAAATCACACGGATCGTGGCCTACTGAGAACAGCAGACCACCATATCTGAGATTGCTTTTCGATAAAGCAATCTTTTTTTTTATAATTCAGCCTCTTTTCCTCAAAGGAAAACTGTATGCGTTTAAAAAAATAAAATTAAAAGTTTTCTTTTCATTTTTTAGGAGGAGTCACTGGTCTTTGGGACCCCTGCCTGCTCTTTAAAAATGCTTTTACAAACATTCACAAAGGGGAAAGGGACCTTTGGGGACCCCTTTGCATTTGCAAATGGGTTACCACCAATTTGAAATTGGTGGTAAACTGCAAATGTTTTCAGATTGAATTTCGATCGCAAAACAGTCATACATACCCCTGCTATTTGGTATTAGGAAGGGATCCCTAAACAGGCCCCTTCCTAATACTGAATCACAAAACCAAATTGTGTTTGGGTAACAAGTTACTGAATCACAATTTGTTTTTTGTACACACAAATGGTTTTTAGAAGTTGCAAATGGCCCGATTCTGTGAATTGGACTGTTTGCAATCTCTAAAAAACTTTGTACATCTGGTCTGTCTTCCTTGACTGCCAAAGGTAGTCTGGGAACATTGACCATGTATTACCTTGTGGGACTATTTACGTATGGAGTAGCCTCGTTTCACAGATGTGTTCCCCATCTTGTTGATCTAAATCACAAATTCCACTGCCCTTTCTGGGACCCCCAATGCATAGACTGCATAGCAGTAGAAATTTGGTATGGGCATCTATATTCTTTTGTCTCATTCCAGCTATGTGTTGAAACACTTTGTGGGGACTACTTAGAGAGTTTGGGGGATACATATGAGCCCTACTCCCTCAAGCACAAGCTACATAATGCCGATGGGGGAATGGTTTCCATGCCAACTGAGATGGCGGCACAGCGCTGAGCTCCATGGAGCCTTTACTGAATTTGAGACTGCTCCAGCGCTCGCCTAAGGGGGAAACAGCATTACTTCTCCTCCTCATGAAATGGTGAGTCACTGGAACCTTTTGTGACTCTGCTTCTCCTTGTTTTCTACTTGCAGCTGCCTCAGGGGATATTTCTTCACAACACGAGGTCGCACCTGCCATTTTGAGAGGGAGCGAGTGCATTCCTTACTTTAGCTCAAGAAATCACTATGCTTATATATTTACCTGCTATTTCTCCTCACAATAGCATCCTTGTTCCCTGATGGCCTGTGTTTCTTCATGCAATTTATATTTCTGCCTGAATTTAAAGGGGAGCTCTCTGCAGTTTTTCTTTAGGCACCAAGAAGCTCTTTCTCCTCAGAATTTAATCTTACTTTATGTGGCCGCTTTCTGGAGCGCACAACTGACAATGCTGTTTGACAAAGCCAATGTATTTACCTAAACTTATTCTCTATGTTTCAGATCCTTCAGTTTGCTGCTTTCCCTCTCATGAAAGAATTACCTCTTTCTAAAGGGGCATAAGTGCTGGTATTTCTTTCTTTCTCTGTTTCAATGTGTATGCCTACAGTTTTCTTTGCGCAATTAAAGCTTCTTGTGTGCTTATCATAATTGTCTGCCTCTTATAATCGCCTGTGTTTTCCAACAGGAAAATAAGAATTATTAAACTCTCTGATACTTCCAACAACAATGCAGTATCAGATTCAGACTCTAACTACAATGAGATGGATGATGCAACTTCCCACAAATCTGAATCCCATGAAGGTGCCATTCCAAAAAACATCACTGTAAGGTAAAACGCTTGTGGGGTTGAATAAAAGGCCAAGTAAATCCCATGTCTCCAGTGAAATTCATACCAACTTCTACGGATGTGATTTTTGAAGAAATCTGTGCATTAAAACCCTTCGTAGAAGAAACTAACAAGACATTACAACATCTGGATGACAAATGTTCTTTTTTGGAATCACGAGTTCTAGTGTTGGAACAAAAAACAGAAACTCCTCAGGCTGGGAGTTCATGTATTTCTCATTTGGAGTCCGAAATAGCTATTCTTAGAAAACACAACGAGTATCTTGAAAACCGAAATCACAGGAATAACCTCTGCCTATATGTACTTCAAGAAAACACAGAAGGCTCTGATCCAACTTTCTACTTTCAGACTTTTCTGCAAAAACTTCTTGATGTATCTACTACTGCCCCTCTCAATATACATAGGACTCATAGACTTGGTCACAGAGCTTTAACAAAACGACAAGGAGTAATGTTATTCTTCTTGCAATATACTGACTTGTTACAGTTAAAAGATAAATTTAGTGGGACGATCATAGTCTGTTTTTTCTCTCAGAATGTAGCTAGAGCTACTGCAGATTGTCAGAAATCATTTCTAGACATGCATACTCAACTAAGAGCTACAAACACTAGATTCGGTCTAATCCATCCTTGCCTATTCAAAGTGACATGCAAGGAGAAAAAACACTTATGAAGAACCCAGCTGCACTCAAGAAATTTCTTCAGAAACATGGAGCAGAGTATATGGACACTTCAAAGATTTCTTGAATGTAACCTTGTTTTCCTTGCCTGTTTTCTTTCTAATATTCATTAAATATATGACTTTGCTTCCCGTTCCCGTATGGTCTTATCTGTATGTGATCTCTTAATTCAAATCAAGGCTGCCCTGCCATCTTGTGAAGTTCGAGTACTTTCGCTGTTATCTTATTGCGTGACCACACTGACTCTGTTTTTTGTGTTTTGTAGGGATGTGCTTGAGTCGTCATTTGTATGACCTGTACTGTCTTTTTGCTTTTTGTTTTATAACTTCCTCACTGATGTTCCTTTATATGACTCTATTTTAGCTTTTCTTCTTTCCTATCTTCTGCCCTGTCATTCTTTTTTCCTTTCTTTTCCTCAATAAGCAAAACACTTATTCTTATTCCTTCCAATGTTTGATTCATTTCATTCTCAATTTTGCTACAGTAGGCATATTGATTGTTCATATTACTGTTTTCCATTCCATTCTGGGTTACCACGTAGAATATTCAAGGGTTACGTAACCCTATTAAAAGGCAAAGGGTGTTATCCCATTTAGCTAAATAAAAAAAAAAGAAGATATTGTGTTGCTTCAAGAATCACTTCTTTCTGAATTTGAGGATGCCAAGGTAAAAAGATGTTGGGTAGGTAATGTGTTTGCTCCTCCAGCATTATGAAAGAAATAGGGAGCACTGATTCTTTGCCATAAAAAGTTGCATGTTACAGTTTTTAACCTAGCGTCTGATTCTGAAGGTCGATGTCTCATAGTTAAACCTACTTTTTTTTATTTATGCAGGGTCATTCCCAATCTTTTTGCCTCCTGCCTCCTATTTTTTCTGACCTGTTGCTGTTGGCTTTTGAACTCTGAGCACTTTACTACTGCTAACCAGCGCTAAAGTGCATATGTTCTCTGTGTAAATTGTATTGTTGATTGTTTATCCACGATTGGCCTATTTGATTTACTAGTAAGTCCCTAGTAAAGTGCACTAGAGGTGCCAGGGCCTGTAAATCAAATGCTACTAGTGGGCCTGCAGCACTGGTTGGGCCACCCACATAGGTGGCGCTGTAATCATGTCTCAGACCAGCCACTGCAGTGTCTGTGTGTGCAGTTTTAACTGTAAATTTGACTTGGCAAGTGTACCCACTTGCCAGGCCTAAACCCTCCCTTTTCTTACATGTCACACACCCCTAAGGTAGGTCCTAGGTAGCCCCAAGGGCAGAGTGCAGTGTATGGTTAAGGTAGGACATAAAGTCATGTGTTTTATATGTCCTGACAGTGAAATATTGCTAAATTCATTTTTTGCCTGTTGCAAGGGCTGTCCCTCTCATAGGTTAACATGGGGGCTACCTTTAAATCTGATTAAAGTGTAGATTCCCTTTGGAAGCGGATGGACATGTGGAGTTTGGAGTCTCTGAGCTCACAATTTAAAAATACATATTTTAGTAAAGTTAATTTTAAGATTGTGTGTTTGAAAATGCAACTTTTTAGGAAGTGAGCATTTTCTTGCTTATACCATTTCTGTGACTCTGCCTGTTTGTGGATTCCCTGTCTGGGTCAGTTTGACAGATGGGCTGGTTGCACCTCACACTAGACAGTGACACAAAGGGAGCTGGGGTGTAGCCTGCATATCTTGATGAGCCATCTGTGCTAGGAGGGAGAGGAGGAGTGGTCACTTACAACTGAAAGGGCTGTGCCTGTCCTCACACAATGCAGTCTCCGACCCCCTGGTAAGTGTCTGGGGCCTGGCCTGGGCAAGGCAGGATTTCACATTCAAAAGAGACTTTACTTTGAAGTATGCCTACTTCAAAGGAGAAATTGGGTACAAGAAGGGCACCCAAAACCACAGACTTTAGAACCATTTCTAACAATACCTTTAACTATTTTTTATGTATACGGTTGAGTCTCTGTTGACTATACTTTTTGGGCCAAAATAATCTGCTAGACTGCTTTTATGTGATGATGAAATTATTATATTTGGTGGTGATGGCAATTAAATTAATGATCCCATAGTGGATAGACATTCGACAGTCAAGGTTGTTCATGCTAAAATGCACTCACAATTCAAATCCAACATAGAATGTAAATCATTAGTTGATATTTGGAGGATAAGTTACCCGGATCTCTGGGAATACACTTTTTACTTGGCTCCACACCATTCACACTCCCGTATAGACTTTTCTTAGCAAATCTGTAGCCTAACATGCCCTTCAGTATGACATAGGATTAATTTTGATATTAGGCCATGCACCTGTATACACAGACCTTGACCATATTCCCTCTTCACCCCATGCAGGTAGGTGCCTCTTAAGAATTCTTTACTTTTGGATTCTAAGTTCACAGCCCAAGTTGAAGCCTTTGCTTCTGAATTTTTTGCTTTTAACACTATACCTGATTCTTCTTTTGCAATGATTTGGGATTCCTTTAAAGCAGCGGCAAGAGGCTTTATAGTAAATTTTGTATTGCAAAAGGAAAACATCTATGGAAGCCCAATATAACCAATTACCTGACATTATTAAAAACATTTAATATACTTATTATCACTCTAAAAGTAAATCCTCCTTACAAAATCTTATTTATGCCAAACTCTCCTTTAACAGACTAACCACAAATGCAGCTTCTTCTTATCTATTAAAGAGCAATGTTTGTTATTATGAGGGTCAAAACTAAAATGGGGAAAGTGCTGGCCGTCTCTTTAAAAATCAGAAGAGACAGAACCAAAAGAGAATCCTTGTGAAGCAGTACAGGGACTACTCTCTTTAAGGACAAAGACATCTTAAATTCATTTGTTACCTTGTATACATGTTATTCTCCAGAAATGCAACCACGGCAATCAGATCTGCTTGAATACTTTCAAACTATTGTTTCTCCTTCTCACACCACACTGATTTTGATTTATTAGGGACGGATATGTCACTTCTAGAAATTACTCATGCAGTTTTTGTGTTACGCTGAGGGAAATCTCTTGGGCTCCGTAGCCTTACTATTGATTTTTATAACCATTTTGTGAAGCTTCTCCTTCCCAAACGTTTGCATTTATTTTTATTAATTTCCATTGCTAAGGGTGCCTCTATGGGGTCCTTCCAAGTTGCCATTATCTGCCTAATTCCAAAAGACTTATCATCTCATCTCCTTAACCAATAATGACTACAAAATTTTCACAAACATTTTGACACTATGCATTGACCCTATTCTACCTAATATCATAGGCCCTGAGCAATCCGATTTTGTTAAAGGTCAATTAGACTCTGAAAATTCTCAAGTCTTTTTTAATGTCCTGAGCAAGTCCTCCACATTAGATCATGCTATTGCTGCTATTACTCTGGCGCAGAAAAGGCTATTGATAGGATTGGTTGTGTTTTTATGTTTCAAGCATTAAAATGTATTGGTTTTCCTCCCAAATTGAGGGCTTTAATTTCTTTGTAATATACAGACCTAATGCTGCAATGTTTGCTAATGGTATGCTCTCAGACTCATTTCCTTTTTTCAGAGGGGTATACCAAGGTACCCCTATCTATCATTCCCTTTGTTTATTATTGCACTTGAACTCTTTTTAACCCCTTGGACACCATGGACGTAATGGTTACATCCTTGTCCTGGTACCCACCCCCCAGGAAAGGGATGGAAGGGGAATCGCTTCCCTTCCCCCACCTCCCTCCCAGTGATGTCTGATGACGTCAGAGCGCAACCTCATCAGAGGCTGCCCCCATTCCAGAGCAATCGGAAGAGAAATGCAAAGCATTTCTCTTCCGATCGGGGGGGGGGGGTGGGGGCAGGCAGAGGACATGAAAGGAAAGGCCTTTATATTTCTTTTTTGTTTGTCTGAGCATTTCCACAGCCCAATCATACAGTGATTGGGCTGCAGAAATTCCTACTAGAAACTAGGGATTTTGTCAGTGTCTGTTTTGATATGTTTATAATAAAGGGGAGCTACCCCTTTGGCAAGGGTCACTCCCCTGGGGGCTAAATCTGTTGTAGGCCATTTCTGCCCCTTGGGGGCAGTTCAGCCTATTTTTATTAGGCCAATTTACCCCCAAGGGGGCAGAAACCACTAGACACCAGGGATTTATTTGCACCAATATCATGCAAGGTGAGCGACCCCTAAGGCAATGGTCACTCCCCTGGGGTGGGCAAATTTATTTTAGGCCATTTATGCCCCCTTGGGGCAGATCAGCCTATTTTAATTAGGCCAATCTGCCAAGGGGGGCAGAAACCACTAAACACCAGGGATTTTTGTTCTTTCTTTTTTTACAGATGGGGAGTGGTCCCTTAGGTAAGGGTCGCTCCCCTGGGGGGCAAATTTATTTTAGGCCATTTCTGCCCCCTTGGGGGCAGATCGGCCTATTTCCATTAGGCCGACATGCCCCCGGGGGGGCAGAAACCACTTAGGCACCAGGGATTGGTGTGTGTGTGTGTGTTTTGTTTGGGGGCAGCCCCTTGGGCAATGGTCGCTTCCCACAGGAGCACACTACTGTTGGCCATTTCTGTCGCCCTTGGGAGTCAGATCAGCCTAGTTTTGTAAGGCCCACCTGCCCCCAAAGGGGGCAGAATGCCCACCAGAGACCAGGGAAGATAGTTTTCCAAAAGAAGAGTGTCAGGTTTGGCCATGCCCCCACCCCAAATAAATGGGGACACAGTTATTCTGTCCACCGGTGGGCAGGGGGAACGATTACCCCTGATCCATTCCCCGGGGGGGGCAGAAAGCCTACTAGATGTCAGGGAATTAAAAAAAATAGGTGGGTGGTGGCTACCAACCATTATGGGCACACTAAAATATCTCATACCAACGGCAAGCAAGAGGACATTTGATTATTTTGGGGTTTGGTTTTACAATTGGACCATGAGAGCTTGGCTAACTCTCAAAATCGTCCCACTTGGAATGGTAAGGGCTGCACTTTTTGGACTTTGGGACACTGCCATGTAAAAAAATCTATGAGACCTAGACACATCTGAAAACTAAATATCTGGGTGAGTCCAGGGAGGTATGCTTCAATGCACGCCGCACCATTTTGTTTCTTACCCACAATGTCCTGCAAACCCTCCAACTTTGCTTGAAATCACAAATTGTTCCCCACATTTTTGTGATGGAATATTCTGTAATCTGCAGGAATCCACAAAATTCCTACCACCCAGTATTGTTGCATCTATACTGATAAAAATTCAGCCCCACTTGTCAGCCTAAAAACTTTTTTTTTTTCAAACTGCCATTTTGGACTCGCTTTGGTTCCCCCTCAGTTTAAACATGTTTTTGGCTCTTCCCTGTGACAGGCATTAGGCCCACCTACACAAGTGAAGTATCATTTTTATCGAGAGACTGAGGGGAATGTTTGGTGCTTAGAAATTTGTGCTGGTGCAGTGATCCCGCACAGAAATATGGGAAACATTTGTTTTTTTTTTAGAATAATTTGAGGTTTGCTGAGGATTCTGGGTAAGAAAACACTGGGGGATCCACACACGTCACACCTCTCTGGACTTCCTTGCGTGTCTAGTTTTCAGAAATGTCTGGGTTTGGTAGGTTTCCATAGATGGCTGCTGAGACCAGGACCAAAAATGCAGGTGCCCACCCACAAAAACAGGTAGTTTTGTATTTGATCATTTTGATGTGTCCACGTAATGTTTTTGGGCATTTCCTGTCGCAGGCACTAGGCCTACCCACACAAGTGAGGTACCATTTTTATCCGGAGACCTGGTGGAATGTTGGGTGGAAGGAAATTTGTGGCTACTCTCAGATTCCAGAACTTTCTATCACCGAAATGTAAGGAAAAAGTATTTTTTTGCCAAATTCCGAGGTTTGCAAAGGATTCCCCTTTGTGTCTAGTTTTAGAAAATGTATAGGTTTGCTAGGTTTCCTTAGGTGCTGGCTGAACTAGAGGTCAAAGTCCACAAATAGGCACTTTGTAAAAAACAGGTCAGTTTTCTTTGGGAAAATGTGATGTGTCCATGTGTTTTGGGGCATTTCCTGTCGCAGGCACTAGGCCTAATTATACAAGTGAGGTAACATTTTTATTGGGAGGCTTGGGGGAATGCTGGGTGGAAGCAAATTGTGGCTTGTTTCAGATTCCAGAACTTTCTATCACCGAAATGAGAGGAAAATGTTTTGTTTTTGCCAAATTCTGAGGTTTGGTAAGGATTCTGGGTAACAGAACCTGATGAAAGCCCCACAAGTCACCCCATCCTGGATTCCCCTAGGTGTCTAGTTTTGAAAAATACACAGGTTCGGTAGGTTTACCTAGGTGCCAGCTGAGCTAGAGGCAAAAATCCACAGCTAGGCACTTTCCAGAACCTCGTAAAAATGTGATATGTCCATGTTGCATTTCCTGCTGCAGGCATTAGGCCTACCCACACAAGTGGGGTACCATTTTTATCGGGAGACTTCGAGGAACACAGCATAGAAGAACAAGTGTTATTGCCCCTTGTCTTTCTCTACATTTTTTCCTTCCAAATGTAAGCCAGTGTGTAAAACAGACAGCTATTTGAGAAATGCCCTCTAATGCTAGCATGGGGACCCCGAAATTCGGAGATGTGCAAATAACCACTGCTTCTCAACAGCTTATCTTGTGTCCATTTTGGAAATACAAAGGTTTCCTTAATGCTTATTTTTCTCTTTTTATATTTTATCTAATGAATTTCTATATACAATGAAATCCCATTGCAAGGTGCAGCTCCTTCATTGGCTTTGGGTACCTAGGGTTCTTGGTAAACCTACAAGACCTATATATCCCCGCAACCAGAAGAGTCAGCAGATGTAATGGTATATTGCTTTTAAAAATCTACCATAGCTGGAAAAAGTTATAGAAGAAAACGTGGAGAGAAGGGGCTCTTTTTTTACACCTCAATTTCAATATTGTTTTATTTTAGCTGTTATTTTCTGTAGGAACATCTTGAAGGATCTACACAAATAACTCCTTGCTGAATTCAGAATTGTGTCTACTTTTCAGAAATGTTTAGCTGTCTGGGATCCAGCATTGGTTTTACACCCATTTCTGGCACTAACTGGAAGGAAGTTAGAAGCACAAAAAATAGTACAAATGGATTATGTCCCAGTAAAATGCCAAAGTTGTGTTGAAAAATGTGATTTTCCGATTCAAGTCTGCCTGTTCCTGAAAGCTGGGAAGACGGTGATTTTAGCACCGCAAACCATTTGTTGATGCCATTTTCAGGGGAAACAAACACAAGATTTATTCTGCAGGACTTTTTTGTTTTAAATTTTCTTGGTCTCCTCCAGGGGAACCCACAAACTCTGGGGTAGCTTAAGTGGCCAAAGGTTATGAGGGCCTAAGTGCGACCTGCCCCAAATAGCAAAAAAAGGCTTGGCACAGGAGGGGGAAAAGGCCTGGCAGCGAAGGGGTTAACCAAAATCCAACAAGATGCTTGTATTTCAGGTTTCAAAATTGAATCTCATCAAGTTAAAATGTCAGTTTATGTTGATGATATTCTCTTGTATTTCTCCAACCCTACAATGTCCCTTCTTCCTTTCTTTCAACAAGTTACCACATGTTCCCATTTATCAAGATATCAGCTTAATAGTGATACATGTGAGGTATTACCTTTAAATGTTTTATGTAATAAGCAACTTTTTGAAGACACAGGCTTTGTGTGGCAACCCTCCAGTACTTAGGATTGTGGTTTTTGCAGAAGATCAAGGAATTGGAATTTGATTACATTACTAAAACACTAAATGATATTATTGCTTGCTGGCATCTACTTTTTCATGGTGGGGAAGAGTTGATTCTATGAAAATGATGCTCACTCTCTTGATATTATATTGTTATTGCCATGATTACTGTTCACATCCTTGGGTACTATTTTAAGAAAGTAGATTCTATGTTATCTAAATTCCTTTGGGAAGGTAAATCTCTTAATATAACGTTATCCTCCTTAAAAAAGGATAAATCTGACAGAAGCCTTATGTTTCCGGACTTAAAAAAATTATCATCATGCTTTCTCTTTGAGACAAGCTGCCTGATGGCTCTCATCTGAGCTTCCCTTACATCCTCCTTTATGGCTACAATTAGAGAAATCTCTTATTTCCCCTTTTGATTATAAGGAGATTCTTGCGTTCACATCAAATATTTCTCAGAAATGATCTGCAATTATTTTCTTTTCCTGTAAACTCCTGATACCTCTTCTACATTCAACATATCCCTCAGCTGCTACCTATCAACAGCAACCCATTTGGCATAATAAGTCGATACAAATTAGGAATTGTTTCATATATTGGAAGACCTGGCGAGACAAAGGTTTGTACTGGATATCGCAATTGTTTGCTGATGGTCAACTGTTATCCTTTCCTGACCTCCAAACTAAATCCTCTCTGCATCTACTTTCAGAACACAATATGAACTTTTACGCACCACCCTCAAACAATATATTATCACATTGCCAATTACCTCCTGCCCACCTTCCATATCCGCTACACTTTTTCCAATAATAGATAATTCCCCATCTGCTATTTACAAATCCTTGCAATTCTCTTTGGACAGAGCTAAGTCAAAGACTGAGCTGGCTTGGGGAAAAGATTGACTGCAACGTTGGCCTATTACCTTATGGGATAATTTATGGCTTAAGCTTTACAAAAGCATGCAGGCTGCAAATACTACACAGACCCTTTACTGTGTTTACCATCATCTGATTTTTACCCCTGTGATTCTAAAATCTTTTACTCCAAATACAACCTCTTCTTGTTGGTGGTGTTCATGCTCAACTGCCAATTTAAAGCACATGTTATTTGACTGCCCTCCTATTCATCAATTTTGGGAATTGGTATGAACTCAAATTAATACGTTTTTTAATGATGCTATTCCTTTTTTCCTTATCGATATTTTTGTAGGTAGTTTCTCACCCCAGTGACCTCACACAAATCCAAATTATGAGTTGATAGCTTTATTGTTGGCCGTTGCTTTTCATTTAATAACATCAAACTGGAAACAAGCTCAGAATATTACTTTCAGGTCCTGGCTGAACGCTATTTGCTTTCATCCCAGACTTGATACTAACTATGGGCCTTATTAGGACTTTGGAGGTCAGAATACTTTGAACGCCAAAGCCGCGGGGAGGAGGCAGCCTTCATACCGGCTGCCTACCCCTCTCCCCCAGTTGTATTATGAGGCTCCGCTGGGATAGATAGATAATACTTTATTGCATGATGTGAGAAAACAGGGCTGATTGCAGAGGCCCCATAACTTTTTGCCCCCATTTTCCTCTTTTTGCTGGTGTTTTCCTGACTTTGATGGTGCCCTGGGTACTGCTAACCAGTCCCAGGGCCTGTGCTCTGAGTAAAATGAATATGCAAATTAGGCTAATTATAATTGGCTAAGTTAACCTACCTATAAGTCCCTAGTATATGGTAGGGCATGTAGGTTTAGGGACCACAGCATAGGTGGTGCACACCTAGGTGCATTGCTGAGGTGCCCAGTGTCATTTTAAAAGCAAGCCTGCCTTGCTGGCTGCTTTTAAATTAAAGTTATATGCAAATTCGACTTTGGAATTAAAGGTACTTCCAAAGTCTTAAACTACCTTATTTTTACATATAAGTCACCCCTAAGGTGTGCCCTATGTGCCCCTAGGGCTGGGTGCCATGTAACTATAAGCAGGGACTTTATAAAAATAGATTTATAAGCCCTGGTGAGGTAAAAACAGCCAAATTCGTTTTTCCCTCATTGAAGTAAATGGCCTTCATAGGCTAGAATGGGCAGACTTTATTTTAAATTTTAAAGTCTCCTTAAATGTTACATACCAAGAATTTGGTATCAAATTAATTGTTGTAATAAATCCCACAACTTCCAGTTGTTGGATTTAATATAACTTGTTCAGGTAAAAAGTTTAGACTTTACCTAAAACGTTGCCAATTTCAGCTCTGCATTGTTTTTGCTGCTGTGCTCTGATTGGCCAGCCTGCAGCAGCTTCTGCCAAGCTGCCTTGATTAGGTGTGAAGTGGCCTGGTTCACACAAAGGAATGTGCTTGGGGGAGAGAATCTCCCCTCAGCAGATGGTGAGGCAGGAAGGGGGAGGGCTGCCAAACTGGTCTTCAAAGGCAGAGAAGGACATTTGCAGCACCCAGCAACACCCCCACATCCTGCAACCCCAGACAATTCGGTGCCCCCTTGATTAGATTAGGAGAGGGCAGGAGAGGGGTGTGTTTATGATTTTTAGCCACACCAGTGGGTGGGCTCAGCCAGATGTAACCTCCAAAAATCAGATTCATCCATGTTGGATTTTTAGAGACTGTTGCCTTCTGGGATGGATTTTTGCCACACTTCCCAGGAAGTGGTCATCAAGGGGGACAACCCTGTCCCTGATTGGAGAACCAGGGCCCCCCTGCTTTTCACCCAGGAGCAAGGATAAAACTGGCAGACCTGCACCCACACCTCAGATCCCCTCCAGAATTCAACAAGAAAGGAACTAAAGAAGAAGAAGGACTGCCCTGCTGGACCCCTGGCCTGCACCTGGACCCTGCACTCAGAAGGACTGCACCAGCTGCACACTTGGGCTTCACCACAAGAAGGACTTTGCCTGGCTTCAACTGGTTCAAGGAGGGACTCCCTGTTTGCTACAGGTGACAAATTGCTAAACCAGAGTCCCCTGCACCAACTCCTGAAGAAAGCGACCAGCTGACCACTGTCCAGTGGCCAAAAAGGAGTTTGCGCCAGGTGCATTCTGGGAGTTGAAGTCCGCACCCCCCAAGGACCATCACAGAACTTCTGGACCCTTGGGGTGAGCTGTGGACCCCAAAAGAACCTTAAAAGAATATCTGGGTGAAGCCCCAGAAGTTTGGAAAAGATTTGAGAATTTTTGGAAAAAAGCTCCAGAGAGGGACCGACCCGACGCGGAAATTCTAGCCGGCTTGCCTCAACCGCGACCCGGCCTGACTTCGTGGTTCGTCCCGGTAAAGAAAAACATCCAAAAAAGAGACTAAGTCCGAAGGTAAAAAGTTGACCAGGACCTCCCAGCCATCGTATCCGAGAAGGGCTCCATGGACGTCGGATCAAGATCCAGGTTTACCCCGGTCGAAGGATTTTCATCTCGAAAAAACGACTAAGTTCGAAGGTAAAAGTCTCCACCGAGGAAACCCACATCGCGTATCCGGACAAGGGCTCCAGGAGGTCAGATTCAACTGGCAGGTTCGTCCCGGTGAAGAAAAACTTCAAAATAAAGACTAAGTCAGAAGGTAACTTTTTAACCGAGGCCTCCCGCGACCTGTAGCCGAGCAGGGCTCCATCGCGGTCGGCCTGAAAGTTTGACTTTGCACCGGTCGAGGTGAAACCAGATGACCCGATTGGCGCTTTTTGTTTCTAAGCGCTAGAAAAGTAATAATTCTTTAAAAATTCATATCTCCGGTTCCCCTGAACCGATTTTAATCGTTTTTGTGTCATTTTAAAGATAAAAATATAAACTATTTTTATAAATTGGTTTTGGATTTTTAAACTGTTTCCTGTGTTTTATTTAATTACTGTTTTGTGATATTTGAATGCTTTACACTTTGTCTCCTAAGTTAAGCCTTGACACTCGTTGCCAAGCTACCAAGGGTTGAGCTGGGATTAATTTACTGAGACCTAACTGTACCTATGTGGAGGTTAGTGGCTTGTTGCTAGGTGTAGGTACCTACCTGCCCTACCAATAACCCATTTTCCAACATAATCGGAAGCAGCGACGGGATCCTGTACTTGTGTTCAATATCACGTTACAGTTTTGAGTAAAACAAATTAAAAATCCTTTAATTGTCCTAGTGCAAAAATTGTTTTTAATTTTTAATTTGGATTAATTTCAATTATTGAATTTTTGTAATTTTTCTAAATTCTTGTTTCCAATTTTTGCAAAAAGTTTTTGTTGACACAAAACTAGGGAACCATGGAGCTTGATCTGGCTAGCCTACCCACACTGACAGTAGTCCAGCTTAGGGGGTTGTGTATTGAAAGAGGGTTGCCTGCAACCACTGATCTCAGGAAGCAAATCCTGATCACATCCCTGACAGCATGGGCTGAGGCCCAAGAGGTAGAGTCAGAAGAAGCTCCAGAGGAGGGAGAAAGAAGGGAGGATGCAAGCTCTAACCACTCAGGGGAGGGAAGGCATCTGAGCCTAAGTGAGGATGAGGAAGAACGGTCCTCAGTAAACACAGTCACTAGGGGCAGATCCAAAGCTAGTGGTGGGAAGGGGGTCCTTTCAGGAGGAGAGAACCCATCCATCAGAGAAAGAGAGCTGGAGGCCCAGCTAGCATACATAGCTTTGGAAGCAGAGAAGCTGGCCCTAGAAAAGAAAAAGTGGGCATACAAAGAGAAAAGAGATGGAGGCAGCGATAAAGAAGCTGAGGTGTCCATGGGTTGGGGAGTTTGCCCCAGATTACCCAAGGGGGTAGTTCCTGCTTATGTAGAGGGGGATGACATAGATAAGTGGCTGGGGGCCTTTGAGAGGGCACTCCAAATGAGAAGGGTTAGGCCTCAATACTGGGGTTCCCTTTTGTGGGAGTTGGTCCCCAACTCAGGGAGGGATAGGCTTCTGACCTTCAGGGGGGAGGAGGCAGATTCATACCCTAGTATGAAGAGGTGCTTAGCTAAGAAGTTTGGTCTGACCCCAGAGCAATATAGAATGAAGTTCAGGGACACCCAGAAGGTCAGTACCCAGTCTTGGGTTGACTTTGTGGACATTTCACTAAAGGCACTAGAGGGCTGGATTATTGGTAACAAAGTAGATACTTATGAGGGGTTATACAATCTGATCATGAGAGAGCACATCTTGACCAATTGTACCCAAGAAAGGTTACGCCAGCATCTAGTGGACTCTAAGCAGACCAACCCTAGAGAGCTAGGGGAGGCAGCTGATGAGTGGTTGAGAACCAGGGTGGTTGTCAAGTCCCAGGGGGGAGACTCCAAGAAGGGGGGGACAGGTCCCCAAAAACCCAAGGAGGGAGGTGGTAAGCCCACCACAGAGACTCCCTCTCTACCCCAGAACCCTAAGAAGGAGGAGAGTAAATCCCACTCCCACTCTGACCAGCAGAGACAGTTAGACCCAGGGTTAAAAAAGCTCTTGGACAGTAGGGCTTGCTTTGACTGTCAGCCGGCAGGTCACTTCAGAGGAGATGCAGCCTGTCCAAAGAAGGTGGTTAGCACTGGGCTGTCCAGTGTAGCCATAGAGGAGGATTCCTCAGATGATGAAGTCCTCCTAGCATTGAGCTGGGAGACAGGACCAGATGGTAAGCTGGTGATCCCTGAGGGTGTGAGTAGGCACTTCCACCACATTCAAGTGAATGGGATCCCTACCACTGGCCTGAGAGACACCTGTGCCAGTCACACTATAGTGAGTGACCGGTTAGTGACCCCAGACATGTATGTCCCAGGAAAGACAAAGAAAGTCAGGATAGCCACAGGGGAGGTCACCTCCAAACCTGTAGCCATAGTGCCCCTAGAGAGGGAGGGTATCCTTGGCTGGATCAGGGTGGTAGTCAGTGCTGACCTTCCCCTAGATTGTATCCTGGGCAATGACCTCCCAGAGGTGAGTCTGGTCCCAGATGGGGTGGTCGCCCAGGGCGCCCCCCCAACCCAAAGTCCTGGGGAGTCAGTCCCTACAGTTAGGAGACAGGGGTCCCCAAGAAAAGGAAAGAAGAAAAGGAAGGGTAGGCCACTCTTAAAGAGAGTTCCAGGGAGCCAAGGGCCTTCTGCCCCAGTAAGGGGGGAGCCCAGAGTTGGCACTGGTGAGGCCTCACCTGACCCCAAGGAAGTCCTGAGTAGTCAGGCAGCTGTCCAGATGCAGGGTGTTGCCCCTGCACTGACAGAAGAGAGAGTGGAAGGAGGGTGTCTGCCACAGGAGGTGGTAGTCCCCCACTCTAGACAGCAAGAGGGGTGCCAGGACCCCAAAGATGCCCCTAAAGCAGCTCAGCCACCTGTCAGTGGAGAGCTTAGGGTGTGGTTCTGGGTACTGACAGCTGTCAGTAGCCTCTGCTGGGTGCTAGCCTTCCTGGCAGCAATGTACTTGGCCTGGGAGGCAGACCCCAGGGCCAATAGCAAAGTAGGCCCCCTGACCCTATTGGTCATGGTGGGGTTGCTCAAGTGTTGGGTGACCTCTTTGGGTAAGCTAGGTGTTGCCCTAGCAAAGTTTGGAGTAGGGGAGGTGGGCACCTCACTACCCAAGTTGGCAGAGAGAAAGGAGGAAGACCCCCCTAGAGGAAAGTTTCAGTTTGTGTTGGGTCCTTTTACTGTTGGGATGGCTTTACTACCCATAGGGAGTGACCCTGACAGGAGGATATAAGGCAGAGTAGGCCCTGCAAAGGGACAGCCAGTTTTCTTCACTGTCTTCCTCGCCTAACAAGCCAGGAAGACTCTCCCAGGGTTGGGCTGAGTCTCCTGGGCGTGTGGGCTGGGGGGGGGGTTGTGTGAGAAAACAGGGCTGATTGCAGAGGCCCCATAACTTTTTGCCCCCATTTTCCTCTTTTTGCTGGTGTTTTCCTGACTTTGATGGTGCCCTGGGTACTGCTAACCAGTCCCAGGGCCTGTGCTCTGAGTAAAATGGATATGCAAATTAGGCTAATTATAATTGGCTAAGTTAACCTACCTATAAGTCCCTAGTATATGGTAGGGCATGTAGGTTTAGGGACCACAGCATAGGTGGTGCACACCTAGGTGCATTGCTGAGGTGCCCAGTGTCATTTTAAAAGCAAGCCTGCCTTGCTGGCTGCTTTTAAATTAAAGTTATATGCAAATTCGACTTTGGAATTAAAGGTACTTCCAAAGTCTTAAACTACCTTATTTTTACATATAAGTCACCCCTAAGGTGTGCCCTATGTGCCCCTAGGGCTGGGTGCCATGTAACTATAAGCAGGGACTTTATAAAAATAGATTTATAAGCCCTGGTGAGGTAAAAACAGCCAAATTCGTTTTTCCCTCATTGAAGTAAATGGCCTTCATAGGCTAGAATGGGCAGACTTTATTTTAAATTTTAAAGTCTCCTTAAATGTTACATACCAAGAATTTGGTATCAAATTAATTGTTGTAATAAATCCCACAACTTCCAGTTGTTGGATTTAATATAACTTGTTCAGGTAAAAAGTTTAGACTTTACCTAAAAAGTTGCCAATTTCAGCTCTGCATTGTTTTTGCTGCTGTGCTCTGATTGGCCAGCCTGCAGCAGCTTCTGCCAAGCTGCCTTGATTAGGTGTGAAGTGGCCTGGCTTCACACAAAGGAATGTGCTTGGGGGAGAGAATCTCCCCTCAGCAGATGGTGAGGCAGGAAGGGGGAGGGCTGCCAAACTGGTCTTCAAAGGCAGAGAAGGACATTTGCAGCACCCAGCAACACCCCCACATCCTGCAACCCCAGACAATTAGGTGCCCCCTTGATTAGATTAGGAGAGGGCAGGAGAGGGGTGTGTTTATGATTTTTAGCCACACCAGTGGGTGGGCTCAGCCAGATGTAACCTCCAAAAATCAGATTCATCCATGTTGGATTTTTAGAGACTGTTGCCTTCTGGGATGGATTTTTGCCACACTTCCCAGGAAGTGGTCATCACAGGGGAATGACCCTGTCCCTGATTGGAGAACCAGGGCCCCCCTGCTTTTCACCCAGGAGCAAGGATAAAACTGGCAGACCTGCACCCACACCTCAGATCCCCTCCAGAATTCAACAAGAAAGGAACTAAAGAAGAAGAAGGACTGCCCTGCTGGACCCCTGGCCTGCACCTGGACCCTGCACTCAGAAGGACTGCACCAGCTGCACACTTGGGCTTCACCACAAGAAGGACTTTGCCTGGCTTCAACTGGTTCAAGGAGGGACTCCCTGTTTGCTACAGGTGAAAAATTGCTAAACCAGAGTCCCCTGCACCAACTCCTGAAGAAAGCGACCAGCTGACCACTGTCCAGTGGCCAAAAAGGAGTTTGCACCAGGTGCATTCTGGGAGTTGAAGTCCGCACCCCCCAAGGACCATCACAGAACTTCTGGACCCTTGGGGTGAGCTGTGGACCCCAAAAGAACCTTAAAAGAACATCTGGGTGAAGCCCCAGAAGTTTGGAAAAGATTTGAGAATTTTTGGAAAAAAGCTCCAGAGAGGGACCGACCCGCTGCGGAAATTCTAGCCGGCTTGCCTCAACCGCGACCCGGCCTGACTTCGTGGTTCGTCCCGGTAAAGAAAAACATCCAAAAAAGAGACTAAGTCCGAAGGTAAAAAGTTGACCGGGACCTCCCAGCCATCGTATCCGAGAAGGGCTCCATGGACGTCGGATCAAGATCCAGGTTTACCCCGGTCGAAGGATTTTCATCTCGAAAAAACGACTAAGTCCGAAGGTAAAAGTCTCCACCGAGGAAACCCACATCGCGTATCCGGACAAGGGCTCCAGGAGGTCGGATTCAACTGGCAGGTTCGTCCCGGTGAAGAAAAACTTCAAAATAAAGACTAAGTCAGAAGGTAACTTTTTAACCGAGGCCTCCCGCGACCTGTAGCCGAGCAGGGCTCCATCGCGGTCGGCCTGAAAGTTTGACTTTGCCCGGGTCGAGGTGCAACCAGATGACCCGATTGGCGCTTTTTGTTTCTAAGCGCTAGAAAAGTAATCATTCTTTAAAAATTCATATCTCCGGTTCCCCTGAACCGATTTTAATAGTTTTTGTGTCATTTTAAAGATAAAAATATAAACTATTTTTATAAATTGGTTTTGGATTTTTAAACTGTTTCCTGTGTTTTATTTAATTACTGTTTTGTGATATTTGAATGCTTTACACTTTGTCTCCTAAGTTAAGCCTTGACGCTCGTTGCCAAGCTACCAAGGGTTGAGCTGGGATTAATTTACTGAGACCTAACTGTACCTATGTGGAGGTTAGTGGCTTGTTGCTAGGTGTAGGTACCTACCTGCCCTACCAATAACCCATTTTCCAACACATGATTACTTAAAATCATTACAAAAATGATACCTTGATAAATCACATTCATATTTCAATGTTATAAAATGACAATATAAATCTCCTAATTATGATCATGGTATGTCTTTAAAAATAATTAGAAGTTAAAAAGCAAAGATTAAAACATAAAAGTCTAAAATGCGGTTGAATCTGAGGCTAGGCTCAGGGCCCCTTTGGGATCTACAATGTCAGCAAAGGGCTTATCAAGGGCCTGTGATATAATGTCTGATGAATTTGATGGGAGAGCCCAGACCGCTCTCAGAAACTTTATAAATCTTGCTGCCAACTGTGAGCACTCATCTTTTAGACATGCTTTCACGGCAGCACTACAGGTGCGGATATGTAGGGCGCGCCATATTGGTTGAAGCTAAAATATTCTAAGTGGCAGCAACTTCTCACATATACACAGGATGTGAATTAAAAATTCCTCCTGCCTTGCGCAACATCTGCACTGCCTATCCTGGGCATCAAAATATCTCAAACCATATCCATATGTTTTTAGTAGAATAAGCTCCAGATGTACTCTCATTAGCTCCTGTTTAAGAGCCACATTAAATGACAACGAGAGGTAGATAGGCGAGGTCCCTGATTCATACAGGGGGGCTGCCCTGCTGCTATGGGCAAGTTTCTTAATTGTCTTTCAATCCTGCTCCCTTGGGGATTAGCTTTGCCTGCTTGGTCAGTAATTTGTAGATCGCTGGTCCTGGGAGACCACTTGCCCAGATCTCCCTGGCCTCGAAACTGCCCAGTGCTTGGCTGAAATAATTATGCCAATTGTTGTTGTTAATTATTTCCCAAATTATATTTCTTAATGTACCTTCTTTTGCTTGTTTGACTTTAGCACAAACATATTAAGAATTTGGCTTTCAGGGCCCAATGCTGAGACATCAGGCCAAACTTTTGACATATTTGGGCATGTGCTGTACAGTTAGGTGGAGAAAATACTCTGCGGTAACAGACTGATTGTGTCCTGTCTAGCCAATTAACCATTTCCTGTCTCTATATGATTGCACCATGTGTTAAGGTTGGAAGTAATTTGCAGCCCATCACTTTTAGCAGTGAACTTAAATCTGGATTCGTCAATGACTTCCAAAGCTTAAGGAAGGCCCACTCCAATGAGTTTGCAGCTGCTTGTTGGGCCTAAACATGAGATAAAGTGTCCAGTCAGACCCCCAGGTACTTGTAGGCTTCCATACTTCTAGGGGGCTCAGCTCGATAGACCAGGCCCCATGCTTCTTAAATTTGGATGAAATTACCAAAACTCTTGTTTTTGCGACATTTATTTTCTAGCTGTTTTCTTGGCAATAATTCACAAGAGCATTAAGAAATTGCTGTAGCCCAATTGGTGTCCAGAAGGACCATGTCATCTGCGTATTTAGAGATTGTATTCTGGTGCCTGCCATTTTTTAGGGGAATGCCCTCACCCTCTCTAGATGAATTGGCTGGTCTGCCAGATACAAATTGAATAACAGTGGTGCCAATATGCATCCTTGCTTTAGGCCCTTTTTGGTCCTGATTTTTGCTGTTGTGGACCTTCTGGATTGACCTTTACTTTTACCCATGTATCTGTATGAAGAGTGATAATGGTATTCAAGAAGTTGGATGAAAAGCCTTGATCTTGAAATGCTATTGAAGGCTGTTTGAAAAACACAAAGCCTGCATATAGGGCTTTTGTCTTCGTGGCCATGGTTGATTCACTTAGGTGGACCACACAAAAGAGAGTGTCCTCAATATGGCTTCCCATTTGGAAGCCCATCTGACTCAGTGAGATTATGTTTATACTTTCGGCCCAAGCCCTAAGCTCCAAGTGTAAGATACTGGCGAAGCACTTCCCTTCTGTGTCCAGGAGCATGAATTTACCTATAATTCCTAGGAGTTAACCTGGGGCTCTTTTTGTGTATAGGTACCAGTAGTGAGCCCCTCCATGACTCGGGAATGGCTAACCCCAACAGATACTGTTGGAAAAGGGGAGCCATGACTGAGGCCCATCTCCTTGGTGCCCATTTATAAAGTGCGGCCAGAAAGCTGCTTGGTCCAGGGGCTCCTCCTGTGCGCATTACTTTGATCGCCTTCATAATTTGCGCCACAATGATTGTTGTCAGTTCCCTGTCTGCAATCTTTGGTGGTCTTGGGGCAGATGCCATGTCCTGTCAAAGCCCATTTCATTGTTACCTATTATGAAAGTGACTTCCTTTTGTTCCCTGTATAGATTTAAAACATATGATTCCCAATCAGAAGGAGCAATGATGCCGCCCATCGCCTAGGGCTTCGGGGTGAGAGTTTTATTAATCCATCTCCAAATTTTTCTTTGATCCTTTGCTTTTATGATTTGGTATGAATTGGACCATTTCCTTGCGTCTTCATCCTTTTATTTGAATGTATAGAGCTTTCTATAGTCTTTCCTTATGGTAGAAATGTGGGAGTGCAGCCACTTATTCTCCCCTTTGCTTTGGCTTTTGTTTTTTAGAGCCTTGTTTAACTGCTGTTTAAGGCCCATATTTGGCATAGGCTGGTTCTTACCAAATGGGCTGGAGTAATTCCTTGTAGCCTGTGCTTCTTGTGAACGGAGCATCCATTTCTTTTAGGGAAAATGCCAGACTCCCCCAAAGATTTTATTGGGGGTGTGCCCCTCCTCATTCAAAATAATCTCCAGGAATTTGTCCATGCATGTTCCATATTCCTTTTGGTTATCCATGTTGCAATTGACTTTGTTAGTTGGTTCCAGTTCACCTTGTTTTCTGATGAGGATCACATTTGGGCAACTTTGTCGCAAAATTGAGACTTCACAGCTGAGGATTGCATGATCACTTGCTAATGTCATGCATACTGCAAATTTTCCTATCAGGTGGAAGTGGGCCATTGACACCCAGATATAGTCGATGGTAGCCATTCTAAAAACAGAATATCCAGTGCTACTCTGCCATTTAGGATGCGAAGGCCCATTTGATTTAATTGCACTGCCATCTCTCTGTCTTGTTTGTCGCTCCTTTGGTACTGTGTAGTTAGTGGTTGAATATCTCTTAGCTCATTGTCAAGATAAACAAGGCTGCTGTTCAGGTCATCTTGCATTAAGTTGCAGTTGAAATCACCCATGATTACTCACATCTCATCTGGGGGGAGGTCCTAAGGTCCTAGATGATGGGGAGTAATAGCATCAGGGTTGCATCTCTTCTTGGCCTGGAGGGGTGTAGATCTATATTGCCTACAATGAGGGTTTTACTTAGACTCCTATTGCGGGTGGGCGTTATTTCCACAATAATATAATCCCCCTTCCCTGCTTTTAGTACCTTGGTTGTTATAGCCAACTTTTTTTTAACGTAAATTGACCCCCAGAGGTGTGGCCCACTACTTGGGACGCAATTGCAGGAGATTCATAGACAATGAAGTTGGGCCAGGGGGAGGTATTTATTGCACAAGTTTCTTGAAGAGCAATAATATCACTTTTCCCCAGTTCTTCAATCGCCTTGTCCTTAATTGTGCTGTCAATTAGCCCTCTCATGTTTCATGAGCTTATTTTGAGTGCATTCGCTCTTTGAAGTCTTTTATTCTTTTTGGGCCCGATGTTTAACATTGGAATGTAATGCACTTGATAGCCATGCCCACTCCGTTGGAGCCTGCTTCTGTGATGTAAATGGCCACCCTTCCCTTGAATTCCTTGTAGTGATTATTAGCCTCTTATCTATATATCCCCTCTTGCAGCTTTCTCTTATGGTGCCCATTAGTACTAACCCAGTGGCCAGCATTTTCCTCGTTTTTTGGTTATCCTTCTGGCCCACCACTGTATTCAGGTTGGCGACCGTTTCCAGGAGACATCCTGGATACTTATTTACTACGGGCTCAATCAGTTTTATGCCCTATTGTTCACGCTGACTCTTGCTTTCCCACAAGGCCTGGACAAAATTTGGGCTTTTGAAGGTGATTTCACTGCGCTCATTGATCTCGCCCCATCCTGGGGGGACGAAGGCTACCACTTAGATATCAGGGGATCGAATTTGTGCCAGGCCTGCTATGTCCTGTTGATAGTGTCCCATGATCCCCTCGAGACATATTCTGGATAGAGAATTATTGTTTGTTCTCTTCCAGTTTTATTTTCTTGCTCTGTTTCTGGGATATGAGGGTCCCTGATCAAAAGCTCTTTGGGCTCTCCTGCCTACCTTATTACTCTATTTGAGGACTGAGCCCGCTTCAAGGTGGGTATACCTTCCCCCCAGTCCTTATTCCTAACTGCTTTGTCATTCCTGTTTGCTAATAGGTTATGTTCCATCAATTGGGGAGTTGATGACCCATTTATGCTTCCTGAGAGTCCCTGGCCTTCGATGATTGATATAGACTGCGTTATTTCGGACCCTAATGAGGGCTTTGCGAGGAAAGCCAGGCTCATTACTCGTGGCTGCATTGCCTGATTTAATTGCGCAGGTGCAATTCATACACTTGCTTTGGTGGATTTGTTAAGGCTCCATTTTTTCCCAACATTGTGGGTCCAGTTGATGATTTTAAAGGCTCTTGAGGTTGCTTTTGTAGTTGCTTTGGGGCCAGGCCCCCTACATCCATATCATCCGCCTTCTGTGGGGGTTTACTTTCCACCTTGCCGTTTGGGTCCTGTTCTTAACCATTGAAGAAGAGATGATCTTTTGTTGTTCTTATTTTTATTTAATTTCCATATTTTTTTCTTGTTTTCTCTAGTCGGGGACGACGGTAACATATCCCCTGATTTCACTGATTAGTTCTTTGTTTCATTGTTTTTTATTTGCGGAGCCCCCTGCGCAGGACTGGTCTGATTCACAATACTGCCGGGCATAGGTGGGGCATTTTCCCCGCTTAGGTGACACCCGGGATGTGGTTGCACTTATCTTTCCTGATTCTTCAATTCTTTGTGATGTGCCCTCTTCTGCCTACAATTGCCCACCAGCTAAGGTGGGGCTCTTGGAGGTAGAGTTTTTTCTAATTCGATTTCTGCTGGTACAGTTCCCGGCACCAGGGGTTCGATGTCTTTCCGGATCATTGATGGTCTCTGGGGAGATAAATGCCCTTTTAAAGTCACCAATTACTCTGGCCATTATTGATGGAAGGGATGATAGTTTGTTTATTATTGGTCCACAGGCACACGAGTCTTGCTTTGATTCCATTCATGCTGAATCTTGTGCTCTGATGATTAAGGTGTTTAGTACATCTAGTTTCCCATCAGTCCTTGCAATATATGTGGCAATCATTTGTAAGACGAAGATCTGCACTTCCAGCTTGTCTGCATGTAGATGTGCCGCCTGGGTCATTACTTCTAGCGTCTTATTGATGTTAGCAATTGCTGATGATTGCGGCAGTGTATCATGCTCCTGGCCACCCTCACTGGAATGAGTAAAGTATGTGCTTGAGAATTCTGAGCACCAGCTGAATAGGTGCACCTTTCTGTTGCTGTTAGTGGTATCCCTGTTGCTACCAGGCCAGTTTCAAATGAATAATGGAGACTTTCTCTAGACATGTCCTCCTTTAGTACTCCATTTTCTCTAGTAGCACAGGTATTGATTCTATCTCCTTAAATTATTGGCTCTTTTGGTTGATGTAGATACATGTTTGTGGATGACCACTCGGGTGGCTGGGGTGGATTCCCCCTGCCTTGTCCTGTGCAGCCGATGTTGCTACTAGTTCTTGTGTCCCCTGACTCATTATGCAGATACAAAGATGTCAGTTTGGGTGATTGAAATGGCTTAAGATATCCCCTTGGGCTCCCCTGCGTAAGATATATACCCCTATCCACCTCAGGGCTCCTTGTTTCCTTATCCATGAAGGGCTTATCTTTGGATACCAGAATCTCAGGGCTTAGTGGTATCACTCTGCCTGTTACCTGGTTAATTGATGCCATCTCTGGTGCCATCTCCATGGGGGCTTGAGCTTCTCTCCCCGGGAGCCTCTTTGGGGATGGGAGAGATGGAGGAGGCCCTCAACTTTGCACCCTCCCATTGGTCAGGGTAAACTCCGAATTTGGGGGTGTAGTGGTGGCAGTTGAGTCATTGTCTGCCATGAGATGTCGTGGCGAGTTTAACAAGCTGGACATTTTTGGAGTTTTAGAGATAACCCATTCAGCCTTTGAGTCGTTAGTTGGCCCTGTATCTGTGCCCCCGAGGCCCACTTCAGGCTCCTGTGTTGGGCTTGATGACTCTGATTTTGAGTTCAATTTGGAGTCTTGAACAAAAAACCCTTTAATGTCGGTATTTGACATTCCCATAGTCCGTGGAGGCTGAGCCTTTGCCCCTGTTACTTTTTAATATGTAGGGCTCCCCCCCCCCCCCCCCTTTGTGTGTATCCATGGCCTGGGCCATGCTTTCTTTGCTGGATCCTTGTAGGCTTCTAATTTCTTGTCTTTTAGAGTGCAGGAATTTCTCCTTGTAACACTATGCAGATTTATGGGTACTTTGATTGGCCTGAGAAAGGGCCAATGTGGAGCTTTGTGTCCGCATTTATTGAGGTGAGTCTGAGTCTTAATACGATTGTGGATGATTCTTTGCATCAGGAATGGCAATTCTTCAAACATCATGGAGCATTTAAGTGTTCGCATATTCTCCATATGGATTTGCTGGACAAACAGGAGAATAAGCACCTGGGAAAATAACCATTCTACTTCCAACCTGCCTCTTCTTTATTCCGGTTATACTCCTATGCTCCATGTAATACTACTATCAGCACTCTAACATTGATAGAAACTGCACAATGTTTGTCACTTTTTGGTATTCCTCACTGCAGTACCCTAATTGCGGCAAGTATGCCCAGATGTGGTTCCTGTGCTCATTGTGCCATTGGAACTAAGGGCCAGATGTAGCAAAGGGTGTTTCCCATTCTGTGTCAATGGGAAAATGTGTTCCTACATATGGCCCTAAGCTCCACCTGACTGAAGAGGCTCATTTAGGCTGAAACCGATCTTGGATGTTCTGGCACAGAGAGAACATAACTTGGCATCTCAAGCAGGACTGTTCCCAATGAAGCTGGAAGCCTTATTTCCATAAGGCTGGGTCGAATCAGAGTTGGAATGGTGTGCAAACAAATGATGGACTGGTATGCACCCCAACTGACTACCAAGGGCTGGGGTTAATCAAATCATTCCATCCATCACTTTTTTGTATTGCTCCAACAATTTTTAAAAGCATGCACAATTATTTAACTTCTGTACTGTGAGAAAGTGAACATTTAATTTGGGAGGGGAGTATCCCACATATTTAAAAGTGACCAATTCACAAATGTATTTATGAGTATGTGAGGTAGTACCACAGAAGTACTACTTCGAATATACATAAATGATTATGTGAATTGGTCCCCGGACGTCCATCTGCCTAATCATAACAAGTCAAAGTGGAAATGCCTTTTTTATTTGTACTAATTGTAATTCCAAATTTCCTGAATATTACCATTTTAAGGGCATAGTTACGAGCCCCTTGCACCACCATTGCATCACTTTTTGAGATGCAACGGTGGCACAAACCTTGAAATCATATCTATGAGACCACACAAAGCCACCTTGTGTGGCTTTGAATGGCCTCATAGATATGGAGTAAAGCAATGCAGGGCAAATTGCTAAATTGATGTACTGTGCGCAAGAGAGGCGTGCCACGGATGATGGGATGGGTGTTCTCATACAACACCCATGGATTTTGACGTATCTCCAGATTTACAAG
Organism: Pleurodeles waltl; assembly: GCF_031143425.1. Taxonomy (NCBI): domain Eukaryota; kingdom Metazoa; phylum Chordata; class Amphibia; order Caudata; family Salamandridae; genus Pleurodeles; species Pleurodeles waltl. The sequence continues at coordinate 111,930,885 of NC_090441.1, read as the reverse complement.
GCCTTGTAAACCTGAGGATTTGCCCAAAACGTATGCCTCCCTGCAGGAGGTGCAACAGGGAGAGAAATTGTTATTTCTTCGGGTTTTTTACCTCTTTCTATGTGTGCTGCGAGGGTGTGAGTTATAGTTACCTTAGGGCACGAGTTATTGTTACTTTGGATAGCTCTAACAGAAGAATTTCTATGATTTTGTACATTTAAAATGGGAGCCTACCTATAATGTCTCTGTAACCTTTGTTTTTTAAAGTTTTTTTTTAAAGTTTTCTAATGGTTTTTACAAATTCAGCAGTGATTGTTGCCTTGCATGCTCTCAGCAGACCAGTACATTAGCCGATTTAAGTGAACTCTGTGCAGCAAAAGCACTCATATTTTTGTATGCATCAGACAGTGATTCACAATGTATAACACATCAGAGTGGAAGCTCTTGGCAAAAATGGCATCTCTACCGAGAAGAGTACTTTCTATTCCCATAGCAGTGGGTCAATGAAGAGTGTTGTTTTCCTGACAAAAAATACGTTTAAAAGCATTTTTGTCAATAACCTGCGTTATTCTATGTTATTACTGATTTTGTTACTTTTAAGTTGTTGTTTCATACTGCCAAATGGAGCCTTGTCATTTCTGATTTCTTCAATACCCTTGGGCCCAGTTCATGATATATTAAACTGAAAAATAAATAAACTAATGCCTTCTGTTTCTTTGTTAGATTCCGGGACATGTAATTTAATTGTAAACATTCTAAATTGTGGTTCCAAAAAGTAACCATGCAAACTGATCATGGTTGCATAGGCAGGACTGAATGAAGGTGTCGTACATGTCAGAGGGCAACTTGCCAACTATGTAGAGAGGATTGGGACAACCATGTTGTAAAAATGATGCGGTCACTCATGAATAAGGTGCCACACCATGAAGGTTTAGGACAGGTTTATCACCCACAGCCTGACACCATCTGTCACAGGACACCTCAGTCCCACCCCAGAGCTTGCTCTAGAATCTTGGGAAAGCCACTATTCTAGCCCATAGCCTCATTTAGCAATCTCAGTTCCCAGTGTGCCGTGGTTGTGTGGCCCAAAACAAATCAAAGTAGCATTTAGCTGCCCCATTTGCTACTAACACCTCCTGCCTCTGAGTTGGTGCCTGCATTGTGTCGTCTGAAGAGCAGATGCAAGATGGTATCTGTGCAAATCTTGGGTGCCACAGCGACTCTTCACATGCTGCTGTGTACAGCTGATGAAGCCAGAAAAGGAAAACCAGGATGTTTTCAGGCAGCCACTGCCATGCCACTGGATTTACAAGTTCTGCATTCAAGATATTGGCTTGGCTTTCAACAAATGCTATAAATTCATTGCTTTCTTGTTAGAGGTCCCTTTTTGTAGACAGGGTATTGAAGGATGGCATGCTAAGGGCAAGGCTTTAAAAGTAATCTGACGTGAATATTTCAAAAGTAGATCTAGGTTCTGAGTTGAAGATTGTCACAGTTAATATCCATGGACCACAGCTGTCACCTAAGTGGGCATCCTGACACTGAGAGTCAAGGCTGAAACAGAGCCCAAAGTGGACCTGGAGAAATATGAATAGCCAAGTTTTAAGTATTTTTCTAAAGGGTGACTCAAACTAAAAATGGTGGGGTTCTAGAGGCAGGAGGATCTTCGCTTGAGATCGCTTCTTTTAGTAAATGCAGAGGTAGCGGATTTTAAGTGCATGGTGCACAAATAGAGTTTAAGTATTTTTCTAATATGGCCGGGGCAGATTTTACCAGTGCTCGGAAGATGAAACAGCAGGCTTTGGAAATGCATCTTTTTTTGATGTGCAGCCATCTTTTCAGAATGCTCTGATACTGACTGATAAGGGTTTGGGTGCAGAATGAGTCATGTGGTTCCGTTTTGAACAATTTGCAGTCTGCGGGGCATGTGTTTAGGCAGGCTTAGGTAAAGGAAGTTCCCATATCAAACATGGACTGTGGAATTCCTAGAGGACCCAGCAAGGATGGGAAATGCCTTTCTAAGAGTCCTTAGAGTGAGTGAATAGGATGCAACTGCACAGGAGACTTGATCTTCAAAAGTAGTTTAGGATCGACATGAATGGACAGATTTCACATGAAAGAGTTAGGTTGGGGGTGTTCTGCCAGTTCAGGGGCCCACCACTAATTGGACCAGATAGGGAATTGCTGTCTGAAGAGCGGGAGCTCATTTGTTTCACTATTTGACTTACGACATTTTTTGGTTATCGAGTGAGCTACGGATGACATGCAAGATCGGAAAATGTTGCGTGGTTGGGGTGGGGAGGTGTGGGGAAGAGAATTGTCCGTGATGGAAATGATAAGTTGAGAATCGTTACCATAGGAAATGGTTTTGAAACCAAAAGCCTGCACTGAGGATGCAATAGGAGCAACATAAAAATTGAAAAGAGTGGGACTCAGAGATGAGCTTTGTGCAACACTACCAGGTAATTTTGAAGAGAGCAAAATTATATGGGGAAGAGATACAGATTTTCAGCCATCAGATAAGAAAGGATAAAACAACAGTAGAGCATTATTGCAGGTGCCAAAACTATGCATCATTAGAAGGGGAATGATATGGGAGATTATGTTGAATGCTGCTGAAAAAGCTAAGAGTGTCAAAGCAGGGGACAGTCCTAGGACTAATGTCACTCCTCTAAGGCCTTCTGCTACTGCCAGTGAGGCAGATTCCATATTGAAATTGGATCTGATACCAGACTGGGTAGGATCTAATAAATTATAAGTTTCAAAGAACTCAGTTATCTGTTGTTAGAAAGAGGGTCTTTGGTTGGCAGTCAGGTTATCCCCTGTCCAAGCAAGGACCCTCACTCTAGTCAGGGTAAATCACACACAATCCAAATTATCATGTGCCCACCCTCTGGTAGCTTGGCACTGAGCAGTCAGGCTTAACTAAGAAGGCAATGCGTAAAGTATTTGTGCAATAAATCATGCAATAACACAGTATAGCACCACACAAATACACCACACAGTGTTTAGAAAAAAATATAATATTTATCTGATAGGATGCAGGTCAAAATGATTAAGATGCAATAAGTATATGCTGAGATATCATTGTAAAAATTATATAAAGTTTCTTTAGTCTTTTAAGAGCAATAAATGCCTATTTCAAGCACAAAGTACTTGGTTTGTGTTCAAAATCTCTGCAAAGAACCGCAGAGGAGGAGATGCCTCTAAAACAAGGAGGTGTGCGTCGATTTCTCAGGCCGCACACGGCGATGCATCGTTTAGTTTTCACGCAGGGACGGCTCTGCATTGATTTCCGGCGCTCGGTCGTGGATCCTCTTCGGGTTGCGGGTTTTTGGACGCCCCGGGGATGATGCGTGGATTTTCGGCGCTGATAGGAGGAAGTCACTGGGGCTGAGTTGATCCAGTGGGTGTTGCGTGGAAATTTCTACCGCACGGCCGGCGTGACATCGATTCCTCTCTGGAAGTTGGGCTGGGTCGTTCCGGCTCGGCTGTGCATTGATCCAGTGGGCCGTGCGTCGAATTTCCAGTTGCTACTCTGGCGCTGCATCGATCTTCTCATAGCAAAGTCAGGCCGTGTTGTTCCGATTCAGCGTGCAGTGAATTTTTCACTGCGGTGCAGGCTGTGCATAATTTCTGGCAGGCTGTGTGTTGATTTTCACCACACAATGAGTCCTTCTTGTAGAGATGAAGTATTTTTGGTCTTCGGACTTCAGGGAACAGGAGGCAAGCTCTATCCAAGCCCTGGGAGAGCACTTCTCACAACAGCCAGAGAGCAGCAAGGCAGCAAGGCAGCAGGGCAACAACAAGGCAGCAGTCCTTCACAGAAAGCAGTCAGGTGAGCCCTTTCGGCAGCCAGGCAGTTCTTCTTGGCAGGATGCAGGTTCTGGTTCAGGTTCTCTTATCCAGGAAGTGTCTTTAAGGTAGAGTGTCTACCTCAGAAGTGTCTGAGTTGTTGGGGGCAGAGGCCCTGTTTAAATACCCAAATGCGCCTTTAAAGTAGAGGAGACTTCAAATAGTGACTTAGAAGTGCACAAGGTCCCCTTTCAGTTCAATCCTGTCTGCCAGGGTCCCAGTAGGCTGTGTGACAGTCCTTTGTGTGAGGGCAGGCTACTGTCCTTTGACATGTAAGTGCCAGGCCCTCCACCCTCCCAGACCAGGAAGACCCATTCAAAATGCAGATGCATGCAAGTGAGGCTGAGTATCCTGTGTTTGGAGTGTGTCTGACTGAATGCACAAGGGAGCTGTCAACTGAAGCCAGCCAGGCGTGGATTGTGAGGCACAGCAGCAATTAAGTGCAGAGAAATGCGCACTTTCTAAAAGTGGCATTTCTAAAACAGTAATATTAAATCCAACTTCACGAGTCAGCAGGATTTTGTATCACCGTTCTGGCCATACTAAATATGACCTTCCTACTCCTTTCAGATCAGCAGCTACCACTCAAACAGTATATGAGGATAGCCCCAATGTTATCCTATTAAGGGAACAGGCCTCACAGCAGTGTAAAAACGTATTTAGGAGTTTTGCACTACCAGGGCATGTAAACTACAGAGGTACATGTCCTGCCTTTTGCCTACACAGCACCCTGCCCTATGGGTTACCTAGGGCATACCTTAGGGGTGTCTTCTATGTATAAAAAGGGGAGTTTTAGGCTTGGTAAGTACTTTTAAATGCCAAGTCAAATTGGCAGTGAAACTGCACACACAGGCCTTGCAATGGCAGGCCTGAGACAAGGTTAAGGAGCTACTTAAGTGGGTGGCACAATCAGTGCTGCAGGCCCACTAGTAGCATTTAATCTACAGGCTTAGGGACTTATAAATGAATGAAATAATCCAATTGGGTATAATCCAATGTTACCATGTTTAAAGGGTGAGAGCATATGCACTTTAGCACTGGTTAGCAGTGGTAAAGTGTGCAGAGTCTTAAAACCAGCAAAAACAGTATCTAAAAAGCGGAGGGAGGCAGGCAGAAAGTGACCACCATAAGGCTGTCAGGTCTAACATCTGTGGTTTGCAATAGCAACACTTATCAATAGAGGAGATGCCTTAAAATGGCTTTAATCAAATATATTATATAACCCACTTAAGTGTTTTTGATTAATTACTTAAAGTTAATGGCATGGAATGTAATCTTCTATACCAGGTTTGCATTAAATGTATTGGTATTGTGTTGAATAATTTAGTATTTCTTTGACACCTTAAGAACAGAATGAACCTCAGAATAAGCATTGTTCTCAGGAGCAAGATTCCCATCTGTCAGATCGCTAGATTTTAAGGTAAGATTGTGAGTTCAGATGTGACCAGAATCTAGACCCAGCAATTCCTTCTCATACAGTTTGAAGGCTGCTTTTTTAAAATGTTAACATTAGAAAGTTTCATGTTATTTCCATCACAGCCCAAGGACAAAATGCCAATAGAGGGAAAGGTATTGACAAAAATAGTCAGAGCCTGAAGCAAATCTATTTGGACTTCTAATTCTATAGATTTAACAGAAGGGCTTTAACTATTGACTCAAACAGCAGGGGGAAATGACCACTAAATGGGGTTAGAATTAACTGAGCTTGCTTTGGAAAGGACCAATCCAGAAAAGCAGGTTGTGAGAAAATGCTCCTTTGCATGGTTACCCCCCAACACACATCTTGCTAGTTTGTAGTGCAGGTTTCAGGACTCAGAACACTGGGACCCCACTGTGTGCATAATGTATGTGTTCTGGACTCTGAAAATGATGAATTACCTAATCCCTGATTGGCATACTTAATTTACCTATAAGTTCCTAGTATATGGTACTCTCTACCCAGGGCCTATAAGCTAACTGTCACTAGTGGACTGCAACACACATTGGCCCTCATTCCGAGCCTGGCGGGCGGCGGAGGCCGCCCGCCAGGCTTCCCCCCTCCGAAATACCGCTCCGCGGTCGTAAGACCGCGGAGGGTATTCCGAGTTTTCCCCTGGGCTGGCGGGCGGTCTTCACAAGACCGCCGGCCAGCCCAGGGGAAAACTCCCTTCCCACGATGACGCCGGCTCGTAATAGAGCCGGCGGAGTGGGAAGGTGCGACGGGTGCAGTTGCACCCGTCGCGTATTTCAGTGTCTGCTTTGCAGACACTGAAATACTTTTAGGGGCCCTCTTACGGGGGCCCCTGCCGTGCCCATGCCATAGGCATGGGCACGGCAGGGGCCCCCAGGGGCCCCGCGACTCCCCCTCCCGCCATCCGGTTCCCGGCGGGAGAACCGCCAGGAACTGGATGGCGGGAGGGGGAGTCGGAATCCCCATGCCGGCGCAGCATGCTGCGCCGGCTTGGAGGATTCCTTTGGGGCAGCGGGAAACCGGCGGGAGACCGCCGGTTTCCCTTCTCTGACCGCGGCTGAGCCGCCGCGGTCAGAATGCCCCGCGGGGCACCGCCGGCCTGTCGGCGGTGCCACCGCGTCCCACGGCCCTGGCGGACTTGTTCCGCCAGGGTCGTAATGACCCCCATTGTGCCAACACTAAGGGGGTTATTCTAACTTTGGAGGAGTGTTAATCCGTCCCAAAAGTGACGGTAAAGTGACGGATATACCACCAGCCGTATTACGAGTTCCATAGGATATAATGGACTCGTAATACGGCTGGTGGTAAATCCGTCACTTTTCCGTCACTTTTGGGACGGATTAACACCTCCTCCAAAGTTAGAATAACCCCCTAAATTGGCAATGGAAAGTATGTCTTCAGGAGTACCCCTGCATCGTGAGTGTGCAGTTTTAAAACTGCAAATCCGACCTGGCAAAATAAACATTTTGCCAGGCCTGAACCATCCTTCTCAATACCAATAAGTCAACCCTAAAGTAGCCCCTAAATGCCCAAGAGCAAAGTACATAGGGGGTTATTCCCACTTTGGAGGAGGTGTTAATCCGTCCCAAAAGTGACGGTAAAGTGACGGATATACCACCAGCCGTATTACGAGTCCATTATATCCTATGGAACTCGTAATACGGCTGGTGGTATATCCGTCACTTTACCGTCACTTTTGGGACGGATTAACACCTCCTCCAAAGTTGGAATAACCCCCATAGTATCTAAAAAGTAGAACAGTTTTTTTTAGAGTTTAACATGTCCTGGCAGTGAAAAATCATCAAAGTCGTTTTTTCGCTCTAGCAAGGCTGGCTCATCCACAGAAGGGTTGCACCTTGTAATATATGATTTCAGTTTGGAAATAGCTAGAACCATGGTGAAGGATTCAAATGAATAGGAATTTAAAATCCAATCTGTTGGCCAAGTTGGATATTAAATTACTATTTTTAAAATACCTCTGAGAGGAAGAGATGTGCCTCCTCCTGACAGTATGGCCATGGGGATTTGCCCACCAATTGCACACGCTTCAGATGAGTATCCCTTGTCACAGGCAGCAGCAGAATAACACATGCCACTGATTCTCTCTCCCACTGTGTCAGCACTATCAGAGCCTGCTTTGCGCTATGCACAAACTCTTGCACCATGATGCCAGAATGTGTGTGTGTGATGTCTACCATAGGTTTTGGACTGGAAGACTATGCTTCCATCATAAAATAACATGCTTAGACATAGATGGAAGATCTTCTCACGGTTGATTTGTGGTGTACAATACAGCAGACGTGCAATCTTGAGAGTTTAGGAGAAATCATAATAGTTCTCCTTTTCAATGTCTGCCCTGAGGAGGTGCTATTTTTTGGTGCAAAGCCCTGTCTACCACTTTTAGTAGATAGGGTTTTGCGTCATGGGTGATTGCATGGGACCAAGTACCACCCATGCAAACATGGATGCCATTTAGGGGTTGCCAGGGGTCGCAGCTGTGACCCCTGACGTGCCCCTTGCGACCCCTGGAACTGCATTCGTAACCCTGGCCTCAGAGGTAGCAAAACCGATGCTTGGAACACAGGGGGAGCTCGTCCTATAGACATCGTTGGAGCTCCAATCTATCTGTTTTTTGCCCTTTTTTAATTACACTGATTGTGAACATTAATATATTATTTGCTATTAGTGTAATAAAAAATGGAGAACAATCAACTGGAATATGGCCCTTCCTGCAGCAGATGTAAGTAAAAAAAAATGCTTTTAAATGTATGCTGTGTGGTGTGAATATGTGCAGGTGAGCGTGTGTTTATGCGCGAGAGAGCGCGTATGTTTGATTAGGTGTGTATGAGTAAGCATGTATGTATGAGTGAACGAAAAGGTCAAATGGCGAATGATGTCACTTCCGCTACCCCTTGCCTTTTGGTGAATTGACGTTCATGCATGCAGCGTTCCATTGACGCAGAGCAACGGCAAAGCAATGCAAAAAAGCACCAGGACTACTTCGTGTTACTTTAAGACTACTTTGCAGCGCTAATAAAATCTTGCCTTAGAAAGTAAATCCCAAATCAACAGTTTGTGCTGGTTGGCGTCACTATTGTAAAGCAAACCCAGTGCAGATTGTCAGTCAATAACCCCACAGTCTCCTATTACTGTAACAACTTTGAGGCGTACGTTATTAAAATATATTAGCATTAATATGTTTTGCTGTATTATTGCATTGCTTCCTTGTCAGTGTCCACTTTACTCTGTAGTTCTGCAAAAAAGCCGTACCTGTTTGCCCTGCTTCTAAAGGTAAATCAAGGTCACGTCATGGCCTTTGGAAAATTATCTTGTTTTATAAGGCAGGAGCTCAACCACAACACGTAGTAGGAAGATGACCCGCCTCCACCTCAGATTTACACTTAGAACAGTGATGCACCTATAAAGCAAAGTAACTAGAGAATGGATTAAAAAAGGCACTTTGCGTGGGCTCTCTCTTTCGCACAGCATTCTTTCTGATTTATCGAATCTGGAGTGTGGGATCTGAGCTTTCCCATAAACACAGGACTAAAAAGGGTCATCGTTGAATTGTAACTTAAAGACTGACTTCCCATTTCCTTTCCTTGCACTTCCAGCACTGACATTATTACAGACATGAAGAGGGATGAACACAAACACGTTTTCCGTTCTTCTCCTCTACTGTATATAATAGCTGCCAGTGCTAATTTCACTCCACCGGCTTGAAGGCAAGAAGGGTGTAAACGAAGATGACATGCCACGTTCTCTCTGATAGTTTTATCCCAACTTGACACTCTGACATGCTACATTAGTTTTATCTGAGCGTGAGAGGCCTCGTGAGGCCTTTTTCTGCTGTAAGGAGGAAACTGACATATGTTCTTAGAAAGTGACCGAAAGAGTGTCTGGAAAGAGGGTACAATATAGTGTCAAGGAGAAGATAGTTTCACATTATTAACTGTTATTATAAATGTTCGAGTTTGGAGATAACTACAGTCTTAGGCCAAGGAACGAGAAAATCATTGCATAAAGAAATGGCTTTGAGGTTTGCCGAACCGCCCAATTAGTCTCAAAGTTGCTTGCACCAAAGGTTATTATACTGGATCACATCTTCTGCACTGCACAGACCCTTACTCTAATGACACTGCACTCTCTGTCCTTCCTCCGTGCTGCACAAGAGTGCAAACTGCACACACCCTTGTGGCCTTTCAATGACACCAAACATTCATGATCGTGTCCTGGCTATCCCTAGCTGTCTTGGGGCATGGAAATGGGCTCCATCTATGCAGACGTGAACTAGATGTGCTCTTATTAGAAGGAAAACTAGCAATAACTCAACTTCAGATATGGGTATTTGTGCCTTATTCTAAAAAAATCCCCTTTCCCATCTTACGACATCATTTGCATGCAGCAGTGCGGATTCTGATGCCTCCACATCGGCCTTTGCTCATTTCGTATTTGTAATTTTGTTTTGTCTTGTTGGACTTCACTGTTGCAACAACAACCAGAAGGGTTAAACGCTCGCTGATGAAACATGCAGTGACCTGTACATTACTGAATCTCACCGAGACAATCCAGCCTTCCACTCTCCCGATATTAGCAAATTGAGCACCATTATATTAGCCAAAAATAATAAGCACAGAATGCATTCGCACATCAGCAGTGTGGGGAGAGAAGAAAGGTAATTGTATCTAGTGATGACTCACCCATGGGCGTAGGAAGTGTGGGGGACGCAGGGATGTATCCCCCGCAGATTTTGGAGTCTGGGGGACACGCGGGACGAGGGTGTGGGGGGGCAAGGTGGACAAAATCATTTTCCCTCTAACTTCTATCTTGCAGGGCCATTTCGTGCCATGTATTTTGACATTTTCAGAAGTGCCTGCACACACTTTCATAAGCGCTTTCATTCCTTCTGGGCAGCATGAAAGAGGGCTTTCCGCGTGTAAATTTCTGCTGGCCCAGGACAAAGGTTGAAATTAAGGGGCCATCAGGCCTGCTTTTGTTTGATTATTGTAGCTGGAAGCTATTTGGAGCCTCACACCTAGCTGCTATTTAGGAAACAAAAGCACACAGCTTGCAATTACTTCACAGGTATCTAAGAGAGACATGGTTTTCACTTTGTTCAGTTCCTGCATATAAGGGATAGGTATGCACTGTAAGAATGTCAGATGTGTTGGTTTGACCCAGTATTTACACAAGTAACAATTTAGATATCACTATTTTGTTTCATTTATGTTATAGTGCTACTTAATCCAATATAGGGTGTCCAAGCACTTTACATCATACACATTATTATTATTCCCTGAGATATACACACAAAGATCTCTTCAGCAGATGCCTTAACCCCCACAAGATATTTAAAAATGCAGACTTTGCACCAATTAAGCAGAACTGATTTACTGTCACATTTCTCCCTTATGCCAATTTCTTGGTGGCAGAGCCTCTCAAAAATTAGTTTATAAATTGAGGCCCAGATTTTGTGTCATGGTTGTCTAACTTTTTTGGCACAACCCTAAAGCAAAGCAAAATCTAATTTGTTAAATATAGTAAAGCGCTCAAATATACTCACGATAGACCTGCTAAACATATGTCTTGAGGTGTTAAGATCTGATTCCACCTTCTTTGAGGTCATTGTTGTGATGCCAAGTGCAATGTCACACGCCATGATGTCATGCGTTGTGATGTCACTTGCAAACTGTCTAACTTTGTTAGCCCCCCCTACTTCTTTTTTTAGGACTTGTCCTGAATATTTATAGTTGCCTCGGATCACACCATTCACTGAAGCAGGGAAGGTGAGATTTTATCTTTTCACACTATACAATTTAGCTACTAGAAGGGTATCTCTTTCTAACATTTACACGTAACGGAGATCTGGTCCAAGTGCAGACCAGAAGTAAAGATACTACCTGTAAATGCCCTTTGTGAATTCCCAAAAATTTTAAAATTAATTTAGAGCAAATGTCTAAGTTTATCTTTGTGAATCAGGTCAAATGTTTTTTATCCAAGTAATAAAGGGTTTGATTACAGCGTGGCTAACAGGGAGAAGCCACTTTTCATTTTAGGCAGTTTGCCTTGCGTTATTAGTTATGTTGTTGTTATTGTCACACACTTAAGCATATTGAAGTAGATTAACTTTTTGGTGTTTAACATTCTCATTTGACTTTTATTATAATTCTTTTTATAAATTAATTTTCTATTTTTATGAGTAGAGACAGAAAAAATTGCAAAGAAAGAATAATAGTTACATGAGGATACATTGGTGATAGGGCCACTAGAATTATGGAGCTGGGTTGACTAAGTTATGCAGGCAGAAGAGGCAAATTATGCAATATAATATGACACATTTTGTTATAGTATTCCATTATTTTGTCATTGTTACACTTGTTACCACTCTCTGGGCTAAAGTTGTACCTCATTAGTATCAGCTTAACAACTAAATATAGCAACAAGCAAAAGAAAGGTTAGCAGTCAACTTTTGCAAAGGTGCCCTGCAGTGTGCACCAACACATGCTTTTGCGCTTTTAGTAACTTTTGAACCGTTTTTGTTTAAATCTGCAGATTATGCAGCAGATGTTAGATTTTGTGGCAAATGCAGCAAATCCATAACTCTGTGAAAAACACTGCAGCACACAATCACATAATTCCAGTGGCCCTGGTGATAGATTGTGCTGCTGTGCAACAGGGCTTAAAGACAAGTAAAAAAGCACTGTGATGAGGCCTGCATTGACCATGTCCTAGCACTTTTTTTAAAGCAATGTTGCACAGCAGCCCACTCTGGAAGAAAGCCGCGGGGGAGCACCAAGCTTCACAGCAAAACAGAGGAGGGATGGGTGGGAAGGGAAAGACAAAACAGTACCTCATACACGGCATAAGCAGTGTGCAGGCATTAATAAAGTTGAATCAATCTGTGCTTGGTCCATGTTCCACAGAAAGGAACAAAAGTGATGCTTGGGATGCACTGGCCAATTAGGGGGCAGTAAAGAACAGTGACACTGAAGCCAACAAATGTTAATCAATGGACGGGCTTCAAGCACTTTATTGTAAACAATAACACCTGCCAAGCGAGAGTGCATGCAATGCATGCACTGTCACTGGATCAATTTGAAAAAACGAATGTGACCTTGTGTAGTGTAACTAATGCCAGAAGCAAGACACAGCCTGTCGGCAGTATTGCAATGGAGATGACAACAAACTCACTGGATTCCAACAGGGAAGAACACTGTGATGATCACAAGCCACCTGAAGTGAAAGCATTAAGTATAAAGTGACTGATTGAGGCCTGACAGTAGAGAAGAGTGAACACAAAGCAGGGCAGCTTTGTCAAATGGGAATAACAGGCCCTATATAAACCTTTAGGATCTCAGAAGGGAAAATCACCAATGACAGCAGCAAATGTTACCCATGCATTTCAGCTAAGAACATGGAAATCTAAATTGAAGGAAACTAGAGATGTGCCAAGTCCAGTCAAAAAGTTAAAAGAGATACCCACCAGGTCATTAAGAGACTGGGAAGTGGGCAACGTCTTCCACAGTTAGCAAATTCAGTAACACATGAGAGAATAAGGAGGGCCCCATGGCTCACTGCACCACTAGGATTAGAGAAAGGGCAAAAGTGGACTCTGGAAAAGCCAGAGAGAAAAATAGGCGCTCCTGAGACGCCAGGTTCTATGCCTTCTGCTCCATATAGGTCAATGGGGAAGACCAGCCTCTACCATGGACCAATACTGATTTACGAAAACCCCTCACTAAAACTCTAGTATTACGCTCTGTACATAAAAGGGATGGGGAAAAACACCTGTGGGCCAAAATGAGGAAAATAACACAGCGTAATCCTCTTGCAAATAGGTGTCTATTTATTGTGGTATCTGGAAAGCCAACGGTATGGGTCTAGAGCTTAAATGGTTTATTTTGTATATTTTATTTTGAAGTATTATAGAGAAGTACGTTACCTGTTAAGGTGTCCTTGTACTAGAGTAGATCCCACTGAGCAGCATGAGCAGCAGATAGAGATTGGGAAAACAGCCTGGTTTCTACAGTTTACTAAAGGCAACATCATTAGTACTGCTGCGGGCCACGAAAGATATTCCAAGTTTTGGCAAGCAGAATGCAGAATGAGTGGCTGCTCTTGCACACTCTACAAAAACCTGGAATCTTGTGACAACAAGTAGCAGAAATGCAAAATCTATTGGCTGGAAGCGTCTCTTGATAAATCATTGTTATTGCCTTACTGAGTTTCCTGGCAAATATATAAGCCCTTAGAAGTAGAGTACTTGCTCAAAGACAATTACACGAGAGCTCGATAAGGAGATATTATAGCATGTCAAGGCAGACCTACACAAGCATGAGGCAGCATTCTGGACAAGATGAAGGTGCTGTATTTTGTGGTGAGGGAAACCGAAATACAGATATTTGCCTTAATAAAGAGGTGACCCTATGAACCAATTCTCTTCTAGAAGGAAGGGATGATACTTCTTGAGGATCACTAGGTAGAAAAAGGTAAAGGTAAACTTCGAAATCTGGAATGAATGGGGTACCTTTTTCTCAGTAAAGTGGCCTAAAATGGAAACTGCAGCTAAAAGGTTATAGCACAGCTAAGATCATGAAGTCAGTGGCATACCAAAGGCACCCACAGCCCCTGTGGAGCCCCTAAACTCCAGGGCGGAGCCCTCAGCACAGTACCCTGGCATGAGAGCTCCTGGGTGAGTTCGGAGGGGGGCTCTCCATTAACTTTGCAGTGCGCCCCCCTCAAGTTTCGTTACGCCATTGCATGAAGTCACCAAAAGGTGGTCCAAACTAACAGAAGCCCACCAAAAGCAACAATCTGATGTTTATGTAAACACTGCATACGTCCGAGTCAAATGGCCTGAAGAGCTTAGCTGAAGCCACTACCTATAGATCAAACAATATAAGGCTAAATGAAATCACCTAATAAGATCAGCCAGAGAGAATAGTGGCAAGAAGTAGTATGTGAGACCGGCAGAGGACTGATAGGGATCACTACTTAACTGTAGAGAATTTACAGTAACAGGCGCCACAGGTGTGAATTCCGAGAGAGGCAACAACAAAATCAAAATAAGTAGCTGGATGACAGACTCTGTCTGAAACATAAGGTGTAAAGAATGAATCAGTTGAATCTTAGTAAAAAAAAATAAAGTTAAACCATGTGTAGGAGAGAGAGGAAAATAGGGTTCGTTTTGCATGTTTACGTCAAGTTATTTTTTTGTCAATCAAGTTACTTAAGCTTGATAAAATTAATGTATCAGTGTATAAAGATCAATACTTTTTCATGCTTGTATTCTGTGTGAGTCAATACATCTTAAAAGGCATATGTTAATATTGTAGATGTGCCTTCCTCGTTTGCTTTAAACTGCACTGTTTACTCTGACTTTTGATTTAACTGCTTACTGCAAGAAATTGCTTTCTGTTTCTGGCTCATGAGTGGTTCGCATGAGAAAAACTAAACAAATCAATTAACTGACGACTTTAATGTTTTCAAGCAGTGAATTCCTATAGCCAACATTAAATCTTCGAAGAAGTCATAAATTCCTGGTTTTGTCAGGCACAAAAAAGATCCAAGTTCTTCTACTAATAAGATGTGAAAGGTAATCACATTGAATGTAACTTATTTTTGAGATATGGGATAGAAAATAATGTGCTCAGATCTGGTATATGCAAGAAAGTCAAGCATTGATTTGCCCGGAAAAGACGTGTTTTTCTAAGTGTGAGTGAACTCTGTGGCAAATGCATTCTAATTTTGATTCTAATTGAAGATAAAGAAATAGAAAGCAATGACCTCTAGAGCTTCTCCAATTACCATGGAAGACAATAGCTACCAAATAGGCTATCATGGGATTCTTTAGAGCATGCAACATCAACTCTACAGACTTGCTTTACTTCCCTGCATCACTGAGCATCACTAACACCTGCCCATCAAAGTTTTAATACTCAGCTAGCTCTTAACTTGCACGTTTGACAATGTGTACGAATTACAACACATTTCCATTCAAAAGCTCTCATTCATTCATCTATGATGTAAAAAGAATGATAATATTAAACAGTGTTTTACTAACAGCAACAGCACTCATGAAATTGTTGTTATTCCTAATAGCAATGTTAATATTATTATTTATGGCATAGCAGCAGTAGAAGCAGCTGTATTACTATGATAACATTAAGATTCATTACTTCATGCACTTATATCATCTGTACGGTGAAAATCATAAGGGGTTTCCGTTGCTCTTCCTATGAAAAAATAAATGTACAAGAGATGATTTTGTGTTGTGGGTTTGTCTCAGGCTTATCAACGTTTTGTAAACTCACTCCCTGTTCACATTAGCAATACGCCCATCCTCCCAGCAGTGCACTCTGAGACCCTTCTTCATTGTCCACTCCTGCCTTGAGCTTCATGGTCAGGGGGGGTGTTTTTAGGAACCCAGGGGGCTGAGAGAGGGATTGTTGTTCAGTGACTGCACTGGACAGTTGGACAGGAGCTGGCATGGTATTTGGACATTTGTTGGTAGCTTTCTCACGTAACTTAACACTTGACTCAATACAGAAGATTCTTCAGGTTGTTCTGCACATTACAAATGCTTTCAGCAAGTATTTCCTAATTACCAGGCGTGGTGGTGAGCATCCTCAATATTCCCCCATTGGTTTGCGCCAACACATTTTTTATCGGATTTTCAATTATCTTCTTTTGGTGAGATATGTGTAGAAAAGTATTTCTTTAGTTTATATAGAAGAAGAAATTCATGAGTCAACAACCTTGGATTTAATTGCTACCCAAAAGTAATGAATGTTTGCATCACACTCCAGAAAGCCTCAAGCTTTTTTTGTATACTTATATTTTGTCTATCTACTTATTAGATTTTTATATTAATCACTGAAATATTGCCCATAACAAATTATTTAGAACACATTGCTGCAAGTGATTATAACACACAGATAATCTGTTAATGCTAAGGGCCTTGTTCGCCAAGAGTTCTGTTAATAGCTTTCATGTAAAGTGCAACAGACACTCTGGAGGAGACTTTTAGAGCTAACTTCAGAAAGGACATCTCATAACTGTGAGCTAAGCAGCAAGAGAGATGCGGATGGGTTGACTTTCAGTTTCGGGGTAGCACACCGAGTTGCTGTTTGTGATCTCTGGGGATGTCATGGCGCTTAGATTGTAAATTTATTGGTCAGGAATATAAAACGCGTTTTATAAAATCTTCTAGCTGCTTTCAACATACCTCACTTGTGTGTACTGATACCGGTGTATTACTCTGAAATTTTGAATTTGTTTCAATGTTTGCATGTCTTTCTGGGGAAGGTCAAGGCAGACTGAATTACACAAGTCGATTAGAGGGCAGATGAAGGTGTTGGCAACTGGAATTCTCCGAGGGACAATGAGAAATGAGAAGATATGCCTGAATGAGGCTGCTTTGCAGCAGGATGCCCCAGTGGTTGCACAATGATGATTCAACTCCTTCCTGTGCTAGGGCACTAACTCTCAACAGTGAGGTCCATCCCTTCCAACTTAATAAGGTTATTGGACGGAACCAGCTTTGTGACTCATTACGCACTGGAGAGTAGGCAGGTTGTTATACATTGTGTATGTGATTGTGTTTACTTGTAATGCTGCTCTTTTGCCAGTGCTTTGCCTCTGGCTCTAGAAGTATGGGGATTTAGGAGTTGTGCTGCCTGGAATTGCAGGCAGGGACAGTTCTGTGCTTCAATAAATCTATGGAAACTTCATTTCGACTCCGGTTTTGTTGAATTTAACACAGGAATGGGTGGCTGCACAGGGCGACAGACCAACATTCCGTCATCCAAATCCAATATGTCAGGCACAGTGACCCCTGTCTCATTAAGGGGCGGGTGTTACAAAAGTGGCACTTTTGGGAGGAGACATTGAGAAAGAGGCAGAGGTCCAAGGGACCATTGTCTGCGCCTTCAGATGCACAGAGTCTGTAAATGAAGAGAGGTAGCAGTCAGAATTAAAACGCTTACACTTAACGTTTAAATTACATAGATAAGATTACCATCTTCCCTTAGCAGTCGGTAATCACTCCATGCTTTACAACCACAGGGACAGGCAAAAAGCATTTGTGCATTACCATGAAGTTGCAAGGAATGTTACTAGAATATTTATTTACTTCTGCATAGAAAAACTTAGATACATTTTTATAATTAGATTTAGGGAAACTCTTCACACTAGTTAGATACTAGTGCTACATACATCCATTGTCCGTAGCAAACATAGGATGGTTTCAACAATACTTCAGGCCAAAGTCACAAAAATGCAATCACACACCTTTGAATAACGTTCTGCTCCTAACGAATGTGTGAAATAATATCTCCTGAAGGCAAGTCTTGATTCACAACAAAAACAAGTGTTTATACATGATTTCATTGAAAAGCAAATTCATGTGATATCAGTTCTGAGAAACCATTCGTCCAAAGTGTTTAATCAAAACGCTCAAACTGAATTGCAGCTTACTATTTGGAAGAAGCCAATTCATTCAAATGTTTTTCAAATTAGCATTTTCCTTGTTTTTTATTAGGACTCATGAAAAATCCATGCATACTTCTCTGGGTTGATTTTCTAAAAGGTTTGCGTGGCTTCGTTTTTCCCTTCACCTCAGTCATCTTCCCACATCCTGACACGCCATGATATTTCACATCTACTACAAATTGCAGATCCAGGTGGTAAATCAACTTACTTATTTTCTCTACTTTACCCCCTCCTAGATTGCTTTTCTCTCCATTCATTTCCCGTGCCCAACCTAGCCCTTATATTTTTTGGGACTATCCATGCAAGGACCCCTATTCACCCATTTTTACAATTTTTTCATTTCCCCTATTCTCCATGTTCCTTTCTATTTTCACCCTTTTTTTTGGTAGGCTGATTCCATACCCTCGTTATTCCTCCAGCGATTTCCTTATCATGTTTCCCTTTACCTTACTCTGTTGACTTTTTAATTGGTTTATGTTTTAATAATAAAACCATTACCTCTAACAAAGGTTGAATATTTTTTAGCTATTGTAACATTGTAACTTGTCTAGGGTTTTCATTTTCTAATACTTTTGACTAACTTCTACTGAATGTTTTGTGGCCCTCGAAACCTGCCATTCACTAAAATTAATTTAAATGGGGTGCTATCATGTATTACAGGTCACAAGATGGCTGCCATCACTTTCTAGTGGAAGTGCTGACAGCCAATCAGATCTCACCATGAGTTGTGGGCTTAGGGTGCACCAGATATACGCATTTGGATTCACTTTAGTATCTCGAGACCCACTGAATGGATTTGCACCAAATAACAAATAACATGCTTTCTGGACCAAGAGCTATCTTCCTGCCGTTTTTGGTGTAATTCTGTCCAGCGGTTCTGGTTGTAGTCATGTTTAAAATCCCTACGGTAATTAACCTGGGAAAGACACTTTGTTTATACCCCCTTTTTTCTCAGCCTGGCGGATCATCCCAAAACTTTCCATATACAACAAGACCCTTGCACACACTTTTTCTGGAAAATGTCATAAAAATTAGTCAAAAAAGAGCCAAAGATATAGTCTAGTCAAAAAAAGTTTTTTCAATGGAAACTAGGTCCTAACTACATATATATCACTTAAAGAACCAAAGGCTACAGAAGTGTTATAGTTAGGGTCTGAATCTTGTTTAAAACCAGAAAAATTCAGCAGTTATAGTTGCAGTTATTTCAAGTAACTAAAACTCGCTGCCTAAGGTTGGGCCCCACAATGGCCAGTTTTTTCATCAAAGATTTTACTGCAAAATTACATTGATATTATCAGTGATGTTATCAAAGATGTCATGAGTGCCATAATTTTTGGGGTAATTAGCAGTGCATGGCAAGGGCGTGACTTATAGTTACCATAGGGCACAAGTTATATTTACTTGGGATAACTATAACAGGTGAATTTCTGTGATTCTGTGCTTTTAAAATGAGAACCTAACTATAACATCCCTGTAACTTTTGTATTTTTTTTAAAGTGAATTTCTATGTGTTTTTTATTCTATTTCATAACTATAATGTCCCTGCAACCTTTTTTTTCAGTGAATTTCTATGATTTTTTTGCAACGTAAGGTAATTTTTATTATTATACGTTGGTCCAGCCACCTCTGCCCACGGCTGAGTTGGCTGCAGCGCAGCTAGACTCTGTGGCCAACCCTCCTAACCACCAAACCCATGCTGCACATGGTACCGCAGACTGAATAGACATAGAATAGGTGTGAAAGGGTGTATATGGGTATCAGAGTGGCTGTGACAATGGGTGCATCAGTGTCTTAGTGGGTCTATGAGTGGGTGCATCAGTGTCTGTGTGTGGTGGGTGGGTGCTTGAGGGTTTCAGTGGGGCTGTGAGTGGGTGCACGAGGGTCTGAGTGGGGCTGTGAGTGGGTGCATGAGTGTCTGAGTGGGTCTGTGAGTGGGTGCGCAAGGGTCTGAGTGGGTGTGTGAGTGGGAGAAAGAGATTGAAACAGAGAAATTGAGAGAGAGAGAGGGAGAGAGAGAGAGAGAAAGTGAGAGGAAGAGAGATAGAGAGCTTTTTAGGCTTTGATGAATGATTTACTTAGAATGAGATATTTCTGGACAAATTAAAAAACAAAAATGTATTTGTCAATTAAAAAGAGTGAGATAACCTATCAGTATGAACCTTAAACTTTTGAAGTTTAGAAGGAATCAAAGAAGGAAATGAAATGGGCACACCAGAAGCAGAACCCTCAACTTTCAGTGTGAAGATCTGTGACATTAACCTTTAGGTTATAGATGACTCCTTACTGTGATGCTTCCAGACATACCTACAGTTAACCCACACATGTGATTGGAAAGAAAAGTGAATGTTCCATCACTAGGAAGGTTTAACAGTCACAACACTAGAAAATAAACAGACACACTGCAAAGAGATACTAGAATGTAAACCTTCAGCCTACTGAGTGTCAGCATAAGACCTTGACCATTAGGCCAGAAGTGACTCTGTTCTGCTCTGCATTCAAATGTAACTATAACATTCTTACCAAACATCCTTCTAGCCTAACTCTTTGAAGTAGTTGTCATTGCAGTAACAATTGCTCTTTCTCTTCCCTCCCTTCATGGGACGGAGAAGAAACAGAGAGTGACTAGACCCGGGGGGAGCCTGAGGCACCGCACCCTGTGGCCCTAGCTGGGTCCCTGTGGCATCCTGTGGGAGCCAGCATTGCTCCCTCAAGCAGGAAGCTACTTTAAATAGCAGCTCCATGCTTTCTGGAGCAATGTTTTCATCTGTTTCCCTGCACGCCTATTTTCGTTCAGAGAAGCAGATTATATCTCGCCTTTCTGCAAGCGAGAGCTGTTTGAAAGCTCTCACTTGCTTAAAGCGGAGTGTTTGCTCTGACTTGGCAGGAGCTGCCAAAGCTCCTGCCAAGTCAGAGCTAACAGTTATGTCCCCAGTGGTGGGAACCTTGGGACATAGCAACAGCCAACCCTGGGGGGTGGTGGCCCCCAGGGCCATTATTGGCTCCTCAAGGGAGGACATGTGCCCCCCCTGCAACATAAAACAGCCCTGGGGAGGTGGTGGTCCCTGGGACCAGGATTCCATAACGAGCCACCTTTATCATTTTAGTTTGGCCCCAGGGAGGTGGTGGTCCCTAGAGCTGTTGGGGGGGGGCATGTGGCCCCCCACATTCAATTAGTTATTAGCCCCTGGCAGGTGGCAGTCCATAGGGCTGGGGGTGCCACACAGTCCTCCTGCATCCTATTTAATTAAAGGTCCGGGGAAGTGGTGCTTCTGGGGCTGCGGGGGGGGAGCACACAGAACCCCACATTCCATTTAGTTAAACACCCAAGGAGGTGGCGGTACCTTGGGCTTTGAGGGGTGGGCTGAATGGCCTTGCATCTCATTAAAAATTAGTCCTGGGGGTGTAGTGGTGTCCGGGGCTGTGGGGGCTGTGCGGCCCACTGCATCTCATTAAAGATTAGCTCTGGAGGTGGTGGAGGTTGTGGCCCCCAGTGTTACGGCCAACTTGCATGTATTTACATGATAGCCCCGGGGAGGTGGCGGTCCCCAGGGCTGTGGAGAGGGTGGGTGGACCACCATTCAAAATGCCAATGCCCCTGGGAACTGGCCCACCCATGGGCTTCACTGAAACAAGCCCAGAAACCGGTGCATGTTATTTTAAAACCAATTCTGTGGATCTGCAAATCCATAATGGCTCCCACCCAAAAACAAACAACAAAAGCTTTTTAAGCCCTGGAGGGTTCCCTCTAGGACCTCAGCACCAGAGCTAAGGGGTCAGAGTAACTCTACCCTTGTCCTTTTTTCTTATTTTCTTTCTTCTTTTTTAGGAGACTCGGCTGACGACAAGTCCCAAGATGGCTGCCAACACTTCCTTGTTGAAGTATTGGCAGCCAATCAGATATCAGCACAAGGACAGTTGGATCTGCAGAGTATCAGCATCCCTGGATATCTTTATTTTTTTGCCCTTGAATATCTCTAATACCGCTGAATGGACCAAATCACAAAAGGCATACCTTGTAGACCAAGACCTAGTTCTGTCAAATTTGGTGTAGTTCTATTCAGTGGTTTGGGCTGTAGTCAAAAATGCCATTGACGTAGAATGAGGAAAAAGTGTTTTGGGACACCACCTTTTTCTTGGCCCCCACTTGATGGATCACACCGAAACTTTCAAGACAGCAGTTGAGCAGTTGAACTGACCAAAGTAATATATATATATATATATATGTTTATATATATATATATATATATATATATGTGTAATTTGGCAAAAAGGTAGCTTTTGGCCCAGAAAGCACGCTTTTAGTTATTTGATATAAATCTGTTCAGTAGTTTTAAAGAAACTACAGGAAATCCAAATTTGTACATCTAGGGTTATGACGACCTATCTGATTAGTTGCCAAAACTTCAATCAGGTAATGCTGGCAAATATTTTGGGACTCAACTTCAGCCGAGTCCCAAAAATAAACACAAAAGAAAAGAAAAGGGAGCAGAGTACAAATACCCTAAGCCTGTAGCCTTGGTACAGAGGTCCTCCTGGGACCCCAACATGACAAAAAAGCCTTTTTTTTAATTCATGGTGAAATTTATGAATATTCACATGGCCCCCCCTCCTGGGGCTCTTAAGAGTCCCTTGGACCACCACCTCCTAGGGGCTACATATGTCAAAAATATGGGTGGCCACGCAGACCCCCCTAGGCCCTGGGGACCACAACCTCCCAGGGGCTACATGCAAAAACTGGTTAGGGGTGCCACACGGACCACTCCCCAGGCCACAGGGACCACCACCTACCTGGGGCTACAATTAATATTTAAGAGGGAGTCCGCTCGCACCCCCCTGCCCCAGGCACCACCACCTCCCTGGGGCAAATAGCTTATTTTAAATGAAGGAGGGGGTCCATGCCACCCCCCTCCAGATCCATATACGGCCCCAGAGACCACCACCTGCCCAGGGCCAGCACATGCTAATTAAAGAAGGGGGCCATGTGGAACCCCTCCTGGGGCTACGTGTGGTCCTGGGGACCACCACCCTCCACAGTCAGCTCCTTTTATCTCCAAAGGTGCCCACCCTTGGTATATAGCTATTTGCTTTTGCTTGGTGGGAGCTGCAACAGTTCTCCGCGTGCAGGAGCAATTCTTTCATCTCTTTCGCTGTCCACATGTCTGCATGAAGGGAAGGAGATGAAAACTCTACTTCCAGCAAGCAGGAGCATTTTCACAACTCCCACTTGTTTGAAGCAGAGTGTTTGTGTAGCTCCAGTGACACAAGGAGCATTAGAGTGGGAGGCTGGAGATTCACTGAAGAGCCATAATAAATCTTCCTCAATTATCTTTATTACCATCTTTTCTTCCTACAACATTTTGGTGACAAGGATAGAATATGCTGAGCACAAGTCGATGAGTCACAGCAAAGGCTACTTCAAGTCTGTTGTGATGGTGAACTTCTGCAGAGACTTCATGCAGTAGTGCCATGCCACTCCTGTGCTCTGTTAACCCGGAGTGTGTGAAGAGCCTGTCTGACCTGTTGCTCTTCTTTCCAGAGATTATCTCCTCAATTATAGTTGTCAGTTCTGGTGCAGCTTTGAGGCATCACTGCATTCACAAGAGCGTCTAGAGAGTGACCCACATTGATCTTAGCCTTGACCCTCTGCAGCAGCAGCTCTTCCTTCCTCTCTTGGTGGTCTCACAGGAGACACCCCTCCTCAGTTCCTGTCAAATCTCTCAGGACACACCTGGTTCCTGCAGCTGCGATATATCTTTCTTCACGGTGTGTCTCAGGAGACCCTGCCCTCTCTAGTCAGCATTTGGCAGCTCCTGGACTACCGTTGAGTCTATGTTATTTTCAGTTATTTATCATCTGCAAGCTTTTGGCGGCTCCCTTGTTTCACTGTCAGCATGCCTGGGATCAGGCTAACTTACTGTTGAATTTGTGATCGATTCCTACACGCCAGTACAGCAAATCTTCTACCCATTATATGGAGGAGTCAGTATCTTCCTGCGACATTTTATATTTAAACGAACCTTAATAAGCAAGCATCTTCCTTGCCCTAAATAATTTTTTTATTGAGGGAGTTTTGAGGCACCTATTATTTAAAGAGGGTTGCACATATTTAAAGGGGATTTGCTTTGCCCTTTCTACCCTCCTTGCATGTCCCTTGTGTACCGTTATGGAAACTTGGTACAATTTTTGTGTTCTCAGTATCTACTGACACAAATATACAAGTAACATTTTGGCATTGTTTGAGGAATCTTTTGTCGGGTGCTTTGCAGTTAAAATAACTAACCTTACTACTGTTCTGCTATACATATGTTTTTGCATCTCTGTGTTGGGTGTGTATTTGGCACCATGGCTGAAGCAAGCATGAATCAGACTCCCCCATTTCTTAATGAAATTGGGGAGCTCAATTTGCCTTACCACAGGTTAATTAAAATTTGTAATTCATATTTAATAACAATAGTTGAGGAAAAATGTTCACCTGTGCACAAATAGCACATTAGATTGCAAAATCTACTTTTGATAAACTGGAAAGTCTTTTAAATAATCTACTAAATTTGTGTTAGAGAAACACAAATTCTTTAACAGAGCATAAGGCAAGAGTGAGAAAGTTGTGACTTGTGTTGCTGTGTTAAAAGGGCTCTCAGCTACTTGTGAATCTGGTGCCCCTAACAGACTCCTTAATAGGAGATCAGTTGGTAAGGTGCACTAACAATCAAAGATACTAGTGCCTTTCTGAAGCTGTCAACATAGCAAACAGTATTGAACACTCTTCTCTATGTGTTAAAGAAATGAAAATGTCAGGGATATTCAGAAAATGAATAGTGAGGTAAATAAGTTAAGTGTGATAGAAAATGTGCATGAGATAAAAGATACTCAGCCACCACAACTCACGGTTAAAAGAGACAGCTAAATTAAGTGTTTCAGATATGATTGCAATAATCACCTAGCCAGTAGTTCAATATGTCCCGCAAAAGGTGCAGAAAATACAATAAAAAAGGACATTTTGTGAAAGGATGTAAAGAATGGGAAAAAGGTTGATATGGTGGAGAACACTGAGGAAGAAAAATGTCATGAGAAAAAGCAATTCACTGTCCAAGTTAATACAACAGGATCAGATGTCACAGTGTTGTACCGCCAGTGACATTTTGTTAGATGGTGCTAAGATAACTGTTTTTGCTGACTCATGTTCTCCATAAACCCTCATTGATAGTAAAACATTTCATGGTAAAATAGGAGATAAAAGCTACATCTTAGAAACTCCAGATATCAAACTGGGGGTATAACAAAGATAGTATTCCTTTGATGAGTATTGATAAAATGCATATCACTTTTAGGGATAGACACACAGTAGGTAAGTTATAGCTCACTAAACAATCATCTAATTTATTGGGGTTGAACCACCAGAAAGATCTAGGAATCAAATGAGACCCCAACAATAAAGAACAAGTGCTGCTAGTAGCTGGATCAGTAGTGGTTTGATACATTTCCAGAGGTGTTTTCAGGAACCTTGGGTCTATTGAAAGGTGTTATGCACAAAGTTAAACTGAAAACAGATGCAGTACCCATAGTACACAAACCTAGACCTGTCCCATTGCTCATGAGAGATCTGTTTCAGAAGAAACTGGATAGCATGATGGAACAATGAATAATAGAGATAATTGAGTGTTCAGAATGGTTGGCCCCAATTGTTATTACACCTAAAAGTGGGGGAGAAGAGATACGCTTATGCATTTATTTAAGAAACTTAAAGGTCAATTCTTGGGTGTACCATTATCCCCTTCCATGAATTAATGAAATGCTAAATCTCATACATGAAGCTAAAAGTCATGTCTTTTCAGGATGATATCTTAGTTTGTGGGTCCACATACCAGGAACATGACAGCAACTTGTGCAATATACTTTGTAAACTATGATTGGAGTTACCTGGGTTGATTGTTTGGGGCACACCATCTCCAGTGAAGGCATAAAATCCAAAATAAGCTTTGTTGATGGGGTTAAGAGCACTCCTTTCCCTTCAAACAATGAAGAAGTTAAATCCTTATTTGGGTTGGCGGAATATATGCCAAAGTTTGTAAAACATTTTGCTGACCTGGTGCAACCCATGGGAGCTCTGTTTAAAAAAGGTCCACATTTTGAGTAGAATACTGACAGAATCGTTTGAGAGAATAGAAAAAATGTCATTGTCAATGCTCCCAGCATAGGTACATTTGATACCAAATGGAAAACCATAATAACTGCTGATGCCAGCAACAAAGGTCTTGATGTCACCCTTCCCTAAGTCAGTGAGGGTGCAGAAAGGATCATAGCCTTTGCTTCAAGGACACTCAGAAATAGCAAATTAAATATCTACACTGTTTAGAAGTAGAAGCCCTAGCTTGTCATTGGATGAGCAACTCTTCCAACTTTTACATTTGCGACTTACCTCTCCATCTAAGAACAGATAATAAACCATTGGTTTAGTTTTTTTTACCACAAACAACTTAGAGAAAACTACATCTAAAATGTCTAATTGGGTTTTTGGGTTGCAAGGTAAACATTATATAATGGCATATGTCCAAGACGAAAGAAACAAGACAGCTGACGTCCTTTCTGGAATGCCCTTACATCAAGACATTGATAGCAATGACCACAAGTTGCCCATATTGACTGCATCAGTGCCAGCCCTAATGAAATCTGAATGGGAAAATGCCATGTCAAAAGACAAAGTAGTGGCCTCTGTGAAGAAATAATTTGTTAAAGGTTGGCCAGAGAATGCAGTGGCTTGACTAACGAATTGCAACCATAAGAGATGATTTGACTTTAAATCGGGGAAATTAGTATCACCTTCAGAATTAACAGAGCATATCGTTAATTTAGGCCATGAGGGGCACTTGGGAGAGCTTAATTAAAAACAGAGTTAGAGCAGAGTAGTGGTTGCCTTACATTGACTCACTGGTAGAGGAAAAAGTACGGATTGCTCTGCGTGTGGTATGAGTGACAAATCTAAAGAAGTACATAAGGCTCCACTTGTATCAGTCAGTGTGCCTGCAGGTCCTTAAGACATACTAGGTCTGGACATTGTAGGTTCCATCAAAGCTGTGGGGTTCTAAAATAAGTAAATTTTAACCCTTATAAAATACCATTCACACTGGAGTTCCATAAGATTTACCACCAGTATCACCACTAAAGTTATGATAGAATTACTTTCAGATACATTTGCCATAGAAGGAATACCCAGCACACCTATCACTCCTAATGGAGTTCAGTTTTGCTCTGATGAAAGCTAGGATTAGCTGTGGATAAATCCATTGTCCAAACTGTCAGTTAAATACCTATCACACCAACCTCTATAGTGTCACCATTAGAATTACTCAGGGGACGAAGAACAAGCCCCAATATAACTCACAGGTGGATATTCAGTGAGAGAACAATAATGAAGGATTAGAATAGTGTATCAGAGAGGATCACATGCCATCACAATCAGTACAAACAATGGTATGCTAATAAGTGGGGTACAAAACAACTTGAATAGAGAGAAGGGCAATGGGTTTTATTAAAAAAAACAAGCAAAAATCACAATAAATTTGATAAGTTTTAGAAACCTGCCAGACTAAAAGAGGGTACAAGAAAAGTAATGATTTTGGAAGATGGACACATGTGTAGCATGGATTGGCTATTGCTTTGCCCCGCAAAGATTGTACCATTTAGATTCATCACTCCAGTAAAAAAAAATATATATATATTATCTGCCAAGGTCCAGTAAATGACACAAAAGAAATTGCAAGCCTTCCATATGGCAGAAAAAATATGTTATGAGTTAGCTTCTGTTTAGGCATTTGTTGCTGTGTTTTCCACCCTCAGAAACATCAAGCGTTGTCTTTCTGCATACACAAGCACACACAGACACACACGCACACACACACGGACACACACACACACACACACACACATACACATAGATAGATAGATAGATAGATAGATAGATAGATAGATAGATAGATAGATAGATATACAACATTAGTATCCATATTTTGTTATATTGTATTCCCTTTTTGCTACACTCGTGTGAATTTTATCTTATAGATAAGTGATGTTGTCTAGCTCCATTAATATGTCAGTAAGGGAGATGTGTTGTAACTACTGTCATATACATCTTTTGTTCCTTTTCTCCCAAATAGTTCCTGCCAGTGTTAGCACCTTTTCTCCTATGTTTCCCCCCTCCGTTTAATTTCTCCTTGGTATCTACCTTTAGACTCTGGATTGTGAGCTAAAGATAGAATGCTGGGATGAAACGACATGTAGCTCCAGTGACACCAGTAGCGTTAAGGTGGCAAGCTAGAGATTCAGTGATCAAATCTTCTTAATTGCCTTTATTATTGTCCTTTCTACTGACAGTATGTACCTATAGGGTGGTTGGGTATGCACATAGTTGGATCCCTAAACTTCCTAAGGCAACAGTTTTATGTTTTGTTTAGGTTCTCCCGCCTGCCTGCACAACTCCATGTTGGAGCTCCTCTTTTCCACCGTTGTGGACTCTATTCACCACTTCAAGGGCTATGTTGCAGAAGGCCTGCCAGTATCGGTGGAGAGTCACCTCCTCTCATATCCCCAGGGATATCAAACGGGGGGGTAAACATCAGGTTATCGCCCTCCACCTGTGCTCCACCAGAATCTTTGCAGTCGTGGGCATTCCCAAATGGTTTGTAGTAGGGTAACTGGTTGGCCACACCCTCTTTGGCAATGGTCCGAGTTGATGGCTCCTAGTGCATACAATCATGTTTGTGTGTAGTAGGTCTGGCGCAGCAGCTTTTATTGGACCAGGTAGAAGCTCACACGGATGGACACCTCCCTGGGGCATTGACATGCAGCTTCTCATTCAACATCCTCCAATCTTTCCCAATCCGCATCCCATTTCTCCCTCAGTGTCTGTATGGTGGGTTGACATAGCACTAGGAATGTGGCGTAAATATGAGATATGGAGTGTCTGTGTAGTAGGGAGGCAAACAGCCTATATTGCAAGGGGTTCTCCTCCTCTAGATCTTGGCACTTTTGATCCAGAGGTGAAGGATCACCCGTGTTTACATTAAATGTAGAAACTGTCCCATAGATAGATTGTACTGACCCTGTAGTGCCTCAAACGTCAGCCATGCCCCCTCCCCTTTCTGGGCCCCAAGCTTTGAGATACCCAGTATATCACTCTGCTGGTGTCCCTCTAAGGGAACAGTTTTGGTGATTGCAGTTTGTAACACAAGGTGCTCTGGTGCTTTGCCTCTCAAGGGCAAGGTAGGAATTTTTAGCCTGATAGGAATTCCCAAGGAGGTCCTCTAAAGTCATAGGACAATTATTCCTGCATACAGAAGGGCACTGTTCAACACATGTGAAGTAAACAAAACCTTCTACACCCTATATTACCTCTACTGAAATTACCCAGTAAAAACTGCAACTAGGCCATATATGGCATGATTCTGGGGCTGGAAAAAACCCTCAATGCCTGTTTTACTACAAGGACATGCCAGAGAAAAGAGTGGGTTCCAGCACATTTTACTTCTGTTTGGCTTCTCTAAAAAAGGTCCCAAACCCAGCTCACATTCCCCAGTAGTCTAGTACTTTGATTCCTACACCTCCTATGACCCCATCATCACCAATGCCTCCTGTCTCCATTAGAGTTCAATCTTCCTCCAGCAGAATAATAAAATCTCAATTAGACACCTCTAATACTTTTAATAGTCATGGGAGAACTCTGACAGCTTGGAAAAAGTTCTTACACCTGGTGATTGACGCATGTTACGAAAAAGCTTTAGATACTTGAATAAAAGTATAATGACCAAATGAGATCTGCTAAATAAAGACAAGCAAGCTGCAAGGCTCTCAAATTAAATGGAACAATTGGGAGAGTCACCAAAAAATGAGACATACTTGAAAGGCTCACAATATAAAGAAATCAAATGAGAAATCCACTGAATCAAGACGGAACTGAAAGACTCACAAATAAATATTAACTGGAAGATCCACTGACGCAAGACAACAGAACTGAAAGACTCAAAAATAAAGGTAACAACTGGAAGATCCACTGAATCAAGATAACAGAACTGAAAGACTCAAAAGTAAAGGTAACAGCTGAAATATCCACTGAATCAAGACAACAGAACTGAAAGACTCAAAATAAAGGTAACAACTGGAAGATCCACAGAATCAAGACAACAGAACTGAAAGACTGAAAATAAAGGTAACAACTGGACGATCCACAGAATCAAGACAACAGAACTGAAAGAGTCAAAAATAAAGCTAACTGGAAGATCGACTAAATCAAGACAACAGAACTGAAAGACTCAAAAATAAAGCTAACAGCTGCAAGATCCCCTGGATGAAGGCAACAGAACGGAGAGACCCAGAAAGTAATCAGAAAATGGACATTTGGTGAACAAAGGTAACATAAATGGAATAAATAAATTATGCATAGACAATAGAACTGATGCCTTTCCAATAAACAGAATAAAGAGAAGCAAATGGAGCACAGGATAATATAATGATTTTCAGAACAAAGGCTACAGGGCTTCCTTGCCTCACTAGTGCTACAGAGTGTACGTTTTCTGTTTAAGTGTTGGATAAGTAACAGATTTCTTTAAAATATGGGTATTGAGGGCGTGGTCTGGCCGGCAAAGGAAATGACCACCTGATTAGTGAGCTCCACGTGCTGGATGGGGCCAGGGGGCACGGAGGAGGTACCGATCGACGGGGGTGTCTCCCCCTGCTCGGTGCTGCTCACCTGCTCAAGCGGCAGATGCCCGGGGGGGTCCGCTTCCCCCCCAACGGATGACAAGGGGGCTGCTGCTGCGCTGCCCTCTGATGCGGGAGGAGCCGCGGCCTGGATATTCTCCCCATCAGATTAGAGAGGTGGCTGGGGCAGATCGTGCCCGGCTGCGTGTGGCGAATTCGGGCCTGCCCACGCCTGATGACCCCTGGTGACCCAGTTGAGGCTCCCCCCGAAACCCTCAAGTACACGTGGGAGCGGAGGAGGAGGCGTGCAGAGGCTGCCTGCCATATTCTCCCCCGCACTCGCTCGAGCGGGATCTACACTCCGGTGGGCAGGTGGCAGCCATCCCGCACCCATCGGCAGACACCTTCATCAGCGGAACACCTGGAGTTTGTGGCGCATGAGGGGGGGTGCACTATGGCTCTCTACTGCCCCGGCTGCAAGGATTTGCTACCCTCCCCAGCCACTCATGGCCCAAAAGGCAGGCTTTAATCTGCAATTGTCCGCCCCCCTAGAACAGCAGGACCCGAAAGAAAGAAGAGGGCTATTCATCGTGGAGTGCTGGCCCGTGCAGCTTGGGAGTCACTAATGGGGCGGATCGTATCCCAACCCCCCGTAGGTACGCATGGATCCAGGCACTGGCACATCACCCTTGCCAGAGGGACTGGCCCATACCTGCAGCAGGCCCATCTTGCATTGAGGCATCGCACCTTGCGCGCCAGGGCTGGAGCCCCACACTGAGTCCATCTGGCTCCTTGGCACCTGTGAGGTATGCTAAGCCTCCTACCCCGGAGATCAGATACAGACGCATAGCCCTGTTGCTCTCGGTTATATGTTGTCGCCAGGCTTACTTTGCGGTGCACAGTGATGGGTCCTCGCACTGGATTTTCTGCTAATTGGAGACACCTACGTCCCCTGCACAGGCGCAACACAGTCCCGTTGTCACAAAGTTACTCTGAAGATCCTCCCTAGACCCCTTCTCCCTGGGTAGTGATGCCAAGCGGGAAATCGTCAGGCAGACATTCCCTCCAACTACTGTTCTTCGAAGCTATTGCACTACCGATACCCATGGCGGTGCAGGTGATCCCTCCTTACTCCGCGACTCCGCCGGCCGACCCACGCTCAACCGATGCCACTGACAGTGTACTACAGGAAATCACTGCAGTGGGACGGTGCTTAGAGGCAATGGACTTGAAGTGCTCAGACCTCTTCACAGCTTCCACCTCCATACGGTCAGATATAGCCCATTTCCAAGTGACGGTAACGGACCTGGACCAATGCCTCACGACCGTCGAGGATCGCATCACGACAATGCCAGCACAGGACACAGAGATGCAGCACCTGTGGGCAAAGATCACAGTCTTGGAGGACAGGAGCCAGAGAGACAATGTCAGTTTTTTTGGTATACCAGAACTTAAGGAAGGCTCTGATGTCAAGGCCTTTCTTAAAAACATTCTTCCTGAACTCACAGGCCTAGATTTCTCCCTGCCACTGAAGTTTCAAAGGGCCCACAGAATTGGTCCTCTGCATAAAGCGACCTCTTGAGGACCTCGTCCCATCATCCCATACTTCCTCTGTCATGAGCAGGCTTGCCAGGCCATCTCTGTGGCCAGATCTCAAGGCCTGTACTCACTGGAGGGACATGAAATACGGGTGGCCACGGACTTCACAAGAGTCACGAATGAGAAATGGAAAGCTTTCTTGGCCTTATGATCGCAACTGAGGAAGCTGGACATAACATTTTGTCTTTTTGAGCCTGCTGGTATGTGGATTTCCCAGGATGTCAAATCAAGAGACTTCTAGGAACCTGCAGACCTTAGATCCTTTTTGGACGACCTTGCCATGTAACCCATGGACCACACTTCCACTCACCTGTGACCAGGCTCCCCTGCCCTGGGAGATCCCCCTCCCCATTTCTGCTCTTCATCACCACGCCGCTTCGCAAAAGAGGAGATGGAACTACGATCGCCCACTGAAAGCACAGGAAGGCCGAGAGCATGCCCTTCGGGCTGTGATCGCTCTCACCCAGGATCAAGGCAGAGACAAATCCCGCTCCCCTTTGAAACCGTCGCCGACCACGGATCATCCGTAGTGCTTAACTTCTGAAGACACTGAGGAACCTCGTCCACCAGTCAGGAGTGCATACCTCCCCGCTGCACAGCTAAGCGCTCAGCTCCCCCTCCCCCCGTCCCGTTCTACCTCTGTTATGGGGGGAGTTGTTAGCATTGTTAGCACTGTGGTTATTGCTCTCACCGTTCTTGTTGATATTGTGTTCCCTTTTCAATAGCGCTATTAAAACTTCTGGCTCCCAGGGTGTACTACGTCATTTCCGAAGCCTTGCCCCTGATGGGGCTTTGGGGACATAGAGTAAACTGCCTACCTAAAGTGTTCCTCAAAGGTTCCTGGCTGTAATCTACCCCGGCCAGTATGTTCAAAGTTAATAGTACTTTATGAGATGTTTTGTCTTCAGGTTAGATGTTTGACTTATCAAGCTTGTTGGCTCCATCCCTTTTACTGAACCTCCTCCACACGTCATGTCGATCCGAAACTGTTACCGCCATAGTCCACTGGAGAGCACAACATGAAGTTCACCATTGGAGCTCGCATGACCCCACTCCAGGTCCTCCCCTTACATAACCGTCCATTGCCCAGGGGTGCCTCTCAGGCGAATCACATCGTTCCCCTTCATGTCCTGCACCACGCACCTACCACCCTGCCTTAATACTTACTCCCCGCACTACAATCATCACCCCTGGCCCGAAGACATACTCCCTCTCCCCCTCTCCAGGGCTGCCCAGAGTTATTGCTACAGAGACATCATAGATCCTCTCCGGTGCTACTGGCCGCGGTGCGGTGGTCACCCTTTCTCTTTCAACCCGAGGCATACTGAGGCCCACTCCTCTCATTCTTCCCCCTGACAAGACATGATACGCTCCCTCTGGGGCCGCCACCATTGAAGTGACAGAGCATACCGTCTAGTGTTGTCCACCCCTGGCTGTCTGTCGCTGGCCCCCCTCCCCTTCCCCTTTGAGCTCGTTTGGCACTCGGGCCATGCACGTCCCAACCTGAGGCTCAACAGGGCTCACAGTAGTGAGGTAATTGCCTCAGCTCTCATAGGCCCAGCTAAGTGTCTTCCTTTTTGTGTCCTCCAATTTTTATTCCCCAACCTCTACCCTGACCTCTCCCTTCACTTCTCTTTCTCCTATTCTCCTATATTCTGAGTTAGCCTGTTCGCACCCTACTTCCCCCATTGTGAGAAAACAGGGCTGATTGCAGAGGCCCCATAACTTTTTGCCCCCATTTTCCTCTTTTTGCTGGTGTTTTCCTGACTTTGATGGTGCCCTAGGTACTGCTAACCAGTCCCAGGGCCTGT
The DNA here is from genome assembly GCF_031143425.1 of Pleurodeles waltl. Lineage (NCBI taxonomy): Eukaryota > Metazoa > Chordata > Amphibia > Caudata > Salamandridae > Pleurodeles > Pleurodeles waltl. The sequence goes on along the minus strand of NC_090441.1, from coordinate 111,897,009 downwards.
GCTCTGTGTAAAATGGATATGCAAATTAGGCTAATTATAATTGGCTAAGTTAACCTACCTATAAGTCCCTAGTATATGGTAGGGCATGTAGGTTTAGGGACCACAGCATAGGTGGTGCACACCTAGGTGCACTGCTGAGGTGCCCAGTGTCATTTTAAAAGCAAGCCTGCCTTGCTGGCTGCTTTTAAATTAAAGTTATATGCAAATTCGACTTTGGAATTAAAGGTACTTCCAAAGTCTTAAACTACCTTATTTTTACATATAAGTCACCCCTAAGGTGTGTCCTATGTGCCCCTAGGGCTGGGTGCCATGTAACTATAAGCAGGGACTTTATAAAAATAGATTTATGAGCCCTGGTGAGGTAAAAACAGCCAAATTCGTTTTTCCCTCATTGAAGTAAATGGCCTTCATAGGCTAGAATGGGCAGACTTTATTTTAAAGTTTAAAGTCTCCTTAAATGTTACATACCAAGAATTTGGTATCAAATTGATTGTTGTAATAAATCCCACAACTTCCAGTTGTTGGATTTAATATAACTTGTCCAGGTAAAAAGTTTAGACTTTACCTAAAAAGTTGCCAATTTCAGCTCTGCATTGTTTTTGCTGCTGTGCTCTGATTGGCCAGCCTGCAGCAGCTTCTGCCAGGCTGCCTTGATGAGGTGTGAAGTGGCCAGGCTTCACACAAAGGAATGTGCTTGGGGGAGAGAATCTCCCCTCAGCAGATGGTGAGGCAGGAAGGGGGAGGGCTGCCAAACTGGTCTTCAAAGGCAGAGAAGGACATTTGCAGCACCCAGCAACACCCCCACATCCTCCAACCCAAGACAATTAGGTGCCCCCTTGATTAGATTAGGAGAGGGCAGGAGAGGGGTGTGTTTATGATTTTTAGCCACACCAGTGGGTGGGCTCAGCCAGATGTAACCTCCAAAAATCAGATTCATCCATGTTGGATTTTTAGAGACTGTTGCCTTCTGGGATGGATTTTTGCCACACTTCCCAGGAAGTGGTCATCACAGGGGGACGACCCTGTCCCTGATTGGAGAACCAGGGCCCCCCTGCTTTTCACCCAGGAGCAAGGATAAAACTGGCAGACCTGCACCCACGCCTCAGATCCCCTCCAGAATTCAACAAGAAAGGAACTAAAGAAGAAGGACTGCCCTGCTGGACCCCTGGCCTGCACCTGGAACCTGCACTCAGAAGGACTGCACCAGCTGCACACTTGGGCTTCACCACAAGAAGGACTTTGCCTGGCTTCAACTGGTTCAAGGAGGGACTCCCTGTTTGCTACAGGTGAAAAATTGCTAACCAGAGTCCCCTGCACCAACTCCTGAAGAAAGCGACCAGCTGACCACTGTCCAGTGGCCAAAAAGAAGTTTGCGCCAGGTGCATTCTGGGAGTTGAAGTCCGCACCCCCCCAAGGACCATCACAGAACTTCTAGACCCTTGGGGTGAGCTGTGGACCCCAAAAGAACCTTAAAAGAACATCTGGGTGAAGCCCCAGAAGTTTGGAAAAGATTTGAGAATTTTTGGAAAAAAGCTCCAGAGAGGGACCGACCCGCCGCGGAAATTCTAGCCGGCTTGCCTCAACCGCGACCCGGCCTGACTTCGGGGTTCGTCCCGGTAAAGAAAAACATCCAAAAAAGAGACTAAGTCCGAAGGTAAAAAGTTGACCGGGACCTCCCAGCCATCGTATCCGAGAAGGGCTCCATGGACGTCAGATCAAGATCCAGGTTTACCCCGGTCGAAGGATTTTCATCTCGAAAAAACGACTAAGTCCGAAGGTAAAAGTCTCCAACGAGGAAACCCACATCGCGTATCCGGACAAGGGCTCCAGGAGGTCGGATTCAACTGGCAGGTTCGTCCCGGTGAAGAAAAACGTCAAAATAAAGACTAAGTCAGAAGGTAACTTTTTAACCGAGGCCTCCCGCGACCTGTAGCCGAGCAGGGCTCCATCGCGGTCGGCCTGAAAGTTTGACTTTGCCCCGGTCGAGGTGCAACCAGATGACCCGATTGGCGCTTTTTGTTTCTAAGCGCTAGAAAAGTAATAATTCTTTAAAAATTAATATCTCCGGTTCCCCTGAACCGATTTTAATCGTTTTTGTGTCATTTTAAAGATAAAAATATAAACTATTTTTATAAATTGGTTTTGGATTTTTAAACTGTTTCCTGTGTTTTATTTAATTACTGTTTTGTGATATTTGAATGCTTTACACTTTGTCTCCTAAGTTAAGCCTTGACGATCGTTGCCAAGCTACCAAGGGTTGAGCTGGGATTAATTTACTGAGACCTAACTGTACCTATGTGGAGGTTAGTGGCTTGTTGCTAGGTCTAGGTACCTACCTGCCCTACCAATAACCCATTTTCCAACATAATTGGAAGCAGCGACGGGATCCTGTACTTGTGTTCAATATCACGTTACAGTTTTAGGTAAAACAAATTAAAAATCCTTTAAATTGTCCTAGTGCAAAGAAAAAATTTAATTTTTAATTTGGATTAATTTCAATTATTGCATTTTTGTAATTTTTCTAAATTCTTGTTTCCAATTTTTGCAAAAAGTTTTTGTTGACACAAAACTAGGGAACCATGGAGCTTGATCTGGCTAGCCTACCCACACTGACAGTAGTCCAGCTTAGGGGGTTGTGTATTGAAAGAGGGTTGCCTGCAACCACTGATCTCAGGAAGCAAATCCTGATCACATCCCTGACAGCATGGGCTGAGGCCCAAGAGGTAGAGTCAGAAGAAGCTCCAGAGGAGGGAGAAAGAAGGGAGGATGCTAGCTCTAACCACTCAGGGGAGGGAAGGCATCTGAGCCTAAGTGAGGATGAGGAAGAACGGTCCTCAGTAAATACAGTCACTAGGGGCAGATCCAAAGCTAGTGGTGGGAAGGGGGTCCTTTCAGGAGGAGAGAACCCATCCATCAGAGAAAGAGAGCTGGAGGCCCAGCTAGCATACATAGCTTTGGAAGCAGAGAAGCTGGCCCTAGAAAAGAAAAAGTGGGCATACAAAGAGAAAAGAGATGGAAGCAGCGATAAAGAAGCTGAGGTGTCCATGGGTGGGGGAGTTTGCCCCAGATTACCCAAGGGGGTAGTTCCTGCTTATGTAGAGGGGGATGACATAGATAAGTGGCTGGGGGCCTTTGAGAGGGCACTCCAAATGAGAAGGGTTAGGCCTCAATACTGGGGTTCCCTTTTGTGGGAGTTGGTCCCCAACTCAGGGAGGGATAGGCTTCTGACCTTAAGGGGGGAGGAGGCAGATTCATACCCTAGTATGAAGAGGTGCTTAGCCAAGAAGTTTGGTCTGACCCCAGAGCAATATAGAATGAAGTTCAGGGACACCCAGAAGGTCAGTACCCAGTCTTGGGTTGACTTTGTGGACATTTCACTAAAGGCACTAGAGGGCTGGATTATTGGTAACAAAGTAGATACTTATGAGGGGTTATACAATCTGATCATGAGAGAGTACACCTTGACCAATTGTACCCAAGAAAGGTTACGCCAGCATCTAGTGGACTCTAAGCAGACCAACCCTAGAGAGCTAGGGGAGGTAGCTGATGAGTGGTTGAGAACCAGTGTGGTTGTCAAGTCCCAGGGGGGAGACTCCAAGAAGGGGGGGACAGGTCCCCAAAAACCTAAGGAGGGAGGTGGTAAGCCCACCACAGAGACTCCCTCTGTACCCCAGAACCCTAAGAAGGAGGAGAGTAAATCCCACTCCCACTCTGACCAGCAGAGACAGTTAGACCCAGGGTTAAAAAAGCTCTTGGACAGTAGGGCTTGCTTTGACTGTCAGCAGACAGGTCACTTCAGAGGAGATGCAGCCTGTCCAAGGAAGGTGGTTAGCACTGGGCTGTCCAGTGTAGCCATAGAGGAGGATTCCTCAGATGATGAAGTCCTCCTAGCATTGAGCTGGGAGACAGGACCAGATGGTAAGCTGGTGATCCCTGAGGGTGGGAGTAGGCACTTCCACCACATTCAAGTGAATGGGATCCCTACCACTGGCCTGAGAGACACCTGTGCCAGTCACACTATAGTGAGTGACCGGTTAGTGACCCCAGACATGTATGTCCCAGGAAAGACAAAGAAAGTCAGAATAGCCACAGGGGAGGTCACCTCCAAACCTGTAGCCATAGTGACCCTAGAGAGGGAGGGTATCCTTGACTGGATTAGGGTGGTAGTCAGTGCTGACCTTCCCCTAGATTGTATCCTGGGCAATGACCTCCCAGAGGTGAGTCTGGTCACAGATGGGGTGGTCGCCCAGGGCGCCCCCCCAACCCAAAGTCCTGGGGAGTCAGTCCCTACAGTTAGGAGACAGGGGTCCCCAAGAAAAGGAAAGAAGAAAAGGAAGGGTAGGCCACTCTTAAAGAGAGTTCCAGGGAGCCAAGGGCCTTCTGCCCCAGTAAGGGGGGAGCCCAGAGTTGGCACTGGTGAGGCCTCACCTGACCCCAAGGAAGTCCTGAGTAGTCAGGCAGCTGTCCAGATGCAAGGTGTTGCCCCTGCACTGACAGAAGGGAGAGTGGAAGGAGGGTGTCTGCCACAGGAGGTGGTAGCCCCCCACTCTAGACAGCAAGAGGGGTGCCAGGACCCCAAAGATGCCCCTAAAGCAGCTCAGCCACCTGTCAGTGGAGAGCTTAGGGTGTGGTTCTGGGTACTGACAGCTGTCAGTAGCCTCTGCTGGGTGCTAGCCTTCCTGGCAGCAATGTACTTGGCCTGGGAGGCAGACCCCAGGGCCAATAGCAAAGTAGGCCCCCTGACCCTATTGGTCATGGTGGGGTTGCTCAAGTGTTGGGTGACCTCTTTGGGTAAGCTAGGTGTTGCCCTAGCAAAGTTTGGAGTAGGGGAGGTGGGCACCTCACTACCCAAGTTGGCAGAGAGAAAGGAGGAAGACCCCCCTAGAGGAAAGTTTCAGTTTGAGTTGGGTCCTTTTACTGTTGGGATGGCTTCACTACCCATAGGGAGTGACCCTGACAGGAGGATATAAGGCAGAGTAGGCCCTGCAAAGGGACAGCCAGTTTTCTTCACTGTCTTCCTCGCCTAACAAGCCAGGAAGACTCTCCCAGGGTTGGGCTGAGTCTCCTGGGTGTGTGGGCTGGGGGGGGGGTTGTGTGAGAAAACGGGGCTGATTGCAGAGGCCCCATAACTTTTTGCCCCCATTTTCCTCTTTTTGCTGGTGTTTTCCTGACTTTGATGGTGCCCTGGGTACTGCTAACCAGTCCCAGGGCCTGTGCTCTGTGTAAAATGGATATGCAAATTAGGCTAATTATAATTGGCTAAGTTAACCTACCTATAAGTCCCTAGTATATGGTAGGGCATGTAGGTTTAGGGACCACAGCATAGGTGGTGCACACCTAGGTGCACTGCTGAGGTGCCCAGTGTCATTTTAAAAGCAAGCCTGCCTTGCTGGCTGCTTTTAAATTAAAGTTATATGCAAATTCGACTTTGGAATTAAAGGTACTTCAAAAGTCTTAAACTACCTTATTTTTACATATAAGTCACCCCTAAGGTGTGCCCTATGTGCCCCTAGGGCTGGGTGCCATGTAACTATAAGCAGGGACTTTATAAAAATAGATTTATAAGCCCTGGTGAGGTAAAAACAGCCAAATTCGTTTTTCCCTCATTGAAGTAAATGGCCTTCATAGGCTAGAATGGGCAGACTTTATTTTAAATTTTAAAGTCTCCTTAAATGTTACATACCAAGAATTTGGTATCAAATTGATTGTTGTAATAAATCCCACAACTTCCAGTTGTTGGATTTAATATAACTTGTCCAGGTAAAAAGTTTAGACTTTACCTAAAAAGTTGCCAATTTCAGCTCTGCATTGTTTTTGCTGCTGTGCTCTGATTGGCCAGCCTGCAGCAGCTTCTGCCAGGCTGCCTTGATGAGGTGTGAAGTGGCCAGGCTTCACACAAAGGAATGTGCTTGGGGGAGAGAATCTCCCCTCAGCAGATGGTGAGGCAGGAAGGGGGAGGGCTGCCAAACTGGTCTTCAAAGGCAGAGAAGGACATTTGCAGCACCCAGCAACACCCCCACATCCTGCAACCCCAGACAATTAGGTGCCCCCTTGATTAGATTATGAGAGGGCAGGAGAGGGGTGTGTTTATGATTTTTAGCCACACCAGTGGGTGGGCTCAGCCAGATGTAACCTCCAAAAATCAGATTCATCCATGTTGGATTTTTAGAGACTGTTGCCTTCTGGGATGGATTTTTGCCACACTTCCCAGGAAGTGGTCATCACAGGGGGACGACCCTGTCCCTGATTGGAGAACCAGGGCCCCCCTGCTTTTCACCCAGGAGCAAGGATAAAACTGTCAGACCTGCACCCACGCCTCAGATCCCCTCCAGAATTCAACAAGAAAGGAACTAAAGAAGAAGGACTGCCCTGCTGGACCCCTGGCCTGCACCTGGAACCTGCACTCAGAAGGACTGCACCAGCTGCACACTTGGGCTTCACCACAAGAAGGACTTTGCCTGGCTTCAACTGGTTCAAGGAGGGACTCCCTGTTTGCTACAGGTGAAAAATTGCTAACCAGAGTCCCCTGCACCAACTCCTGAAGAAAGCGACCAGCTGACCACTGTCCAGTGGCCAAAAAGAAGTTTGCGCCAGGTGCATTCTGGGAGTTGAAGTCCGCACCCCCCCAAGGACCATCACAGAACTTCTAGACCCTTGGGGTGAGCTGTGGACCCCAAAAGAACCTTAAAAGAACATCTGGGTGAAGCCCCAGAAGTTTGGAAAAGATTTGAGAATTTTTGGAAAAAAGCTTCAGAGAGGGACCGACCCGCCGCGGAAATTCTAGCCGGCTTGCCTCAACCGCGACCCGGCCTGACTTCGTGGTTCGTCCCGGTAAAGAAAAACATCCAAAAAAGAGACTAAGTCCGAACGTAAAAAGTTGACCGGGACCTCCCAGCCATCGTATCCGAGAAGGGCTCCATGGACGTCGGATCAAGATCCAGGTTTACCCCGGTCGAAGGATTTTCATCTCGAAAAAACGACTAAGTCCGAAGGTAAAAGTCTCCAACGAGGAAACCCACATCGCGTATCCGGACAAGGGCTCCAGGAGGTCGGATTCAACTGGCAGGTTCGTCCCGGTGAAGAAAAACTTCAAAATAAAGACTAAGTCAGAAGGTAACTTTTTAACCGAGGCCTCCCGCGACCTGTAGCCGAGCAGGGCTCCATCGCGGTCGGCCTGAAAGTTTGACTTTGCCCCGGTCGAGGTGCAACCAGATGACCCGATTGGCGCTTTTTGTTTCTAAGCGCTAGAAAAGTAATAATTCTTTAAAAATTAATATCTCCGGTTCCCCTGAACCGATTTTAATCGTTTTTGTGTCATTTTAAAGATAAAAATATAAACTATTTTTATAAATTGGTTTTGGATTTTTAAACTGTTTCCTGTGTTTTATTTAATTACTGTTTTGTGATATTTGAATGCTTTACACTTTGTCTCCTAAGTTAAGCCTTGACGATCGTTGCCAAGCTACCAAGGGTTGAGCTGGGATTAATTTACTGAGACCTAACTGTACCTATGTGGAGGTTAGTGGCTTGTTGCTAGGTCTAGGTACCTACCTGCCCTACCAATAACCCATTTTCCAACATAATTGGAAGCAGCGACGGGATCCTGTACTTGTGTTCAATATCACGTTACAGTTTTAGGTAAAACAAATTAAAAATCCTTTAAATTGTCCTAGTGCAAAAAAATTTTTTAATTTTTAATTTGGATTAATTTCAATTATTGCATTTTTGTAATTTTTCTAAATTCTTGTTTCCAATTTTTGCAAAAAGTTTTTGTTGACACAAAACTAGGGAACCATGGAGCTTGATCTGGCTAGCCTACCCACACTGACAGTAGTCCAGCTTAGGGGGTTGTGTATTGAAAGAGGGTTGCCTGCAACCACTGATCTCAGGAAGCAAATCCTGATCACATCCCTGACAGCATGGGCTGAGGCCCAAGAGGTAGAGTCAGAAGAAGCTCCAGAGGAGGGAGAAAGAAGGGAGGATGCTAGCTCTAACCACTCAGGGGAGGGAAGGCATCTGAGCCTAAGTGAGGATGAGGAAGAACGGTCCTCAGTAAATACAGTCACTAGGGGCAGATCCAAAGCTAGTGGTGGGAAGGGGGTCCTTTCAGGAGGAGAGAACCCATCCATCAGAGAAAGAGAGCTGGAGGCCCAGCTAGCATACATAGCTTTGGAAGCAGAGAAGCTGGCCCTAGAAAAGAAAAAGTGGGCATACAAAGAGAAAAGAGATGGAAGCAGCGATAAAGAAGCTGAGGTGTCCATGGGTGGGGGAGTTTGCCCCAGATTACCCAAGGGGGTAGTTCCTGCTTATGTAGAGGGGGATGACATAGATAAGTGGCTGGGGGCCTTTGAGAGGGCACTCCAAATGAGAAGGGTTAGGCCTCAATACTGGGGTTCCCTTTTGTGGGAGTTGGTCCCCAATTCAGGGAGGGATAGGCTTCTGACCTTAAGGGGGGAGGAGGCAGATTCATACCCTAGTATGAAGAGGTGCTTAGCCAAGAAGTTTGGTCTGACCCCAGAGCAATATAGAATGAAGTTCAGGGACACCCAGAAGGTCAGTACCCAGTCTTGGGTTGACTTTGTGGACATTTCACTAAAGGCACTAGAGGGCTGGATTATTGGTAACAAAGTAGATACTTATGAGGGGTTATACAATCTGATCATGAGAGAGTACACCTTGACCAATTGTACCCAAGAAAGGTTACGCCAGCATCTAGTGGACTCTAAGCAGACCAACCCTAGAGAGCTAGGGGAGGTAGCTGATGAGTGGTTGAGAACCAGGGTGGTTGTCAAGTCCCAGGGGGGAGACTCCAAGAAGGGGGGGACAGGTCCCCAAAAACCTAAGGAGGGAGGTGGTAAGCCCACCACAGAGACTCCCTCTGTACCCCAGAACCCTAAGAAGGAGGAGAGTAAATCCCACTCCCACTCTGACCAGCAGAGACAGTTAGACCCAGGGTTAAAAAAGCTCTTGGACAGTAGGGCTTGCTTTGACTGTCAGCAGACAGGTCACTTCAGAGGAGATGCAGCCTGTCCAAGGAAGGTGGTTAGCACTGGGCTGTCCAGTGTAGCCATAGAGGAGGATTCCTCAGATGATGAAGTCCTCCTAGCATTGAGCTGGGAGACAGGACCAGATGGTAAGCTGGTGATCCCTGAGGGTGGGAGTAGGCACTTCCACCACATTCAAGTGAATGGGATCCCTACCACTGGCCTGAGAGACACCTGTGCCAGTCACACTATAGTGAGTGACCGGTTAGTGACCCCAGACATGTATGTCCCAGGAAAGACAAAGAAAGTCAGAATAGCCACAGGGGAGGTCACCTCCAAACCTGTAGCCATAGTGCCCCTAGAGAGGGAGGGTATCCTTGACTGGATTAGGGTGGTAGTCAGTGCTGACCTTCCCCTAGATTGTATCCTGGGCAATGACCTCCCAGAGGTGAGTCTGGTCACAGATGGGGTGGTCGCCCAGGGCGCCCCCCCAACCCAAAGTCCTGGGGAGTCAGTCCCTACAGTTAGGAGACAGGGGTCCCCAAGAAAAGGAAAGAAGAAAAGGAAGGGTAGGCCACTCTTAAAGAGAGTTCCAGGGAGCCAAGGGCCTTCTGCCCCAGTAAGGGGGGAGCCCAGAGTTGGCACTGGTGAGGCCTCACCTGACCCCAAGGAAGTCCTGAGTAGTCAGGCAGCTGTCCAGATGCAAGGTGTTGCCCCTGCACTGACAGAAGGGAGAGTGGAAGGAGGGTGTCTGCCACAGGAGGTGGTAGCCCCCCACTCTAGACAGCAAGAGGGGTGCCAGGACCCCAAAGATGCCCCTAAAGCAGCTCAGCCACCTGTCAGTGGAGAGCTTAGGGTGTGGTTCTGGGTACTGACAGCTGTCAGTAGCCTCTGCTGGGTGCTAGCCTTCCTGGCAGCAATGTACTTGGCCTGGGAGGCAGACCCCAGGGCCAATAGCAAAGTAGGCCCCCTGACCCTATTGGTCATGGTGGGGTTGCTCAAGTGTTGGGTGACCTCTTTGGGTAAGCTAGGTGTTGCCCTAGCAAAGTTTGGAGTAGGGGAGGTGGGCACCTCACTACCCAAGTTGGCAGAGAGAAAGGAGGAAGACCCCCCTAGAGGAAAGTTTCAGTTTGAGTTGGGTCCTTTTACTGTTGGGATGGCTTCACTACCCATAGGGAGTGACCCTGACAGGAGGATATAAGGCAGAGTAGGCCCTGCAAAGGGACAGCCAGTTTTCTTCACTGTCTTCCTCGCCTAACAAGCCAGGAAGACTCTCCCAGGGTAGGGCTGAGTCTCCTGGGTGTGTGGGCTGGGGGGGGGGGTTGTGTGAGAAAACGGGGCTGATTGCAGAGGCCCCATAACTTTTTGCCCCCATTTTCCTCTTTTTGCTGGTGTTTTCCTGACTTTGATGGTGCCCTGGGTACTGCTAATCAGTCCCAGGGCCTGTGCTCTGTGTAAAATGGATATGCAAATTAGGCTAATTATAATTGGCTAAGTTAACCTACCTGTAAGTCCCTAGTATATGGTAGGGCATGTAGGTTTAGGGACCACAGCATAGGTGGTGCACACCTAGGTGCACTGCTGAGGTGCCCAGTGTCATTTTAAAAGCAAGCCTGCCTTGCTGGCTGCTTTTAAATTAAAGTTATATGCAAATTCGACTTTGGAATTAAAGGTACTTCCAAAGTCTTAAACTACCTTATTTTTACATATAAGTCACCCCTAAGGTGTGCCCTATGTGCCCCTAGGGCTGGGTGCCATGTAACTATAAGCAGGGACTTTATAAAAATAGATTTATAAGCCCTGGTGAGGTAAAAACAGCCACATTCGTTTTTCCCTCATTGAAGTAAATGGCCTTCATAGGCTAGAATGGGCAGACTTTATTTTAAATTTTAAAGTCTCCTTAAATGTTACATACCAAGAATTTGGTATCAAATTGATTGTTGTAATAAATCCCACAACTTCCAGTTGTGGGATTTAATATAACTTGTCCAGGTAAAAAGTTTAGACTTTACCTAAAAAGTTGCCAATTTCAGCTCTGCATTGTTTTTGCTGCTGTGCTCTGATTGGCCAGCCTGCAGCAGCTTCTGCCAGGCTGCCTTGATGAGGTGTGAAGTGGCCAGGCTTCACACAAAGGAATGTGCTTGGGGGAGAGAATCTCCCCTCAGCAGATGGTGAGGCAGGAAGGGGGAGGGCTGCCAAACTGGTCTTCAAAGGCAGAGAAGGACATTTGCAGCACCCAGCAACACCCCCACATCCTGCAACCCCAGACAATTAGGTGCCCCCTTGATTAGATTATGAGAGGGCAGGAGAGGGGTGTGTTTATGATTTTTAGCCACACCAGTGGGTGGGCTCAGCCAGATGTAACCTCCAAAAATCAGATTCATCCATGTTGGATTTTTAGAGACTGTTGCCTTCTGGGATGGATTTTTGCCACACTTCCCAGGAAGTGGTCATCACAGGGGGACGACCCTGTCCCTGATTGGAGAACCAGGGCCCCCCTGCTTTTCACCCAGGAGCAAGGATAAAACTGTCAGACCTGCACCCACGCCTCAGATCCCCTCCAGAATTCAACAAGAAAGGAACTAAAGAAGAAGGACTGCCCTGCTGGACCCCTGGCCTGCACCTGGAACCTGCACTCAGAAGGACTGCACCAGCTGCACACTTGGGCTTCACCACAAGAAGGACTTTGCCTGGCTTCAACTGGTTCAAGGAGGGACTCCCTGTTTGCTACAGGTGAAAAATTGCTAACCAGAGTCCCCTGCACCAACTCCTGAAGAAAGCGACCAGCTGACCACTGTCCAGTGGCCAAAAAGAAGTTTGCGCCAGGTGCATTCTGGGAGTTGAAGTCCGCACCCCCCCAAGGACCATCACAGAACTTCTAGACCCTTGGGGTGAGCTGTGGACCCCAAAAGAACCTTAAAAGAACATCTGGGTGAAGCCCCAGAAGTTTGGAAAAGATTTGAGAATTTTTGGAAAAAAGCTTCAGAGAGGGACCGACCCGCCGCGGAAATTCTAGCCGGCTTGCCTCAACCGCGACCCGGCCTGACTTCGTGGTTCGTCCCGGTAAAGAAAAACATCCAAAAAAGAGACTAAGTCCGAACGTAAAAAGTTGACCGGGACCTCCCAGCCATCGTATCCGAGAAGGGCTCCATGGACGTCGGATCAAGATCCAGGTTTACCCCGGTCGAAGGATTTTCATCTCGAAAAAACGACTAAGTCCGAAGGTAAAAGTCTCCAACGAGGAAACCCACATCGCGTATCCGGACAAGGGCTCCAGGAGGTCGGATTCAACTGGCAGGTTCGTCCCGGTGAAGAAAAACTTCAAAATAAAGACTAAGTCAGAAGGTAACTTTTTAACCGAGGCCTCCCGCGACCTGTAGCCGAGCAGGGCTCCATCGCGGTCGGCCTGAAAGTTTGACTTTGCCCCGGTCGAGGTGCAACCAGATGACCCGATTGGCGCTTTTTGTTTCTAAGCGCTAGAAAAGTAATAATTCTTTAAAAATTAATATCTCCGGTTCCCCTGAACCGATTTTAATCGTTTTTGTGTCATTTTAAAGATAAAAATATAAACTATTTTTATAAATTGGTTTTGGATTTTTAAACTGTTTCCTGTGTTTTATTTAATTACTGTTTTGTGATATTTGAATGCTTTACACTTTGTCTCCTAAGTTAAGCCTTGACGATCGTTGCCAAGCTACAAAGGGTTGAGCTGGGATTAATTTACTGAGACCTAACTGTACCTATGTGGAGGTTAGTGGCTTGTTGCTAGGTCTAGGTACCTACCTGCCCTACCAATAACCCATTTTCCAACATAATTGGAAGCAGCGACGGGATCCTGTACTTGTGTTCAATATCACGTTACAGTTTTAGGTAAAACAAATTAAAAATCCTTTAAATTGTCCTAGTGCAAAAAAAATTTTTAATTTTTAATTTGGATTAATTTCAATTATTGCATTTTTGTAATTTTTCTAAATTCTTGTTTCCAATTTTTGCAAAAAGTTTTTGTTGACACAAAACTAGGGAACCATGGAGCTTGATCTGGCTAGCCTACCCACACTGACAGTAGTCCAGCTTAGGGGGTTGTGTATTGAAAGAGGGTTGCCTGCAACCACTGATCTCAGGAAGCAAATCCTGATCACATCCCTGACAGCATGGGCTGAGACCCAAGAGGTAGAGTCAGAAGAAGCTCCAGAGGAGGGAGAAAGAAGGGAGGATGCTAGCTCTAACCACTCAGGGGAGGGAAGGCATCTGAGCCTAAGTGAGGATGAGGAAGAACGGTCCTCAGTAAATACAGTCACTAGGGGCAGATTCAAAGCTAGTGGTGGGAAGGGGGTCCTTTCAGGAGGAGAGAACCCATTAATCAGAGAAAGAGAGCTGGAGGCCCAGCTAGCATACATAGCTTTGGAAGCAGAGAAGCTGGCCCTAGAAAAGAAAAAGTGGGCATACAAAGAGAAAAGAGATGGAAGCAGCGATAAAGAAGCTGAGGTGTCCATGGGTGGGGGAGTTTGCCCCAGATTACCCAAGGGGGTAGTTCCTGCTTATGTAGAGGGGGATGACATAGATAAGTGGCTGGGGGCCTTTGAGAGGGCACTCCAAATGAGAAGGGTTAGGCCTCAATACTGGGGTTCCCTTTTGTGGGAGTTGGTCCCCAACTCAGGGAGGGATAGGCTTCTGACCTTAAGGGGGGAGGAGGCAGATTCATACCCTAGTATGAAGAGGTGCTTAGCCAAGAAGTTTGGTCTGACCCCAGAGCAATATAGAATGAAGTTCAGGGACACCCAGAAGGTCAGTACCCAGTCTTGGGTTGACTTTGTGGACATTTCACTAAAGGCACTAGAGGGCTGGATTATTGGTAACAAAGTAGATACTTATGAGGGGTTATACAATCTGATCATGAGAGAGTACACCTTGACCAATTGTACCCAAGAAAGGTTACGCCAGCATCTAGTGGACTCTAAGCAGACCAACCCTAGAGAGCTAGGGGAGGTAGCTGATGAGTGGTTGAGAACCAGGGTGGTTGTCAAGTCCCAGTGGGGAGACTCCAAGAAGGGGGGGACAGGTCCCCAAAAACCTAAGGAGGGAGGTGGTAAGCCCACCACAGAGACTCCCTCTGTACCCCAGAACCCTAAGAAGGAGGAGAGTAAATCCCACTCCCACTCTGACCAGCAGAGACAGTTAGACCCAGGGTTAAAAAAGCTCTTGGACAGTAGGGCTTGCTTTGACTGTCAGCAGACAGGTCACTTCAGAGGAGATGCAGCCTGTCCAAGGAAGGTGGTTAGCACTGGGCTGTCCAGTGTAGCCATAGAGGAGGATTCCTCAGATGATGAAGTCCTCCTAGCATTGAGCTGGGAGACAGGACCAGATGGTAAGCTGGTGATCCCTGAGGGTGGGAGTAGGCACTTCCACCACATTCAAGTGAATGGGATCCCTACCACTGGCCTGAGAGACACCTGTGCCAGTCACACTATAGTGAGTGACCGGTTAGTGACCCCAGACATGTATGTCCCAGGAAAGACAAAGAAAGTCAGAATAGCCACAGGGGAGGTCACCTCCAAACCTGTAGCCATAGTGCCCCTAGAGAGGGAGGGTATCCTTGACTGGATTAGGGTGGTAGTCAGTGCTGACCTTCCCCTAGATTGTATCCTGGGCAATGACCTCCCAGAGGTGAGTCTGGTCACAGATGGGGTGGTCGCCCAGGGCGCCCCCCCAACCCAAAGTCCTGGGGAGTCAGTCCCTACAGTTAGGAGACAGGGGTCCCCAAGAAAAGGAAAGAAGAAAAGGAAGGGTAGGCCACTCTTAAAGAGAGTTCCAGGGAGCCAAGGGCCTTCTGCCCCAGTAAGGGGGGAGCCCAGAGTTGGCACTGGTGAGGCCTCACCTGACCCCAAGGAAGTCCTGAGTAGTCAGGCAGCTGTCCAGATGCAAGGTGTTGCCCCTGCACTGACAGAAGGGAGAGTGGAAGGAGGGTGTCTGCCACAGGAGGTGGTAGCCCCCCACTCTAGACAGCAAGAGGGGTGCCAGGACCCCAAAGATGCCCCTAAAGCAGCTCAGCCACCTGTCAGTGGAGAGCTTAGGGTGTGGTTCTGGGTACTGACAGCTGTCAGTAGCCTCTGCTGGGTGCTAGCCTTCCTGGCAGCAATGTACTTGGCCTGGGAGGCAGACCCCAGGGCCAATAGCAAAGTAGGCCCCCTGACCCTATTGGTCATGGTGGGGTTGCTCAAGTGTTGGGTGACCTCTTTGGGTAAGCTAGGTGTTGCCCTAGCAAAGTTTGGAGTAGGGGAGGTGGGCACCTCACTACCCAAGTTGGCAGAGAGAAAGGAGGAAGACCCCCCTAGAGGAAAGTTTCAGTTTGAGTTGGGTCCTTTTACTGTTGGGATGGCTTCACTACCCATAGGGAGTGACCCTGACAGGAGGATATAAGGCAGAGTAGGCCCTGCAAAGGGACAGCCAGTTTTCTTCACTGTCTTCCTCGCCTAACAAGCCAGGAAGACTCTCCCAGGGTTGGGCTGAGTCTCCTGGGTGTGTGGGCTGGGGGGGGGGTTGTGTGAGAAAACGGGGCTGATTGCAGAGGCCCCATAACTTTTTGCCCCCATTTTCCTCTTTTTTCTGGTGTTTTCCTGACTTTGATGGTGCCCTGGGTACTGCTAACCAGTCCCAGGGCCTGTGCTCTGTGTAAAATGGATATGCAAATTAGGCTAATTATAATTGGCTAAGTTAACCTACCTATAAGTCCCTAGTATATGGTAGGGCATGTAGGTTTAGGGACCACAGCATAGGTGGTGCACACCTAGGTGCACTGCTGAGGTGCCCAGTGTCATTTTAAAAGCAAGCCTGCCTTGCTGGCTGCTTTTAAATTAAAGTTATATGCAAATTCGACTTTGGAATGAAAGGTACTTCCAAAGTCTTAAACTACCTTATTTTTACATATAAGTCACCCCTAAGGTGTGCCCTATGTGCCCCTAGGGCTGGGTGCCATGTAACTATAAGCAGGGACTTTATAAAAATAGATTTATAAGCCCTGGTGAGGTAAAAACAGCCAAATTCGTTTTTCCCTCATTGAAGTAAATGGCCTTCATAGGCTAGAATGGGCAGACTTTATTTTAAATTTTAAAGTCTCCTTAAATGTTACATACCAAGAATTTGGTATCAAATTGATTGTTGTAATAAATCCCACAACTTCCAGTTGTTGGATTTAATATAACTTGTCCAGGTAAAAAGTTTAGACTTTACCTAAAAAGTTGCCAATTTCAGCTCTGCATTGTTTTTGCTGCTGTGCTCTGATTGGCCAGCCTGCAGCAGCTTCTGCCAGGCTGCCTTGATGAGGTGTGAAGTGGCCAGGCTTCACACAAAGGAATGTGCTTGGGGGAGAGAATCTCCCCTCAGCAGATGGTGAGGCAGGAAGGGGGAGGGCTGCCAAACTGGTCTTCAAAGGCAGAGAAGGACATTTGCAGCACCCAGCAACACCCCCACATCCTGCAACCCCAGACAATTAGGTGCCCCCTTGATTAGATTATGAGAGGGCAGGAGAGGGGTGTGTTTATGATTTTTAGCCACACCAGTGGGTGGGCTCAGCCAGATGTAACCTCCAAAAATCAGATTCATCCATGTTGGATTTTTAGAGACTGTTGCCTTCTGGGATGGATTTTTGCCACACTTCCCAGGAAGTGGTCATCACAGGGGGACGACCCTGTCCCTGATTGGAGAACCAGGGCCCCCCTGCTTTTCACCCAGGAGCAAGGATAAAACTGGCAGACCTGCACCCACGCCTCAGATCCCCTCCAGAATTCAACAAGAAAGGAACTAAAGAAGAAGGACTGCCCTGCTGGACCCCTGGCCTGCACCTGGAACCTGCACTCAGAAGGACTGCACCAGCTGCACACTTGGGCTTCACCACAAGAAGGACTTTGCCTGGCTTCAACTGGTTCAAGGAGGGACTCCCTGTTTGCTACAGGTGAAAAATTGCTAACCAGAGTCCCCTGCACCAACTCCTGAAGAAAGCGACCAGCTGACCACTGTCCAGTGGCCAAAAAGAAGTTTGCGCCAGGTGCATTCTGGGAGTTGAAGTCCGCACCCCCCCAAGGACCATCACAGAACTTCTAGACCCTTGGGGTGAGCTGTGGACCCCAAAAGAACCTTAAAAGAACATCTGGGTGAAGCCCCAGAAGTTTGGAAAAGATTTGAGAATTTTTGGAAAAAAGCTCCAGAGAGGGACCGACCCGACGCGGAAATTCTAGCCGGCTTGCCTCAACCGCGACCCGGCCTGACTTCGTGGTTCGTCCCGGTAAAGAAAAACATCCAAAAAAGAGACTAAGTCCGAACGTAAAAAGTTGACCGGGACCTCCCAGCCATCGTATCCGAGAAGGGCTCCATGGACGTCGGATCAAGATCCAGGTTTACCCCGGTCGAAGGATTTTCATCTCGAAAAAACGACTAAGTCCGAAGGTAAAAGTCTCCAACGAGGAAACCCACATCGCGTATCCGGACAAGGGCTCCAGGAGGTCGGATTCAACTGGCAGGTTCGTCCCGGTGAAGAAAAACTTCAAAATAAAGACTAAGTCAGAAGGTAACTTTTTAACCGAGGCCTCCCGCGACCTGTAGCCGAGCAGGGCTCCATCGCGGTCGGCCTGAAAGTTTGACTTTGCCCCGGTCGAGGTGCAACCAGATGACCCGATTGGCGCTTTTTGTTTCTAAGCGCTAGAAAAGTAATAATTCTTTAAAAATTAATATCTCCGGTTCCCCTGAACCGATTTTAATCGTTTTTGTGTCATTTTAAAGATAAAAATATAAACTATTTTTATAAATTGGTTTTGGATTTTTAAACTGTTTCCTGTGTTTTATTTAATTACTGTTTTGTGATATTTGAATGCTTTACACTTTGTCTCCTAAGTTAAGCCTTGACGATCGTTGCCAAGCTACCAAGGGTTGAGCTGGGATTAATTTACTGAGACCTAACTGTACCTATGTGGAGGTTAGTGGCTTGTTGCTAGGTCTAGGTACCTACCTGCCCTACCAATAACCCATTTTCCAACATAATTGGAAGCAGCGACGGGATCCTGTACTTGTGTTCAATATCACGTTACAGTTTTAGGTAAAACAAATTAAAAATCCTTTAAATTGTCCTAGTGCAAAAAAAATTTTTTATTTTTAATTTGGATTAATTTCAATTATTGCATTTTTTTAATTTTTCTAAATTCTTGTTTCCAATTTTTGCAAAAAGTTTTTGTTGACACAAAACTAGGGAACCATGGAGCTTGATCTGGCTAGCCTACCCACACTGACAGTAGTCCAGCTTAGGGGGTTGTGTATTGAAAGAGGGTTGCCTGCAACCACTGATCTCAGGAAGCAAATCCTGATCACATCCCTGACAGCATGGGCTGAGGCCCAAGAGGTAGAGTCAGAAGAAGCTCCAGAGGAGGGAGAAAGAAGGGAGGATGCTAGCTCTAACCACTCAGGGGAGGGAAGGCATCTGAGCCTAAGTGAGGATGAGGAAGAACGGTCCTCAGTAAATACAGTCACTAGGGGCAGATCCAAAGCTAGTGGTGGGAAGGGGGTCCTTTCAGGAGGAGAGAACCCATCCATCAGAGAAAGAGAGCTGGAGGCCCAGCTAGCATACATAGCTTTGGAAGCAGAGAAGCTGGCCCTAGAAAAGAAAAAGTGGGCATACAAAGAGAAAAGAGATGGAAGCAGCGATAAAGAAGCTGAGGTGTCCATGGGTGGGGGAGTTTGCCCCAGATTACCCAAGGGGGTAGTTCCTGCTTATGTAGAGGGGGATGACATAGATAAGTGGCTGGGGGCCTTTGAGAGGGCACTCCAAATGAGAAGGGTTAGGCCTCAATACTGGGGTTCCCTTTTGTGGGAGTTGGTCCCCAACTCAGGGAGGGATAGGCTTCTGACCTTAAGGGGGGAGGAGGCAGATTCATACCCTAGTATGAAGAGGTGCTTAGCCAAGAAGTTTGGTCTGACCCCAGAGCAATATAGAATGAAGTTCAGGGACACCCAGAAGGTCAGTACCCAGTCTTGGGTTGACTTTGTGGACATTTCACTAAAGGCACTAGAGGGCTGGATTATTGGTAACAAAGTAGATACTTATGAGGGGTTATACAATCTGATCATGAGAGAGTACACCTTGACCAATTGTACCCAAGAAAGGTTACGCCAGCATCTAGTGGACTCTAAGCAGACCAACCCTAGAGAGCTAGGGGAGGTAGCTGATGAGTGGTTGAGAACCAGGGTGGTTGTCAAGTCCCAGGGGGGAGACTCCAAGAAGGGGGGGACAGGTCCCCAAAAACCTAAGGAGGGAGGTGGTAAGCCCACCACAGAGACTCCCTCTGTACCCCAGAACCCTAAGAAGGAGGAGAGTAAATCCCACTCCCACTCTGACCAGCAGAGACAGTTAGACCCAGGGTTAAAAAAGCTCTTGGACAGTAGGGCTTGCTTTGACTGTCAGCAGACAGGTCACTTCAGAGGAGATGCAGCCTGTCCAAGGAAGGTGGTTAGCACTGGGCTGTCCAGTGTAGCCATAGAGGAGGATTCCTCAGATGATGAAGTCCTCCTAGCATTGAGCTGGGAGACAGGACCAGATGGTAAGCTGGTGATCCCTGAGGGTGGGAGTAGGCACTTCCACCACATTCAAGTGAATGGGATCCCTACCACTGGCCTGAGAGACACCTGTGCCAGTCACACTATAGTGAGTGACCGGTTAGTGACCCCAGACATGTATGTCCCAGGAAAGACAAAGAAAGTCAGAATAGCCACAGGGGAGGTCACCTCCAAACCTGTAGCCATAGTGCCCCTAGAGAGGGAGGGTATCCTTGACTGGATTAGGGTGGTAGTCAGTGCTGACCTTCCCCTAGATTGTATCCTGGGCAATGACCTCCCAGAGGTGAGTCTGGTCACAGATGGGGTGGTCGCCCAGGGCGCCCCCCCAACCCAAAGTCCTGGGGAGTCAGTCCCTACAGTTAGGAGACAGGGGTCCCCAAGAAAAGGAAAGAAGAAAAGGAAGGGTAGGCCACTCTTAAAGAGAGTTCCAGGGAGCCAAGGGCCTTCTGCCCCAGTAAGGGGGGAGCCCAGAGTTGGCACTGGTGAGGCCTCACCTGACCCCAAGGAAGTCCTGAGTAGTCAGGCAGCTGTCCAGATGCAAGGTGTTGCCCCTGCACTGACAGAAGGGAGAGTGGAAGGAGGGTGTCTGCCACAGGAGGTGGTAGCCCCCCACTCTAGACAGCAAGAGGGGTGCCAGGACCCCAAAGATGCCCCTAAAGCAGCTCAGCCACCTGTCAGTGGAGAGCTTAGGGTGTGGTTCTGGGTACTGACAGCTGTCAGTAGCCTCTGCTGGGTGCTAGCCTTCCTGGCAGCAATGTACTTGGCCTGGGAGGCAGACCCCAGGGCCAATAGCAAAGTAGGCCCCCTGACCCTATTGGTCATGGTGGGGTTGCTCAAGTGTTGGGTGACCTCTTTGGGTAAGCTAGGTGTTGCCCTAGCAAAGTTTGGAGTAGGGGAGGTGGGCACCTCACTACCCAAGTTGGCAGAGAGAAAGGAGGAAGACCCCCCTAGAGGAAAGTTTCAGTTTGAGTTGGGTCCTTTTACTGTTGGGATGGCTTCACTACCCATAGGGAGTGACCCTGACAGGAGGATATAAGGCAGAGTAGGCCCTGCAAAGGGACAGCCAGTTTTCTTCACTGTCTTCCTCGCCTAACAAGCCAGGAAGACTCTCCCAGGGTTGGGCTGAGTCTCCTGGGTGTGTGGGCTGGGGGGGGGGGTTGTGTGAGAAAACGGGGCTGATTGCAGAGGCCCCATAACTTTTTGCCCCCATTTTCCTCTTTTTGCTGGTGTTTTCCTGACTTTGATGGTGCCCTGGGTACTGCTAACCAGTCCCAGGGCCTGTGCTCTGTGTAAAATGGATATGCAAATTAGGCTAATTATAATTGGCTAAGTTAACCTACCTATAAGTCCCTAGTATATGGTAGGGCATGTAGGTTTAGGGACCACAGCATAGGTGGTGCACACCTAGGTGCACTGCTGAGGTGCCCAGTGTCATTTTAAAAGCAAGCCTGCCTTGCTGGCTGCTTTTAAATTAAAGTTATATGCAAATTCGACTTTGGAATGAAAGGTACTTCCAAAGTCTTAAACTACCTTATTTTTACATATAAGTCACCCCTAAGGTGTGCCCTATGTGCCCCTAGGGCTGGGTGCCATGTAACTATAAGCAGGGACTTTATAAAAATAGATTTATAAGCCCTGGTGAGGTAAAAACAGCCAAATTCGTTTTTCCCTCATTGAAGTAAATGGCCTTCATAGGCTAGAATGGGCAGACTTTATTTTAAATTTTAAAGTCTCCTTAAATGTTACATACCAAGAATTTGGTATCAAATTGATTGTTGTAATAAATCCCACAACTTCCAGTTGTTGGATTTAATATAACTTGTCCAGGTAAAAAGTTTAGACTTTACCTAAAAAGTTGCCAATTTCAGCTCTGCATTGTTTTTGCTGCTCTGCTCTGATTGGCCAGCCTGCAGCAGCTTCTGCCAGGCTGCCTTGATGAGGTGTGAAGTGGCCAGGCTTCACACAAAGGAATGTGCTTGGGGGAGAGAATCTCCCCTCAGCAGATGGTGAGGCAGGAAGGGGGAGGGCTGCCAAACTGGTCTTCAAAGGCAGAGAAGGACATTTGCAGCACCCAGCAACACCCCCACATCCTGCAACCCCAGACAATTAGGTGCCCCCTTGATTAGATTATGAGAGGGCAGGAGAGGGGTGTGTTTATGATTTTTAGCCACACCAGTGGGTGGGCTCAGCCAGATGTAACCTCCAAAAATCAGATTCATCCATGTTGGATTTTTAGAGACTGTTGCCTTCTGGGATGGATTTTTGCCACACTTCCCAGGAAGTGGTCATCACAGGGGGACGACCCTGTCCCTGATTGGAGAACCAGGGCCCCCCTGCTTTTCACCCAGGAGCAAGGATAAAACTGGCAGACCTGCACCCACGCCTCAGATCCCCTCCAGAATTCAACAAGAAAGGAACTAAAGAAGAAGGACTGCCCTGCTGGACCCCTGGCCTGCACCTGGAACCTGCACTCAGAAGGACTGCACCAGCTGCACACTTGGGCTTCACCACAAGAAGGACTTTGCCTGGCTTCAACTGGTTCAAGGAGGGACTCCCTGTTTGCTACAGGTGAAAAATTGCTAACCAGAGTCCCCTGCACCAACTCCTGAAGAAAGCGACCAGCTGACCACTGTCCAGTGGCCAAAAAGAAGTTTGCGCCAGGTGCATTCTGGGAGTTGAAGTCCGCACCCCCCCAAGGACCATCACAGAACTTCTAGACCCTTGGGGTGAGCTGTGGACCCCAAAAGAACCTTAAAAGAACATCTGGGTGAAGCCCCAGAAGTTTGGAAAAGATTTGAGAATTTTTGGAAAAAAGCTCCAGAGAGGGACCGACCCGACGCGGAAATTCTAGCCGGCTTGCCTCAACCGCGACCCGGCCTGACTTCGTGGTTCGTCCCGGTAAAGAAAAACATCCAAAAAAGAGACTAAGTCCGAACGTAAAAAGTTGACCGGGACCTCCCAGCCATCGTATCCGAGAAGGGCTCCATGGACGTCGGATCAAGATCCAGGTTTACCCCGGTCGAAGGATTTTCATCTCGAAAAAACGACTAAGTCCGAAGGTAAAAGTCTCCAACGAGGAAACCCACATCGCGTATCCGGACAAGGGCTCCAGGAGGTCGGATTCAACTGGCAGGTTTGTCCCGGTGAAGAAAAACTTCAAAATAAAGACTAAGTCAGAAGGTAACTTTTTAACCGAGGCCTCCCGCGACCTGTAGCCGAGCAGGGCTCCATCGCGGTCGGCCTGAAAGTTTGACTTTGCCCCGGTCGAGGTGCAACCAGATGACCCGATTGGCGCTTTTTGTTTCTAAGCGCTAGAAAAGTAATAATTCTTTAAAAATTAATATCTCCGGTTCCCCTGAACCGATTTTAATCGTTTTTGTGTCATTTTAAAGATAAAAATATAAACTATTTTTATAAATTGGTTTTGGATTTTTAAACTGTTTCCTGTGTTTTATTTAATTACTGTTTTGTGATATTTGAATGCTTTACACTTTGTCTCCTAAGTTAAGCCTTGACGATCGTTGCCAAGCTACCAAGGGTTGAGCTGGGATTAATTTACTGAGACCTAACTGTACCTATGTGGAGGTTAGTGGCTTGTTGCTAGGTCTAGGTACCTACCTGCCCTACCAATAACCCATTTTCCAACATAATTGGAAGCAGCGACGGGATCCTGTACTTGTGTTCAATATCACGTTACAGTTTTAGGTAAAACAAATTAAAAATCCTTTAAATTGTCCTAGTGCAAAAAATTTTTTTAATTTTTAATTTGGATTAATTTCAATTATTGCATTTTTTTAATTTTTCTAAATTCTTGTTTCCAATTTTTGCAAAAAGTTTTTGTTGACACAAAACTAGGGAACCATGGAGCTTGATCTGGCTAGCCTACCCACACTGACAGTAGTCCAGCTTAGGGGGTTGTGTATTGAAAGAGGGTTGCCTGCAACCACTGATCTCAGGAAGCAAATCCTGATCACATCCCTGACAGCATGGGCTGAGGCCCAAGAGGTAGAGTCAGAAGAAGCTCCAGAGGAGGGAGAAAGAAGGGAGGATGCTAGCTCTAACCACTCAGGGGAGGGAAGGCATCTGAGCCTAAGTGAGGATGAGGAAGAACGGTCCTCAGTAAATACAGTCACTAGGGGCAGATCCAAAGCTAGTGGTGGGAAGGGGGTCCTTTCAGGAGGAGAGAACCCATCCATCAGAGAAAGAGAGCTGGAGGCCCAGCTAGCATACATAGCTTTGGAAGCAGAGAAGCTGGCCCTAGAAATGAAAAAGTGGGCATACAAAGAGAAAAGAGATGGAAGCAGCGATAAAGAAGCTGAGATGTCCATGGGTGGGGGAGTTTGCCCCAGATTACCCAAGGGGGTAGTTCCTGCTTATGTAGAGGGGGATGACATAGATAAGTGGCTGGGGGCCTTTGAGAGGGCACTCCAAATGAGAAGGGTTAGGCCTCAATACTGGGGTTCCCTTTTGTGGGAGTTGGTCCCCAACTCAGGGAGGGATAGGCTTCTGACCTTAAGGGGGGAGGAGGCAGATTCATACCCTAGTATGAAGAGGTGCTTAGCCAAGAAGTTTGGTCTGACCCCAGAGCAATATAGAATGAAGTTCAGGGACACCCAGAAGGTCAGTACCCAGTCTTGGGTTGACTTTGTGGACATTTCACTAAAGGCACTAGAGGGCTGGATTATTGGTAACAAAGTAGATACTTATGAGGGGTTATACAATCTGATCATGAGAGAGTACACCTTGACCAATTGTACCCAAGAAAGGTTACGCCAGCATCTAGTGGACTCTAAGCAGACCAACCCTAGAGAGCTAGGGGAGGTAGCTGATGAGTGGTTGAGAACCAGGGTGGTTGTCAAGTCCCAGGGGGGAGAATCCAAGAAGGGGGGGACAGGTCCCCAAAAACCTAAGGAGGGAGGTGGTAAGCCCACCACAGAGACTCCCTCTGTACCCCAGAACCCTAAGAAGGAGGAGAGTAAATCCCACTCCCACTCTGACCAGCAGAGACAGTTAGACCCAGGGTTAAAAAAGCTCTTGGACAGTAGGGCTTGCTTTGACTGTCAGCAGACAGGTCACTTCAGAGGAGATGCAGCCTGTCCAAGGAAGGTGGTTAGCACTGGGCTGTCCAGTGTAGCCATAGAGGAGGATTCCTCAGATGATGAAGTCCTCCTAGCATTGAGCTGGGAGACAGGACCAGATGGTAAGCTGGTGATCCCTGAGGGTGGGAGTAGGCACTTCCACCACATTCAAGTGAATGGGATCCCTACCACTGGCCTGAGAGACATCTGTGCCAGTCACACTATAGTGAGTGACCGGTTAGTGACCCCAGACATGTATGTCCCAGGAAAGACAAAGAAAGTCAGAATAGCCACAGGGGAGGTCACCTCCAAACCTGTAGCCATAGTGCCCCTAGAGAGGGAGGGTATCCTTGACTGGATTAGGGTGGTAGTCAGTGCTGACCTTCCCCTAGATTGTATCCTGGGCAATGACCTCCCAGAGGTGAGTCTGGTCACAGATGGGGTGGTCGCCCAGGGCGCCCCCCCAACCCAAAGTCCTGGGGAGTCAGTCCCTACAGTTAGGAGACAGGGGTCCCCAAGAAAAGGAAAGAAGAAAAGGAAGGGTAGGCCACTCTTAAAGAGAGTTCCAGGGAGCCAAGGGCCTTCTGCCCCAGTAAGGGGGGAGCCCAGAGTTGGCACTGGTGAGGCCTCACCTGACCCCAAGGAAGTCCTGAGTAGTCAGGCAGCTGTCCAGATGCAAGGTGTTGCCCCTGCACTGACAGAAGGGAGAGTGGAAGGAGGGTGTCTGCCACAGGAGGTGGTAGCCCCCCACTCTAGACAGCAAGAGGGGTGCCAGGACCCCAAAGATGCCCCTAAAGCAGCTCAGCCACCTGTCAGTGGAGAGCTTAGGGTGTGGTTCTGGGTACTGACAGCTGTCAGTAGCCTCTGCTGGGTGCTAGCCTTCCTGGCAGCAATGTACTTGGCCTGGGAGGCAGACCCCAGGGCCAATAGCAAAGTAGGCCCCCTGACCCTATTGGTCATGGTGGGGTTGCTCAAGTGTTGGGTGACCTCTTTGGGTAAGCTAGGTGTTGCCCTAGCAAAGTTTGGAGTAGGGGAGGTGGGCACCTCACTACCCAAGTTGGCAGAGAGAAAGGAGGAAGACCCCCCTAGAGGAAAGTTTCAGTTTGAGTTGGGTCCTTTTACTGTTGGGATGGCTTCACTACCCATAGGGAGTGACCCTGACAGGAGGATATAAGGCAGAGTAGGCCCTGCAAAGGGACAGCCAGTTTTCTTCACTGTCTTCCTCGCCTAACAAGCCAGGAAGACTCTCCCAGGGTTGGGCTGAGTCTCCTGGGTGTGTGGGCTGGGGGGGGGGTTGTGTGAGAAAACGGGGCTGATTGCAGAGGCCCCATAACTTTTTGCCCCCATTTTCCTCTTTTTGCTGGTGTTTTCCTGACTTTGATGGTGCCCTGGGTACTGCTAACCAGTCCCAGGGCCTGTGCTCTGTGTAAAATGGATATGCAAATTAGGCTAATTATAATTGGCTAAGTTAACCTACCTATAAGTCCCTAGTATATGGTAGGGCATGTAGGTTTAGGGACCACAGCATAGGTGGTGCACACCTAGGTGCACTGCTGAGGTGCCCAGTGTCATTTTAAAAGCAAGCCTGCCTTGCTGGCTGCTTTTAAATTAAAGTTATATGCAAATTCGACTTTGGAATGAAAGGTACTTCCAAAGTCTTAAACTACCTTATTTTTACATATAAGTCACCCCTAAGGTGTGCCCTATGTGCCCCTAGGGCTGGGTGCCATGTAACTATAAGCAGGGACTTTATAAAAATAGATTTATAAGCCCTGGTGAGGTAAAAACAGCCAAATTCGTTTTTCCCTCATTGAAGTAAATGGCCTTCATAGGCTAGAATGGGCAGACTTTATTTTAAATTTTAAAGTCTCCTTAAATGTTACATACCAAGAATTTGGTATCAAATTGATTGTTGTAATAAATCCCACAACTTCCAGTTGTTGGATTTAATATAACTTGTCCAGGTAAAAAGTTTAGACTTTACCTAAAAAGTTGCCAATTTCAGCTCTGCATTGTTTTTGCTGCTCTGCTCTGATTGGCCAGCCTGCAGCAGCTTCTGCCAGGCTGCCTTGATGAGGTGTGAAGTGGCCAGGCTTCACACAAAGGAATGTGCTTGGGGGAGAGAATCTCCCCTCAGCAGATGGTGAGGCAGGAAGGGGGAGGGCTGCCAAACTGGTCTTCAAAGGCAGAGAAGGACATTTGCAGCACCCAGCAACACCCCCACATCCTGCAACCCCAGACAATTAGGTGCCCCCTTGATTAGATTATGAGAGGGCAGGAGAGGGGTGTGTTTATGATTTTTAGCCACACCAGTGGGTGGGCTCAGCCAGATGTAACCTCCAAAAATCAGATTCATCCATGTTGGATTTTTAGAGACTGTTGCCTTCTGGGATGGATTTTTGCCACACTTCCCAGGAAGTGGTCATCACAGGGGGACGACCCTGTCCCTGATTGGAGAACCAGGGCCCCCCTGCTTTTCACCCAGGAGCAAGGATAAAACTGGCAGACCTGCACCCACGCCTCAGATCCCCTCCAGAATTCAACAAGAAAGGAACTAAAGAAGAAGAACTGCCCTGCTGGACCCCTGGCCTGCACCTGGAACCTGCACTCAGAAGGACTGCACCAGCTGCACACTTGGGCTTCACCACAAGAAGGACTTTGCCTGGCTTCAACTGGTTCAAGGAGGGACTCCCTGTTTGCTACAGGTGAAAAATTGCTAACCAGAGTCCCCTGCACCAACTCCTGAAGAAAGCGACCAGCTGACCACTGTCCAGTGGCCAAAAAGAAGTTTGCGCCAGGTGCATTCTGGGAGTTGAAGTCCGCACCCCCCCAAGGACCATCACAGAACTTCTAGACCCTTGGGGTGAGCTGTGGACCCCAAAAGAACCTTAAAAGAACATCTGGGTGAAGCCCCAGAAGTTTGGAAAAGATTTGAGAATTTTTGGAAAAAAGCTCCAGAGAGGGACCGACCCGACGCGGAAATTCTAGCCGGCTTGCCTCAACCGCGACCCGGCCTGACTTCGTGGTTCGTCCCGGTAAAGAAAAACATCCAAAAAAGAGACTAAGTCCGAACGTAAAAAGTTGACCGGGACCTCCCAGCCATCGTATCCGAGAAGGGCTCCATGGACGTCGGATCAAGATCCAGGTTTACCCCGGTCGAAGGATTTTCATCTCGAAAAAACGACTAAGTCCGAAGGTAAAAGTCTCCAACGAGGAAACCCACATCGCGTATCCGGACCAGGGCTCCAGGAGGTCGGATTCAACTGGCAGGTTCGTCCCGGTGAAGAAAAACTTCAAAATAAAGACTAAGTCAGAAGGTAACTTTTTAACCGAGGCCTCCCGCGACCTGTAGCCGAGCAGGGCTCCATCGCGGTCGGCCTGAAAGTTTGACTTTGCCCCGGTCGAGGTGCAACCAGATGACCCGATTGGCGCTTTTTGTTTCTAAGCGCTAGAAAAGTAATAATTCTTTAAAAATTAATATCTCCGGTTCCCCTGAACCGATTTTAATCGTTTTTGTGTCATTTTAAAGATAAAAATATAAACTATTTTTATAAATTGGTTTTGGATTTTTAAACTGTTTCCTGTGTTTTATTTAATTACTGTTTTGTGATATTTGAATGCTTTACACTTTGTCTCCTAAGTTAAGCCTTGACGATCGTTGCCAAGCTACCAAGGGTTGAGCTGGGATTAATTTACTGAGACCTAACTGTACCTATGTGGAGGTTAGTGGCTTGTTGCTAGGTCTAGGTACCTACCTGCCCTACCAATAACCCATTTTCCAACATAATTGGAAGCAGCGACGGGATCCTGTACTTGTGTTCAATATCACGTTACAGTTTTAGGTAAAACAAATTAAAAATCCTTTAAATTGTCCTAGTGCAAAAAAATTTTTAAATTTTTAATTTGGATTAATTTCAATTATTGCATTTTTTTAATTTTTCTAAATTCTTGTTTCCAATTTTTGCAAAAAGTTTTTGTTGACACAAAACTAGGGAACCATGGAGCTTGATCTGGCTAGCCTACCCACACTGACAGTAGTCCAGCTTAGGGGGTTGTGTATTGAAAGAGGGTTGCCTGCAACCACTGATCTCAGGAAGCAAATCCTGATCACATCCCTGACAGCATGGGCTGAGGCCCAAGAGGTAGAGTCAGAAGAAGCTCCAGAGGAGGGAGAAAGAAGGGAGGATGCTAGCTCTAACCACTCAGGGGAGGGAAGGCATCTGAGCCTAAGTGAGGATGAGGAAGAACGGTCCTCAGTAAATACAGTCACTAGGGGCAGATCCAAAGCTAGTGGTGGGAAGGGGGTCCTTTCAGGAGGAGAGAACCCATCCATCAGAGAAAGAGAGCTGGAGGCCCAGCTAGCATACATAGCTTTGGAAGCAGAGAAGCTGGCCCTAGAAAAGAAAAAGTGGGCATACAAAGAGAAAAGAGATGGAAGCAGCGATAAAGAAGCTGAGGTGTCCATGGGTGGGGGAGTTTGCCCCAGATTACCCAAGGGGGTAGTTCCTGCTTATGTAGAGGGGGATGACATAGATAAGTGGCTGGGGGCCTTTGAGAGGGCACTCCAAATGAGAAGGGTTAGGCCTCAATACTGGGGTTCCCTTTTGTGGGAGTTGGTCCCCAACTCAGGGAGGGATAGGCTTCTGACCTTAAGGGGGGAGGAGGCAGATTCATACCCTAGTATGAAGAGGTGCTTAGCCAAGAAGTTTGGTCTGACCCCAGAGCAATATAGAATGAAGTTCAGGGACACCCAGAAGGTCAGTACCCAGTCTTGGGTTGACTTTGTGGACATTTCACTAAAGGCACTAGAGGGCTGGATTATTGGTAACAAAGTAGATACTTATGAGGGGTTATACAATCTGATCATGAGAGAGTACACCTTGACCAATTGTACCCAAGAAAGGTTACGCCAGCATCTAGTGGACTCTAAGCAGACCAACCCTAGAGAGCTAGGGGAGGTAGCTGATGAGTGGTTGAGAACCAGGGTGGTTGTCAAGTCCCAGGGGGGAGACTCCAAGAAGGGGGGGACAGGTCCCCAAAAACCTAAGGAGGGAGGTGGTAAGCCCACCACAGAGACTCCCTCTGTACCCCAGAACCCTAAGAAGGAGGAGAGTAAATCCCACTCCCACTCTGACCAGCAGAGACAGTTAGACCCAGGGTTAAAAAAGCTCTTGGACAGTAGGGCTTGCTTTGACTGTCAGCAGACAGGTCACTTCAGAGGAGATGCAGCCTGTCCAAGGAAGGTGGTTAGCACTGGGCTGTCCAGTGTAGCCATAGAGGAGGATTCCTCAGATGATGAAGTCCTCCTAGCATTGAGCTGGGAGACAGGACCAGATGGTAAGCTGGTGATCCCTGAGGGTGGGAGTAGGCACTTCCACCACATTCAAGTGAATGGGATCCCTACCACTGGCCTGAGAGACACCTGTGCCAGTCACACTATAGTGAGTGACCGGTTAGTGACCCCAGACATGTATGTCCCAGGAAAGACAAAGAAAGTCAGAATAGCCACAGGGGAGGTCACCTCCAAACCTGTAGCCATAGTGCCCCTAGAGAGGGAGGGTATCCTTGACTGGATTAGGGTGGTAGTCAGTGCTGACCTTCCCCTAGATTGTATCCTGGGCAATGACCTCCCAGAGGTGAGTCTGGTCACAGATGGGGTGGTCGCCCAGGGCGCCCCCCCAACCCAAAGTCCTGGGGAGTCAGTCCCTACAGTTAGGAGACAGGGGTCCCAAAGAAAAGGAAAGAAGAAAAGGAAGGGTAGGCCACTCTTAAAGAGAGTTCCAGGGAGCCAAGGGCCTTCTGCCCCAGTAAGGGGGGAGCCCAGAGTTGGCACTGGTGAGGCCTCACCTGACCCCAAGGAAGTCCTGAGTAGTCAGGCAGCTGTCCAGATGCAAGGTGTTGCCCCTGCACTGACAGAAGGGAGAGTGGAAGGAGGGTGTCTGCCACAGGAGGTGGTAGCCCCCCACTCTAGACAGCAAGAGGGGTGCCAGGACCCCAAAGATGCCCCTAAAGCAGCTCAGCCACCTGTCAGTGGAGAGCTTAGGGTGTGGTTCTGGGTACTGACAGCTGTCAGTAGCCTCTGCTGGGTGCTAGCCTTCCTGGCAGCAATGTACTTGGCCTGGGAGGCAGACCCCAGGGCCAATAGCAAAGTAGGCCCCCTGACCCTATTGGTCATGGTGGGGTTGCTCAAGTGTTGGGTGACCTCTTTGGGTAAGCTAGGTGTTGCCCTAGCAAAGTTTGGAGTAGGGGAGGTGGGCACCTCACTACCCAAGTTGGCAGAGAGAAAGGAGGAAGACCCCCCTAGAGGAAAGTTTCAGTTTGAGTTGGGTCCTTTTACTGTTGGGATGGCTTCACTACCCATAGGGAGTGACCCTGACAGGAGGATATAAGGCAGAGTAGGCCCTGCAAAGGGACAGCCAGTTTTCTTCACTGTCTTCCTCGCCTAACAAGCCAGGAAGACTCTCCCAGGGTTGGGCTGAGTCTCCTGGGTGTGTGGGCTGGGGGGGGGGGTTGTGTGAGAAAACGGGGCTGATTGCAGAGGCCCCATAACTTTTTGCCCCCATTTTCCTCTTTTTTCTGGTGTTTTCCTGACTTTGATGGTGCCCTGGGTACTGCTAACCAGTCCCAGGGCCTGTGCTCTGTGTAAAATGGATATGCAAATTAGGCTAATTATAATTGGCTAAGTTAACCTACCTATAAGTCCCTAGTATATGGTAGGGCATGTAGGTTTAGGGACCACAGCATAGGTGGTGCACACCTAGGTGCACTGCTGAGGTGCCCAGTGTCATTTTAAAAGCAAGCCTGCCTTGCTGGCTGCTTTTAAATTAAAGTTATATGCAAATTCGACTTTGGAATTAAAGGTACTTCCAAAGTCTTAAACTACCTTATTTTTACATATAAGTCACCCCTAAGGTGTGCCCTATGTGCCCCTAGGGCTGGGTGCCATGTAACTATAAGCAGGGACTTTATACAAATAGATTTATAAGCCCTGGTGAGGTAAAAACAGCCAAATTCGTTTTTCCCTCATTGAAGTAAATGGCCTTCATAGGCTAGAATGGGCAGACTTTATTTTAAATTTTAAAGTCTCCTTAAATGTTACATACCAAGAATTTGGTATCAAATTGATTGTTGTAATAAATCCCACAACTTCCAGTTGTTGGATTTAATATAACTTGTCCAGGTAAAAAGTTTAGACTTTACCTAAAAAGTTGCCAATTTCAGCTCTGCATTGTTTTTGCTGCTGTGCTCTGATTGGCCAGCCTGCAGCAGCTTCTGCCAGGCTGCCTTGATGAGGTGTGAAGTGGCCAGGCTTCACACAAAGGAATGTGCTTGGGGGAGAGAATCTCCCCTCAGCAGATGGTGAGGCAGGAAGGGGGAGGGCTGCCAAACTGGTCTTCAAAGGCAGAGAAGGACATTTGCAGCACCCAGCAACACCCCCACATCCTGCAACCCCAGACAATTAGGTGCCCCCTTGATTAGATTATGAGAGGGCAGGAGAGGGGTGTGTTTATGATTTTTAGCCACACCAGTGGGTGGGCTCAGCCAGATGTAACCTCCAAAAATCAGATTCATCCATGTTGGATTTTTAGAGACTGTTGCCTTCTGGGATGGATTTTTGCCACACTTCCCAGGAAGTGGTCATCACAGGGGGACGACCCTGTCCCTGATTGGAGAACCAGGGCCCCCCTGCTTTTCACCCAGGAGCAAGGATAAAACTGTCAGACCTGCACCCACGCCTCAGATCCCCTCCAGAATTCAACAAGAAAGGAACTAAAGAAGAAGGACTGCCCTGCTGGACCCCTGGCCTGCACCTGGAACCTGCACTCAGAAGGACTGCACCAGCTGCACACTTGGGCTTCACCACAAGAAGGACTTTGCCTGGCTTCAACTGGTTCAAGGAGGGACTCCCTGTTTGCTACAGGTGAAAAATTGCTAACCAGAGTCCCCTGCACCAACTCCTGAAGAAAGCGACCAGCTGACCACTGTCCAGTGGCCAAAAAGAAGTTTGCGCCAGGTGCATTCTGGGAGTTGAAGTCCGCACCCCCCCAAGGACCATCACAGAACTTCTAGACCCTTGGGGTGAGCTGTGGACCCCAAAAGAACCTTAAAAGAACATCTGGGTGAAGCCCCAGAAGTTTGGAAAAGATTTGAGAATTTTTGGAAAAAAGCTCCAGAGAGGGACCGACCCGACGCGGAAATTCTAGCCGGCTTGCCTCAACCGCGACCCGGCCTGACTTCGTGGTTCGTCCCGGTAAAGAAAAACATCCAAAAAAGAGACTAAGTCCGAACGTAAAAAGTTGACCGGGACCTCCCAGCCATCGTATCCGAGAAGGGCTCCATGGACGTCGGATCAAGATCCAGGTTTACCCCGGTCGAAGGATTTTCATCTCGAAAAAACGACTAAGTCCGAAGGTAAAAGTCTCCAACGAGGAAACCCACATCGCGTATCCGGACCAGGGCTCCAGGAGGTCGGATTCAACTGGCAGGTTCGTCCCGGTGAAGAAAAACTTCAAAATAAAGACTAAGTCAGAAGGTAACTTTTTAACCGAGGCCTCCCGCGACCTGTAGCCGAGCAGGGCTCCATCGCGGTCGGCCTGAAAGTTTGACTTTGCCCCGGTCGAGGTGCAACCAGATGACCCGATTGGCGCTTTTTGTTTCTAAGCGCTAGAAAAGTAATAATTCTTTAAAAATTAATATCTCCGGTTCCCCTGAACCGATTTTAATCGTTTTTGTGTCATTTTAAAGATAAAAATATAAACTATTTTTATAAATTGGTTTTGGATTTTTAAACTGTTTCCTGTGTTTTATTTAATTACTGTTTTGTGATATTTGAATGCTTTACACTTTGTCTCCTAAGTTAAGCCTTGACGATCGTTGCCAAGCTACCAAGGGTTGAGCTGGGATTAATTTACTGAGACCTAACTGTACCTATGTGGAGGTTAGTGGCTTGTTGCTAGGTCTAGGTACCTACCTGCCCTACCAATAACCCATTTTCCAACATAATTGGAAGCAGCGACGGGATCCTGTACTTGTGTTCAATATCACGTTACAGTTTTAGGTAAAACAAATTAAAAATCCTTTAAATTGTCCTAGTGCAAAAAAAAATGTTTATTTTTAATTTGGATTAATTTCAATTATTGCATTTTTTTAATTTTTCTAAATTCTTGTTTCCAATTTTTGCAAAAAGTTTTTGTTGACACAAAACTAGGGAACCATGGAGCTTGATCTGGCTAGCCTACCCACACTGACAGTAGTCCAGCTTAGGGGGTTGTGTATTGAAAGAGGGTTGCCTGCAACCACTGATCTCAGGAAGCAAATCCTGATCACATCCCTGACAGCATGGGCTGAGGCCCAAGAGGTAGAGTCAGAAGAAGCTCCAGAGGAGGGAGAAAGAAGGGAGGATGCTAGCTCTAACCACTCAGGGGAGGGAAGGCATCTGAGCCTAAGTGAGGATGAGGAAGAACGGTCCTCAGTAAATACAGTCACTAGGGGCAGATCCAAAGCTAGTGGTGGGAAGGGGGTCCTTTCAGGAGGAGAGAACCCATCCATCAGAGAAAGAGAGCTGGAGGCCCAGCTAGCATACATAGCTTTGGAAGCAGAGAAGCTGGCCCTAGAAAAGAAAAAGTGGGCATACAAAGAGAAAAGAGATGGAAGCAGCGATAAAGAAGCTGAGGTGTCCATGGGTGGGGGAGTTTGCCCCAGATTACCCAAGGGGGTAGTTCCTGCTTATGTAGAGGGGGATGACATAGATAAGTGGCTGGGGGCCTTTGAGAGGGCACTCCAAATGAGAAGGGTTAGGCCTCAATACTGGGGTTCCCTTTTGTGGGAGTTGGTCCCCAACTCAGGGAGGGATAGGCTTCTGACCTTAAGGGGGGAGGAGGCAGATTCATACCCTAGTATGAAGAGGTGCTTAGCCAAGAAGTTTGGTCTGACCCCAGAGCAATATAGAATGAAGTTCAGGGACACCCAGAAGGTCAGTACCCAGTCTTGGGTTGACTTTGTGGACATTTCACTAAAGGCACTAGAGGGCTGGATTATTGGTAACAAAGTAGATACTTATGAGGGGTTATACAATCTGATCATGAGAGAGTACACCTTGACCAATTGTACCCAAGAAAGGTTACGCCAGCATCTAGTGGACTCTAAGCAGACCAACCCTAGAGAGCTAGGGGAGGTAGCTGATGAGTGGTTGAGAACCAGGGTGGTTGTCAAGTCCCAGGGGGGAGACTCCAAGAAGGGGGGGACAGGTCCCCAAAAACCTAAGGAGGGAGGTGGTAAGCCCACCACAGAGACTCCCTCTGTACCCCAGAACCCTAAGAAGGAGGAGAGTAAATCCCACTCCCACTCTGACCAGCAGAGACAGTTAGACCCAGGGTTAAAAAAGCTCTTGGACAGTAGGGCTTGCTTTGACTGTCAGCAGACAGGTCACTTCAGAGGAGATGCAGCCTGTCCAAGGAAGGTGGTTAGCACTGGGCTGTCCAGTGTAGCCATAGAGGAGGATTCCTCAGATGATGAAGTCCTCCTAGCATTGAGCTGGGAGACAGGACCAGATGGTAAGCTGGTGATCCCTGAGGGTGGGAGTAGGCACTTCCACCACATTCAAGTGAATGGGATCCCTACCACTGGCCTGAGAGACACCTGTGCCAGTCACACTATAGTGAGTGACCGGTTAGTGACCCCAGACATGTATGTCCAAGGAAAGACAAAGAAAGTCAGAATAGCCACAGGGGAGGTCACCTCCAAACCTGTAGCCATAGTGCCCCTAGAGAGGGAGGGTATCCTTGACTGGATTAGGGTGGTAGTCAGTGCTGACCTTCCCCTAGATTGTATCCTGGGCAATGACCTCCCAGAGGTGAGTCTGGTCACAGATGGGGTGGTCGCCCAGGGCGCCCCCCCAACCCAAAGTCCTGGGGAGTCAGTCCCTACAGTTAGGAGACAGGGGTCCCCAAGAAAAGGAAAGAAGAAAAGGAAGGGTAGGCCACTCTTAAAGAGAGTTCCAGGGAGCCAAGGGCCTTCTGCCCCAGTAAGGGGGGAGCCCAGAGTTGGCACTGGTGAGGCCTCACCTGACCCCAAGGAAGTCCTGAGTAGTCAGGCAGCTGTCCAGATGCAAGGTGTTGCCCCTGCACTGACAGAAGGGAGAGTGGAAGGAGGGTGTCTGCCACAGGAGGTGGTAGCCCCCCACTCTAGACAGCAAGAGGGGTGCCAGGACCCCAAAGATGCCCCTAAAGCAGCTCAGCCACCTGTCAGTGGAGAGCTTAGGGTGTGGTTCTGGGTACTGACAGCTGTCAGTAGCCTCTGCTGGGTGCTAGCCTTCCTGGCAGCAATGTACTTGGCCTGGGAGGCAGACCCCAGGGCCAATAGCAAAGTAGGCCCCCTGACCCTATTGGTCATGGTGGGGTTGCTCAAGTGTTGGGTGACCTCTTTGGGTAAGCTAGGTGTTGCCCTAGCAAAGTTTGGAGTAGGGGAGGTGGGCACCTCACTACCCAAGTTGGCAGAGAGAAAGGAGGAAGACCCCCCTAGAGGAAAGTTTCAGTTTGAGTTGGGTCCTTTTACTGTTGGGATGGCTTCACTACCCATAGGGAGTGACCCTGACAGGAGGATATAAGGCAGAGTAGGCCCTGCAAAGGGACAGCCAGTTTTCTTCACTGTCTTCCTCGCCTAACAAGCCAGGAAGACTCTCCCAGGGTTGGGCTGAGTCTCCTGGGTGTGTGGGCTGGGGGGGGGGTTGTGTGAGAAAACGGGGCTGATTGCAGAGGCCCCATAACTTTTTGCCCCCATTTTCCTCTTTTTGCTGGTGTTTTCCTGACTTTGATGGTGCCCTGGGTACTGCTAACCAGTCCCAGGGCCTGTGCTCTGTGTAAAATGGATATGCAAATTAGGCTAATTATAATTGGCTAAGTTAACCTACCTATAAGTCCCTAGTATATGGTAGGGCATGTAGGTTTAGGGACCACAGCATAGGTGGTGCACACCTAGGTGCACTGCTGAGGTGCCCAGTGTCATTTTAAAAGCAAGCCTGCCTTGCTGGCTGCTTTTAAATTAAAGTTATATGCAAATTCGACTTTGGAATTAAAGGTACTTCCAAAGTCTTAAACTACCTTATTTTTACATATAAGTCACCCCTAAGGTGTGCCCTATGTGCCCCTAGGGCTGGGTGCCATGTAACTATAAGCAGGGACTTTATAAAAATAGATTTATAAGCCCTGGTGAGGTAAAAACAGCCAAATTCGTTTTTCCCTCATTGAAGTAAATGGCCTTCATAGGCTAGAATGGGCAGACTTTATTTTAAATTTTAAAGTCTCCTTAAATGTTACATACCAAGAATTTGGTATCAAATTGATTGTTGTAATAAATCCCACAACTTCCAGTTGTTGGATTTAATATAACTTGTCCAGGTAAAAAGTTTAGACTTTACCTAAAAAGTTGCCAATTTCAGCTCTGCATTGTTTTTGCTGCTGTGCTCTGATTGGCCAGCCTGCAGCAGCTTCTGCCAGGCTGCCTTGATGAGGTGTGAAGTGGCCAGGCTTCACACAAAGGAATGTGCTTGGGGGAGAGAATCTCCCCTCAGCAGATGGTGAGGCAGGAAGGGGGAGGGCTGCCAAACTGGTCTTCAAAGGCAGAGAAGGACATTTGCAGCACCCAGCAACACCCCCACATCCTGCAACCCCAGACAATTAGGTGCCCCCTTGATTAGATTATGAGAGGGCAGGAGAGGGGTGTGTTTATGATTTTTAGCCACACCAGTGGGTGGGCTCAGCCAGATGTAACCTCCAAAAATCAGATTCATCCATGTTGGATTTTTAGAGACTGTTGCCTTCTGGGATGGATTTTTGCCACACTTCCCAGGAAGTGGTCATCACAGGGGGACGACCCTGTCCCTGATTGGAGAACCAGGGCCCCCCTGCTTTTCACCCAGGAGCAAGGATAAAACTGGCAGACCTGCACCCACGCCTCAGATCCCCTCCAGAATTCAACAAGAAAGGAACTAAAGAAGAAGAAGGACTGCCCTGCTGGACCCCTGGCCTGCACCTGGAACCTGCACTCAGAAGGACTGCACCAGCTGCACACTTGAGCTTCACCACAAGAAGGACTTTGCCTGGCTTCAACTGGTTCAAGGAGGGACTCCCTGTTTGCTACAGGTGAAAAATTGCTAACCAGAGTCCCCTGCACCAACTCCTGAAGAAAGCGACCAGCTGACCACTGTCCAGTGGCCAAAAAGGAGTTTGCGCCAGGTGCATTCTGGGAGTTGAAGTCCGCACCCCCCCAAGGACCATCACAGAACTTCTGGACCCTTGGGGTGAGCTGTGGACCCCAAAAGAACCTTAAAAGAACATCTGGGTGAAGCCCCAGAAGTTTGGAAAAGATTTGAGAATTTTTGGAAAAAAGCTCCAGAGAGGGACCGACCCGCCGCGGAAATTCTAGCCGGCTTGCCTCAACCGCGACCCGGCCTGACTTCGTGGTTCGTCCCGGTAAAGAAAAACATCCAAAAAAGAGACTAAGTCCGAACGTAAAAAGTTGACCGGGACCTCCCAGCCATCGTATCCGAGAAGGGCTCCATGGACGTCGGATCAAGATCCAGGTTTACCCCGGTCAAAGGATTTTCATCTCGAAAAAACGACTAAGTCCGAAGGTAAAAGTCTCCACCGAGGAAACCCACATCGCGTATCCGGACAAGGGCTCCAGGAGGTCTGATTCAACTGGCAGGTTCGTCCCGGTGAAGAAAAACTTCAAAATAAAGACTAAGTCAGAAGGTAACTTTTTAACCGAGGCCTCCCGCGACCTGTAGCCGAGCAGGGCTCCATCGCGGTCGGCCTGAAAGTTTGACTTTGCCCCGGTCGAGGTGCAACCAGATGACCCGATTGGCGCTTTTTGTTTCTAAGCGCTAGAAAAGTAATAATTCTTTAAAAATTAATATCTCCGGTTCCCCTGAACCGATTTTAATCGTTTTTGTGTCATTTTAAAGATAAAAATATAAACTATTTTTATAAATTGGTTTTAGATTTTTAAACTGTTTCCTGTGTTTTATTTAATTACTGTTTTGTGATATTTGAATGCTTTACACTTTGGTGGTCATTCTGACCCTGGCGGTCTTTGACCGCCAGGGCGGAGGACCGCGGGAGCACCGCCGACAAGCCGGCGGTGCTCCAATGGGGATTCCGACCGCGGCGGTAAAGCCGCGGTCGGACCGGCACCACTGGCGGGGTCCCGCCAGTGTACCGCGGCCCCATTGAATCCTCCGCGGCGGCGCAGCTTGCTGCACCGCCGCGGGGATTCCGACCCCCCCTACCGCCATCCAGATCCCGGCGGTCGGACCGCCGAGATCCGGATGGCGGTAGGGGGGGTCGCGGGGCCCCTGGGGGCCCCTGCAGTGCCCATGCCACTGGCATGGGCATTGCAGGGGCCCCCGTAAGAGGGCCCCTACATGTATTTCACTGTCTGCTGCGCAGACAGTGAAATACGCGACGGGTGCAACTGCACCCGTCGCACAGCTTCCACTCCGCCGGCTCGATTCCGAGCCGGCTTCATCGTGGAAGCCTCTTTCCCGCTGGGCTGGCTGGCGGTCTGAAGGCGACCGCCCGCCAGCCCAGCGGGAAAGTCAGAATTACCGCCGCGGTCTTTCGACCGCGGAACGGTAACCTGACCGCGGGACTTTGGCGGGCGGCCTCCGCCGCCCGCCAAGTTCAGAATGAGGGCCTTTGTCTCCTAAGTTAAGCCTTGACGCTCGTTGCCAAGCTACCAAGGGTTGAGCTGGGATTAATTTACTGAGACCTAACTGTACCTATGTGGAGGTTAGTGGCTTGTTGCTAGGTCTAGGTACCTACCTGCCCTACCAATAACCCATTTTCCAACACCCATGTATTCTGTTATTTCCCGTCTCTCTTTCTTTGTCTCTTTGTCTGCCCACTCGCCCCTCCATCTCCCCTGACCGAGGGTCCCATCCACAGTCCCCCGCACACCCTCCCCCCAGCGCCCACCCATCTTAAAATCACAGCTACCATAGTGTCTCTTCTTTAGGAGCACTAGAGTACAGGGGACCACACACCCACTGAGACCCGATAGACTAAGCCTGACAATGGGGCCGACAGTCGAGCTGACAGTCCTTTCGTGGAACGTACATGGCATGACACATATCAAGAGGCAAAAAGCCCTATCCTACCTGCAATCCAAAAAGACGGACATATAAAAAACACATCTTTCTCCCTCAGAATTGGAGAAACTGCATATAGATTGGGTGGGGAAGGTGCTGTTCTGTGGAGCCCCGTCCTTGCATTGGGAGACCCAGGGCTCAGGGAGGAAATGTGGGGTAGCGATTCTCATTTGTCGATCTCTACAATTCAGACTCCTCAAAACGTGGTCTGACCCAGAGGGGTGTTATATCCTCACCAAGCTTAAACTGGGTGCTTCCACGGTCTGTGTCGGCTCCATTTATGCCCCCACGGGCTCCAAACGCCTTTTTTTCCTCTCCCTGAATCGGTTATTGACGGAGATTGGAGCATCGCAGTACTTACTGGGTGGGGATTGGAACCTGGCGCGAGACGCCATTCTAGACCGATCGGGTGGCCTTGACGTAGGCAACAACACTTACAGGGCTCTCCTTGGTGATGTCCTTTCAGATCATGTTCTGCTGGGTAATTGGCGCCTCTCCCATCCATCAGACCGTGAATATACTTTTGTTTCATCATTTCATAGGACCCAATCCAGACTAGATTATTTCCTCGTCACACACCGGCTGCTGCACACGGTTAGGGCGTCTCAGATCTTACCAGCCGCATTGGCTGGCATCTCAGGGATGTAAACCTTGGCGTCTTCAGACTTCTAGATATCGGACACCGAGGGGGAAAGAGCACCTCCAATCCCACGTCACCACTTATTTACTCGACAACAAAGGCTCAGTATCCTCACCCCAACAGTTGTGGGCTGTGGCAAAGGCAGCGATAAGGGGGCTACTCATGAGGGACGCTGCCATCGCCAATACCCAGAGGCGTGGCAAACGGGGAGCTCCTGAGGACTGCATAACCCAGACTACCCGTGAATCCACCCTATCTCCCCCCTCATCCACTCAATGTCGCCTTGAACAGGCCAAAATGGAACTCAATGCTCTCTTCACCTCACAAGCGGAATATGCGTTACAACGATTGAAAGGTCATCACTATGAGCATGGAGAAAAGGCGGGACGATTATTGGCTGCCCAACTCCGCCAAAGAGAGGTGGCGGTGGCCATCCCGGCTTTGCATGGCAATGATAGTAAGCTTATTACACACCCCCTGGCAATAGCAGACGAGTTCGTATGCTTTTACCGGAACCTTTACACCCCCGAAACAGCGGAAGACCAAGATAAGCTGACCACCTTCTTTGAGAAGGGGAACATACCTTGCCTCTCAGAGGCTGGCAGGGCTCTTTTAGAAGGGGAAATTAGCAAAGAAGAGATTGCATAAGCAGTAGCCAAACTCCCTTACCATAAGGCCCCTGGGGAGGATGGATACCCAGCAGAGTTCTATAAATTGACGGGAGCGGACATGGTAGACACCCTATATGAGACCTTCCGCGGGGTGGACCAGACAGATTCCTTACACCCTCTCTCCAACAAAGCCTCCATAGTAGTACTACCCAAACCAGGTAAGGATCCTCTCCTCTGCGGCAGTTACTGCCCCACATCTCTCCTCAACTGAGATGTTAAAATTCTGGCAGGCATCTTAGCGAACTGCCTCAAGAAGGTCATCCCATCTCTCATACATCATACGCAAGTGGGCTTCGTCCCCGGCCATTCATCTAGGAATCATTTGCGTACCCTGCTCCATGCTCTCTGGGTGACACAGGACTCTCAGGAGGAGGCCCTTGCCCTCTACCTGGACGCTGAGAAGGCATTCAATCACATACAGTGGTGGTACCTTTTTGAAACTCTAAAATAGTTCAGACTCGGGACCGGCTTTAAAAATAGGGTGCATTTGCTGTATGATTCACCAACAGCACAGGTCAATTGCGGTGGGTTTCTGTCCGACGTCTTTCAAATCAGGAGGGGGACTCGTCAGGGCTGTCCCCTGTCACCGCTACTGTTTCTGCTGCCCGTCAAACCCTTAGCAGATATGATCCGCTGATCATGTCTCCTTACCGGAGTATCAACAAAGAGAGGGACTGGGAGATTAGTTGGTCCAGTGTACGGTCTCCCAAATAACTGAACATACAAAAAGGTGTACACTGTTCCAAACGAAAAAATAATAACTAGGGGAAAATTAAAGTTCAGGAGCAAGAGCCCTCACACATCCAGGAGGATGTCATGCTTCATCATCGGGTAGCTCCTCGTCAGACCGGCACTGCAATGTCTGACGGGCTCCCCGTAAGGGGGCTCTTTGCCGGAGATCTTTTTAGGTAGCAGCCGTGGTAGCGGACACTACAAGACCTAATATTGCGGTCAGGCGCTATTCCTTGCAGGAGAGTGAATGATAAAATTGGTTCCCTGTCCTAATGGAGCAAGTAAATTTAATTAATCAATAGAATAAGACTGGGACCAAGATTAAAAACATAAGGAAAGTGTGAAATGAGAAATAATGCTCAACCACTTTCTGCATGGTGCTGGAGCTTGGG
The DNA here is from genome assembly GCF_031143425.1 of Pleurodeles waltl. Classification (NCBI taxonomy): domain Eukaryota; kingdom Metazoa; phylum Chordata; class Amphibia; order Caudata; family Salamandridae; genus Pleurodeles; species Pleurodeles waltl. The sequence goes on along the minus strand of NC_090441.1, from coordinate 111,854,768 downwards.
GAGATTATCGCAAGGCTCCTAAGACGTGGTCAACATGTTTCGCGTACAGTGGTCTAACAAGATCCTATGACGCTTCTTCAGGACCAATACATAACAAGACTTCTCCTGTCTATATTACAGAAAGTTTGCAAAAATGTCAAACAAATCATGTAGTCACTTACATTGAAGTTCACTAATTGTCAAAAAGCTTTCATGGCCGCCCATCCCTTGATACATGGGGGGCCCCTTGGGAAGTAGCATGCCGAAAGCGGTCACTATTAGTGGATGCTGGCAGTCTGCAGGGAAACCTACCCTGACGTGCTCTCCCGTATATACATATCCTGGATGTGTGAGGGCTCTTGCTCCTGAACTTTAATGTTCCCCTCGTTATTATTTTTTCGTTTGGAACAGTGTACACCTTTTTGTACCTTTTTGTATGTTTTTGTATGTCCTTACCGGAGTACCCATCCCGGGCGGTAGTTCCACCATTTACTTATACGCCGACGATATCTTACTAACTCTCACTGAGCCAGCTAAGTCTCTGCTGGCCCTCCAAACCATTTTATCTGATTTTGAACTTCTCTCGGGTTATAGGATCTACTGGGATAAGAACGAAGTGCTTCCCCTCGGTGGTACATTACACCCCTTCACTACACTTCTCGCAATTGGTCTTCCTTCTCCCGGGAGTTCAGGATCCGCCAGTGTGGGTGGAGATGGAACAAACACTCTTGCGCTCTACCAGGACTTGACGTGCTCTACAGCACTGGACATACCTCCCCCCCCCTTGGCCAATCAATCCCATGATCAGAGCCATGCAGAACGCCTGACTTATTAGGAGTGGATCCCTTGATACATGACCAGGCTCCTCTCTGGGGCAATGCGGGATTCATGATTGGGGGAAAAAACAATAGACTGGGAGGAGTGGAGATCGAAGGGTCTTTTGCGTATTGATCAAATCTTGACCAATGGTCAACTGAGGCCTTTTGTGGATCTCCGGTAGAATTTGATCTACCTGCCCACCACTCATGGCATTTTCTGCAGCTCAAACACTGTCTCAGGAGACTTATAGGGACACATCCCTGGCAACTCTCCCGATCCTCGGTGCTCCACTACTCAGAAACCTGGGGTCTCTTCCGAGGTGTCATATCTGGACTGCATACCCTGCTGAACCGACATCTATTTTCCTTTCCCCTCTTGGTCTCTCTTAAAAATAAGTGGCAGGAGCGACTTCAGACAGAATATGAGAGGGAGGATTGGGTAGATCTGATTCAGGCACGGTACCGCGGGGCTCGGGAGGCTCGCTTTGAAATTCAATCTCTTCAAGACACCTCATGATTGGTACTGGACTCCCCAGGAACTGCAGTCTGCAGGGTTAATCCCTCACACCACTTGTTGGCGATGCCCTCACACCCGCTGCGATTTACTCCTGCCATCCAACCTTTCAGGCGATCGGTGGGGTGTAGCCTCAGGGAAACACTACCCTTACCGCCTTCTCTTAGCCCTTCCCTCCTAATGCTGCAAAATACCAGCGACCTATACGACCTTCCCCGACCACAGCAACGTTTACTGCACACAGCACTAGCCACGACCAAATTATGCATCCTCAGACACTATCGCCCAGAAACAGCTCCGTCTCATGGAGAATGGATCACTGCAATGTATCAAGCTGCCTCTCATGAACGAATTATCTATAGCCTTCAGGATGAGGTGGATACTTTCCTTCGGACATAGACCCCTTCCTCTCTACACCGGAGGTCTGAGCGCTCCTTTACTGCCAGCCTGTTCCGGGATGCATAACGGAAATGGCAACCTCCCCACACAGGGGCTGTACGCATACAAACACATTATCCACCTCCCCCTCTGTTGCTGTGGTTTAGCTACATACATGCACGTGTCCATGCTTGGGTCTGACGCTAACTCCTCACTGACCGGCTTCCCCTCTTCTTCCTCCCTCCTTCTTGCCTCCATCCTCTCACTCATATCAAATATGCTACCCCCACCCCTCCACCCCAGACCTAACTATACCCCTCCCCCCTCGGTCACTTCTATTCTACTCCACCCCTCCTCCTCCATGACTCCTATTCCTTAATATTCAACTGTGCCTAGACGTGTGTGCCTGTGTCTTGCTAACCCCTTTGATCTTGGCCTCTCTCCCCCCCCTCTTTCTTTGTCCTCTCTAGCTGTCACTGCATTCTATGTCCTCCTTTGGTACTCAGGCACGGCACATACTGCGGCCATCGTGGCCTATATCCTTTACTCAGTACTTTCCGCCTTCCCTCCCCCCTAGACTCACCCCGGCTTCCCGACATTTGGGATATCTCCCTGGCAACCTTCCCCTCCACTGCCCCTTCCCTATCCCCTGTGCGCCCCCCCTGCTGACTCTTACTTCTTCTTCTTTCTTCTCTTCCTCCTTTTCCCCCTCACTCTTCCTCCTGTGGGTTTGCTAAACCCCCCTTCTACTGTCCTGGTTCTATCTACCTACCTCAGGTTCATGACCTCCACCCTTGAGGATCCGGGGTCCTGCGTTATCACCCTTAATAACTGAGCACTCTTGGCTACCCATCTGTCATCTCTACCCACATTTGGCGGTTTCGAGTTTCCTGGATGGGCCGAATGTCACCACATACTATACACGCCTCCTAGTCTGTCCTCGCCCCGCTAATATTACCTGGACCTCGCCAACTCGCAATGACACCCAGGATGATTCCGTGGAGAGGTGGCCGCAAGTGTCTTACCCAGATCCCTAGAGACCCGTCGCCCAATACAGACTGGGCATGAGGAAGCTCACTGGCGGTCTCCCGCACTGCGCTATGGATAACAAAATTCGCTGTTTTCTTGCACTCCTAATTCGATTCAAGATATGTCCGGCTCTCTTGTTTAGCTGCATATGACAAGATACCCAATTGTCTCTGTATTTATGTATTCGTGTATTGCTGTGTTTGTACCGCCAAGCTTGTGTACTTTGCTTCATGGAAGGCTATGTAATGTCTTATTGGTTTCTTATGACTAAAGAATTACAACACAAATAAAATATGGGTATTGTATCGGACTAGGTTAGCTTCAAAAGCAAGTTAAGCTTCAGGTGATAGCAGTGCTCTCTTTTTTATTTTACCTCACTTTCCATTTCCTTTCGAAAACACCGCAGGCAGAGTGGCATTGACTAGTGCCAGAGTTTGGCTACTGTTTCTCCTGCTGTGCCGCAAGTGTTGTGCATCCTGGGTCAAGCATTAAGGTTGCTTTCTCGTCAGAGTGGGAGGCGTGGGGACTCTGCGTTTCATAGCTGGTATTTTCAAAGCTGCAGTTGTAACCCACTGGGGGACAGAAGCTACTATTATGGTTGTGTAATGTAATGCTAGTTGTATTGGGAGATGTACTAAAGGACACGGCTTGATATGTCCTTTCAAGTAACATAACCATTGATTTTTTTTTTCCACACTCCCCGCATCTACCGAAGCAGAAGTGGAGGACGCTCCATCTCTCACACTGCAGCAAAAACCAAGAATAGCCTCCCCACACACCTCAAGACCATCACCTCATTTCTGGAATTCCAAATGGCCCTCAAGACCTGACTGTTCGAATAAGCCTCTGGGACATGCAAGCACCTCGATACCCTATCAGGTGATTAGCCAGGCTTTACAAATCCTGATTGATTGATTTTTTCATTGCACATGGAGACTTTTTGTAGCACAGATCTCAACCAGTGGGCACTGGGATTAGGAGCCTGGTGGTGCCTGGTTACAGATGTTCCTGAGGTCATTTTTGTACATTGATTATTGGTAGATGGGAGTTACATATGACTTACGAAAATTACAATATTATTATTTTCAGCGATTTATATAACACATTGTGCTGAATAATTCCACCTAAAGCAGTAAGTAAATGTGAAATATTAAATACAGTCTGCTTAAAGCACTGCTTAGAGCACTAGGGGTTTGAGTGAGGAAAAAAACTGTTGTGGACAGCAATGGAAGAAAGATAGACTTTCAAGAGAGCAAGAAATATAGGGTGGTATTGAGTGGCACAAGCCAGCCACCGACTAGGCTTCTAAAGTTGATGAATAATAAGGAGAAAGGAGGAGAGGATGTAGGAATACTTTGGAGGGCAGGGTGGACAATGTCAGATGGAGCTTAGAGCGTAATTACAATTGACAGTTAGTGAGTGGTGAGATAATAAGCAAATTAGATGACAACACAAAGCAAAATTTAATAGTATAGGGAAGGCAAAGACCAGGAAGGGACTGATTTAGAGTTTGGCAGATGAATCATCTGTCAAAAACATGATGGATATCCTGTCTGACTCATTACAACATATATCCTATGGTGTTTGTAATAAGTCCATCAAGCTCTTAATCAGGCTCCTAGTCACCTTCAAGTAGGAGTTAATGAAAAACATTTTCCTTAGTTGTCAATTGAACTATTCCTTGAATCCAGTCGCATAATACAAAACATTTACCCTCCATCGGAGCTCTCATAAGCCATGTTCTCTTATCTGGGGCAGCCTTAGTGCCAGTTTTTCCTTTGAAAACACTTGCCCAATATGTTGACTTTTGCAACTGAAATTGCAATTACAAACCATGTTAATTAAGGCAAAACCTGATTTTAAAAATGCACCCCAAATTTACAGTACACAACCACATGCAATTAATGCACTTTATTTATGCTGTAGCTCAAAGGCATCAGTCTTCAGTCATCCCACTGAAGAGTTACAGAGGACTCCAACACAACAGCCATAAAGTATGTTGTTATATCAGTAACAATTTAACTTCAGGTCAACAAATCGCTGATATCTCCTTTCAATCCTCTTGACTCGAACCATTTAACATACAACTGTTTGTACAAATTAGAAGCCTTTGTGCGTGATATCTTAGAAGCCAATTATCAACTAAAGAGTCATGTATAACCACTTCTCTGTCGACATTTCGCAAACTTTGAACCTCTCAATTTCCATAGCTAGAAATAATCCTTTTTTTAGTTCTTGAGAATTAACCATTCTCTCATCCTCCCATACTCCCTGAGGAAAATCTAATTATAGTTAACTTTCAGTTAAGAATCCTATTGTAATCTTTCACAATTGGATTGCTCCATACTGGAGCATATAGCCACATACAGAGATGTATTTGCTTTTTTCTGACAAATTGTTCAGCATATTATTTGTTGCTTCAAATAAGTAGTATAAATGACCAGACCAAAATGCAACTATGGAACAAGTCAAATTTAAAATATAAAAACATCCATTGCAGTAGCTAACGAAATACATTAATACATGTCCTTTCTGATATGGGCATTGTGGCTGAGATAACAAATCTGCAGCAAAAAGATCTCATGATCTTACCCCAGATAAGGAGAACCCTACCCTGTACCAGTGGCGGCTCCTTCGCTAAGGCGAAGCAGCATTGCCTTCCCTGGCGAAGAGACTGGAGAATAAAAATTAGATAATAGTTCCACTATTGTTTCATTTTTCATCTGCTGGCTCAGCCAGCAGAGCAGGCAGGGGCGGGACTCGGCCACGGGTGGTGGGAGAATGGATGAGGAGTGAGTGAACCTAAGTGAACATGTGTTTGGGTGGCCATTTTAGGCTGGCCAAACACACATGCGCACTTAGGTATCTCTAGCCGGATGTGTACACAGCCGGGCTGGAGAAACTGCACAGGCCCAAGGGCTGTGTCTGAGATGCAGCCACTGTTTAGCATAAAAGCAGCACCAGGATTACTGGGGAGCCTGTGCTGGTGTCCCAGTGAATGCTTGGAAACCACATGGAGGGAAGAGGAGCGCAATGTGACGGGAGACGGCAGTAAAGTAAGAGTTGTTTTAAAAGTTTCCTCCCTCCATCTCTGCCCTCTCCCCCCCTTCACTCCTATTGAGAATTGCGGCCATAGCCACTGCCCTGTGTGTAGGCAGGTGTTTGTAATTCCCACAGTGAATAGTTTAACTTAAACATTTAGGTCTCATGGGGGCAAAAAAGATTTTCAGTTTGTTTCTTTTAGGAACTCAGATATTTTTGGCTATATTACTAAAAACATGAAGTGTTAAGGAATTACTAATACTTTGGTTGTTCCAAAGAGGGTACGGATTCAAATTTAAAATGTACTGTATAATGATTGGAATCAAAATGTGTAAATATTTGATTTTGCCATTAGCCGAAATGATCCCAAACTAATCAACATATCCTTTTTAATGTTTTTCTAGCCTTAAAAAGTAGTTCTAAAGATATTCAGGGCTGCAAAATAGCTTGCCAAACAAAGTAATGCTGGTAAATTCAAACCAAGAACATTAATTCATTAAACTGGCAAGGAAAATGGAAATGGCATTACACACCCTTTCATCCCAAAACACAAATGTAGGTGACTGACTCAGATTTTGCATTAGGAATATGACTGTTTTCACCTGCATGTAAAATTAAATCATAGTAAGTAGCATTACTTAGTTTTTCATGATTCATTCACATGTCAGCTGAGAAACACTTTTATTTTATTGGCATTTCAGCTTAAGCAGGCATAACACATTACCTTATTTGTTTCATATCGTAAATCTTAGCATTTGTACAAGCACCACAATTAGAGCTTACAGGTTTAGTGGACTTTATGCATTACATGGTGCTTTTGCTTTGCCATTAAGACTATCACTCCTCTGTGAGGATATAAGTATTACTCAATTGTTCAAAAAAACGTATTAGTGTCCTGGATCGGGGGGGGGGGTGAAAACCTAGGTAAACATGCCGTATAGGCCCAGTGCATAGTTTTTCCATCAGCAGATACTCATGCCATCTAAGGATTACCAATCAACTTCGCTAGTTGCAATTTAAAAAGAAAACAACCCATAAATTAAACCAACAGTATAGAAAAACTAAGAATCTGCCCGTGGTCCCTGTACATGTGCAAACTGGCTGTATAACGATAGTAAGTATATAATCTTTTATGTAATATCTTTAAATCAGTGCGTGAGGACAGTTCCCCGATTGAGTGGGTATGCAGGGGAGGCAACAATTTGTTCATGTGTCAATCTCTTGGAGGTCCTGAAGGTGTCCCAAGGGCGCCTGTCCTATACCTCTCTTCTATTAATTTGTTGTAGTGCACCCTTTATCGCTTCCCAAGTCTGTTTCTACTCCTGTAGCAATGTTTTCCCAGCCATCAGTGACCTCCGTCCACAATGGGGCCAGTGGCCTGCACCTCATCCCTTTGCTTTCTTCCTTCCTCAGAGCTCTCTCCTCTGCCCTACCCCATCTTGTTACATCTGGGTCTGCAGGCTAGGTCCCTTATCATGTTTCCATGCCATCAACACTCTTCGCTTAGCCAGCACCAGGGCTAGATCTGCAAATCAGTTACCCACTTTTTTGGGGCGTGGCTTGGCAAATAACCCCAGGAAGCACGTCTCCATCGTAATCTCTAGCCATCTATGCAGTGCTTGGTTAATTTTTTGTGTGGCCCCTCTCCAAAATTCTTGCAGCTGTGGGCATCCCCATGTCATGTGACTGAATCCTGCATCCAGTAATCGGCACCGTGGACAACCTATCCCATTTCCGCCATATATGAGCGTCAGCCGATGTGGGGTTTGGTAAGTCCTGTGTTTGTAGTTATATTGTATATATTTCAGTCGGGTGTTTCGGGAGACCGAGGGTGCATATGCAAGAACTCTGCTCCACTCTATGTCAGTGAGGGGTCTATCCGAGTCCATCGCCCACTTAGCCCGAAGAGCATCTAGCGGGTTATGTACCATTGCCAATTGTGCCTTATAGAGCCAGGAGACCAAATGTGACCCCTTCCCAATAGACAGCATAGTCTGTAAAACCTTGTGTGTGGGAGGCTCGCCCTCCATCTCTCTCCAGAGTACCCGGATAGTCCCCACTATCACCTCATTTGCCAGAAACTGCCCGTGAGGCAAGCCAGTCTGGTCTGCAAGATCCTCAAACGGGATCAGCATGCCCAGACTATACAGTGCGCCTAGCGAATGTAAGTCCGTAGCCGTCCAACGGTCGAGTTGTCTTGTTGTAAAGCAAGAGAGAGAGTCTCCATGGGGCATTCCTACTAGTGGTATATCTGGCACATAAGGCACCTCAGTGTGTGTTCTTCTGAGAACTCTGTGCCGCCCACCATCGCAAAGCAATTCCCTAAGTAGCATGTCCAGCGGACGAAACTAAGAGGGCGGAAGGGCAATAGGCAAGTTAGTAGACACAGTCTGGGAAGCACAACCATCTTAATGAGAGATACGCATGCCATAATAGGCAATTGCTGGACCCAAGTTGCCATCCCTAGGGTCCTGTGTCTCATGATAAATCTGGATGCCCAGATAGCGGAAGGTATATGGCTCCCAGGATACTTCCTCCGGTCATGAAGACGGACGACCCGTTCCACAAGTTGCCAGGAAGTCTTTCTTTTATTTAACTGGAGGCCAGAACATGCTCCAAACTCGTCTAGCAGTTGGAACACCTGGGGCAGCGTTGCTGGACCATTGTTAAGATAGATAAGCAGGTCGTCTGCGCACAGGGAGACTATGTGGAATTGTCCACGCCAACATATTCCCCATTCTTGGGCCTTATCTCAGTCTCACCGCCAGCAGTTCTATGGCAATGGTGAATAGCAAGGTGGATAAAGGACACCCCTGTCGGGTTCCTCTGTGTATGTCATAGCTGCAGGAAATCGTTCTTCCTGTCCTGACACGCGCAGTAGGTTTTGTGTAAAGCAACCTAACCCAATCACCCCAGGCCTCGCCCAAGCCCAGTCGCAACATAGTGGCATCAAGAAATTCCCAGCTCACTGTGTTGAAGTCTTTTTCATGATCCACCGACACAATTATTGCCGTTGAAGCAGGAGGATGCAAATCATCATAAAGCAGGGAGTACAGCTTACGGAGGTTATTGGAGGTGCTACAGTTTGGAATGAATCCATTCTGGTCCTCATGTGTGAGGGTATTTACATGGGGAAGCAATCTCACAGCAAGTACGTTGCTGAGGAATAAGAAAATGTGTTAAGCATGGACAGGGGCCTGAAATTGGTAACTCTCCTGTCGGCATGCTTAGATTTGAGCAAGGGGATCACTATGGCCTCTCTGGTCGTGGCTGGCAACAGCATGATCTCATAAGCTTCGGTGTACATCGCCATCAACCTGGGAGCCAGGACATTGCAGCCCAATTTATAGAACTCTGTTCGCAAGCCATCAGCACCCGGAGTCTTGCGCGTTGCCAGCGTTTTAGTGGCTACCTTAATCTCCCCCACCGTCATTTGTGTGCCCAACGCCTCTCTATCCTTATCAGCGAGGACATTCCGAGGCAGTGCGGACAAGAAGCTTTCCCTCACGTTAAATGAGTCCACTCGGAAGGGACCAGACAAGGATTTATAATAGGTCTTGAACTCAGCACTGATCTGAGTAGGTGCGTAGATAGTGTCACCCTCCCTAGTCATCAGGCGAATGATCGGCGTCCCTTCAGCCTTTGGGCGGACCAACCATGCCAGTAACCTCCCCGCCTTTCCTCTTCATGCACTTTGGCCATATAAGTCTTGTAGTCATGACACCGAAGGCTCTCTAGCGCCGTCAGGTAATTCTCCCTGAGCTCCAGTAGTTTTGCCAGTGTTTCTGGTGTGCCATCCAGGTCATTATCATGTCTGTGTAATTCGTCCTCTAAGTGTGAAATGTCCCGTTAAAGGTCTCGTCTGATGCCCACAGTCTGTCCAAGGCAATGACCCTGCACTACCACTTTTAAGGCCTCCCATTCAATGCCTCTACTGGATGTCGACCCTGGGTTCAGTGTCAACTATTCCGTCAACCTTTGTAGTAGCACTGTGCGATATACATCATCCTCCAAATCTGCCGGGTGCAAGCACCAAGTCGGTATAGGTTGGCGAGCTTCCATTGTGGTCAGATGGATCAACAGCGGGCTATGACCAGATACAGTCCGGCCCAAGTATTCGGAGTGCGTAACCGCCCCATTAAGAGAAGCTGATCAGAGTACTCTGTCTATTCTGGTGTGCATGCAATAAAGGTGTGAGTAGTATGAGTAGTATCTACCAAGAGGGTTCTGAAGGTGCCAGATATCCACTAGATCCCAATGGGAGATCCAGGTCGTCATGCCCTTTGCCACTCTAATAGCTGCCACCCCCTGAAGCAGTGCGGTTGAACGGTCTAGGTCAGGGTCCAACACTCTGATAAAGTCTCCCCCAAGTAAAAATGGAACGTTAGTAGAGCATGCTAGCCGGGTAATGCTAGCCGGGCAGATAATGTATGTAGGAACTGAAGTTGGTCCTGTTTTGGGGCATAGACACTACCCAGGACCAGTAGCCTGCCATAAAGTCGCCACTCTACTAAAACATATTGGCCCTCTTTGTCTGCGTCAATGGTAGTGGCCTCAAAGGGTACGCCCGCTCTCACCCATATTGCCACTCCCCTTGCGTATGCAGAGTATGTAATTGCAAACAATTGTCCCCGCCAACACCGTTGAAGGCAGTCTGTTTCCACCAGGGTGAGGTGAGATTCCTTCAACATGGCAATTTGTATCCCCCTACGTTTCATATATGAAAGTGTCATGTGTCGCTTTGCAATCAAACCCATACCCCTGACATTCCAGGACATTATTTTAGAAAAGGGGTGCGTCGTTGCCATACCATCTACAAGGGTTATCAGGGAACTTGTACCTCCCCCCTTCGCAGTTCCCTACCGAACACTGCAATAGCACATCATGTATTCCTAAGTGATCACGGGCTAGAACAGGCAATACAAACAACCCCCAACTCCTCACCCAGGAGAGGCAATGGTAGTTAGTAACTTAATTTAAACTATATTTGGGATGCAGACTGGAACTTGAATCAACAGATCCCTGAACCATTCCTATTACAGAAAAAAGTAAGGTAAACTGGAGCAGAAGTGGCTGGAACTGATGTAAATCCTTCAGTGAAAACCCAATTGCTTAATGGAGGAGGCTAGAAGAGTTGAGGCACATAGCAGCAATATATTTAAGGAGTACTTACACATGGTTGATATAAAAAATACTTGAGAGTAAAAGGCAATTCCTGACTTTTTGGTGTGAACTCACAATAGGAACTGTAAAACAGCCATGGTGTTATAGTAAGAATGCACTGTTCTTGGGGGATGAAAAATTATCTCTCTGGAGTACTTCAATGTGAAACTTACCACTCATTTCGCATGCACTAACTCAGTCAAGAAACCCTTCCAGGTTCACTCAGCAACCGTGAGCACTGATAAGGACACACCATCCTCCATAAGAGCTCAAAAACAATCATTACATGCAGATGTTAAAGTGTATCATGTGAAATCACAGACATATAACAAAAATATAGCATTGCTCTGTGTACTAAGGTGTCAGTATAATTTGATGATATTTCATAGCTATGAGCAGAAACAGTATTGAATACAAATGTTCTAAATCCCTGATTGAGTGGGTAACCTTAGTTTATGTTTAGTGTTTAGTGCCCTAGATAGATCACCCCTTGCAGGAAAATAAACCTCCAGAATAGAAGTACTAGCCTGAGTCGCACAAAGTGCGTAACAAACTTTTATAAGGTTGCTATATGAATTGCAGACATGATGATATGGGAAAAAAATTTAGTGATAAGAACTTTGAAAATAGTATCTAAAATGTGAAACTCTAAAGCTACCCAATCCTACACTTGCATATTAAAAGCGAGATACACCAGAATTTTTTAAAACAATGCATCTGTTGAAATCAGTTATGAAGTATATAAAGTATTATCTAAAAAACAGGTATTCTACTGGACAGTATGCAAACATTTCACCCAACTGTTTTTTAAAACACTAGGGGCCTCATTATGAGTTTGGCGGTCAGACTGTCAGACCACCTAGTTGGCAGTCTGGAAAAGATTGCTATGCAGGAGGTCTTTCAGACCCCCCAGTTACAAGTCATACAGGCAGGACCGCCGATTACCAAGCAAAAAAGGCAGACTGCAGGTGGTGCAGTGGCCTAGAAATAAGCGGTCCAACCTCCAAGGCGCCGTCAGCGCCATGGACAACTACCGTGCATATTACAATCACACATTCGCCACAACGGTCCATTTGTGGCGGTCAGGAAATGGCAGTCAGGACCACAGCGGTTCGGAGTCAGCAAAGTAACAGACAACTGCACATTGGATGAATTAAAAAAACAACACAGCTGACAACATTGCTTCAGTGGACATACCTGCAAAGGACATTATAAAACACACCCCTTCACAGAAAACAATCCTATGTATTTACACAGCAAGACAAAGAAGCTTTAGTAAGTTTAATCCGTTGAGTACATACATTAGGCACCCCTTTTTTCACCATCCCATTGAACACCCTGCACGTCCATTCACACCCTATTGCACTTCCCCTGTTAAGTAAGTCCCTGTCACACTTAATTTTTTCCAGCATGTCACATTCAGAAAATCCCAGTTTTTCTGATGATGAGTTAAGAGTCATGATAGATGAAATCATAAGAGTAGAGCCACAATAGTTTGGAACACAAGTCCAACACACTTGTCTCAGTAAGAAAATGGAAATGTGGGACAGGATCGTCAACAGAATGAATGTTGTACGCACCACTATGCGCACAAAGGAGGACATTAGGAAGAGGTGGAAGGACCTCATGGGCAAGATCTGTTCCCTTGTCTCTAGGCACCAGCTGCAGGCCAAGAAGACTGGTAGTGGCCCTCCCAGTGCCCCATTAATACTCTTTCCCAGGGAAGAGAAGTTCTTGGCCATCCTGCATCTTGAGGGCTTGACAGGAAAACCTGGGGGAGTCTGGTAAGTTATAACACACAAAATGTCACAAAAATGCAATGTCATGCATGATCACAGCTCACCTTTACCCACTGTCTTGTTCATGTACCTCACCAACATTCAGTACCCAGAGTATCTGAGTTTAAAAACTTGCAATCTGTATCATTGGACCCAACATCACAGTTACCGAAGCCCATCACATGACATATGTCCAAATGGGGCCTGGAAATCTCACAATATCAAAAACACATTCCAAGATCCATGGCATGTCCCAATATGAAAATGTATGCTCAACCATAAATGCAGCCTTTATACAGATATGTAAAACACAACAGTTGCGAAGTATTGGGGAGTAGTGAGAGTGGCCTGACTGCAACTCCCAGGAGGGACTGTTTCTGTAACTCCAACCACCAGCCCAGTGTTCTCTTGTCCAAAGACCCCTGTTTGTTAATTCACAAATTAAATTTACTCACCCGGGGGGATAACATTGGTCAAGTATTGGGAGATCAAAGAGTGAGCTGACTGCAACTTTCAGAAGGCACTGTTCTAGCAACTCCAACCACCTGCCCAGTGTTCTCTCGTCCGATGACCCCTGTTTGTTAGCTCTCAAATGAACTTCACTCACCTTTGGGGATAACATTGGTCTACTGTGTGGGAAGTACAGGGAGTGACCTGGCTACAACTCCAAGCAGGCCCTGTTTCAGAAACTCCAACCACTAGCACAGCGGTCACATGCTCCAATACATCTGCTTTACAACTCTCAAATGAAGTTTACTCAACTGAGGAGATAACATTTGTCCAGTGTGCATAGGCACTCTTTAGCAACTTCAATCACCAGCCCAGTGTTCTCTTGTCCAAAGACCCCTGTTTGTTAATTCACAAATGAACCTTACTCATCTGGGGAGGATAACATTGGTCAACTATTGGGTAGTAGAGGAAGTCACCTGACTGCAACTTCCAGGATGCACTGTTTCAGCAACTCCAACCACCAGCCCAGTGTTCTCCTGTTCAAAGAAACCTGTTTGTTAACTCACAAAGGAACTTTACTGACCTGGGGGATGACATTTGTATAGTGTGTGCAGTAGAGAGAGTGACCTGACTGCAACTCCAAGCAGGCCTTATTTCAGCAACTCCAACCACTAGCACAGCGGTCACATGCTCCAATACATCTGCTTTACAACTCTCAAATGAAGTTTACTCAACTGAGGGGATAACATTTGTCCAGTGTGCGTAGTAGAGAGAGTGACCTGACTGCAACTCTCAGCAGGCCCTGTTCCAGTAACTCCAACCATCAGCGTAGTGGCCACGTGTCCCAATATATCTGTTTGTCAACTCTCAAATGATGTTTACTCACCTGGAGGGATAACATTTGTATAGTGTGTGTGGTAGAGAGAGTGACCTGATGTCAGTTCCCATGAGGCCCTGTTCCAGTAACTCCAACCACTAGCACAGTGGTCACATGCCCCAATATATCGGTTTGGCAACTCTCAACTGAAGTTTATTCACCTGGGGGGGATAACATTTGTATAGTGTGTGTAGTAGGGAGAGTAACTGGACTGCAACTCCCATGAGGCACTGTTTCAGCAGCTCCAACCACCAGCCCATGTGTTCTCTAGTCCAAAGACCCCTGTTTGACAACTCACATATGAAGTGTACTCACCTGGGGATGACCAAGCACAGATCATGCTGAAATCATAGATGTGTCTGTCTACCTAGCTTAATCTTGACTTGCTAAACCAAGATGAAACTATTGAGGACAGGAAGGACAGCTTACCCAGTGTGTGCAACAAATATTCCTAAGGTCACAAGATGCATCGCCAGATTGGCAGAAGCGGCAGACACATTGACACAGCACTGTGCAGGTGATGAGTCAAATATGCAACAAAGTCCTGGGTCTGCCTGCATCCCACTCAACTAGGCCTCCACTTCGTCAAAGCCATAGCTTGCCCATCCACTGTGTTGGCTGCACTGGTGGCAAGATTTCATTTTCAGGCCTCCTGCCAAGTGCAACTGATCTACATATCTCAGCAGGTGCTTGAATCTAAGTGAGTTAGCATGCTTCACACAGGTCATGCCATTTTACCAAATACCATGGTTACTTGCCATAACTGGATTAACTACTACTTAACTTTGTACAATGTATCTGCTTACTGTTACTCTAAAGCATTGGAGGTACATGTCGCAAAACAACTAGTAACAATGTACGTTTTACATCAACTGTTCGATCTGCCGCTAGGTACACAGAGGTCATAGAACAGACTGCCACTACCCTCCTGGATAAAGCCCAGAGTGACAACGACACTCCTAGACTTCTAGATCTAAAGGACAGTTCTGGCCCATCTGGGCAACCTGGTCAGATGGCAACAGTGAGTCTCACTGTGCCCACAACTTCATCTTCCAGCCCTTTGTTTCAACATCACAGGCAACCATTTGCCCCCCAACCTGTGTCCTGAGCACAGCGTCTACCATCTTGTTCCCCGAGTCCTGGATCTTGAGATGCAGCACAACACTTCGACAATGAGGTTCCAGGAACAAGTTGGAGGTGGTGCCGTGTGGCAAGGGCACAGGCCCGTGGGAGGGATGCTGTGGGCCAGCGGGCTGAGGCCACTGGGGCTGCTCTTGTCCAGGACACAATCAGCCATGTCTTGGGGGTCTATCAGGAGTCCCAAACTGTGATGGGCCAGGTGTTGACCGAACTCCTGGAAATCAAGAAGCTACAGAGGGACATGCAGGAACAGATGGAGGCCCACAATACCAACATGGCCTCCCAAACAGGTACATACCACCTTGAGCAGGGCTTTTCAACACCAGTCTATCCCTTCCTTTGCCCAAATAAGAGCAGGCCCAACAACATTGTTGGCAGCCACTGGAAGGGAGGCCCTGCCAGAGGAACAACAATGCCAAGACATCCCTGCCCCATAGCAGCAACTCTCCTCCGCCCACCCAAATGGGGACATCCTGCAAAGAATCCAGGAGGTGCAGTGGGCAAGACACTAACCACTGCCAGTAATAACCCTCTTCCTTAAGAACCTTCTTTGAGTGTTACACATTCACTCTGGACTGATCCTCAACCACCTACCATTTCCAATGGGAGGAGTACTCTGGACTTTGGACTAGTGTGGCACCTACTCCAATTATTTCATTTACCATGACTGACCCCTTCACACTTGACTTTTGTTGAATCATGTCACATATATTTTCTGTTAGTCAGAGCTGCACAATAAAATCACCATTCACTGACTGTTTGTCTGCTGATTTTGATTTCATATTTAGCCACGTAGATATGTCAGAGCATATGAATAATACAATGATGAGCTACTTGTTCAAGATGGGATATGCTGCATTTACACAGTGTCCTGCCCAGTATTAAAACCCTCCCACACAAACACAAGAGTACAAGTGTCTTCTTAAACTAAAAATTGTATTACTGTGTTCAGCACATAGGCTGTCAATCTGTCAGGACTATTGGAAATCAAAAATGATTGAATCATACTGAGTAAGTTAACATCTTGACAGGCACAGACCTCGAGATCACGGAAGGAAGGGATTTGTCAGACGTTGTCCTTTAGAATAGGCAAACATTGATGTGGTTGATGTTAGTAGCTTGAGCCTTATCACATATCACACCAAAGTAATTCAACATCATATAATCCATGAAACAGACAGATGGCTATACAAACGTCCCTGATCAAAGAGCCATCATAATCTGCATCTGGTGCTGTGACACAAACATATGACAATGTTGTAGCACCGGCAGTGTGGCCTACAATGATGAACACATCTACAGCTACATACAGGTAATAAAAAAGAGTGTTTAGCCAATATGAAGGAATAATCACTTGGTTGTAAGTTAGCACTACATATTTCATGCCCACATGATGACAACCATGATGCATCAGGCCCACCACAACACACAAAACAAGTCCAATGGGCACTTCTTTCCTTCCACTTAAACACTGTGCAAGCTGTCTTGGGACAGGTCTCATACACCCAAACTCTGTGACCTCCATTACCTGGAACAATCAATGTCCACTTCATATGTCCGAACAGCACCACATACCTGCCAATGTTACAACTCTGAAAATGTCAACATGAAGATGTCATAGTGAAAGTATCTGTACAATGGACAAAACAAGGAGTATAAGCTTGAAACCATACATATGCCACCAGTCACAAAGCAAGAATCTGAAAAATAAAGTACATTGAAAGGAAACTGACACAAGCAAAGCAACATTATCGAGATGAGGATATTTCAAAAGCTATCTCATCCAGCAGCCTTTGGGTGATTATTGCAGAGTATTAGCTTCCTAGCTGTACCCAAAACACTCAACTCAAAACATTCTCACAACTACAGTTCATTGCACAATCACAGTCATGACACCACAAGAGGTACTTACACTCATGAGATGTAGCTGTGAATGAGAGCTTCTCTCAAGCAGCTCCTTCCTCTTCATCACAGTCATCCTCAGTTGGCATTTCAGGATTCCCCCCAGGGGCACTGCAGGCTTGTCCTCCTCTGGGATGTATGGGATATTCCTCTGCAGGGTGATGTTGTGGAGCATGCAGCATGCCACAGTTGTCCGACACACTTTCCTGGGTGAGTAGAGAAGGGCTCCCCCAGTACAGTCTAGACACCTAAATCTGGACTTCAGGAGACCAAAAGCCCACTCCACTGCTTGGCATGTTCTTCCAAGGGCTTTATTGAACCAGACTTCCCCTGGCGTAGTTGGATTCCTCAGCAGCTTCAACAACCAAGGATGATTTGGATATAATGTGTCTCCTGTTAAGGAATGAGACATAAGTGAACCAATGAGTCACTCACTCTATGTTTGTAGCACTTGACATTGCTCACACTCAATCAGGACAGACATAACTTACCAACCAGCCAGGCCCTTTCTGGGTACAGTTGCGACATCAGCTGGGGCATGGTGCTGTTCCACATTATGAAGGAATCAGGTGCTGATCCAGAATAACGGGCACACACATTTGAGATGTGGAGATCTGCCAAACAGAAAACTTGTACATTGATGGAATGGAAGTTCTTGTGTTGTGATAGACTTGTTTGTTGGTCTACAGTAGCGCTAAGCCAACATGTGTGCCATCAATGACCCCCACCACATGTGGGAGGAGGGCAAAACCATAAAAGTCAGCCTTCACATTGTTGGGGGAACCTGATATAGCAGTCAATGTTTTTCAACATTGCCAAGAGGAAATCCTTCAAGACCAGGCTAAACATAGGTTGGGACATACCAGCAGATAGGACCACTGTATGTTGGAAGGACCCTGTGGCCAGCAAGTGCAATATTGACATGACAATGGTTGGTATGTAGGTTGGATAACTGTTAGCTGGCATGAGATATGGCTCCAACTGACGACATAAGACCACTATTGTTTGTCTATCCAGGTAGTATAACTGAATTATATGCCATTGCTCCATGGGCTGAAGGTCTGGCAGTGGACAGTAGACAGTGAGGTTGTCGAAACCTCCGTCTCCCAGGGTACCTATGTGTGACAAGGCATGATTTGTGACATTAGTCATTGTGTTCACAGCAACATACATGATGCATGCCAATGATAGTTCAAGTTCAAGTTTATTCTTGATGCGTAATTAATAAAAATCAATACATCGATACATCACATTGTTCTATAAAAAGTAATAAATATACAATACAAAATATCTGTTTAACATTCTACAATCTAAATGATAAAAAAGCGTACCAAAAACGTATTGTTATCTAAAAAATAGGATTCCCGCACTCCTGTGCAAAGATTTTTTATATTAATTGTCATTCACTGTTAGAAGTTTTCATGATGCCAAGCGTAGAAACTTCGAAAATGTAGCATTTAAAACAATGTCCTGGGGTTTGAGGCAGGCAATCACTGCTTGCCTGCAAGACCGTATTCCCCTCTGATTAAATAATGACTTCAATAGAAGTTTGCGTTCGGTTCTTAAAACATTACAGATGCAAACTAAATGAATTATATCTTCCTGTCTGTTTCCACATAGCCTACACTGTGGTACTTTTTGAGAGCGTTCCCGTGGGACTAGGTGGGCATTAACCGGAATAATCCCAAATCTATATTTAATAAAAAGATCTTTATCTGTCTTGGTCCACCCTGCCTCCAGGTACGGCTGAAGCCTTAAAAATGTATAATCATTAATGATCATCCACAAGTGTGATCTAGTAGCTAGTAAATCCTTGTCCGTGATTAATGATCTTTTTTTGGCAATCCGATTTAAACATTTTTTTAAAGAAATGTAAGAGATATTTGAGTCCCATAACTCCACTGCCCATAGGTAGATTAGTGCCTGGTCTAAGTACCGGCGCCCAGTGGCTGTGGTGTTTGAACTGATCTCTTTCCAAAGGGCACGACAGAGCGGATTTTCCTTTGCCAGCTGTAACTGTTTCCAGGCTTTGATGTAGCTGGCTTTTCTGCCTATGCTTTGGTTTACATACCCAAACTCCAGCCTAATTAGTGCTAATGAGTTGTATCCCGGTAGCTGAAATAGGGACCTAAAGACTTTTCCAATGATTTTATTTAGAATAGTAGCGTCTTGCCCACACAGAGCTTCGCTTCCATATCCTAGAGTTGGAATCAGTTTGGTTGCAATGACTTTAAACAGGGGCCAATAGCTAGGGCCGGTTAGGGATTTTTTTTATGTTTGGAAAGCAAATAATAGCACGTGGACTTTTCTATATAACTCCTGTTTCTGAGAAAGAAAGGAGCCTCGTTCATCAAAAAGTACACCAAGGTATCTGTACTGATTTACTTGTTTGAGAGGGCCCCTTTGTGAGTTCCATTTGATTTTTAAGGATTTTTTACTGATTCTCATTACTTTAGTTTGATCCTGGTTAACTTCCATTCCACTCTGCTCTGCGTATTCAAATATCTTAAAAATGAGTCGCTGTAGTCCTACTTTAGTTTGGCTCAGGAGAACCACATCATCGGCATATAGGAGATTCGAAATAATCATATTGCCGAGCTTTGGAGAATGCTCATTTACCCTGTTTAATTCCACAGATAAATCAGATAAGAAGAGATTGAAAAGGTATGGTGCTAGCACGCAGCCCTGTTTCAATCCCTGCTTTGTCATAATTTTCCTAGAAAGGAATGAGCCATCCCCTACCTTGACTCTTACCCACGTGTCTGTATGTAGCTGTTGTGTGGCTTTTAATAAAGTCCCCGGTATTCCCCAGGAAGCTAGTTTCTCCCATATGAGAGGTCGCCGGACCAGATCAAAAGCAGGTACAGGGGCTGTTTTTTGTGTTGGCATTTGTCAATAATCATTGATAAAGTTAATATGTTTGCAGCAGTGCCTAGGCCCTTTACAAAACCTGTCTGGTTAGGAGGGATGATACTATTTTCCGTTGCCCAGCTACGGTGGTGTTCCAATAGGAGACCTGCTTAGTATTTGGCTTCTACGTCTATTAAAGTTATTAGTCGATAGTTCTCAGGTTTTGTTTTGTTACCTCCTTTAGATATTGGGTGAATTATCGCTCCTTTCCAGGATTTGGGAATACTTCTTTACAGTATGCAATGATTAAAAGTAGGGGCAAGGTTTTCACCCCAGTAAGTCGAATCTAGTTTAAACAGATCGTTCGGGATCCCATTGGGGCCGGGAGCACCCCCATTTTTACTTTTTTTTAATTAAATTGCTAACTTCTGATGCTGGGAAAGTTATTTCTTTATTTTCCTTTTGGACGAAAAGGGATTTTGGTATCATTTTCCCTGAGCTTAATTTTTCTGTAGCCACTTCTAAGATTTTATCAGCTAGCTTGAATTGGTCAAAGTGTTGATTTAAATAGTCAACCCAGACAGGTTCCGGGATATTTGAACTAAACAAAGTGCTCAGGCCTTATTCAAATCATTGACCATTTTCCAAAAACCCTGAGTATTTTGTTTTTTACTTAGAAATAAGGCTTTTGACCAAAGGTCTTGATGTTTCTGGTGTTTATGTTCCCATAGTTGTTTCCGATATGCATTATTTAGATTTTTTAAATCAGCCTTAATACAGCCATTTGTCGGGTCCTTATTATACAATTTTAATAATTATTTCTTGCTTTCCTTAATTTAATAATATGCACTGAATAATTTATATTTATGTTTGTATTTGCACCCCGTGCCTTATTTCGATATCCCTTTTGGGATTGATCTACAAGAAGACTAACCACAAAATTGTTTAGGAAGAGCGACCAAGTTTCTATTGGGTCCCTGGTTATGTCCATGTTACATTGTGCAAAAATTGCCCTTGATCGGACCCCTATAGATTCCTTTCGTTTTTCGGACCATCTGAGTTTTTTATAGTTTATTGTAGTGACGTCTCCTGGCATGGTTTGTACAGAGTTGTGAATAGGCGGATCATATCCTAATTCTAGACATTGCTGGCCATGATCACTCACATCTGATTTTATGATAGAAAACTTTTTAATTAATGTAAGTAGAAATAGTGAGACCACAGTCTAGTCAATTATTGTGTGGGTTTGGTTAGCGTAACAGGTAGGTGCTGGCGGAGTATCCTGAGGGTATCTCCCATTTAGAATTCTAAGCCCGAGAGCCTCAAAGTCTTTTACTAGAGTGAGTGCTGGCGTACCAGCTTTCCTCTCTCGATTTCCCCCAGAGATTTTTGTGGTACAGCCCATAGGTGATCTTGCAAAATGGTTTGTGTATCCCTTTCAAAGGGATTTAATAGTTTTTGGTTGAAATTCCCAGTTATCAAAAGCTCCAGGGGGCCTAGATCTTGATTGGGAGTTATGATTGTATCTATCAATTTCGATGACATGTATTTTTTTGATTGGGCATCTGGGTGGATGTAAACATTGATTAAGAGGAGGGGGTTTGAATGATCCCTATGCCACCCGTTTAGCTTCACTACCAGGAACTCTTTGTTTTCGACATATATTTGAGTACACAGTAATTTTAGACCTCCTGAAATAAACGTAGTAAGGCCCCCCTTTAAATGGGCGTACTTTTTTTCCTTTATTGCTGGGGGAAAAGAAAACAATATATCCATCGATTTCAAAGGGTTTGTAGCCCAAGTCTCCTGAAGGAGAATGATGTGGAAATTCTTCAGTAGGGTTGATAGATCTTTTTTGGTTTGTGTTCGGTCTGACCCCGTTTATATTCCATGAGCAGACCTGAAAGGGGTATTATATAGGTTTTTTAGCCTGTTATGCGCCCTGCTATTTACTAGTCAGTGGTGTTTTTCTAAATAAGTTAGATCTGATGTCTGGCCTAGTTCAGAGTGTACTAAGGGATATGTATTAAAAGGCGTGCCCCCTTTTCCAATTGCCGACCTAAGAACTGAAAAGGGTTTACCCAACTCTTTTACTATTTGTGGATTTAATGTTTTTTTGTGTTCCTCTAACGGATCCGGAAAGCCAATTTGCTTGGGGGTGCTAAGCTTAATTCCCCATTTTAGAAAGGCACATTTTTCGTCAGCCACTCTTTTTACCAGAAATGGTGTCCTCCAGGTTACCAAAGTTGCTTCGTTAGGGGCTCCTTTATTTGTCTTTTCCATTGAGACGAACTCTATAGAGACGATGTCAGTGGATTTTATATCTTTTAGTGTTGGAGTAACTTGCAGTAGCTTCAATATGTTTCCCCTGTTCAAAATGTCAAATCGCCTCCTGGACTGGTATAGAGGTTACAGTATTAGTTGTAAACAGTCATTTGACATACCGGGGTCGGGCTGCCTGTTTCGTCCTTCTGTTCACCAAGTTGGGCGAGCCTTAGATCTTCTACTACTCTGTCAGGCCGTTTTGACTTTACGGTTGTTTGCTTTGTTATTAGTCTGTTTGAGTAGTCATCCTCCTGAGGTGATTTTGACATTTCTCTATTTTTTTTCCGATGTTGGGTTAATTGGTTTCCAATTTGAGACCCTTGGGGATAAGCCTGTCTCGAGTTGGTGATCCTGATTATTGTGCTCTCTTTTTCAAAAGACCTTCTGCTTATTTTATGGGTCTGGCTTTTTTTGTCTTTGTTCTCCTGCTGGTATAGGTTTGTAACCTGAGAAGCCATTTCTGATTGGCCTAATTCAGATAATATTAGTGTAGTTTGCTGGTCGTTAATTATCATATCCCCGGCAGTAGGAGCTTGGGGGCATTCATTTTTTCCTTTTAAGTGTTGCATCGTACGTGTGGTTTGGCCCGCTCTGATATTAAATATTGGAAAAGGTTTATTTGTTGTTAAAATTCCCTTTATAGTTGTCGAGGAGTCGTTTGACCTGGACATATCATCTTCTGTGTCCAGGCTAAAGGTGGGACGCCAGTTTTTTACCATTGGGCCAGGTGGAATGACTGCTTTTTTGTTTCTCGCTTTTCTTCGTTGTTTCTTTTGTCTTTTTGTAAGAGACTTCACTGGCTGAGGCAGAGTCCCTACTAAGTCGGGGAGAATAGAGTGGCCTGTATTTGCCTTATGGTCTTCAACCTGATCACATTTAAGTTCCTCCTGGGCATGCACCACTTTGTCAGTTTGTTTCCTCGGGCACCCATATACTTCGTCTCCCAAGTTTCTGGAATCCCTTATCTCCCTCTGATCCAGGAGTGGCACTTAGCATTTGGTTTGTTCGTCAGGTCTTGTGTTTAAATTGACTTTGAGGTTCGTAATCAACGAGTTTAGGGCTTCCGCAAGGGAAGCCAACTTGTTTATTATTGGCTCACAGGTGCAGTCATTTATTGTCATTTCAGCAAAATTTTGAGCTCTCTTAATCAGATTATTTAAATTTGCCAGTTTCTGATCAATGCCTGCTATGGATTTGGCCATGGTATTCAGTATGTCCACCTGGACATCCATTTTTGAAGATTGGTAAGGTAAAGCATCCAGTGTTAGCTGTGAAGTTTTGAAGAAAATGTCCCATACCGCATTTTGATCCAGTCGGTCCTGGGTGTTTGATAGTGGAGGGGTATTTTCATTGTCGTCCTCCTCATCTTCCCTTATTATCCTTTTTAATATAAGAGATGCGTTTGGAGATCTGGTTCTAGAAGAAGAACTATTTGTTTTAGTTTCTGAGGTTCCAATTGTGAGTAATTGCGGGAGCACCCCTATATCGTAATTGAAAGACTTATTACAATCGAGCATAGTAGAGCTCAGATCCCGGTCTTGACATTGGTGTTTCTCCAGGTTATATTCGGATTCTAAGTGAGGATTCATTGCATTTGTTTTACTTTGGCCTTGTAACCCTGGGGAAGATTTGCTTTGAAAGAGATCAGCTGCTCCTTTAATAATAACGTTTACCTCCAACCGGGGTTTGGTACCTAGATCGGGGAAATCGGTTTGGTTTACCAGTGGAGGTAAGTTGGAGGAATCAGAAGGTGAAGATGACCGGAGGGTCAATAACTCCAGATCGTTTAGTGAGCCCCAGTCATTTTCTTTGATGTTATCTTCCATTTGGTTATTTTTTTCTTCCGAGAAGACTACATTCGCTTTTTATGGGGGAAATTGGGTGAGGTAGTGTCACGGCACCATTAGGTAGGGAGAAAATTACATCCCAGGGGTCTTTCAGGAAGTCAGCTTTATTGAAAAAGTTTCCAGATCTTTGTTTCCTAACAAAGAAAGGGGCTATGGAGGAGATCAAGGATTGGTGTATTGTCTTTGACTTCCCTTCCCCTTTTGGAGTTGCAGGTGAAGACGAGAGTTTATTTGATTTCTTGTTTTTCTTAATTTGAGGGTGAAGAACCCTTTCTTTCCCAGACCTCATCCCCTGTTATGTAGGTTTTTGTCTTTCTTTTTGTTATTCTTCCTTGCTTTTACAAAGTGGAAGATGCCTCCGCGTCTTTCAAATGAGGGGCCCAGGCGCTTGAAGGCTTTTCTTTTCCCTGGCCAAATAGACACACCGCCACACCTCGAATTTGAGGGGCACGAGCACGTGTGGTTCCCTACTCAGCAACCGTACACTCCTGAGCTCCTGGGCCAAATCCGTTTATGGTCCGTTGTCTGTAGTCTCCTGTCCAAGACCCAGGGTCCAGGGTCCAAGTCCCGAGGTCTGATGTCGACCCCGTCTCCTTCCCTCTTTCTCAGCTGCACACTCTGTGCCCCGCAGGCTAGGCTGGACAGCAGCCAGCGCTCAACAGACAGCAGGCAGGCAGACCTTGTCTGTTTATGTCAGGATTCAGATTTGTGATGGGACTCCGACGGCACGGGCCCTGCGGCTGCACTATGTCCACTGACACTGGGCGGAGGTCAGCGCTCTAGTTCTTGAGGGTCTCACTTACACGCCGGAAAACGCGAACTCCGATGTCACACGTTCCGCAGCAGTTACTTGCTCTGCAACTAAAGGATGTGCACAATTGACTCTGATCAATCCATCCTTTCCCTCCTCACAGGCTACAATGTGCCCCTGTGTGACTTCTTGTGTGCCTGTTGTTGCAGTCTGTGTGGCATCAATGGGATGTACATTGTGCAGGAATTGGTGGCCAGTACTATATGTTGTGTTCATGAACATTGTGTTGTGTGATGTTTTGTGTGGTCCTAGATCCTACTTGTGTTGGATGCACATAACTAGGCAAGGAGACTTTACTGCCATCAAATGACATTTCTCTCTTCATGACGGTTATGAATGTTGGTCAACGTGTATGTGCACCACAGCATGAGCTGTGTGCTCATCTTGTCTGAGACATTTGAGAATCTCGTAAGCAATGTGTATAGTGCCACAGATCTTTCAACCCACATCTGGCCTTGCAAAACTGTTGTCTGGAAGGCATATCATGACTCACTCTGCTCTTCAGGTTCCCACGCAAATCACATGCCACATTGCTAATGGTCACATAATGTACTGTCATGCATGGATGTGTGGAAATGTGAGTGGCATGTAGGTTCTGTATGCTCAGTCTGCAGAGACCAGGGCCTGTCACATGTCCCTTCCGGTATGGACAAAGTCCAGGCTGTGGGAGAGTCACTGTGGCTATGCAACTATGGCACTGTCCGCACTTCCTATACACCAGCAGATCATGTCAAGTGGACAATATGATGCTCTAGTGGCAAACCTTGCCCTGAATGCCTTAGTCCATTGCCTAGGTTAGGGAAGGGTACATAGGTACATCCCAGAACTAGTCCATATGTGCATTTTGTATCATTGTCAATGTGTGTCTTTGACTCATGACAGATCCCTTACTCCCACAGCTCTGTTGTCACCTTCACACAAGTCAGAATTGTCCTGTACAGGCTTATTGCATGAATGACAGTCCCACAATGCAGACAGTGTGTTGATAACTGGGAGGCCATGACATGAGTCTCTAGCTTGCTCACATAGCAGAATCTACACTATGCATGACTTTGTATGTTGGATGCCATTTCTGTAGGTTAGACACATATGTCCAAAGGAGTGTTCTGTTGTACAGGAACACACCACAGAACACCCCAAGGAAGTGGCATGAGTGCATTTGGTAGGCCACATGCACAGGGAAGACTTTCTGTACCCACCATGCCACCCCTTCATTGTCACTCAAGTGTAAGGGTGAAATCTGTACTATGTAAGTTGACTGTAAGGACTCGATGCAGTGAGTCAATCAGGCAGAGTGTAAATGTGTTGGTCCATTCAGGCCTAAGGAGTTTACCCTTCAGAAGCCACATATGTGTGTATTGTGATACTGTGGTCACAACACATTACAGGTTGCTTGAGCATGGGCTACCTGATGTGAGTAGGCTTGCTTAGTCATTGTAGGGCATGAGCAGGGCAGTGGGTCAGTCTGCAGATGGATACACATGTCTGTAGTTGTGTCCCTGTACTTATTGGCTTGTGTGTTTTACACTTGTGGTTTGTTGAGAAACTGAAACTTTTTTGCTTGGTGTTTCTGACGTGTGTTACACAACCATTTGTGCCAAAACTAGTTATTGTAGTTGCTTGATTTGTCTCTTGCATCCATGCAGGTAAACATCCATCAGAAGAAGGAGATATGCAAAGCCATCACCTGGAAGGTGCAGACCCTGGGGGTCTACAGCTGGCAGAGCGCCCACTGTCACAAGAGGTGGGAAGACCTGAGACGCTGGGCCCGGAAAAACGCAGAGATCCAGCTGAGGCTTTCCTCCCAATGTGGGTTGTGCGCACATCGGACAATGACCGCCCTAATGGCCCGCATTCTGGCAGTGGCGTACCCAGACCTTGATTGGCATTTGAGAGGAGCACAGCCACCACATGGTGGTGAGTACCACATTCCTGCCTATCACATTGCCAAGTTAATGTGTTAGGTTCTGACATCTCCCCATGATGATTTGGGATGAGCCATGTGTGACACATTAGATGACTACCTATGTAGCTATGTAATGTGGTGCATACTGATGTGTCTTACCTATTGGCACAGGGACTTAGGTCATAACTGTGTACAATCCACAAACAATTTACTCCCCAGGGACAAAAGTTGGCTGTGTACAATGAGTAATCAGGTAATGCTTGTTGCCGTTGTGGGTGTAAATTCTACACTACAGACCACTACTCCTCAGTTTTACAGGCCAAAAGAAAGAAAGTGATGGATCAATGTCCTCATGTGCCTAGTCAAATGATCATATTGGCATCTGCCCCCCAGAGGCTACTTGTCTTCAGAGTGTGATGAGTGCTGGTGCCTCACTACTGTCTGTAATGTGAAGATGGCCATCATACATGTGACAAAGCATATATTGTTATTTGGGTCAGTTACAGATCAATACTTTCCCTTGGTCAGTGGGAAATGTCCTTTGACATCAATTGTGTGCCATGAATGTTGGCAACATTCCTTGTGCCTACATTTTGGCATGTGTCCCTTTCTCTTTTGAGAAAATGTGCACACTACTGTTTCATGCATGGTCTACCTGTGTTCATGGGATCATTTCTGTATTCTCTCACATAAATGTGGATGCCAACCTGTGTTTGGAATAGGACATTTGCAATGGAAGTACATTTTTAAGTGGTGCAACAGACAGGAGTGTGTCCACATTGATTGATGGCTGACAAATACCCTCATCCATCATTGCATGTCATTTGTCATGTACAACTACTGTAGCAATGAGGGACATAACAGGTAGAACTAGATTTTGTAGACAAAATGTGCACTGCCATGCCATTGATGTGGCATCATGTGGAAAAGTGCATACGTGCACTGCACATGTGTAACGGGTAAGGTTTGTAACCTGGCTGTTGGCATGCATCATGGAGTGACTTGCAGTTATGTTGGAATCATATGTGTTTGGGTACACCCATTCATCCACAGAGAACTGGGTTTGTAGTACCAAAATGGAGACAGTGATGTAGCTTCCCATTGGGCACCATGTTGGGGGCCTTCTACTGGTACTTGCAAATTTCTGTGCCTCTCCATAATACAAAAGACTTATGGTGTCTACTGATGCAATTAGAGTATGTCATTGTAAGGGGTGCCAGGCGTTTGTGGTGATTTTGCTGGGGCTTGCTGATTCATTGTGTTGTGGATATTAGGGATATATCTCACTGATATTTAGCACATTTTGTCTACAGTGTCCATTTCCATGCCAAATGTGTAGCACATCTGCGCAACATTAGTACTACCTCCATGTCTTCATTAGGACAAATTTCACATGGTGGAGTGTACATTGTTGATATGTTTCCAGTATGACATGAGTATTTCTGTGTCACCTTCTCCAGGCTACTGTACTGTTCTCAACAACATGGTGGGTTAGGAGCATCCTCTCTTTTTATTGTGTCTGCATGACCTTGTGTGGTATCTGTTGGAATCAAGTTGGCATTGGGCTTATTGTATAACAGATAACTGAAGTATGCTCCATGAGGCAAAGCATTGAGGCTGATGTGGTCTCCTACTTGTTCAATAGTTACTGTGACTGCACCACTTCAGCCATGCAATTGTAATTGTCTGAGATTCAGATTATCATATGGGTAACTGTTGACAGTTCAGATGGCATGCATGCATATGATAGGGTACACGTAGGAGCTACTTTGATGTAGTTTGTTCCTGGGGCCTACTTGATGTCATGGTAATGTTTACTAACCACAGCTGTTGTTCAAATGTGTTTAGAAACATGTGGTGACCATCTTCCTCTTTGTACTTGCAGCATCATCCCAAGCAAGCAAAGGAGACAGGGTACAGCCAAGTGGGGAAGCATCTGGCCACTGTACCTCTGGACATGACAATACCGACTAACGGGGACCGAGAGGCCCAGACCGTGCCACGGAGGAGACAGGATTAATATCTTCATCATCAGATTCTACCTCCAGTGGCCATTCCTTAGTGGTGGCGGGCCCATTGAAACATACACCTGAACCATCTTTGTCCACCACCCCCAGTTCTATCACCACCCTCCCTGTTGCTCCCCACACAGTTGGTCATGTCCTCTGTCCCAAGAGGGTGGGTATCTCCTTTGCCACAGGCTCCTTCGCCCCAGCCCCATGTTACCCCTGCTGTCCTGAGGCTATTGAGCTCCTGAGTAGCATTTCTGTAGCTCAGACTGCCATTGTGAATGCTATCCAGGGCTTGGCCAGACAACTTCAGGAGACCAATGCTTTCCTGGAAGGCATTCATAGTGCCATGTCTGGCCTACATATATCTTTTCAGGCTCTAGCCTCCTTGCTGATGGCAGCCAGTTATCCCCCACATTCCTTCCTCCTCCACCTCCCTCTTCCCTATCCAAATTCCCCACACCTCTGCCTATCTCAAGCACACAGACACATCCGCATGCACCCACCTCAACACACAGAAGCAGCACACAGTGACACAATCACCACAAGACACACTGGCACGCATGTATTCAACATACACCCACAAACACAACATCAACCACCACTTCACCAGACACCCTCACCACCCACACCGACCCACACAGCACATCCAGCATACCCACAGGCACCACCACAACAACCAGTGACACATCCACCACACCCACCATACCCCGCAGACACCATCACAACACACACAGACACACCAACCATACCCACGTACCCGCAGACACCAGCAGAACACAGAGAGAGACACATCCACCACATCCATCATACCTACAAACACCACAACAGACATACAGACATCAACATCCAGCATTCCCACAGACACCACCCCAACAGACTCACACACATCCACCACTCCATCACCCAGAACTTTCACCTCCCAGCCCCCCAAGACACGCAAATCCCCACACTCATGTATACAACAGACAACACCCAAATAGGAGCATACCTCACACATGCACACACCCAAGCCATCTATACCCACACACCAGACAACCACTGCCTCAACCTCCAAATCCCCAGCCCCTTCTGATGACCGTTCCCCTCTACCAAAGGAGTGTTTCCTTTTTGACCTTGCCTTTTGCCTTATTACCTCCAAATACCCCCTCCCAAACCAAGAGGCCCCCGCCCACATCCTGACCCATCCCTTCCACATCCAAGTCTTCCCCTGTCACACCTGCTACCCCTGCAAGCACCCATACCCCTCCCCCAAGAAGAAGCCCACCCCTCCAAATAAACAGTCAACCCATTCAAAACTCAAAATCAAACCCACCCGTACCAAATCAAGCCTCACCCAAGGATGATCCCTGAGGTGCCGGCCTACCGACTTGATGCCCCTTCCTGTGGAGGTTCCCCCACAGTGAATGGAGCCACGTGTGGGCAAAAACATGTGCATGGACATTAATTGGACTGGCCAATGGCCTTTGTTCTAAAGATTTTCCAGTTAATAAACCCAAGTAGTTGTTTTTTGGGTACACATTTGTCCTGCAAATCCTTTTCTATCTTGATGTTGTTCCAGAATAACTTGTGTTGTATGCCTACAGTAATGTGTGTTTCACACTTATTGCTGATCCATTTGCTGTTGTTTTCTATATCTGAGTTTGTGGGCAGGGCTGGTGTCACCCAGGACAATGGTAGATGTAGACTGTATGGATATGTGGTTGTTAATGCAATTGTGAAGTCACTGTATTGTGTTCTGTTTAGTATGGTAAGTATTTCATCTTGTGTTGTCCAATGTCAGCATGTATGGTGTTAGGCTTGCCACCGTGATATGGATTGTACATTTGTCTCATGTCCAAAAGTTAGAGTTTTGTTTGTCCAGACATGGGTGGTGTTAAAATGTGCTACCTTCCTTTGCATTTAACTATGCATGTGTCCATTTTGCTGTGTGCACCATGCAGCTATTTACTCTAGATGTATGTCCATGCTGTTGCAGTTGTATGTGCTTTCTTGACCTGCACTTCCACATTCTGCAGATAGGAATGCCACTTGGCTCTACTATTGTTCGTCCAGAGATACCTTGAGCGCCGACTCCTGTGCGAATGTTGGTTTAGGGGCATGTGCAGAGTGGAATGTGTCCCAGGGCAGCATCCTTCCCTGAGTACTCTTAATGCCCCCATCCCTAATGTGCATGTATTGTTTGCATAGAGAGCTTTATATATTTGTCACTCAAACTATTGAGCATCTCATTGTCCTTCCATTGTGTTGTAATGTGGGTGTTGTGTGGGTCCATCGCAGGGCTGTTTTATGGGAGGGGTGTTTGTGTTCTACGACACATCCATACTTATGTGTATTCAATCCGATGACAGTCAATGGCATGTGTGCACTGTTTGGGTGTCAGTTGCATTGGAAGATGTGATGTTGCTGGGGTGTTGCTGTTGTGTGACAAAATGTGGTGTTCGTTTCACTGACCCTGTGCCTGAGATGAGCAGATGTGTTTTTGTGTAGTGTTGCGATGCAGTGTCAGTGATCTGCCCAAAGGGGGCGTTTAGTGGCTTTGAATGTGTCATTCGTTGTGAATGACTCCAACTGTGTGCAAAATGACACGTGTGCTTGGTGCCTGTAGCGTGAGCCCCATATCATGTGGACAACGGTGCGACAATTGTTGAGTATAATAACACTGGTAGATGTGTGTGTACTTACTGTTGGTTGTGTCCACTGCAGCGTGGATTTTGTGCACCTTCACTGAGCAGCAGTAGGACGTGTTTGATGGGCTCCATGCCAGCACAGTATGTGTAACGCTCCCTGCAGATGAGTTGCTCCCTTCCTATTCAGAGGCTCCCTCAGCCTGTTTGTCCTCCTTCGTCACCGGAGCAATCTGTGCTGCCTGGTGGTGCCGGCGGGACCGCAGCGGTCTTTCCTCTATAGGCCTGCCAGCATCGCAATAAAGTTGTCTGACTGCCAAACCATAGAAGTACATGAACCACCAAATGCGTAATCAGGATCGAAGTTCACTCCGTAAACAATGTTGCACATCTAATTTGATGTTTGGTCTGAAAAATAATATCTGTAATTGTAAGTTCTCACATCCTAAAACAGAGAATCAGGATCTGTGAAGACTTACTTCCACATGTGGGATTTCCACCTCCAGACACTTTGGAGGTTTTGCAGGCTTTTATAAATGTGAATTTACATTTAGCAGTAAGAACAAGGAGTGTCAATCGGGGCATGCAACATCACCCAAGAATTAAATGATAATCTACACAAATCAAAAACATAATATTTTGTGTCCGAAGTCGAAAAGAGAAGGAACACTCCTAGAAATCCACAGCATTGTTATATAGAAAAATAAGAAAAAAACATTTTCACGTGCAACTGGGAAAATTTGCTATACATACTTGTGGAACTATAGCTTACCCTGCAGGAGGCTTTATCAGAAACTATGTAGAATAAGACTCCCTTACACATTATCCAAATATACCTTTTCTCATGGTGTGCTGTCAGTGCTTAAACTGTAAAAGAATAAGGGGGTCATCATGACGGGTTAATGTGGCAGTAGTACCGCCAACAGACTGGCGGTACGTACTGCCACATTATGAGTGTGGTGGATTGGCTGCAGTCAATCTGCTACTTCTGTACTAATACCGCTATGGCGGTATGAGCTGCCGTGCCGGAGATATCAATCTCTGACCCTGCGGCCCTCTGAGTACTGCCGGCGGCATTATGAGCCTGCCTAACACTATGGTTTAACGTCACGAAAACCATGGCGGGAGGCCCTACTGGTGACAGGGAATTCCTTCCCTGTCACTGGTAGACGGGTCCCCACCCCTCCAACACACACCTGACACCCTCCACCCCCTTCCATCCAAACACCCATCCTCACCCCCTGATTCAAACACCCCCCATCCCCTCCGAAACACTCATTCACCCCCACCCCTCTAAACGCACACACACGCAGACACGCATCCACCACACACCTGCCACCACCCCTCACAACCACACACACACATCACCCCCTCCCCCAGCCCCACTACAGTCACAGTGTCCTTCAACCCCCTTTCTCGCATACGAGCACACAGACTCCCACACACACCACGCATACACAATTTTATGTACACTGGCATACATGCATTCACTCATTCACTGGCATATATGTATTTGTCCTGACATACTCGCACACATTTTTATACACAGGCACACTGACATGCAGACACGCACTCACTTCACCATTCTTACACGCACATTCCCACATGCATACAACCATGCATTAAACACACAGATGCATTCACACAGGCACTCACACACTCAGACAGATCCACACAACACCCCCACCCACCCACCCCCTCTACCCTGTCAGAAGCTGACTTACCGAGGGCGAGGAGATCTTCCGGCAGGGAACGGGAAGGGGTGCTGCTACCGCCAGCAGCACCCCACCACAGAACACTGCCAGGCCGTATTTCAGCTCAAAATACAGCTGGTGACGTTCTACTGGCAGGGCGGTGCTGGTGGTAGCCAGGTCACCACCGTCTGCCAGTGTGAACACTGCTGGATTTCTGCCCTTAATATGGTGGAAGTCAGAAAGTGCTCATAATCTGGCAGACGGATGGTCGCCGCTGCAGTGGTATGCTGGAGGCCATCACCGCGGTGGTAGGTGTAATGACTGCTAATGTAATATTCAGCACCTAAGTACTGGTTCCAAAGTTTTGCTCAGAAGCCTGTGGTCAGTTCTTTTGAAGGCTGGGGTTCCAAATACCAAGACTGCATAGTCTTGATACTAACATTTGCCTCTTAACCTACTACTTGGCACCCTGTGCGTCTTTACCTCAGGTTCTTTTTCGTCCCTGCTTTCTCCCTTTGTTGTTGTTTTTCTGTGTTTCTCTTCCCCCTTTTTTCTCCCTTTTGTATTTTTCTCGCTCTTGTTCTCTACCAATGTCTGTTCAGGAAAAATAAGTGCTGGTCCCCAAAAATAAGGGCTCGCGGTCCTCAACTGCAACCACCAGCTTAAATTAATCACTGTGAGCAGTGAGCACTTGCATAGATGTTCCACCCAAGAAGGTGTGTATTCATTTCTAAATATTACAAATTAGCATGTACGCACTACAGATAATATATATGACAGAAGGTCCACTACAAGTCTGGTGATCCAAGGACTGCCAGACTTGCTGGAGGCGGTCGGACCGCCGCACTCCAGGCAGTCCATCCGCCACATTATGACCCAGGCGGTGGAATGCCAGGAGACCGCCAACGTCATCATGACCCTATAAATGTTTTATGCCATTTTTCAGGTCTCAAAGACTACCACATAATGGTTTGGGTTTATCGTTTCCATGTAAAAATGTTTGAAAAGACGACCTTGCCCTATCACCTCATACACAATGGTAGCCTCAACTAGTGTGGGATTTAAGGTCTGGTAGGAACCAGTATTTTGCTCCTGACAAGTGCCACTGATCTCTTGGGCATTTGATGGCAGAAACATGTTGACCACTCACCAGGATAATAAGAGGTTAAACAAACGTATTATCCTTTCTAGCTTTTTTAACATCAACACAGGGAACTTTAACAAATACATTTGAGGCACCTTCAGATAATTTGAAGGCTTCTTCAAGTATTCTCCATTTATAGCACGTTATCCAAACAACTTGGAAATACCTTTTGAAAAAAGCGTCCATATTTGGAGCCTGGTGGGATTAATGGACTCTATGGTCTACCCAATGAGGAACAGAACCCAAAGATGAAGCATGACACATGAGTGGGTGTTGGTCCTTGTGTCCTTAAAATACGATTCTCTGATTTGATACAACAAAATCTTTCTGTCTTCCAGCGGAGCACTATAGCTACTGTTTTCTGTATGGTATTTGGGAGGATTTATGACAGACCTCATTAAATCCCTCTCACTTGCCACTTTTGTTGATTTACATGCTTGTGGAAATCGTCATAAGTTACATGAGACAGTCTGAAATCTATGTTATTATTTATAGACATATGTTTATGCTTCATATACAGCAGGCTTCATGAAAAGAGGTTGTTCACTGGCAAAAGGCAGTCAGTACTCAGTCTTGTTGAAGACCATGACTTCATAATTTTAGTAGGCTGAAAAAATAGCAGCCTACTTCATACTTACTGTAGACTTGGGATTCAGACTCCCACACAGGTTATGAATGTTCAAGCCATGAAAGTAAAAGTTGAATTTATCATGACCTACACATAATCCACAGTTGACAGCTGTGTTCAATTTATTGTAAACATTCTGAATATTAAATACTAATATCTCCTCTAATCGTTCTTGGTCTACCACCAATCAGTTGCACAACATTTTAATTAATGAGTCAGAAAAATAGTGTAACTTTTGATTAAACATTAGACATGTAATGAATACTTTTAAGTACTGCTTGAGAAGTAGTACTGTAATAGTAAGATATATATAACAACATATGCATTGAGCAAGTAATAAAAGCAAAGAAAGGGTATGAAAAGGCTAAGGGCCTGATTACAAGTTCGGTAGTTCATAGGGCCACCTTACCCGCTGTGGCGGTCCGACCGCCACATTCCTGGTGGCCCAAACACCAGGAGATTGCCACCACTGCCAGGATCAGTGATTCTGATGGGTTGGCAGCGGTGAAAGTCGTAGTCAGCCACGACGGTGTTGAGTTTAGCACCGCCCTGTTGATCAAGACTTTCCTTTCTGCCAGCCTTTCCATGAAAAGGCTGGTGAAAAGGCAGAGTTGGGGCCAAAGGGGGGGTCCCTGCACTGCTCATGACAATGTCATGGGCAGTGCAAGGGCCCCCATGTCAGTATCCTCAGAATGCACACTGTCTGCTATGGCAGACAGTGTACATTCCGATGATGCTGGGCGTACCTTCTGTGCAATGGCATTAGCTTCGGCTTAAGTTTTCACTTAGCAATTAATTAACTTCTCACCCTATGGTCCCACAAACCCAAATACACGCAACTAATATGTAACATAAAAAATAAAACTATTAAGCAATTTGCATATTTATAATTCAACTAAATATTTTATTACAAATAATTGATTAATTATTAATTTATATTTAATTTCACATCTTATACCCCTGCAAAACTCACAACCCGCTATTAATATATAACATATAAAATGTAATTATTTACATTTTCCAATTTGCATAATTATAATTGAATTAAATATTTTAATAAATAATAATAATTAATTAATAATTATTTAACACTTAATTAACTCCCCACCCAACAGCCAACAACTAATGTATGTATAATTCAAATGAATCTTTTTTTAATGAATTTATAATTAATGAATACTTAATTAACTTCCCATCCCATACCCCTGCAAACCTCATAACCCCCATGACACTATAAATTACTGTTAACACAATTTTGGCATTTTACTGGTGCCATTTTTACTATTTTTGTGCTTTTAGCCTCCTTCCAGTTAGTGACAGAAATGGGTGTGAAAACAAGGCTGAATCCCAGACAGTAAAACATTTCTGAAAAGTAGGCAAAATTCTGAATTCAGCAAGGGGTCATTTGTGTGGATCCTACAAGGTGTTCCTACGGAATATAGCAGCTGAAATATAAAAATATTGAAATTGAGGTGAAAAAAACCCAGCTATTTCTCTCCACGTTTTACTCTGTAACATTTTCCTGAGATGTTAGGTTTTCAAAAGTAATATACCATTACTTCTGCTGGACTCTTCTGGTTATGGGGATATGTAGGGCTTTTAGGTTCATCAAGAACCCTAGGTACCCAGAGCCAATAAAGGACCTGCACCTTGCAATGGGTTTTCATTGTATACCAGGCATAAAGCAATTCATTTGGTGAAATATAAAGAGTGAAAAATAGGTATCAAGGAAACCTTTGTATTTCCAAAATGGGCACAAGATAGGGTGTTGAGAAGCAGTGGTTGTGTGCACATCTCTAAATTCCAGGGTCCCCATACTAGCATGTGAATTACAGGGCATTTCCCAAACAGACGTCTTTTTTACACACTATCTTACATTTGGAAGGAATAAATGTAGAGAAAGACAATGGGCATTAATAACACTTGTTCTTCTATTCCCGATAAAAATGGTACCTCATTTGTGTGGGTAGGCCTAATGCCCGTGACAGGAAACACAACCTGAATACATCACATTTTGACGTTGAAATCTGATGTGTACTTTGGAAAGTGCCTATCTGTGGATTTTGGCCTCTAACTCAGCTGACACCTAGGGAAACCTACCAAACCTGTGCATTTTTTAAAACTAGACACCTAGTCGAATCCAGGATGGGGTGACTTGTGGGGCTCTTACCAGGTTCTGTTACCCAGAATCCTTTGCAAACCTCAAAATTTGGCCAAAAAAAAACCTTTTTCCTCACATTTCGGTGATAGAAAGTTCTGGTATCTGGGAGGAGACACACATTTACTTCCACCCAGCATTCTCCCAAGTCTCCCGAAAATATGTTACCTCACTTGTGTGGGTAGGCCTAGTGTCCATGACAGGAAATGCTCCAAAACACAACATGGACACATCACATGTTCCCAAAGAAAACTGACCTGTTTTTTGCAAAGTGCCTAGTTGTGGATTTTGGCCTCTAGCTCATCTGGCACCTAGAAAAACCTAGCAAACCTGGACATTTCTGAAAACTAGAAACCTAGGGGAATTCAGAATGGGGTGACTTGTGGGGCTCTCACTAGGTTTTGTTAATCAGAATCCTTTGCAAATCTCAAAATTTGGCAAAAAACCTTTTTTCCTCACATTTCAGTGCTGCAAAGTTCTGGAATCTGAGGGGGGTCACAAACTTTCTTCTACCCAGCATTCCCCCTCATCTCCCAATAAAATGATACCTCACTTGTGTGAGTAGGCCTAGTGCCCAAGACAGGAAATGCCCCACAACACTACATGGACACATCAAAATTATCAAATACAAAACTACCTGTTTATTTTGGGGGGGGACCTGCTTTTTTGGTCCTGGGCTAAGCAGCCATCTAGGGAAACCTACTAAACCAAGACATGTCTGAAAACTAGACATCCTAGGGAGTCCATGGAGATGTGACTTGCATGGATCCCCCAGTGTTTTCTTACCTAGAATCCTCAACAAACCTCAAATTTAGCTAAACAATCACTTTTTTCCCACATTACTGTGTGGGATCACTGCACCAGCACAAATTTCCTACCACCCAATGTTTCCCTCAGTCTCCCGATAAAAATGATTCCTCATTTGTGTAGGTGGGCCAAGTGCCTGTGACAGGGAAGAGCCAAAAACATTTTAAAATTGAGGGGGAACCAAGCGGGTCCAAAAGGGCAGTTTGAATAAATACGTTTTTAGGTTGACAACTGGGACAGAATTTTTATCGATATAGATGCAACACTGCTGGGTGGTAGGAATTTTGTGGATTCCTGCAGATTCCGGAAGGTTTCATCACAAAAATGTTGGGAAAATGTGTGATTTCAAGCAAAGTTGGATGTTTGCAGGAAATTGTGGGTAGGAAAATGGTGCAGGTGCATATCAAGCATACCACCTTGGACCCACCTTGATGTTTAGTTTTCAGATGTGTCTAGGTCTCGTAGACTTTAGTACATGGCAGTGTCCCAAAGTCCTAAAAGTGCAGCCCTCACCATTCCAAGTGGGATGATTTTGAGAGTTAGACAAGCTCTCATGGCCCAAATGTAAAACCAAAACCCAAAATAATCAAATGTCCTCTTGCTTGCCGTGGGATAAGATGTTTTAGTGTATGGGGGGAGAGCTGAAAGACTGTTACCCCCTTCAATTGGGGTGGGGGCATAACCATACCCATACTGGTTGGTAGCCACCCCCCCACTATTTTTTTTTCAAAAAATCCCTAGCATCTAAAAGGCTTTCTGACACCTCGGGGAGTGGATCGGGGGTAATTGCCCCATCTACCTACCAGTGGGCAGAACAACTTTGTCCCCATTTATTTGGGGTGGGGGTATGGCCATACCCCACCTTCTTTTTTTTTAAAACAAATCTTCCCTGGTCTCTGCTGGGCTTTCTGACACTCTTGGGGACAGATGGGCCTTACAAAAATAGGCCAATGGGGGGCAGAAATGGCCAACAGTAATGTGCCACCCAGGGGAGCGACCCTTGCACAAGGGGCTGCACCCCAAACAAAACACACACACACACTGTTAGAAATGGGGTCTTTGGTTGACAGTCAGGTTACCCTCTGTTCAAGCAAGGACCCCCACTCTAGTCAGGGTAAAAGAGAATCACCCTCAGCTAACACCTGCTTACCCCCTTGGTAGCTTGGCAGAGCAGTAGGCGTAACTTCTGAGTGCTAGGTGTAAAGTATTTGTACCAAAACACACACAGTAACTCAATGAAAAACTACAAAATGACACAACACAGGTTCAGTAAAATAGGAAATATTTATACAAACAAAACAACACCAAAACAACAAAAATCCACAATACACAAGTCAAGTTATCAATTAAAAATCAAAAAGAGACTTTAAGTAGTTTTAAACACACGCTAGCGCTGCTAGCGTGAAAATGTACCTGCTGTGCATCAAAAATAACCCTGCACGGGTGGGTGAGCGTCAAAAAGGGCTTGTGTTACGTCGATATCACTCACAAGCGAGACCTTGCGTTGTTTCCGCCTTCTGTCTAGTCGGCGTGCGTCAGTTCTTCTCTCTGCAGGAGAGCAAAGCAGCAATTCGGTCCGCACACGGGTCCAGGCAGGCCTTGCGTCATTTTTCCACGCACAACGATGGTTCGCATCAGAAATCCAGCCACACAATGATCCGAAAACCCTGCCGCGGGTTGCGATCTCCAAGCCTCTGTCAGCGATGCTGCGCGTCATTTCTCCTGCTCCATGCGTTGATTCTTCGGTCGCATTTCTGGCGAGCGTCGATTTTCAGCTGCAGAGCCGGTGGCGTGTCATTTCTTCAGCCGCAGATCAGAGTTGTGTTGATCTTTTCCCCGCACAACGCTCTGTCGTGGATTTCTTCCTCTTAGGCTGCCAGCTTCTCCTTTCAGGGTCCCAGGAACTGGATGGGCACCACAGGGCAGAGTATGGGTCTCTCCAGAGACTCCTGGTGCTGGCAGAGAGAAGTATTTGCTGTCCCTGAGACTTTAAACAACAGGAGGCAAGCTCTAAATCAAGCCCTTGGAGATTTCTTCTCAAGATGGAAGGCACACAAAGTCCAGTCTTTGCCCTCTTACTCTGGCAGAAGCAGCAACTGCAGGATATCTCCACAAAGCACATTCACAGGCAGGGCAGCTCTTCTTCCTCAGCTCTTCAGCTCTTCTCCCGGCAGAGGTTCCTCTTGTTTCCAGATGTGTTTCTAAAGTCAGTGGTTTTGGCTGCCCTTCTTATACCCAACTTCTCCTTTGAAGTAGGCCTACTTCAAAGTAAAGTCTCTTTTGAATGTGAAATCTTGCCTTGCCCTGGCCCCAGACACTCACCAGGGGGTTGGAGACTGCATTGTGTGAGGGCAGGCACAGCCCTTTCAGGTGTGAGTGACCACTCCTCCCCTCCCTCCTAGCACAGATGGCTCATCATGATATGCAGGCTACACCCTAGCACCCTTTGTATCACTATCTAGTGTGAGGTGCAACCAGCCCTACTGTCAAACTGACCCAGACAGGGAATCCACAAACAGGCAGAGTCAAAGAAATGGTATAAGCAAGAAAATGCTCACTTTCTAAAAGTGGCATTTTCAAACACTCAATCTTAAAAACAACTTTACTAAAAGGTGTA
Organism: Pleurodeles waltl; assembly: GCF_031143425.1. NCBI lineage: Eukaryota > Metazoa > Chordata > Amphibia > Caudata > Salamandridae > Pleurodeles > Pleurodeles waltl. The sequence goes on along the minus strand of NC_090441.1, from coordinate 111,814,275 downwards.
TTTTTAAATTGTGAGCTCAGAGACCCCAAACTCCACATGTCCATCCGCTCCCAAAGGGAATCTACACTTTAATCAGATTTAAAGGTAGCCCCCATGTTAACCTATGAGAGGGACAGGCCTTGCAACAGTGAAAAACGAATTTAGCAATATTTCACTGTCAGGACATAAAAAACAGATTACAATATGTTCTACCTTAACCATACACTGCACCGCACCCTTGGGGCTACCTAGGGCCTACCTTAGGGGTGTCTGACATGTAAGAAAAGGGAAGGTTTAGGCCTGGCAAGTGGGTACACTTGCCAAGTCGAATTTACAGTTACAACTGCACACACAGACACTGCAGTGGCAGGTCTGAGACATGATTACAGAGCTACTTATGTGGGTGGCACAACCAGTGCTGCAGGCATTTGATTTACAGGCCACGGCACCTCTAGTGCACTTTACTAGGGACTTACTAGTAAACCAAATATGCCAATCATGGATAAACCAATTACATACACATTTTGTGAAGGAGCACTTGCACTTTAGCTCTGGTTAGCACTGGTAAAGTGTCCAAAGTAACAAAAACAGTAAAATCAGAGTCCAGCACACAACAACAACCTGGGGAACAGAGGCAAAAAGTTAAGGGAGAACACGCCAAGGATGAAAAGTCTAACACACACACACACACACCAATCCCTGGTGCCTAAGTGGTTTATGCCCCCCTTGGGGCAGATGAGCCTAATAGAAATAGGCCAATCTGCCCCCAGAAATGGTCTAAAATACATTTGCCCCCCAGGGGAGTGACCCTTGCTCATCTGTAAATAAAACAAATTAAAAAAATCCCTGGTGCCTAGTGGTTTCTGCCGCCCTTGGGGGCAGATCGGCCTAATTAAAATAGGGTTGCTCCCCTCCTGTAAAAAAAGATAAAAATATATCCCTGGTGTCTAGTGTTTTCTGACCCCCTTGGGGGCAGATGGGCCTAATTAACAAAGGCCGATCTGTCCCCGAGCAGGGCAAAAATGCCCTAAAAGTATTTTGGCCCCCTGGGGAGCGACCCTTTCCTAAGGGGTCGCTCCCCTCATGTCAATAACAAAAACAAAAAAAGTCCCTGGTGTCTAGTGGACATTCTGGCAGGTAATGCTCAGAGAGACATGAAAAGGAAAGAAAAAGCCTTTCATTTCCTTTTCATGGCTCTCTGACCACCCCTTCCCCCATAACGAGGAGAAACTAATATGTTTCTCCTCAGATCGCGCTGATGGAGGCGACCTCTGATGAGGTCAGCGCGGAATCACGCTTTGACGTCATCAAACGTCACTGGGGGTGGTGGTGAAAGGAGAAGTCTTTCCCCTTCCATCCCTGCCCGGGTGGGGTGGGTTGGAGGCTGATGGGGGGGGGAGCGGCTAGGTGCAGGACATTGACAGTTATGTCCTCGGCACCCGTGCGGTGCTACCGAGGACGTAACCGTTACGTCCCCAGCACTAAAGGGGTTAACAATTTCATTTAAAAAAAAACAAGTTAAAATGTCAAACTATATTCAAAAATATTACCAACTCTCATACAAAAAATATACAACATATATAATTAAAATATAACTAAAACATGAAAAGATCATTAAAACACAATATTTTGTATAATTATATAATTGAAAACGATATTAAGGACACAGATATTACTGCAAACAATATTACTTACTTGAAAATCGATTTTAATGTCAGCAATATTTTTGCATCACGCTATTTCTATATCACAACATAAAAAAATAATAATTTGTGTAATTCGATATTTTTTATCCAATATTTTGTTCAAACACCACATTTCTGCCTTTCCCACATGTATACCCTTGTATAGTATTTTTTCTCATAAACAATAGTTCTTCAGAGTGTTACCTGGGGCATAAAAAATCGGGACTTCTCACACCCTCAATATAAATGTTAATCAATTGCAGTTTTTCAAAAAGGCATTCATGGAAACGCTGTTTTTTCACTATCAGCGTATCCCAGAAATTTGCATGGTTTTATGAAATATGTAGTAAGTTTTATGCCTTTGCAGACTTCCTAAACAAGCACTTCAACAATTTTCCATATTTCAAATATACTCTTTAATCAAGATATACAAATGAGTTAGTGCTCTATGAGGCCGAATAAAACAGAGTCTACCATTTTTATGAACTAGCACATCTAGACTTTCAAGGAAAACTTTAAAGTTGCAACAACTGTGCTGAAAGCAGTATGTCAGTATGAATATAATAATTTCTCAGATGTTTAGCACCAAAACGTGTTCTTCCGACTAATATATCTGCTTAAAACAGCTCAGTGGTCCAACGCTGAATATTTCATCGCCAAATAAATGAATATTTTAAAATATGATGGACTATATATATGTGAAGCTCATGCATTTTTAAAGGCTCAGCATGCTTTATTTTTGCTTTACCATGTTGTGCTAGATGCAGCATCCTTTCCTGCGGTACTAGATGATGCAGATTGTACTAATTGTTATTTCTCTTTCCAAAAAATGAAAACATGCATTTTAACGGGTTTACTAAAATTATAGTCATGAATGCATGCATTAGATGAGTTGTAGGCTTATGCAGCATAAAAAGGCACGAATTATCTTCTAGTCTTTGTATTTAAAATCCATATTTTATGTATTAGAAGACAGGTTTCGTACATTATTCGTTCGATTTAGCGCTAAATTTATCAGCCTCAAATTTGAGCAAACTCCAACACGATTTGACACCTTCACTCACAGATTATAAACAGATTATGGAACCAAACACTTTTTATAACTATGAGTTTCTACCACCCTAATCACTAGACCTCTGGCCTCAAAATCCATAACAAAATATGTCCTCTCGCTCTGCTTTCTTTTAAAAACAGAGCAGGATAGCTACTATCTGAGAAGTCCCACTGTGCTTTAGAAATTACTCCTCTATTTGTTGAAAACAGTTAATTGGTCCAAACCTATCTTAACTTCGACATCACAAGTCACTGCACCACCAAACTTTGTTCTATATATCTTAAGCAATGAGTCCTTAGAGAACCTTGCCTACTTCCTGTTGAAACTGGCTAGCACATTAGCTTCTAATTGGTTGCTATCTTCAGTATTTTGACATGATGGACTCACCTACCATCAGATGAGAAAGTAGGCCAAGGACATTGGTAATGACGGACATACTCTGTCCAATTGGTCCAGTCTCTATAAAAGATCTGGTGTAGATTTCTGCCAGAAATCAACAATATTTGTAGTTTGATGCAGTTCTTAACTCGATCTGTAACTAGAACAAATGGGCAGACTGAGTAATGCTCAGCAGGAAATTCTGTACCCTAGCAATGAAAAAGGGGAAACAAAAAGGTGATGTGTGCAATGTTTGAATTAATCTAGCCACTCTTAGTAAGCTGGCTTCGGCAGTATCCCATTTCATTGTTCTTTTCCCAATACGTTATTGTAGACAAAGGCAGAACATATGCAAATCACCCATGGTTCTTCTCCAGTGGCAACACAAAAGTCCAAACTGCCAGGCCAGGTCTGGTCCAGAGGGAACAAAAGCAACGCCAGACCAGTTTTTACCTATTTAGCCCTCTTCAGTGAGGTGAAACCTGATTCCTCTTGTGAGCACTGTACCCACATCTGGAAATATTTATTTTAATTTATTTAACAGTATTTATAAAACCTGAACAGTCATCCTCAAGGTGATATCACAGAATTATAGAATGCTACATATTGTATTACTTCTCCACTTGGGGAGAGACCAAGAGGGAAAGCATTTAACTGGGAAAAAGCCAGGTTTTAAGCTTCTTTCTGAGGCTAAGGTAGTCATTTATGTGAAAAAGGTCCAGGGGTAGCAGATTACAGTAGACTGCCACAAGATAGGTGAAAGAACGACCTCTGCCTCTAACATTTTTGATCTGTATAGTTTTGGCCAAGACTAAATTAACAGATAGATCTCAGATTTCTTGAGAGGTATAAATTTACATTTTAGAGTGAAGAATTATAGGGCCATAATAATATAAAGCCCTGTGTGCTGCACACAGAAGTTTAAATGTAGCCCTTTTTTGTATGGGAAGCCAATGAAGAGTTTTTAGGCAGGCCGAAGTGGAACTGTATCTGTCTTTATTACATATGAGCTTTGCTGTCATATTTTGAATCACATTTAGGCGGGTGAGAAGGTAGTCAACAATCCCCATGTAAAGGGCATCACCATAGACCAATCTGCTGATTACAAGGGATTGGACTATGGTCCTGGGCCATCTTACTGGGATCAAGTAGAAGAGTTTTTTAAGACGTTTGAGCAGGTTGTAACATCCGCCACATGTGGCAATGGTTTGCTTCTGCATGATCAAAGACTCATCAATAGAAATACCCACATTTTAGCCCCTTTTTTTGGCTTAGGTGAATGTCCCAAAGACGCTGGCCACCTTGATGAGTCCCAAATCTGATGGGCGACCCCAAAACAATTTCAGATTTTTCCGCACTTAATTTTAAACAGTGTACTCTCATTCACCTGGTGACCTCAACAAGTCCTCTAGAAATATTTTGTCAAGTGTCATCATATTTCTCCCTGTAGAGATGACTATTTGTGTGTCATCACCATAAGAGCATATCTGGAATCCCCACTTGTGAACCAGCTTTGTGAGGGGTGCGACGTACATGGTAAATAAGGTAGGTCTTAAAGAAGAGCCTTGCAGCATCACGCATTTAGAGCTGTGGGGAGAAAATCTAACTGTGTTCAACTAAACAGCCTGGGTCCTTCTGGTCAAGAATGACCCAAAATTAATGTAGAGAAGAGGAGGGAAGTCCTGCCTCGTGAAGATTATTTATCAATTAACAATGCTAGACAGAGTCAAATGCCACGGAAAGATAAAATAGAATCAAGGCAACAGCTTTGCCCTATTCTACTTTTAGTCTTATATTGTCCAAGACAGCCAGAAGCGTAGATTCAGTACTATTTAAGGATCAAAATCCTGTCTGAGAAGAGTCTAAAAGATTATTGTTTTCTAGGAGGCTGTCAACTGACTGTTGACAAGTCTTTCCAAGAACTTATACATGAATGAAAGCAGCGACATGGGACGGTAGTTTGATAAAACTGATGCATCTAACCCAGCTTTTTTTTGCTAAGGGGAGGATCAGAGTTTGCTTCCAGCTGTCTGGGTACTCCGCATTCGACAGTGGGGAATAAAGAAAATTAGTCAAATAATGACTTCAAATAGGGGATAAGCAGGAAAAAATAAAACGGTGGCAGGATTCCACGGGTGAGCTGTTTTGATTTACGGCATTAATTTCTCCACCAGAGCACAAAACACATTAGCAAAGTATCCCAGATGAGCTTTAGCATGTGGGTGCGGTCCTAGTTGGTCATAGAGTAGCTCACTTAAGAATGGTTGAGCATTGAAAGTGAAATAAATATTATCATTTTTTTCTGTAAAGTAATTTGACATCGCCACACAATGGGGAACTGAGGGGGTGATAGCTTGGGAAAAGCTGGTTGGGTCGTAGAGTTCTTTCTCAATTTTAAAAAGCTTTTTGGAGGAGCCACTGTTGTTTTCCAGTCTTTTAATAGAACTATTTTTAGCTCTTTTAAGCAGTCTACGATAGCCATTTAATTGCTGCTTTTAAGCTTGATGATCTGAAGAGTTTTTAGAGGAACTCCATCTTCTTTCTAAAACTTTGCATTTCTTGAAAAACATTTTTGCATACTCATAACACTTAGACCATTGCATAGGCTGTTAGGCACATATGTTGACATGAATTGATGCCTAAGTCCCGCTTGGCTTTTTTCTCATTTCCTGTAACGTAATTTTATTGAGATTTTCCAGTTAAAAAAATAGGGATTATTGTTTTGTTTGATTCCCTTTGAACCCCTATCAATTCTTCTCCACTTTGTAATTATTTATGAACTGCATTGACTTTTAGAATGTTTGTTATAAGACCTTGGCGGAGGGGATTACTCCGTCCCAAATGTGACTGATATCCCGCCCGCCATATTACAATTTGCAGTGGATGGCTCAAACAGTGCTGAAATCCAATAGTAGCTTTTAATTCACAGGCCTTGGGCACACGTAGTACAAGTTACTAGGGACTTACAAATAAAATAAAAATGCCAATTAAGTGTAGGACAATTTTACCATATTTTAAGGAGAGGGCACAAGCACTTTAGTACTGGTAAGCAGTGGTAAAGAGCACAGAGTCCTAAAACCAACAAATACAAATTCAGCAACACAGGAGGGGTAAGGGGAAAAGGTTTGGAGGTGACCCTCCAGAGAAGGCAAGATCCAATAAATGGTATGTTTCCAGAGTTTGAGTCAGCCCCCATCATGTTTGCACCTTAGGTTAAGCACACAAATAATGTTTCCTTAAGTCTGCTGCACTTGCACACAACCCTTTCAGTGCCTCTTGACCTCCAAAACGGGGCAGGCAGAATATGTGTCCGGGCCACAGTTATAATTTAATTTAAACATCTGTATATAGAATTCTTATGTCAGGTCATCTGTTGTTCTTGTTGTTAACAGCAAGCATTCTGTATCGGATTTTCCTTCCTTGGCTTAAGACACATTACAGGGGGTTATGCAGCTGTTTGTATGGAGACAGGCACCTCCCTACTCAGGTGGAAGTATCAGCTCCTCCCTCCCATCCAGCCCAGGAAGACCCATCAGCCTTCTGATGGGCCATCAGGATGTAAATGGCACACCTCAGCTTCCTTCGTGTGTGTATCACTGTCTAGATGGAATGCACAAGAACCCAGCTGTCACCCACCAAGATGTGTATTCAGAGACAGGCAGATGCGTAGAATGGTTACAGTAAGAAAATGCCAACTTTCTAAAAGTAGTATTTTCAGATAGTAGCACTGATCCTTCTGGATCTAAGTGCTGTATTCGATATGGTCTTCTATTCTATTCTTTGGGAGAGGCTGAAAGAGGTAGGCATCACAGGGAAGGTGCGTAGATGGATTGCCTCATTCCTGGAAAACAGTCGCTTCCAGGTTAGTGAAGGACCATCCCACTCTTCCAGCTATCAGCTGAAGCGAGGAGTCCCACATGTTGCGTCACTGAACCCCATACTTTTCAACTTTATGTCCATCTTTTAGCAGATTTCATCTCTTTTTTGGCTTCAAGATGGTATCTTATGGGGATAACATACAGCTGATCATGACGCTGTCACCAGATGTAGATTTCACTTCCCTAAGTCTAAAGAGATGCTTAGAGAAGGTGTCTGAGTGGATAAAAGATAGCTGTCTAAAGCTGAAAGGTGAGAAAACCGAGGTCCTGTGGCAGAAACAAACACTCTGGAATCAGATCACCTGGCCACCCTCATTGGGAGAAAGGCCATCCCCTAAAGCAGAAGTAAAGAGCCTAGGGATGGTCTTGGACAATCTGCTAACCATGGCCTCACAAGCAAAAAAAGGTGGCCGGGAAGAGGTTTGGCCTCCTGAGAGCTTTGAGAAAGTTATTAAGGTGGCTCCTGATGGAATCACGAAGGATAGCGATTCAAGGTTTGATCCTTTCTTGCCTGAACTATGGTAATGCCCTTTATTTAGGACGTTCAGAGGCTGTGATAAAAAAGCTTCAAATCATCCATAATGCTGCCGCCTGTGTACTGTTAGGAATTCCAAGAATCCAGTCAGTAGGGTCGCACTTAAGATGCTTCACTTGCTTCCTATAAGTGGCAGAGTAAAATTTAAAGCACTATGCTTTTTACATAAGGCAAAGCACAATGCTAGCCCATCCATTCTGCAGCGTTTGGCAATTCCCTACTGTGCCAATAGGGACCTGAGATCAAACAATCTTGATCTGCGTGTTGTCACGAGAATTAAAAGAGCCAGGAGTGGAGGTCGGTCTTATACCTATCTCGTCCCTAAACTCTGCATTATGCTGCCTTTAAGCCTCAGAAAGAAGGCTAACTTCATGAGTTTTAGGAAAATTTAAAGATATTTATTTTTCCCGAACCTTCGGAGTAAGGTTTTGCGATCCACTCACTCCACTTGTGGATAGGGCTGGGAAACCTGAATCTCGGGTAGCTGTGTGCTCTATAAAACTGGTGAATGGAATAGTAACAACATTCTCTCTTATAACTTCCATGGTGATAATAGGAAGTATAATAAAAAAAACATACAGCACTTCCTATGCTATGTTTTGTCTATTTGTAAAGTGCGCTACCACCCACGAAGGTATCCAGGCACTATTGCAGTTTTGCCATATCTATGTGCTGTAATAATTATTAGCCCTTCACAGTTTGATAGTTTTCAATCTACCAACCTCAAAATCGTGGAATGCTGAGTTTGATTTGTAGCTCACAGACCTTATCGGCATAAAGTGATTAAGATATTGAGCCATTTTGCCAGCTCTCGTTTCTCAGTTGCAATGCTGCAGTATCAGGGTCATCTGGCAGATTACATAGATTACTTCTATTTCGCCTACTAAGGTCCTATAAAGTTAAGAAGTAGTACATGGAATTTCTTAGGTGCAGTTAATTTCCCACTGATGGCCCGGTTTGGCTGATCACCGGATTTACATACTTTTTTGCGGTTTTGCTTACAGATGTAAAATAAAATGTGGATTTTCTCTTATATAATGCATATTCTGAGTTACAGAATCAGAAATTGTGGGTGGACATGAACTTATTCGAATCAAAATTCCCCATACTTTGTGGACATTTCCACTTGAGTAAATGCAGAAGGGTGTTAAAAAGGAGGAAAGAGATTGGAGAAGGGAATGGATGGACATCCAAAATCTGTGGCAAATTTCACAAAGTCCGCACTTTTTAGCAATCGCAAACTCTTTGCAGATCTCGTCCCACCCTACAATCACCAGTAAAACGTAAACTTGCTAAAAACAATTGTGTTTACAGGGTCGGAAAGACAAAGGGACCCAAATGCACTAGAGTTATAGTTGAAGAAAATACAATGTTGTACATATTTATAATCAGTGGTCAATCCTGCCAGTGTAGGATTACAGAGCTGCATGAACTTTTGAAAAAATACCCGAGTCACAGTTTGCAATGAATAACGTTTTTCGTAATGTAAAAAAAAATAATAAATGCATAATTATATCCATACTTTTAGATTTTAATTTCTGATCCTGAGCTGCCGCCTACAACAAGGACCTTCATCCCGTTAGATACTTAGGCTGGTTTTCATTGTATGTCCTCTTATTCAGTGGGAGATAGTTTAGACAAGCTATTGTGATATACAGGTGCATACCTGACGTGTGATAAAATAAAGAAGACCTCCACATTCCCAGGGATCTTAAAATGGTGCATAGCACACCGTGGACAACAATCTACTTGAACTGTCCAAGTCTGACACCAGGCTTCATATAATAATGGATGATCCAGCTACAATTCTGGACACGCATTAAAATTTCTTCAAGAGTATTGCTTCCTTCCATTTTTATAGTGGCAGGTTAGTGGTCTAGTTTTGCACTTTGCCAGTTTCTTCTTGAACTCTTTATAAAATGTAAAAATACGTTCCTGTGTCTCCAAGGTTGTGATTAATTCCAATATACAACTCTTCAAATAATTTGGTGTATCTTCAACACAAGGTAAATATGGTAAAAATCCTGCACTACCTCTACATGTGCTAACATATGAGTGTACAACCATCGCATAATGTATAGCCGTAATTATGTGGAATCATATAACACAAACTTATTCACTTAGCAGTAGAACACTATGGAAAGGGGACATAACATTGAGTGACTTGTTAAGGTGGACAAGATCAGGAGGGTAGGACAGTTTGCAGTAGGGACAAGAGAAGGTTGTTAGGGTGAGAGAGGGATAGGTCAGTGAAGAGCAATAGGTTGAGGGGCAGAGCGGGTGGAGGTAAATGTGGAATTTCCTGCTTGTAGAGCAGGGTCATTGTTTCTATTCTAGAGTGGAGTGTGCATGGACCGGCTGAATTCAGACGGGAATTCAGTTCCACACTCATGGTGATAGCAGTAAAAGGCCTAGGCCTGCACTTCTTGGGTTCCATTTGGAGACATCTCTATTGTATGTGTGGAAAATCACTTCAGGCACGTTAATCTTGCTCCCTGGTCTTAGGGGAGTGGTTGTATAGACTGCCTCAAGGACATTACTGCAGGCCTTGAACGTTAAGGAGGCATACGGAGGGAACCAGTCCAGTTCCCTGAAAGTAGGCATTTTGCTGCCATATTATGAGTGGATAGAGCACCAGTCTGTTGCATCACACAGTTACTGCCAGCACATCTTTAGTTAAGATCTACAACACAGTACCGATTTATCACAGCAACAATAAACCTACTTACACAGGAATTAAAATAAATCTGTGTTTTGTTCACAGCTTCGGTTCCTTTGGAGTGCATCTTAAAGCCAGCAAGACGGCACACTAAAGTAATTACACACAGATTGTATATAGAAAAGCAAATCGATAAAATCCCAGCTAATGCACTTTCTTTTTCTTCTTTCCGGCAAAATTGGTTATTATGGAGCAACAATAATAACTTCAAGCATCCCTAAAAACGTCAAGGTGTTTTACTGCACGATGCCGTGCGCCACAATACTTGCAATGTTCTTTCAGTGGGACAATGCTGCCTAAATATAGGATCTCTACATGTTCACACCTGCAAAGTCAATTTTTATTTAGACAATGAAATGAATAAAGAAAGTTTTGTCAAATTCGAAATGCGTCTAGGTGATTGACATCAGATGTTTTATTCTATCTTATAGTAATTTAGGTATGCAAAAGCCCATTTTGACTCAAGTCCCTCGAAAGCTTTTGCAGAGGGGAAGTGGCGCTGGGCTGCAAATCTGAGACCGCCAGAGAGACTATCCGAAACAGAAAAAGTTTGCGAACAAGGAATATAGGAGTTGGGTGTTGGTAAGTGGGGTGTTGTTTGATGAGGGTGATGTTGATTGTTTGAAATACGGGTCTGTGTCAGGGACATTGATTGATGTGCAAACAGCAAGTGGTACAACACTTGAGATGATGGCCAGCCATGAGTGGGAAGAAGCTTCAGAGGAAATCACGCGATGTCCCATGGCAGTGCTCTATGTACTCGAAGCCTGGCGGTCACCACTGTGTCTAGTCACACGGCTATTTTAGGAAGGGACACCAGGCTCTCCGGGGCATGAGGTGAACATGCACAATGACGGTTGAGGTGGAGAGATGGCAAAAGAAGGGGATACTGGAGACACTTAGGGATTTACACCCCAATATCTTCTGCCCTTTGACACTCATCCCTAAAAGACTGGGGGCACATGCCTTTGACTACTCCATTCTGTAAATAGGGCTTCCTGCTCAGCCAGCCAATACATTTTCCAAACTCCATCTTGACTCTCGCGTATATCTGCAATATCAAACTTGTTGGAAACTGACAGGGGCAGGAGCTGTATGGCTGCACTTGCTTATTGGTATTTTCCTCTCTTAGCCATGCTAAATGTCTTATTTTACTTTGCAATTTCCTGGCACGCATTTAGAGCCCTACATAGGAAGGACACTGAAATTCGACCCTATTCTGTCCACAAATGGCGTTCCATCCTCCAGAATGGCCTTTTCAGCAGCTCGAGTCACCAACTGGTCAGATCCCTAGTGGCATTATCATTGATTTGTCCTGAGATGTCCAATTTCCAAGCCAGTGATGAGGATGCTGTCTCCTCTTCCCAGTCTTCAACAATGCACATGCAATGCCTTTGATCACAGTAGCTCTTTCTAAGGCTCTAGACCAGTGGTTTTCAAACTTTTCAATGCTGCTCCCCCCAGTGGGAAAAAAAATAATCGGACCCCCTCTCAGAATTTTCCACAATTATTCTTTCAAGTTGGCAATGATTAAACATGTCTAGTCTTATTTAAATATGGCAGTTAATTCTGTTACATTTTTAAAAATGCAAAAAACTGTTTTCTGCTTGAAACAAAGCATGGCATAATGCGTCTTGTGGCCAGAGCTTGGCACCCACCATCCCCTGGGATCACTTGAGGCCCCCCAGTTTGAAGGCCCCTGCTCTAGACAAAGCCCTGCAATGTTTACTCTTCAATCAGGACCTATGATGTTCTTTTCATGCAATGTTTGCATGAAGGAGCTATTCACTTTGCCTCAATGTGTATCTCTGTGTTGTACAAACACTTCAACTATTGTTATGCATAGAGTATGCTTGCCCCAGTTGTTGTTGCCCCACGTCCATTCACCAAGTGTTATTCTTTGAATAATGGTTTTATTTCGATGCAATGTCCACTGAGGATGCAGCTTTTTTCAATTAATATTTTCACATGTTGGACATGTTTTCTGGATGTGCTTCACCCGATCAGGTTCAATATTAGACTCTCTTTGAGGCTGGCATTTGCCACCATTTCTTGAGCCTTGTCAAGTCTTGAATTTTCCAGCTGCCCAGGGTTGTTGCTTTGGCTATTGTGCGAAATTTTGATGGCTGTCCTCCCTCTCACAGCAGACCATTCGTTCAACAACTTCACATCCTGTGGTACAACCCTATTACAATATGCAAATATATTTGGAAGTGGTTGTCCAGTGGTCTGGATCGGCATTCAAGCTTGCAAGGGGGAATGAATGATCGATGTTTTGTATAAATTCGGACTACTGTAGAAGGGGCATTTATAAGTTTGAGCAGTTCTAATGCTGGTATGATTGAACAGACTGGTGAACAGGCCATGTTCCACAGCAATTCACGCCTGCAGATTAGAGACTCCAAATTCAATGGCATAATTCAGAAGGTTGAGTGCTTCCTTTGGAAATCTCTGTGTAAATGCATACCTAGAAAGTTTGTTTTCTTTTTAATACCTGATTAACTAGTGTTTCTTGGTTGGTGGTGAATAATATCTGTAACCTGTGGCATGGGCATGTGAAGAGTAGTTAGGTCTTGTAGTCCCTGGCGCTGCTTTGCAGAGTTTTTTTAGTCTGGTGGATTTTATACTCTAACTTCAAATTGTTTTCACCTGCATTTCCTGCACTACTTTGGTGGAGAAGGGATGAAAAGTGCCTTGTAACCGTTATTCGGTTTGAATTGTATGTGTTCTTATTGTGTGGTAACACGAAGAAAGACGTAGCACTCTGAGGTAGGTTATGTTGCTACCTTTATTTTACAAGTACAAATGTACGTGTCCCTCAGCGACCGTCATCCCAGGACGACCAAATCAACAACCGCTCTCCCTGGAATCCCACTTCCCACACAAACCCTAACATTCCACCTAGAGCTCTCGAGCAGCACCATAACTCGTGCCCTGCTTTGCTGATCCAAACTTTTCCACTTTTAAATTTCTTGAAAATGGACAACTTGCCATAAATTGAACACATTCAGATGAGGCCAGAGGGGAGGAAAATAAGTTGTTTAGGAAAACACACCAAGCTTAAGGGTAAAATGAGATGAGAGGGGCATGCCTGGGCTTGTTGGAGTGTGTCTTTTAAAATCAATATTAACATGAAAAGCTTGCAATATATTGTGTAATGAAACTGCATAGAAAATGTGCTAACGTAGAAAATAATGCCCACGTTTGAAATATGCCCACGAGGAGTGGCCACCAATGTGTACGAAGACTAATGAAACTTAATATTGATGAACTAATTATGTACTAATGTTTGAATTTGTAATAGCATAACATAATTAGAGCTATGTATTTGGGTTTTGCTAAGTTAATTACCAGGCCTTAGTTAGCAGGTCTGGGCCTAGCTGCCTGGTCTCATATTAAACTGTGTTTTTCCTCACATGCAATGTGCTGTCTTCCTGAAGGACACAAAGCTGTACTTTTCCAGAAGCTAGATATGTGTGTGTAGCCGAAGTAAATTCTTTCTCATGGGACCCGACTTGCTCAAGGAGACATCCTTGCTGAATGCAACAGTGTAATTCGTAACAGGTGCAAGGCTGCCTGGAGTAGGAGAAAACAATGGGACTACTGACTGGAGCGTAAAGTGTAACTTTTCTTACCTGACATTCCAACCGATGAAGGCGTCAATAACATGGGCCAATCAACGACGTGAGAACTGTGGGTTGTGGAAAATTCTAGTGAGGTGCGTGGAGAATTATTGGACAGAGATAATGATGCACCAAATATTATCCAATTGGGAATTAAGGGCTAGTTCGACAGTTTTGATTTGACCCCTTGATCCGAGAAGAAATGAACCATTATTCGGACATTCTACTTTAAGCCATACTTTTCCATTGCTCTTTTGAGACTTTGCCGTTTATTCTTCCTGACACTTTAACCATCCTCTATTCGTTCTTACCTGATTCTATCTTCTCCTCCATATGAGGGAAGAGTCTTATTCTTTAGCTATGCCATACTGAGACTTTGTTCTGCCCTATCCTTGCAGATGAAGAATCGACCAATGTCCTGAGGATGGAGACTGATGCTGTTTGCTGATTCATTGGAGGGGTAACTATCTGATGAAAATTGTAATTGTCTGTTTGCCTTTTCTTTCTAGGTACCAACTGCTCTTTGATAGAAGCCATAGTTAGATGTTTTCCAAATTTGTGTTTGCTAAATTGTTTTGCATGAAGTCCAACATGCTGATGCTAATTCGAGGTTAGTTAAGGGGTTCACTAATATTTGACGCAAATAGACAAATGACTGGGTTCTTTCTTTGTTGAATTCTGTACTACTGTGACTTTGCTAAGCTGCTTCTTATTAATGGTGTGGTAATGCTGAATAAATATTCTCTATGCATTGATTAATTGTGTTCTAATTACAAAGTTTGAAGAGTTACTAATGAGACGAATTGCTAACAGAGATGATATTAGATTGTAACCAATAGGGAAACAAATATTCAAACTCTTAACTAATTGGTGTGGTTGAGGAGCCAAAATGGCGGCCGGGACGGTCGCTTGATTTGAGCGCTCTGTTTCCGACTACCGCAAAACATCCTGGAAGGTGCCCCCCCGCGGCCTGGTATCGACAGCCGGGACGGCGGCTCGACCGGGGGAGAATGGGGCGCCCAATTTAAGCCGCGAGCGCCCCTCGGTGCGCGGGCGAAGCGGGGCTGAGACTCGCGAGTCTGCGCCGGGAGCGGCGCTGTGAGGGAGGAGCTGCGACTGCGGCCCCGATCGCGCTCTTGCCTGGCGCGGCCGCCTCCCGCTTCCAAGCCTGCTCGTGGCCGGGGGGGCTATAGAGCTGCGGCCAAAAGTGGACCGCACGGCAGATTTCGCTGGGCGCCCCGGGGCGCGTGAAGCTGGTGCCGGTCTGAGGAGCTGGGGCACCATCTTGAATTCCGCAGCGGCAGTAGCCGCGTGTGTAAGCTGCAGAAGAACAAAGAAGGGGCACTCCAGCCCGGCAAAGCAGACGCACAGCGGCGGCGGCCCAGCAGGCTGCGGGGGCTACTGGTGCAGTGTCTAAGGAACGAGGTGAGGAGGGCACCTGCGAGGGGGGGGGGACACCAAAACTAAGCTGTGGGGGAAAAACTCCTGGAATGTCGGGTACCCCCCCCACCTCACCTCTCCATTAACGCAAGAGGGCAAGATTGATGTGGACCGCGTGCTCCTGCGAGCTCGGACTAATCAATCAGCGCAGAACGGACGGCTTGGTTGGACCACGGACGTGTGACCTGCCCTGGACTCCCCTGCGGTGGGCCCCTGCCGCGACTGTCCCTAGCTGCACAAAGCCTATCTGAGGCACCCTGCGATCGCTTTGACCCGCGATCTCTCCCGCGTGTCGCCACCTCTCCCGGCCATCAAGTATTTCTCCCCTCGATTTGAGGGAGCCTCTGGCACCAAGCCTTTCCATCACAAAGGAGGAAGCGAGTGTTCCCCCCCCCAGCTTTTACACCCTTCGCATACTCCAGCGGGCCAGGAGAACAGCCCCACAAGAACTCAAAGCTGGAACATTGAATCCATTAATGACTGCAGCATTTGTCATTGAATATCCAGGCTACAATAAGCCTGAATATGACTAAGGGCCTCATTATGACCCTGGCGGTAGAGAACCGCCAGGGCCAACGGGGGCGGGAGCACCGCCGACAGGCCGGCGGTGCTCCATTGGGCATTCTGACCGCGGCGCTTTGGCCGCGGTCAGAACGGGAAAACCGGCGGTCTCCCGCCGGTTTTCCACTGCCCGTAAGAATCCTCCAAGGTGGCGCAGCTCGCTGCGCCGCCGAGGGGATTCTGACAATCCCTACCGCCATCCTGTTCCTGGCGGCTCGCCCGCCAGGAACAGGATGGCGGTAGGGATTGTCGTGGGGCCCCTGGGGGCCCCTGCAGTGCCCATGCCAATGGCATGGGCACTGCAGGGGCCCCCGTAAGAGGGCCCGCTAGTATTTCACTGTCTGCGTAGCAGACAGTGAAATACGCGACGGGTGCAGTAGCACCCGTCGCACCTTCCCACTCCGCCGGCTCGATTACGAGCCGGCATCCTCGTGGGAAGGGAGTTTTTCCCTGGGCTGGCGGGCGGTCTTTTGGAGACCGCCCGCCAGCCCAGGGAAAAACTCATAATACCCTCCGCGGTCTTCTGACCGCGGAGCGGTATTATGGAGGGCGGCATCCTGGCGGGCGGCATAATGAGGCCCTAAATGTCCCTTTGCTTTGCTGGCCAATCTCACGCTGTTAACGCCGGATGTGCACTCCATGCCCAGGCCACTCAGTAAAAGTTTAAAACAACGTATCAGGAAGATTAAAAGTGCGTAATCACTGCAGATTGGGAGGTAATCTCAGAACAGCCAAAATGGCCGGCAGAGCCAAATCAACCAAGAATCCAGACCGAACTACCCAAGTGATAATGCCTACCGACCAATTATCTGGCCCATCCCTACAGTCACTGGAAAGCACACTTCTTGCGCACTCTGCTCAGTTCGAGAAAGTATTGCAGGCAATACTGGACACTAAGGGGGTCATTCCGACCCCGGCGGGCCCCACGACACCCGTTCCCGCCAGCCTGGTTCTGGCGGTGTAAACTGCCAGAAACAGGCTGGCGGGAAGGGGGTCGGAATGGCGGAAGCAGCGCCGCCATGGAGGATTCCCTGGGCCAGGGGTAAACCGGCGGGAAACCGCCGGTTCCCCTTTTCTGACCGCAGCTTTACCGCCGTGGTCAGAATGGCCCAGGAAGGACCGCCAGCCTGTTGACGGTGCTTCCTCTGCCCTCCACCCTGGCGGTTTCAAACCGCCAGGGTCGGAATGAGGGCCTAAGTCATCTTTGGAAGGCAGAATCGATGCAGTTGCGCAAGACTTGAATCTATTACGAGTGGATCATCGAAGCCTAGCCGAAAAAGTGAAAACAACTGAAGCCGACCTAACTCCAATAGCGCAAGGGAACCAAAAACAGATTCAGCGCATGGATGAGTAGCTGAAGATACTATGGAGAAGATCGGAGGAAATGGAGAGTAGGGCGCGCCGAAACAACGTGAGGTTTCTGGGCTTTCCGGAAAGTATGCGTCAACCGGAATCAGAAATCTCCCTAGAGCAGTGGCTAATCAAGGATGTGTTAAATGGGGCTCCATCCAAGTTTTTCTCAATTGAAAGGGCTTACAGAATCCCGGGCAGACCTCCGGCCCCGGCCAGTCCCCTAGGCCATTGATTGCCAGGTTTTTGAACTACAGAGACCGAGACGCAATATTGAAACAATTCCGCAAAAAGGGCCCGTTCAAGTATGAAGACTCGAACATTAACGCTTACCCAGACTTTACGCAAGAGGTGCAGAACCAACGCAATTCTTTTGTTAAAATCAAGCAACGCTTACGGGAACAGAACATAAAATATGCCTTGCTCTTCCCAGCCAAGTTAAGGGTAGTGATGGAGGACCGTACCCATATATTCACCAACCCCGAAGATGCCTGGACATGGCTCCACGCCAAGGGCTTCGCACATCCCAGGGAGGACGATGAGGGGGACGTGAAATGGCGGAAACCCGCTGCAAGGAAGCGATCCAAACGGCGCACCAGAGGTCAGCCCAATGACTGGCAAGCAGCAGAGGAAAGAGCAAAAGTGCTAAAAGAGACGCTGATACACATGCAAAGTCGCAGTACAATTGCTAGTGGTCTTCCAGAGCTGGGATCGGACTCAGACACGGCCAGCTCCGCATCCACGGTAACAGGAGAACTAGGCGGGCCGAAGGTCACCCCAAGAACCGCTGACGAACTTTAAACTATTCATACAGGCCCAGAGAGACTACCAGGGATGATGCCTGCAACTTGAAGATCTGCAGAGACTTTGCGGCACTGCCGAGACGTGGGGACAAAGTGCCTTCAACAATATGCATCTTTGATATAAACACTAAAGCTAAGTGATTGGGGGCATAAGAAGGCGGTACATGGCGGATGAGCGGGGCCAGAGGGAACAGATTTATGCCAAGGGGGGGCGCCTGATGATATTGGCAGACTAAGTCTGCGGCACGATGTGAGCCCCTTACAAGAGCCACATCTGTACGATATGAGAATCCCACTATGCAAATCCACCCGGATAAGAGTTATTTCACACACTTTTAAGTTTTGTAGTTTCACTGTAGTTGTAAGTAGTATAGGGGGTTTAACTAGGGGGGAGGGGATTAACAGTTTAGTAGAAATGCAAGGACCGGGATTACTTAATACACAAAGAATAGACCTGCACCCGCTATATTTAAATTTCAGCTACAGAAAGGTAGTGACCAGGCGGACCAACACTAAAGCCCAGACCCACAACACAGCAACACATCCCCAGGACCCCATATGATGTCTTCCCGAAATAATACGAAAAACCAGTATATTATATTAACATGGAATATCAGGGGCCTTGGGGCGCTGAGCAAACGGGCTAGAGTGTACGCGCGACTTAAAAGATTAGGAGTGCATATTGCTATTTTGCATGAGACACACATGCTAGAGGGGGACCTACGGGACTTGCACACGAAGTGGGGAGGCCAGTTGATAGGCACAACATGCTCGGCCTTTGCAAGAGGGGTGTTGATCTGGATAGCGGCAGGAGTTCCATTCCTCATGTCATCACACAAGATAGACCAGGGAGGGAGGTACGTAGTAGTGGAGGGCAGACTAGACGGCAGGCAAATCGCGGTGGTCGGGGTATACGCCCCAAACAGTGGCATCACAGGCTTTCTTACCACCCTCACCCCAACGTTGCTGTCCCACCCCATGCCCCTAGCTATCTGGGGTGGGGATTTTAATAGTACCCCATCAGCAGCAATGGACAGAACCAGTGCCCACCCGAGCGCACCAACTAGTAGGAAGCCCGTAAGTCCCCTGCAAGAATGGGCAAATGTTATGGGACTTCATGACGTATGGCGATTAGGCCATCCAGAGCAAAAAGAATATTCATTTTACTCGGTCCCACATAGCACCCACACTAGAATAGACATAGTATGGGGTACCCGCGAAATAGGGGCGCTGGTCACTGAATCTGAATACTTAGCAAAGACAGTCTCGAGACATGCGCCTCTGAGAGTAACACTGAATTGGGGCAGGACACATCAGGCAATTCCCACTTGGAGATTCCAGACGGAGGCTCTACAAAATCAAGCATTCGCCGCAACATTGGGGAAATCTATAGGCCAATATTGGAAAATAAACGCTATGGGGGTCATTCTGACCCTGGCGGCCGGTGACCGCCAGGGTCACTGACCACGGGAGCACCGCCAACAGGCTGGCGGTGCTCCCGAGGGCATTCTGACCGCGGCGGTTCAGCCGCGGTCAGAAAGGGTAAACCGGCGGTCTCCCGCCGGTTTACCGCTGCCCCATTGAATCCTCCATGGCGGCGGAGCGCGCTCCGCCGCCATGGGGATTCAGACACCCCCTACCGCCATCCTGTTCATGGCGGGAATCCCGCCATGAACAGGATGGCGGTAGGGGGTGCCGCAGGGGCCCCCGTAAGAGGGCCCCGCAAAGTATTTCAGTGTCTGCTTTGCAGACACTGAAATACGCGACGGGTGCAACTGCACCTGTCGCACCTTCCCACTCCGCCGGCTCCATTCGGAGCCGGCATCCTAGTGGGAAGGTTGATTTGCCCTGGGCTGGCGGGCGGCCTTTTGGCAGCCCCCCGCCAGCCCAGGGCAAATCTCAGAATCACCGCAGCGGTCTTTCGACCGCGGTGCGGTGTTCTGACCGGGTTACTTTGGCGGGCGGCCTCTGCCGCCCGCCATAGTAAGAATCACCCCCTATGTCTGCAACAACTCGGGCGATAGAATGGGATGCCCACAAGGTAGTAGCACGCGGAGTATGCATGTCCACTATGTGGGGAGTGAGACGCTCTTTACAAGCGGAAATTAGCAAACTAGAGAAGGAGCTAAGGATTGCGGAAAAAGCGGTAGCGCTGGGGGAAATCTCCAGCACTGTTCTCAAAGAAAAGCGCTCAAAATATAATGAGGCAGATAGCAGGCTTCGCTGCCACGACTACAACTACTACTTAACTAGGTTGCAAACGGAAGGAGATAGATCAAGTAGAATGCTAGCATGGCTACTCCGTGAAGACAGACAGCAAGCTCCAATAGGTGCTATCCGGGTGGGCGCACGTGAGATGGCTACTACACAAGTAGAAATAAATGAGACGTTTAGGAATTACTACTCAAACTTATACACTAAACGTACCTCGTGCACAGCTACACAACTTGAGGCTTTTCTGGCGGACTCCCTCCTACCCCAACTACCACAAACAGATAGAGATGGAATTGAAACCCCCATAACAACAGAAGAAATAGAACTAGCCCTTGCACAGCTGCCCAGGAATAAAGCGCCGAGTGCAGATGGCCTCCCCTCGGAGTATTATAAAGCCTATTTACCCAGCCTGAAATCCCATCTACTAGGAGTGTTCCAAGAGGCGTGGACTAAAGAAAGCTTACCTATATCTCAAAGGGAAGCTATGATAGTGTTACTCCCTAAACAGGGCCGAGACCATACGGATGTTAAATCTTATAGACCACTATCGCTGTTAAATACAGACTGCAAAATATTAGGCAAAATATTAGCAAATAGGTTAGCTCCCCTCATGCACTTATTGATTCATGCAGATCAAAATGGCTTCATCCAAAAGCGTAACACCTTCCTAAATATCCTCAGATTGCTGAGTATAATAGGAGACACCCCCAAGATTGCACAAGATGAAATGGTGCTCTCACTAGACATAGAAAAGGCCTTTGATACGCTGGAATGGGACTTCCTGATGGCCATGATGGCCCGTATGGGAATAGGCCCTAATTACATTCGTTGGGTCCGGACACTGTACTCTAATCCAAGTGCGAGGGTGAAGTCAGGCGGGGTGA
Source organism: Pleurodeles waltl (assembly GCF_031143425.1). Taxonomy (NCBI): domain Eukaryota; kingdom Metazoa; phylum Chordata; class Amphibia; order Caudata; family Salamandridae; genus Pleurodeles; species Pleurodeles waltl. Next base: position 111,793,172 of record NC_090441.1, on the reverse strand, counting down.
TTTCTGATAGTTTCCCGATCTCCAGGGGGACACGGCAGGGATGTCCCCTATCCCCGCTACTGTTTGCCATAGCAATGGAACCGTTAGCGGCAAAAATACGCCTCATGGAGCACGAATGGGGAATTATTCGGAATGGGTTATATCACACGATTTCATTATACGCAGATGATGCTTTGATATATATCAGGAATGTTTGTGCAGCTATTCCACCTGTAATATCTTTATTGGCTGAATTTGGAGGCCTGTCTGGCCTTGTGGTAAACTGGGAGAAGTCCTGTGTGTTCCCCCTGGCAAAAAGGGCCTCCAACAATCAAGACCCCCCAGAGGTAGGGCACCTAAAGTGGTGCCCGACAACATTTAAGTATCTTGGGATAAACATATATCATGCCACAGAAGACTTAAGAGACGGGAACCTGGGGAAGGCGCTAACTTCCATAAAAGGCTCCCTACAATTCTGGAACAAGCTCCCGCTCTCGCCACCCGGTAAGGTGGCGATTGCCAATATGTTGATTCTACCTAGGCTCTTATATTATTTTGCGGCCCTGCCGATAACCATTCCCAAAAGTTTCTTTGGTAACTTAAATACAGCACTGCTGCAGCTCATCTGGGGAGGCGGCAGAGCACGAGTGGCGCTAACCACATTGCAATGCCCGCTAGATAATGGTGGCCTGGGAACTCTGAATTTTGAAAGATACTATGCAGCCGCACAACTTCAGTGGGTCCAATACTGGATCCACAGACCAGAGCAAGCGGAGCCCATGAGTCTAGAGCCTCGGCAGAACGGGACCCCCCTCATAAACTGGCTGACGTCTAAGCCCCTCAAAGTGGTACTGGTCAACCCTTTGCTTGCAGCCGCGCATGCGTGTGGGGCTAAATATGTACAAAAAGGAGTGGATAAGCTTCCTTACTCCCCACACATACCGCTAAACTATCTATTGGCGGGGACTGCAGCAGGAATGCAAGCTGTAAAGCTGTGGAGTGAAGCAGGAATACAGACAGTAGGAGATTGCTTTGAAGATGGCAAATTAATGACGTTCAAGGCTCTCCAGGCCCTTACGGAGATAAATCCGGGTCAGTTCCTGACATACCATGCCGTATGTCACGAAATTAGCAAAATATGGGGAATAGGCACTTCGGAACCAGAGACCTCCCCAGTGCTCCACCAGCTACTACAACACAGTGATCAAACAAAAATAATATCCAACCTATATAGAATCCTCAACAAGACGCCTGATGCACAGGCAGGGAAGGCATGGGGTAGATGGAACACAGTCCTCCCCACCCCAATCCCACTGAAAGACTGGCCAAAGGCCTTGTCTCACATCAGAGGTGTGTCAAGGAATACCAGATTTAGATATACCCAATTCAATTACACGCATCAAACATATCTTTCCCCAGCCAGAATAAAGCGCATGTTCCCTGATTCAGTACCAATATGCCCAGATGCAAAACACCGTCAGCCCCCTTCTACCATATGGTATGGGATTGCCCTAATATACAAACGGCCTGGGCGGAGGTGGTAGGGGAGGTATCTGGGCTAACGGGTCTTGCACTGTTAGCAGACTCTGGGTCCTGCCTGCTGGGGCTGAGAAAGAGACCCAAAAAACAAAGACACCTCCACAAATTTATAGACTTGGCCTTTTTAATGTACAAAAGATTAATAGCAATGCATTGGAAAGCCCCCAAGGCTCCCGATCTGAAATCCTGGTACTCTCTAATAATACGTTGGGCTCGCACTGAATACCAGGTACTAAAAAGAATGGTGCGTGAAGGGCGACAACACACAGGATGCTCCACTTGGGAGGATTTGGTAACAAAATTGGAGGCCAAAAACGATGAGATGCCTCCTTGAATTGGGGTACATATACTCGCGATAACCACGACATAAATCCCCCTGCATCCCCCGCTACGGAAACAAAACCCATAGGGCACCCAGGCACCACAGCGCATGTACATCATTTCTTTCCATCTTTCTAGTAATAATTGTCTATCAAACCTTCGTCACCACAGTACCAGCGACACGTGAGGAGCAGAAAATCAGGGTTGCTATCTGCATACACTAATCCGGATGGCGCCCTCCTCAGGCAGCCAGGGAACTCATGCATGCAAAACAAGGCCCACACTGGTCATGAGCGAATGCCTATATAAAATAAATAATAAAGGATAAACCCATAGAGGGTGCAGCCAGAAATGATACTGTAAAACTAGAAGTGTTCCGTGAAGTGCATTTTGGGGGGGTGTGTGATTGTTAAATGACCTAGATATTAGTTATTGTATTGGTTTATCCTGTGATTGCAAATTGAACAATTTGTATTATATTTTGAAATATAAAATCAATAAAAAATATTTTTTTTAAAAAAAAAACTAATTGGTGTGGTTATTCATGACTGAAAGGTCATGGTGTCTTCACGTTATTGATTCTTATTAAATGTTACTGATTAGCTCAATGATTAGTTATTGTGAATATTGATTGAGTTATTGGCATATTGATGGTGATGTCAAAAAGATATCGCGTACTGGGAAATCTCTGAACGTGGTCCAAAGGTCCATCGGCCTAGGCGTGCCTCCTTGCAAGTTTACTTATCAAGGTTCTGACGCGCTATCAGGCTGCATCCTGGCTCTTATCTGCAGAGACAATGCCTACTTTTCCAGACACTTCTGCGTTTACAGATTAAGAAAACAAAGGGTAAATTGGGTCACAGAACACTTAAAAATCACTCTGTGGCATGGCACACTTTGGAATGTCAATTCCTGTTAGGTCACAAGGTGTCAAGTGTTTTGTCTTGCAGGCCAGATCCCATGGGAATCCCAGCTCAAAGACAAAACAGTGTATCACAGTAATGTGGAGAACTTCATCTCATAGCATTACAGCTCTGTCTGACATTCAGTCTCAGGTGAAACCTCACTATGAGAAACAAAACACATGGGAACATGAGATTCTGAATTGCACTGTGGGACCATAATTACTATATAAAAGCACCAGTGGCGTGACATAAAGCCCTGCATGACCTGTGGTGTGAGGGAGTGCCCCTGAGCTCTTAGGGCCCCCCCTCAGCAAAAGTGGTAGGTAGTGGGCTAGGGATAGGGCCCCCCCTCCTTGTATATTTCCAGGGGGGGGCTCAATCTTAGTTATACCACTGAAAAGTACTTATTCAGAGACACCCTAAATCACATCACTAATCTAATTCCACATCTTTACACTGACTTGTTTACCCCAATTTTCTTTGGGTCTCATCCAGTAGATCCCATTATCCTCATAAAGGAATGTGCCCTTTTCAGTGAAAACAACAGGTCTTTCTCTTCACTCCTAGGGAGTTATGATCAGATAGTTTGTTAGAATTTGGCTTTTCTGGTTGGCAGGGGTATGCACCCTGTTCAAGTGGGAACCACAATCCTAGTCAGGGTAAGTCACAAACACCTATTAAATTAACCTGTGCTCAGAGCAGTCAGGCTTAACTTAAGAGGCAGTGTATACAATATTTGTGGAACATTTCAAACAATAAAACAGTAGAAATGCCACACAAAAAGATACCATGCCTGGTTAGACAATGAGAGCTGAATTTAATGAACAAAATGACCAAAACAACAAAAATCTTATAAGTAGAGCCAGAGTTATGTATTTTTAGGGACTAAACTGAAATGTAGTACTCAAAAGCATAAACCACTAACCAGGGCAAGCTGGTCACGCTTGAAAGAGTACCTTGTTTGCTTTGATGTCAAGGAAGATGTGAGTAGCAGAAGAGGTGATCCTTTGTCATTAATCCTTGGGATGGAGGCCATGCATCGGCTCCGTGCCCCACAAAATCAGAGATGCATCGATAATAGAGGAGATGCCCCTTGCAGTTGGCGATGTGTTGCTTTTGATCCCTGCAGCAGTTGTGATGCATTAATGGAGCTGCGCCTGTTTCGAGTGGCACAACGGCATAGATGGCTGGGTTTCTAGTTGAAGCAGCACTTTATACCTACTTCCAAGGACTGAATTGGCACCACTTGGCATGGCAAGACTCACAGATGGCTAAGTCCAGGTGTTATATATGGTATGCCGTATTAGGTGTTATGTTGTATTGTTAGAAATGGGGTCTTCGGTTAGCAGTCAGGTTAACCCCTGTCCAAGCAAGGACCCTCACTCTAGTCAGGGTAAGTCACACACAATCTAAATTATCCTGTGCCCACCCTCTGGTAGCTTGGCACTGAGCACTCAGGCTTAACTTAGAAGGCAATGTGTAAAGTATTTGTGCAATAAATTGTACAATAACACCATATAGCACCACAAAAATACACCACACAGTGTTTAGAAAAATATATAATATTTATCTGATAAGATGCAGGTCAAAAAGATTAAAATGCAATAAATAGATGTTGAGATGTCACTGTAAAAGTGATATGAAGTGTCTTAAGTCTTTGCAAAACAAGTTAATGTCTCTTCAAAACAATAAAGGCCTCTTGCAAGCACAAAGTACCTGGTTCACATTCAAAATCTCGGCAAGGGACCGCAGAGGAGGCGATGCATGGAAAACAGGGAGGTGTGCGTCTGTTTCGCCCCTACGCACACTGACTTGCGTCAGTATTTTCCACGCAGGGCAAGGCTTTGCATCGATATCCGGCGTGCAGACTTGGTTCCTCTTTGGGTTGCGGGCGTTTCTGGCACCCCGGGGACTGTGCATGGAATCCTGGGCTTGCAGAGCGAAGTCACAAGCACTGCGTCGATCCAGTGGGCGTTGCGTGGAAATGTCTCCTGCACGGCAGGCGCTGCATCGCTTCCTCTCTGGAAATTGGGCTGCGTCGTCCCGGGTCGGCTGTTCGTTGATCTGGTGTGCCGTGCGTCGAAGTTCCGGTTGCAACAGAGGCGCCGCGTTGATCTTCTCCTTGCGAAGTCGCGCTGCGCCATCCCGGTTCGACATGTGGTGAATTTCTCATGGTGGGGCAGGCTGTGCGTCGTTTTTAGCAGGCTGTGTGTCAAATGTTTGCCGCACAAGGAGTCTAGTTGTAGGAGTGAAGTCTTTTTGGTCCTGAGACTTCAGGGAACAGGAGGCAAGCTCTATCCAAGCCCTTGGAGAGCATTTCTCAGCACAGCCAGGGAGCAGCAAGGCAGCAGGGCAACAGCAAGGCAGCAGTCCTTGTCAGAAAAGCAGTCCCAGTGAGTCGTTTAGGCAGCCAGGCAGTTCTTCTTGGCCGGTCTGGTTCAGGGAGTCTTCACCAGTATGTTTCTTGTCCAGAAGTGTCTGTGAGGTAGAGTGTCTACCCCAAGAAGTGTCTAAGTTGTTAGGGTCAGAGACCCTGCTTAAATACCCAAATGTGCCTTTGAAGTGGGGGAGACTTCAAAGAGTGGCTCAGAAGTGCACAAGGTCCCCTTTCAGTTCCATCCTGTCTGCCAGGGTCCCAGTAGGGGGTGTAGCAGTCCTTTGTGTGAGGGAAGGCCCCTGTCCTTTGACATGCAAGTGTCAAGCCCTCCACCCTCCCTGCCCAGGAAGACCCATTCAAAATGCAGATGTATGCAAGTGAGGCTGAGTATCCTGTGTTTGGGGTGTGTCTGAGTGAATGCACAAGGGAGTTGTCAACTAAATCTAGCCAGACGTGGATTGGACGGCACAGAAGGATTTAAGTGTAGAGAAAGGCTCACTTTCTAAAAGTAATATAAAATCCAGCTTCACCAGTCAACAGGACTTTGTGTCACCTTTCTGGCCATACTAAATATGACCTTCCTACTCCTTTAAGATCGGCATCTACCACTCAAACAATGTATGATGGCAGCCCCAATGTTAGCCTATGAAGGGAGCAGGCCTAATAGCAGTGTAAAAACGAATTTAGGAGTACATGTCCTGCCGTTTGCCTACGCAGCACCCTACCCTATGGGCTACGTAGGGCCTACCTTAGGGGTGACTTATATGTGAAAAAGGGGAGTTTAAGGCTTGGCAAGTACTTTTAAATGCCAAGTCGAAGTGGCAGTGAAACTGCACACACAGGCACTGCAGAGGCAGGCCTGAGACATGGTTAAGGGGCTACTTATGTGGGTGGCACAACCAGTGCTGCAGGACCACTAGTAGCATTTAATCGACAGGCCCTGGGCACATATAGTGCACTCTACTAGGGACTTATAAGTACATTAAATAGTCCAATTAGGTATGAGCCAATGTCACCATGTTTTAAGGAGAGAGCATATGCACTTTAGCACTGACTAGCAGTTGTAAAGTGCGCAGAGTCGTAAAGACAGCAAAAATGAGGTCAAAAAAAGAGAAGGAGGAAGGCAAAAAGTCTGGGGATGACCCTGCAGAAAGTCCATTTCCAACAGGTATGTTGTCTTGGGTTCTGGATACTCCAGATGAGAATGTGATGACTTGAACTGACAGGTTAGTTGGAGCTGGAGAGGCTCCGGCCACTGATGGATGGGTTCTTATATACTGGACTTGACAACTTGAATAAAAGGAGAAAATACATTAATCTGCATGAAGTTTCCTACTTTTTACCCAATACAAGGAAAGTTGGAAGTCTTTTGTGTTCCTGGGGTTTCAGAAAACAGGAAAGCGGTCAGCTGGTCCTTGGAGTCACTCTCGGTGTTCTGTTCAAGTAATGTGGGTCCAGTCATTCTCACTCAGGCAAGGAGGGCTGCAGGCAGCAGGTCAGCACAGCAAAGCAGGAGTCCAGCAGAGTGGCAATCCTTCCAACGGCACAGCAGTCCATCTTTTTGGCACAGTATCCATAGGTCCAGAAGTGTACTGAAGAGTGGGTCTGAGAGCACTATTTGTATACCCTGGTACCCCGCTCCAAGAAGGTGGGAGAAGTTTCTGGAAAGGTCCTTCGAAGTTATGGGAGTTTCCTGCCTCCCCTACCCTGACTCTAGGCTGGCTGCAGTGACAATACAGGGTTATTAGGCCTATTGTGAGTATACGTGCAAGTGAGGCTGTGCTCAGCTCCGACCCCCATTAAGGAATCCCCAATGCTATCCTATGTGAGGGGTAGGCCTAACAGTAGTGAAAATGAATCTGGGAGTTTTTCACTACCCGGACATGTAAAACTCAAAGCTACATATCAAGCCTTTTAATTACACAGCACCCTGCCCTATGGGCTAGAGGTGGCATATATGAATAAAAGGGGATTTAGGGCTTGATAAGGGGTCTTAAATGCCAAGTCAAAATGGTAGTGTGATGCTGCATTCAGGCTACAACAGCAGGCCATGGACACGTTTTACAGTGTTACTTAGTTGGGTGACGTAACAAGTGCTGCAGACCCACTGGCAACATTTAATTTACAGGCCCTGAGTATATGGTATATCACTCTACAAGGGACTTACAAGAAAACTAAACATGTCAATTAGATATAAACCAATTAAATGAAGTTTTAGGGGGAGAGCACAAGCACTTTAGTGCTGGTTAGCAGGGGTAAGGTGCACAGAGTCCTAAGGCCAACAAGAGCAAAACTCCAGCAGAAATAGGAAGAGGAAGGCAAAACTGTTTGAGGGTGACCCTGTAGAGAGGGCCATTTCCAGCAAGTGTGACTTAGGAGTCAGGAATGATGTCATATCTGCAGGTAATGACACAGTGGAGCCCCACCCTTCTACCTCAAATCAGTATACAAACATAACATATCTCATTGTTATATGATTATGCAGTATTTGCCTATAAATCATGTGTATCAGAATGTTCATAATTATGATAAACAACTGAACAGATAATATGCATATTAGAACAAATAACAGATGGCCCCCAATCATATTTCTTTGCAATCTAAAACCTGTTAGTCTATTCCCTACACAAAGCATGTCGATGTTGTCAACCATCCAAATTACGTGACTGTGTTAGTTTGCTAAGCTTATATTATGCAAAAACATATATAGTTTCCTTGCATATCTTATGCTATCATTTGGCCAGCAGTCTGGGCTGTCAAGCAACAGTTTCCCTCAGCAAATGGCACCTGTGTCTAACCACCCCTCTCCATTGGGGAGTGAGGATGAGTCACTTGCTCTCAGCTACTGTTTTGCTACAAAAACATACAAACATTCCACATTTTAAAAGCTTACGGAACCTAGGTAAGCTATTGATGTTTTTTTCCCTTTTTCATTGCAATGATAGACAATGTAGTAGGTGAGACATGTTGTAAGTTGATATTTTTATCCTTGACACAGTGACATATCACCCCCACAGATGTATATCATCTACTTCAACTAAAAACGATAATACAATGTTAACATCCAAATGGTATGTGTTGTCAATGTGTCACTGAATTCTGTAAACAAATCTTGGGTTTCTGGTAAGTTACAACCATACTGCATGTCAGTAAAGTTTCTATATGAAAACAGAGACAAAGGTAGCAGTGTGTTTAACTGGGAGAGTTACCCACACAGAAAAATAAAACAAAGTGCCTTTAGATGCCATTCTCACCACTCATGGCCTTTATATGTCCCCAACACCTGATGAAGATATTCCCTTAAGACATGGCTAAAGACACTCTACCACACACTGACAAATGGAGAACAGAGCAGCTACTGATTCAACATTGGGAGGCTAAGTTCAGCCACTGAAGGCAATGGACATTCTGAATTTCTGCCTCAGGTTAGACAACATGACCTTCTACAGATAGCTCCCTATCTTGAACAACCATAGACAACAACTAGTTAAGCTACTAGCACAAATTACTGAGCCTTGGAGAGTCAAGCAAACTTAACAATAAAGAGGGTGGCACTAGCTTTTAGTAGACATCAATGAATATACATGTTGGACCTGACCCTCTGAACCTTTTGCCTTCACTCCCACTACGTTTACTGAATTTGTGTTTGTTGGCCTTTGTACTCAGTGCACTTCATCACTGCTAACCAGTGCTACAGGTCTTGTGCTCACTTCGTTAAGCATGGAAAAATTGGCTTACACCCGATTGGTACATTTATTGTACTGATAAATCCTTAGTAATATGGTACTACATAAATCAAATGCTACTAGTGGGCCTTCAGCACTTATTGTGCCACCCACTTAAGAAGCCCTTTTAATTATGCCTCAGTTCTGCAAATGCAGCCTGGGTGTTCAGTTTTCAAATGCTATTATCACCTGTTATCCAGGTCGAAAGCTTCCTTTTTAATACATATAAGTCACCCCTACGGTAGGCCCTAAACCGGCCACAGGGCAGAGTGTGTGGTATCTAAACAGTTGGACATGTACTTTTAAGTTTTACAAGTCCTGGTAGTTAAAACCTGTCACATTTGTCTTTCACTACTCCAAGGCTTACCTCTCCCATAGGATGACATTGAGTTATCTTACTTCATTTCATAAGCCATGCCTTTTTTCAGGGAGCAGGTAGGAATGCATTGGTTCATGTCATAACAATAACTTAAATCCCTCATTAATGGTAAAGTTGGATTTAAAGTCACAAGTCTGAATATTACACTTTTAGAAAGTTGGTGTTTTCTTGTCCTAGCCTTTTTGTACCTACAGCCCTAGTTCTGTGTCACAAGACTAGGTGTAATTGGCTTTTGTGTATTCCTCCCAGACAGTATCACAAAAGAGGGTATGGGTTTTGGCATGATAAGCCATCCTGACTTGGAGGGGGAGAACAGCTGTCACTTGTCACACTTGCACTTCAAAAGACACTGCTCAGCTCACACACTTCACAAATGACTTCACAATAGCCTATTGTGCCCACAGACAGATTGGCACAAGGGAAGGGAAGAAGGAAATGGCAGATATTTCTCTGGGAAGAAACTCCAGAAGCCTTTTCCACTTCAAAGCTGGCATAAGATATAGAAATAGATACCTCAGACCCACTCTTCAGTACACTCCTGGACTTTTGTATACCAGATAAGGACTGCCCTGCTGCAAGAGGTTTTCCTTGCTGTTTGAGGTCTGCCCTGCTGTCTGATAAGGAAGACTGGATCTGCACCCTTCAGCATAGGCTGAAGTGACTCCAAGGGTCAGCTGACCGACTTCCTGTTCTGAGTTGCAAGGACCCAACAAGATCCAGAGGCCTCTCTGCAACTGCCTAACTGTTATGCTGCAAATGGGCCTGCTTGGACCTACAACTGAACTTACAACTGGCCTTGTCTGAGCCCTAGTGTCCTCCGCTGGAGTGAGTGCATTTTCATAAAGAGGTGCCTCCAAGACCTGGACACTTGGTGTAGCATCAGTTGAACTCTTCCTTGAAGAACAGGCAAAAATCTGAGGTTTTGGGGTGTTTGTGATGGCAAACGGGCCATCTTGCTGCCTATGCCAGCCATCACCGCATGACTCTTCACAATATTGCGACTGCCAGAGACAACAAAAGGTCTGCACTTTGCGCAACAGCATCGACAGCCAGCTCTGACCACCAATGCAAAGCTCCAGTGATGACTGTCCACGACACCCGACAGGATCTTCACAGTGCACCAACAACCAACCGCAATGACTACCCTAGCCTGCTCTTCATGCTACAGCAACAATCATTCATGATGATCTCCCTGCTGCTTGCAGCCTGCTCCACTGTGAGGTGGGCTCTTTGCATTGGACTTACCTGCATCCAGCCCACGCTCCATTGCAGTCAGCCTGAACTTATGATTTTCACCCAGTGTCACCCGACCAGATAGCCACGGTGGCGCTTTGTGCCTTTAGGTGCTATACTCACCGGAAACCTTTAAAATTGCATATCATTAGTTCTACTGATTAGATTTTTGCTTTGGTGTCAAATAATGTATTACATTAACTCTATTTTCTAAAATGGTGTGAGATTTTTTTGTGTTGTGCTTTCACTTTATTGCATGCTGCATAATTACTTTACACATTGCCTTTAAGTTAAGTCTACCTGTTTTGTGCCAATCTCCCAGAGGGTTAAGCACAGGTACATTTTGTGATGTTTGTAGTTCACCCTGACAGGGATTGTAGCTGTTGCTTGATTACAGCTTCACTCCCCTCAACCACCAACCCAGTTTCTTACAATACACAGTTAAGGACTGCCTCTTGGGCTCAGGGAGTACTGAAAAACCGCTGGTATTTCCTTGATACTAATATTCGACATATGATCATGTCCACACCTCATTTCCAATAACCTAGTCACCTAGAAGACTACCTCACTTGGCCCATTTAGCACATCAAAAAACTGATATGGAGGGGCAAAAAGAGCATGTGTATTGATCAAAAGTCTATTTTGACCTACAAGAAAAACACAGTAGTAGCTGTTGAGTGGTGAGGGTGCTGTTTGAAGCCATAAAGACTGCATCCATGAGGCATAGCATCTTCAACAACCTGCACATGAAAAAGGCACGAAGCACCTGAGGTGTTCATCAATAAAACTGCAGAGGAATGCAGGACAGTTTCGCCTACTGACCAACCACAACTTGCTGCCCTTACTAACACTATAAAGGCAGTATTTTTACTTCGATGGCACATTGCCCTTGCATAACCCTGAAGAAAACACCTACTCTATCCATGGAATGGATGAAAGCAGCAATCCTCAAATTGTCCTGACACAAAGACTGGCAAATAACCACCAAATCACTCATGACCTAGAAAAGTATTACATCATCGTTGAAAAAAACACTTTACTCACTGCAACTTTACAGGAGAAATCATAGCATTTGTGGAGCCTGGGACTTCAATTTTGGAAGAACCACAGAAACCAAGCAAGACATCAGATACCATGGTGGAGTCAATTGAGATTCTTCCAAGCGCAGAGTAACAAACAACCTCTCCATCTGCATTACTGTAATGAGTAATATCAACATTCCACAAACTGCCTTTTTGATCTGTGAGGGTGAACTGCGGATGGCATATGAAGACAGCCAGCAAGATCCCATTCCTGTGTGTGGCTGTCAACACTGGTCTCAATTAGGATCCTAAATAATGGTAGAAAAAAGACCTTGAGCAACCTGGAAAATGTCATTTGTATCCTCAAGAGTGATTCTCTTGCTAGCCTCCATTGAGGTTAAAGGGCCATGGGCCTTGTTCAGAGATGGGTGATAGCAAGGTATCGGTCATAGATCGGAACATCCCAGTCTGCTAAACATGTGGGTCTACACCTTGTATAGAGGAGTCACTTCCCAACTTCAGCACTGGTGTCCACCACCACAAATTACTTGTAGAAGAGAAAACGTTTACTTGGGCACGCCTAATGGCTTTTAAACAACATTAAACAAGCCACCCTTAAGATGTGTGTCTAACTCTGGGTATGTCATTGATATAGGAATCACATTAAGAGAAAAGCAATAAAGTGAGAAATAACCGAAATAGGTGTTACATCAAGAAGAATTATAGTACCATACAGCACAAAATACAACATGTATTTTAAGTTATGAAAAGATGGTAGATAGAGGGAAATAATTGCAATGATAACATACAATATAATTACTATGCCTTCAAACAACGTGTAGCTTTGCTTGATTCACCTACAAAGTTCAGTGTCACTTTAAACTGGGAAACCATGATATTGGTAATTGTATGTGATAAGAGTAAAGTCAATAAACGTAGGCCCTGATAACAATGAGGCCAGTAATCCAGTTCGAGGTTCAAGTTGTAGCCAGTGTGCACAGTTGCAAATTGGGAGAAAAATGTCACTTTTACCACATCGAGACCGGATGAAATCATGTACACCCTGCATTTAACCCACCTTTCCTTCGGTGAAGATGTCAGTAGAAACCAGGAGCGAACGATACATTCACTTATTGTCACATCCTGCGGTAATTAACCTGTGTGCAACTTGCAACTGTTATTTGCATGAGCAATGTAATCAAGCCTTTAGATGAAAAAAACAAAAAAACGTTTTCTTTTGACTTGTTTTAATGATCGTGTATGTTTTTTACTCTAACAATATGGCCATTAAAAAGATTAAAATATGAAAATGTGGCGGTTAGTAAGACATTGTGATTCATACTACTTGATCTGGTATGCTTACTTGCAATTTATTTTTACGATGGAGCAAGTCATATCTTCATCATTTGGCAAAATGTCAAGGTATTCTCTCCCGACACTTTTATTGAGGAAAATGTGAAAATGCCCTTTGTGGAAGGATTCACAGAGCCAAAGAGAAACAAAAAAGGAACCCAGAATTTCTTATTGAAGTGCCCTTGGAAGTTTGCAGTTTTCTTATCTGCAATTTGCATTTCTCGAAACCACACATTTGAATTTTCTCACCTCCAACAGGGAATTCAAAGCGGAATTTCATTAACTCTGGTGGTAGGTGATAATGAGAAAGGTACATTTAGTGGCGAAAATGCAATGCATGGCGCATACTGTGAATTTCCATTCAAAAAGTAAACTCTGAGCCAGGATCCTACATATTTGAACAGTGATCCACTATTAAATGTGGTCTAGACCAAAGTTGACAATACATGCCAAACATTCTAGGCACTAAGTAAAGATAAAGCAGATAGTGATGGAGCCTTTCAAGGAGTATGGAAAGTGCTACAAAATGCCAGTTTAAAACAACAGCCATTCACCAGTGCCAAAAGTATAGAAATGTGTAGATGGATGATTGACAGCCGAGCAGTGAGCAGGTGGTCACTCTGAAGCACTGCAATGGCTATTAAAGCTGATGGAGCATCTATGAAGTGTCAGTATAGGGCTCTGATAGCTCGTGGGAGTCTTCAGAAGTTCATTTGAGTTTTCGGGTGGCTAGGGATATTAAATTACCCTTGTTAGAAATGGGGTCCTTGGTTGGCAGTCAGGTTATCCCTTGTCCAAGCAAGGACCCTCACTCTAGTCAGGGCAAAGGAGAAACGCACCTGGTTAGACCACACTCATCCCCCTTGGTAGCTTGGCACAAGCAGGAAGGCTTAACCCAGGACCAATGTGTAAAGTATTTGTACCAACACAGACAGTAATACAGTGAAAACACTACGAAATGGACACCACGCCAGTTTAGAAAAATAGTTAATATTTATCTAAATCAAACAAGACCAAAACAACAAAAATCCAACATACACAAGTCAAGATATGAATTTTCAAAAGAATAAGAGTCTTACTCCTTAGAAAACAATGGAAAGATCGATTTTACACAAAGTACCCGGTTTGCGTCAAAAATAAAGCTGCACAGGTGAGCGTGCGTATGAGAAAGTCAGCGATGTGTTGATTCCTCGTTTTCTTCTCCGGTCGGTTCGCCGATGCGTCATTTTTCTCCTTTCCAAGAGAGCAATGCGTTGATTTCCGGACAGGGCACCTCGGAGCAGCGCAGGTTCACAATGACTTTGTCACCCAGCGACGATAAGTAAAAAATCCGGTTGCAGAGTGACGGAAAATGGTGCTACATGGGGTTTGCATCGTTATCATCAGCCGCAAATGGGTGTTGCGTCGTTTCTCCAGCCACAATGCATCGATCCCCCAGCCGCGATGCAGGTGGAACGTCGATTTTAGCCAAGAAGCGGGTGGCGCAATGTTTTTTGCAGCCGCTTTGCAGGTGGAGCATCGAAAAATTCTCTGCACAGCACTCTGTGTGTGGATTTCAGTCCTTGTTCTGCCAACTTCACCTCTCAAGGGCCCAGAGACTGGACAGGGCACCACATGGCAGGGCAGGAGTCCCAGCAGAGAGTCCAGGTGCTGGCAGAGGAAGTCTTTGATGGCCCTGAGACTTCAAAACAGGAGACAAGCTCAATTCAAGCCCTTGGAAATTCTTCTCAAGGAGGAATGCACAACAAAGTCCAGTCTTTGTTCTCTTCCAGGGAGTAGCAGGAACTGCAGGCCAACCCATCAAAGCACAGTCACAGGTAAAGGGATAGTACTCCTCCTCCAGCTCTTCAGCTCTTCTTCCTGGCAGAGGTTCCCCTTGATTCCAGAAATAATATAAAAATCTGGGGTTTTGGGTCCACTACTTACAGCCCTTTATGCCTTTGAAGTAGGCAAACATCAAAGGAAAGTATTTGTCTTTCACAGGATTCTGCCTTGCCCAGGCCTGGCCCAAGGATCACACCAGGGGGTTGGAGACTGCATTGTGTGAGGGCAGGCACAGCCCATTCAGGTGCAAGTGAACAACTCCTCCCTCCACTCTAGCTCAGAGGGCCCATCAAGATATGCAGGCGACACCCCAGCACCCTTTGTCTCACTGTCTACAGGGGATTCACAAACAGCTTAACTGTCAGTCTGACCCAGATAGGGAATCCACAAACAGGCAGAGTCACAGAATGGTTTAAGCAAGAAAGTGCCCCCTTTCTAAAAGTGGCATTTTCAAACTGACAATTTAAAAACCAACTTTACCAAAAGATGTATTTTTAAATTGTGAGTTCGGAGACAACAAACTTCATATTTCTTTCAGCTCCCAAAGGGAAACTGCACTTAAAAGATATCTAAAGGCAACCCTCACGTTAACCTATGAGAGAGATAGACCTTGCAACAGTGAAAAACGAATTTGGCAGTATTTCACTGTTAGAATATGTAAGACACATCAGTACATGTCCCACCTTAAACATATAGTGCACCCTGCCCCTGGGGCTACCTAGGGCCTACCTTAGGGGTTCCTTACATGTATAAAAAGGGAAGGTTTGGGCCTGGCAAGTGAGTACACATGCCAGTTTGAATCTGCATATTAAAACTGCACACAGACACTGCAGTGGCAGGTCTGAGCCATGTTTACAGGGCTACTTAGGTGGGTGGCACATCCAGGACTGGAGGCCCACTTGTAGCATTTGAGTTACAGGCCCTGGGCACCTCTAGTGTATTTACTAGGGACTTACTAGTAAATCAAACATGTCAATTGTGGAAAAACCAATTACGCATATAATTTACACAGGACCACTTGCACTTTAGCATTGGTCAGCAGTGGTAAAGTGACCAGAGTACAAAAACAGCAAAAACAGAGTCCAGCACACAATCAAAACATGGGAAGCAGAGGCCAAAAAAACAGGGGAGACCATGCCAACGATGCCAGGACTAACAATCCTCAATTGTCATTACCTTCTTATTAAAATATTCTTTTGAACAGCAATCAAAGGTGATATAGGGTGATGAAAACATTCAGAGAATAAAGCTTTTTTATCACTGTCCTCCAGTGTGTGAGTAGAGAGGTACCTAACTGACTGCATCTTTGCACCAGCTTCTACTATGTTGTCAACAATACTGCCACACATTGGTGTAATGACACAATGATATATACAAGATCTTGTTCGCTCCTCTTTGGGGCAGATGTTCTCCAAATTTGGTTTCAATATGTTGGCAATAATTGGTCAATGACAGATATTTAGGTCCTATTAACCATTGTTGTCTTGACGCTCTTTCTTTGTCGCATTTGCTTTGTGTGCACCCTGCACAATTTGGACTGAGAAATAACAATTTTAAAACTAGGCTTTAACATGGGGTGTTGGGTGCTCTTAGTGAAGATGTTAATCCCTGTCTTGCAAGGGTTGATAATATAAATTGGTCTAAAGTGTAACTTTTTAACATTCTGTAAGTATTTGTAGAGTCAATGTTGTTATAAGTCGTGATTGGAAGTCAAATTAACAGTCATTTTATTGAATCTAGATTTTGTTTTTGTATTGAATAGGGCCATGTTTTCTTACTACTCTACACTGTTACTGATATAATATGTTAATGGATCACAAACTATGGAATGATGTGTTTACTGTTACACTAGATTGCACTTAACTGTATTAGTTGTCATTTGATTTTACGTTTTTTAAACTTGTACAAACACTGTTGTTGTACTATGAATTTAGGAATGTATTGAAATTGCTTCATCCTGTCTCACGCAGAAATTCGATTCTCAAGTACTTAGGGCCTCAGATAGCAAACACTGGTATTAAAACAATTCTTGGAAATTGTGACCCATACTTTTGCAACAGTATGGAATTTTGCAAACTGACCTAGGTAAGCACTAATAACTCAGTGCGCAAAAGTCCAAATTGTAGAGGGTCACAAGCCAGTCTACAGCATCAATATTCCTAAGGTACATCAGAAAATTGAAACTCTCTCTAATTGGGGGCCATCACAGGGATGTTGACCTGCTTTTTTATTATTCTTCTGAATATGGCCTGTTTGATTTGCTTACTAGAAACAGGCTATGTTTAAAAAAATGCTTTCAACTTCTCCTCAAACACTGCCTAAACCTAACAATCTTTTTTTTTTTAAAAAGGTACCTAGGTGCCTCCTTCCTTTTTGCAAATAGGTTACCATTCCATGATGGAAGTTGTTAACTTTTACATGTTTGTAACTATATTTCTGTCACAAAACATTGATACATACCATAATCATTCACTGTTTGGAATGAATGCCATAAAAACATCCCTGTGAAATACTGGTCCTTAAAATAGGATTACAACTATTCCAAAAAGCAATGCAGAGGTCACAACCCCTGTGATTTAGCAAATTGAAGGGTTAACCACTGCTAAATGACTTCTCATACATCTGGCAGACAGATCTTTAACAGGATGTACTACTATTGCCCAATTTCTGGCAATCCAAGCATGTGATATTGCATATCAATTGTAAGTTAGAATACTTGAGAGGCTCTTTGGATGTATTTGTGTTTGTGTATTTCTATGAGGACTAGTTGAACATGAACCCCTGGATGAAATGAGTTGAAAAATATGATGTGGTTGACTACACCTCTAAAGAGGTAAAAGTGAAATAGATGGAGTGACATATTTGACTAATTGATGTGGTGACTAATAAAATAATTAGATTAAACCTGATAAAATAAAGTAAAAACAATTTGACTGTTAAAACTTGCCAAACTACTAACCATAGATGTAAGAGGAGTGACTTGTGGGTACCGATATTTCCAATTTATTTCAACGCAGTGCATTAGCACCGTAACAAATTGGGGTAATATTTGAGGGGGTGAGTACCAACTTAAAGTAATAACCTCAAACCTTGCCTGGAGAAACGTTCAGTCACTAAATTAACTTTAGCTCAATCCTTGGTAGCTATGGCGCAGAGCAGACAGGCTCAAGTTAGAGACAATGTGTAAAGTATTTATGCAGTACCATAATAAAGTCAAATGCAACACCAGGAACACCTGGTGCCACAATTTGCTTGTGAATTGAAAAGGTATATGGATCATTGTCCTGATGTTTCTGATGATGCGCACTGATAAGAGCACTACACACTCCTGGTGTTGACTTACTGGAATGTATGGCAACTAGGTTTTTATTTCTCTTCTATCTCTCCAAGGATTGATAGCCCGATAATGGATTATCAAGAAATACATAATAAGTGGTTTAGCAATTTGAGTACGCAGGCAATGGATGAGAGAAAGTTGACATCTGAGAGTACATTGGAGCAGTGAAACTTTTGATGGCTTGAAAGATATTCTTGGTTCTGTCATGCTGGGAAATAGTTAAAATCATAGATGAAAGAAAACTGGAAGTAAAGAGTAAACATGTAGACCAATCCATGCCTAAGGGCCTTTTAGAAGATTGATTGGGAATAGCTGGACATCAAATAAAGGAAATACAGCTTCTGTATTTTAACCTGTGAATGCTGGTTGGATGAAACTCAGGTGGTGCATCAGGAGAAATAGGAATACATGACAGAGAGGAGTTGACTTTTAGAACTGTATAAGTATATGGCAAATCCACTGGTAATTAGAAGTTCCCAACTACTGTAACATCAGCAGTATGTACACATTGCAGTTGGTTAATCAGTTGTGGACATGTATTTATGCCAGCCATTACAATATCAAATATTTGATTTATTTGTTGTTGTAAAATGTAGAAGGGTATAAATGTCAGGGGGAGGTCCTCTTGTTTCTGGAAATTGAATTGTTGAAAAACTCCTTCAAATGATGACTCCCACTTCTCATCTTTATTACTGATACTTATACAACCAATCTTAGGATTGCTATTGTATTATATGTTTATCACTTTTTTAAATGTAAGGCAATATTTGAATAATGGTCTCTTGGACTGCAGCAGGCCTTAATATGAATTCTGCCAGAACAGAATAAATCACTTGGAAACACATCTCCTGCATGCAGCCCCAGTCTAATTCACAAATGTAAAAGCAACAATGGTTTCTTCATCAGCTAAAATGTATATTAGGGATATATCTGCCTATAATCTATGTAAGGATTCTTAATTGATTCTTAATTGAGTAATTCTTAATTGAGTATCATCAAACTATTAAAATGGGTACTACTAACAGTATCTACTGTTCTTAGAAATGTGTCTAGTATGAAGTATTATAAAACATTATTATTATTAGTATTATTATTTTTATACCTTCATTAATTATCATAATAAACCTAGTTATGAATCGAATGCAGTGAATCACAATTTTAGTGCAGATTTTCACTTGCTTACAAGAGTTAGAAAATCACCTGTGCCAAATTCAGGGAAGATGTAACAGGAGCATGATATAGGTTTACCCAGAGTATACACATTGTAGGGCATATTTCTCAAGGTTTGCGTGGCCCTGCATCACTTGATTAATCTAGAGTAATGCAAGTCAGCGCAAATCGCTGCCTTGCATGCAGGGAGGCATTCCATGGGTGGAGCGTGAGTGTTACCACACATTCACTCATGGATTTTGCCATATTCCAAGATTTACCATTAGTGGTCGATCTGGGAATGTGTCAAAATGCTACGCCTCTCCAGGTGAGGCGTAACGAGGAGAAATCTCTTGTTTTCTCCTCATTTTTTCTCTTTCTACATGTGCTGTATTCTGCAGCACACATAGAAGGAGGAACCTGCCTCTCAAGATTGTTTTTGTGCAGGAAGGTGCACCTTCTTGCACAAAAACAATCCTGCCTACAACATAGGCACCCTTGTACCTTAATGCAAGGGTGCCTGCATTGGCGCTAGGCAGCCAAAAGGGCACCAGCGCTAGGAATAGACAGGAATGCACTGTATATTGTTAATTACGGTGCATTCCTGTTCTTTCCCTTTCACGCAACACAGCATAGCATAGTGTTGTGTGCTGTAGTGCTGTGTGAAACCAATCAGGTATTTCTAAAGAGCAGCTTAACATCCGGAGGGTCTCAAGGCACTGTGGGAAAGGGTGCAGATCAGACAGGCCAGGTCTTGAGGTCCTTCCTGAACTGGGTCACCAAGGGGAATTACATGAGGTGGAGAGGCAGCGCATTTCAGGTCAGCGCCACGATGTAGGAGAAGGATCTTTCTCCAGCTGAGTTCTTACGGATCCTTGGGGTCGAGACGAGGGCCAGCTGGACGGAGCAGAGCTGTCTGGTGGGAGTGTAGAAGGAGAGGTGTTGGTTGAGGTAAGCGGGTCCTATATTGTGTAGGGCCTTGTATTAATGTGTGAGGAGCTTGAAGGTGATTCTTTTGTTGACCTGTAGTTTTGTTGGAGGTCTCTCAGGTGTGCTGTGATACGGTTGTGGCATGCAATGTCCAGGATGAGTTTAGCCGCAATGTTCTGGATACTCTGGAGTCTTGTTTGGAGTTTTTTGGTGATGCCAGCATAGAGTGTGTTGCCATAGTCAAGCTTGCTGATGTCGAGTGCTTGGGTGACTGTTCTTCGTGCCTCGATGCGGATCCATTTGAAGATTTTTCTGAGGAGGCGAAGCATGTGGAAGCACGATGATGAGACAGCATTGACTTCGTGGGCTATTGAGAGCGAGGAGTCGAGGTTGTGTGCGTGGTCGGTGGGTGAGGGGTGGGCCCTGAGAGCGGGAGGCCACTAGGAGGCATCCCAGGCAGAGGGGTGGAGCCCAGGATGAGGACCTCAGTCTTGTTGGAGTTGAGCTTGAGGCAGTTGTCCTCATTCCGTTGTGGATGTTGTGCTTGGCTGTTGATTGTTCGTCGTTAAGGGAGGGAATCAGCTGGGTGTCGTCTGTGTAGGAGACGACGTTAAGACCATGGTGTCTGGTGATGTTTGCCAGCAGAAAGATTAACAACTATGCCCAAGAGTATATGCAACAGACAACGTGGAGTATATTCGCCAACTACTCCCCTCCACTTCAAAACTACTGCACAAGCACTGATCCTTTCCCATGTTGATGGTGGGGAATGATTTACTAAATAGTCTTTCCTAATTTATTCTTTTTAAGTGTCAAAATAACTCTGAGTGTTCTTAAGGGCACACTACAATCAGCTGCTTGATGTGCCTAAGGCACTAAGAAATCTGACCCTACCAAACTCATTCTGGAATATTATTATAAGCTACGGCTAGAAGACACCTGCATCATTCACAAAGATTCCCATCCTAGCTATGTTAATGGTAGATTACACCTCAGAGGGGTTTAAGAGACACAAGAAATAAATCGGGCCTTCTTTTAGAAATGATAAAAATTCGAAAACTTGCAAAGCTCCTAGACCCTGGAACTGCCTCCCAGTTGAATAAAGATGCAATGTGAGCCTAATGTCCTGATGAACTTCAAGACACATCTATTAAATCAGCTCTTCTATATCTAACCTACTAATCCTCTTCCTCTTCGAAGCCTCTAGCAAATTTACAAAGTTCAAGTTTTATGAAAGGTAATTTTCCATGAGTGTATGGACAAGATTACTTGTGCTGCTCCTCCCCTTCGCCTGTAGCCTCCAAGTAACGTCTTGTTGGATTGGTCTAGTAATGTTCAAAGAGCTCCACTGCCACATGGATAGGTCGCTGCTGTGCAGATGCACTAAATAATTCAATAGATTGAGAAAGTCATCAACACTCATTTCCAGTGATGTGAAAAACAGACGCCAGCATAAGCAGAGTACAGAGGTGTTATTTTGATAGAGTCAGAAGGTTTGCTACTGCTAGGTCATTGCCCTTTAATAGAGTCCTTCCTATCAGAATTGTCTAATTCCTTGCCTTTATTTCCCTGGAAAGTTGTGATTTGTCAACACGTTTTGACAAAACCTTCCTAACGGATATTGCAGTACTCATGTTTGCTTCTGGAAATGCGTTTTCAGAGATGGTTACTGTTTCTAAGCAGTTGTACTTATCAAATGATGCTACCGTCAATTAAATTTTGAAGTCTGAGAATTTTATTTTTATTTGGTTTGGGGATGCAAGCCAGGGCTATTTTGGATAGGAATTAGTTAATTTCTCAGTGATGATTTTACAGTCACCAGGACAGTGTTGTAGCATGTACTAATTAACCAGTTGGTCGGAATTCATTTTCTGAAAATGTGTAGAGTGTTCAGTGTCTATCTCATGAAATTACCCGGAGGGTGATTAGCAGGAAATCATATAAAGATACTGATACAACAAATACTTTGGACAGTGCACATAATCAATGCCTTTTTATGGCACACACTTTTGATCGTTTGGCTTTCAACCATATAACTGCCTTTTCTTCTTAACTACCACTGTCCTGCCTTGAAGCCACATGCTTTCTACATCTTATGTAACTTGAAACTGCTATGTCACCTTAACTTTGTAAGCAGTGTAATCACTAATCGTCGCCATGGTCCTATGTAACCCATAATAGTCCTTTGGCATCTAGAAGCAATTGGGCTTAGCGGTGTGCACACTGGAAACAAAATAAACTTACATACCCAAAAACATATTTTGTGAATTAGATGAACTGCAAAAAATGCCAAATGTCTACATTTTCACCTTGCACCTCAAAACTGAAATCCCTCCTTTTGAGAACAATGTTTAGAACTATGTCTAATATCATACAGTAATACATCACTGATCATGATTTATTGCTAGGTACCAAGAGTTTATCTTCCCTTTTTTGATTTTTCATTTTGCATTTCCTCTGGGTATTCAATCACAATTAGTTCAGCCGCAAAACAGCTAATTTTGGTGTTCATAGTCAGTTCAAGTCTGCATACATTGCATTCCAACTTAAATTATTGTGCTAAAGAACAATGTGTCATTTTTCACAGTACTGTTGTATTTAATAGCCAGGTCAAAGTTTTAACCTCAGCTATCAATTCACACAATAAACCCTCTTTTCCCATTCATGTCTACCTTTTTAATGAATCGGAACTGTAATTACAGCTTTACGAAATATGAACTAATCGTTCTTTCATTTTATTCGCATGACATTGTATGAGACCTTGGCCCTCGTGTGTCAGTCTCAAATCAATTACAAACCAATTTTCAGCCGGAAGAAAAGCCGCTACGATGTACAAAAGGATGGAAAGTTTGTACAGTTAAAAATAACAAGAAAATGAGAAATCGCAATAACGCGACTCGTTTTTGTGATTCAAAAATTACAATTCGATAATGGCAATTCACAATTTGTGTCCAAAAGAATCACAAATGTTAAGCAGTTACAAAACAACAAAACTGCATGTGCAAATTACCATCAACTGGAAGCAGGTGATAGGAAGGTTGGAGGTATAAATGAACCTGCTAGATACTGACCCAGCAAGATTCATGGAGCCATGGTAGGCTTAATAAGGGAACAGGCGCACAGGCTAGGGAACCTACACATGTTCAGATTTTGTGCTCCCTACATCTTCTAGCATCAGGAACCCTCAAGTCACTGCTACAATATCAGGAGGCATATGTCAGAGTGACCTTTCAGGGGTTTTAGAAGCTTCATGGATGCAGTGTTGACAATAAATAAACATATAACTTTTCCAAGTAGCCCAGGTGATTTACAGACTGAAAAAGTTCAATTTTACCAAATTGCATCTTTTCCTAATTTCATAAGATGTGGAGATGGGACACTTATAATAATAACCCCAAGCTACAGAGTATATAGGAATTTGAAGGTCCATCATCCTCTAACAATCCAGGTGATATGGAATGCTGAGTACATTATTAAAGAAATTGTTGCTCATTACCTTTGGAGTACATATGACTAATTGATGGTTCATCATACCGCTCTTTACAAGCGAGAAGTGGGAGATCAGAGCAACCATTTAAAGAACCTCTGTTATTGTAAAGGATATATGTCGGTGTTTACGTTAAAGTGACTGTGCTTTGGGGAACAACCCGGATAGCTGTTGTGAAATAATTGCAGCTTTTGCAATACTACACAACATTGCCTTGCAGAGAGACTCGCCACAAGAACCTTTGGAAGATGACTTTAAGGAGGGTGTGGTCGAGACAACGTATTTTTGGCAGAGAGCAGAGCACATAAAGCTGAATTTTCATACAATTATTTTTGAGGTCAGCTAATTACACATGTTTAATTAAAACTCAAAAAAACCTTTGTGCTTGAAACTAACAATTATATTCACATTTATTTTTCAGCATCAACATCCTTTGATCACAATAGATGCCATTTCATCAAAATAAAAATGTAAAATTACTGTTACTAAATAAACATAGCATATAAAATATAAAAGAATGTATGTTTGTCATTCTTCATAGGCAGATCTCCATTTGGCCAGGTCAAGCATGCCAGCCTTACACCCCTTTGCACTTCACCACTCCCGCTCCTGCTATGGTGCCCTCTTGCAGTAATATACCACTTACACTTGACACTTTCTCACTCTCAGGAAGTGGTAGGGCAGCCCTAATTCCTACAATAGAGGTTTTTGATTCTTCTAAAACACCAGTGACCCAGACCAAACCTCATATTAAATTACCGCTTTGTCAAGTTAACTTGGCCTCTAGATTTAATGAACACCCACGTAAGGTCTCTGCACACATAGGTATATGTTTTAGTCATAAATCTAAGAAAAACATGGGAGAGTAGCCGGAAAATGGGGCATTCTCAGACCTGAATGGGAGGGGCAGAGGTATGTAAGGAGAGGTTTATAGAGGGGTAAGAATAGGGTTTAGGGAAGGGCATGCAAATTCAAATCCCTACCCACTACAAAGTATGCTGATTGTTATTCACAAACTGTACTTCTAACATTACTACAGCCAAAAAAGACCCATAAATGTATTCCAGCCTAGCCTTGAAGTAAGTGCAGCACCACACATGACCAATCACAGTTACTGCAACACACTTCCCTAGAAAACAATGGAAGCAATGACTTAAACTAACAGCCCACAGGACATATTGTTAAATAAAATAAATTAGTGTGAATTTTAAATTATATAATTTTTTAAGTATTAAAATTTATATTTAATTTGATTTGCTGAAAATTCTATAAATATTTAAATTTGTTGCATGAAGATAATTAAATAAAACTCCGTTCTTAATAAAAAATCACAATTGTTTAAAATTAAACAAATATGTTTTGATAAACTTTACTAAATTATAATTAAATATTAAAAAGGAGAGTGAGGATGGGATTTTTGTAACAATCTTTTTAAATAATAATTATAACTGCAGTTGATATATTTATTTCATTATTTATTAAACATTTAGTCGGTGTGTTTTGTGCTGTAATATTTATTTCTTTTAATTCCAGATTAATAATATTTTTTTAAGTTAATGTACACTTTTATGTTACATTAAAATGTTTATAATATTTTTTAATTATAAATACTCCCTGTACCATATGAAACACTCTGCCCAATAGCTGGAGATCCTAAACTAAGGGGGTCATTTGAGTTTGGAGGTCAGAACCATCCGACCGCCAAACTCCAGAAGAGGAGACTGCCAGGCTGCTGGCGGTTTCCCCACTGGCCCCATTACAACTTTCCCACTGGGATATCGGGCGGGAACCAAGGTTCCTGCCCATCAGCTCAGTGGGAAAGGTGCAGCAGCATTATTCCCAGTTCATAATTGAGATGGTGACAATGCTGCTGCAGGTACGGTGCACCTCCATCCTTGAATTTTGCAGTGTGCACAGCAGACAGTGCACATTTCAAGGGTGCCGGGCAGGGGGGCCCCGGCACTGCCCATGCCACAGGCATGGGGACCATGGTCAGTGCAGGGGCCCCTCTGTGGACCGCTGTGCTTGTTCTCCACCAGACTTTTCATGGCAGTCAGACCACCACGAAAAGGCTGCCAGAGAACAAGGTTGTAATCAGCACTGAAGCGCTGACTTCAGCACCGCCGTGGCTGATTCCAACCACCACCGCCGCCATCCTGTCGGGATCACTGATCCAGGCAGAGATGGCGGTCTTTTGCCAGTCCAACCACCAAACTCGTTATTTGGTAGTTGGACCGTCAAAGCCATGGCGGTCCGGCCCATCACCGAGGGTCTGGCATTCTAGTGGCCACCAGACTCATAATGAGACCCTAAGTAGGAACAGTTACTTCTAGTGCCTTTCATCTGATAAATCCTGTTCGAGCAGACAGCAACCCCTGTTTTGAGTTGGTTGAATACATAAAATCCTGCAACTAATAGTACATTTACACTCAGAAATGATGAATAGCTAAAAGTGTGAAGCTATATGTAGGTGCAGTAGTTAATTTACACATGAGGAACTCTACACAGGTAATTTACATTTGTAATATAGCACCTTTTGAGTAGGTGGGTCTATGTGAAGAGACAGTAGTCATGGTCAGTGGTGCCGTTTTGTCAAATTGCACACGATGCCCTTATATGTAATAGCAGAAATAGTGAAAACAACTTTAAAATTATTATGACTAAAAGGTCTAAACCTGAGGATGGTGAGTAAAACATGCAGGATTTATAATATTGAATATTAAGTATGACATATTGCTTGGTTTTACATAAGTGTCTATATTTGCTGCACAAGTCTAATGATGCATTGTGTTTGTGTTATGTTTCACAACACAAGACATTTCAAAGACGTGTTTGTTAACTTTTAGAAGTAAGTGTACTATTGCATATGATTTTTCATGTAGTCTGACTTTGTATGGTGTTCATATTTACCCCTCGACATCTTTCAGTGGTGTCTTACCTGTTGTAATAGCCACTGGGGCTGAAGCGTCAAAGTTAATCACACTTGTGATGGCCTGTTCAATAATTGTAGAAGCAGTTTCAAGTACAGTGGAAGAGAGCCTTTTAATCGATACAGCACACTCCCTCCCTAGTGCAATACTCAAATCTCTTAGTATGCAGTTCCGAAGAGGTCCAAGCTATTATGTTTATTAAGTGGACTATATGTTGGTCAGAAAGAGCATTACTGTTTAGGAGCAAGAGCCCCCATCCACCAATTGGTGGTTTGCTTCATCATTGGGCTTATGCTCCTCATTGGGCTGGTGCTGCAATGCCAGATTGACGCCTCAAAGGAGCTGTCTGCCAGAGACTTTTTAAAAAAAAATCATCCTTAAAGTCAAAAGTTGCAGGCTTAATATGTGTGCAAGGTAAATTGGACAAGGAACTGGTGAAGGAACATTAAAATTAACTAAAGGAACTCCCCATAAATACACTATTTCATCCTTGGAGGCCTTTGTTAAGATTAAACAAAGTGGAGGCCTCTGTTAAGATTAAAAACTCAGATACTGGGGAATTGATGTCCCATAAGATCTAATCTGGGTCAACATGTTCCGTGCATAGTATTGTCCCTAAATGGTTTAGTGGCCATTAACTAGGACCAATGTACTAGTGCTTCATCTACATGTAGGGCTCTACACAATTCTGTAGATACTAACAATGCCCCTGAGGTGGACCCGCAACTGGTGTCAAACTGCAAAACAGATAGAAAATCTAAAGTTACGTCTATTACTGAGGAAACACATGTAATGGACACAAAACTTAAGATGAGTCTGACCCCATAGGTACTCAACGAGAGAGGTCCTTAGGGGCATATTTACATACCCCTTGCGCCACCTTGCACCACATTAACATCATTTATTTTGGCGTTAATGTGGCCCAACGAGGCCAAATTCCCTGTGTTGTATTTACAGGGTGGTGCAATGCATGCATTGCATCACCCTGTAACCCTTTGCGCTACATTATGCCTGTGCCAGGCATAATGTATGCAAAGGGAGCTTTCCCCCATTAGGGGAGCCAGTAAAACGGTGCAAGGAAATCTATGAGATTTCCTTGCTCCATTTATTACAGCACTTTTAACACCTGCTCAAGAGCAGGCATTAAAAGGGGGCTTCCATTCTTTAGAATGAGCCCCTATGTACTCTGCAGAAATAGTGCCAACAGTTTGGCGCTACTCCTGCAGAGTACATCAATAGAGTAATTAAAAATGACTCTATTCTCCCCTACCCTGCGCCATGGTGTGCCGTATTTTAAATACGGTGCACATATGGTGGCAGTAGTGGGGTGCTAAGGGGTGCAGGGAAAGTGGTGCTGCACTTGGTGCAGCGCCACTTTTCATAAATCTGCCCCTCAGTGTGGAACACATGTCCCTGAAGAGAGTCCCTGCATTGTGCCTACCCGTTTGCATGTATCCAAAATGGATCATTTTCATCACCTTCTGAGATGCTACCAACTTACGCCTACAGAATGGGCAAATGACAAGGGTCTCCTCAATTCCAGAACACGCCAAAGGTTTCCCTGAGAATCACTACATTTTGAAGTTTGGAGTTATCATGCTGCTTTTAAGATTTCCCCCAGAACAGTAGTTTCTGTTTTATGTAAAACAGGTTAGAATACCTAGAAACAATGTAAGGTAAGTCCCTTTGCATTATAAATCTTTTAAAGGTGGGCATCCGACGTGCGTTCCCTGATTTAAAAAACCATTGAAGACCTGCACATCAGGGTAAAATCCGAGTAAATGTGTTCGGTTGACACACAAGATGTCTACTCCATTTTATAGGCAATTGCTTTTAACACAAAACAGATTATATGAATACTCTCCTATTTATGACATTAGGAAAGCTGTCCGGATGATGTAAAAAAAAAAAAACAGCTGGAACTTTCACTCCACATTTTATGGATGTTGAAGGTACGGCTCCTTATGTTTAATGTATGGTGCACTGTAGACCTTCATTATAAGAAGACCTTCCGTACGCCATAATACAAGTTCAGTGACTGCAACAGCAGTTTGTTTTTGTCATATAATCAACTATTGTATCGCTATCCGCGAAGCACAAAGCGCTTTCAAAATACTGGCTGTGCATATTATGTACTTAACTTTCTGCAAATGCAAACGTATAGGTGTTGGCGTGTGTATGTTACGCCACTAGGACATTGTGACAGGCTATACTAAAGGCGGCTTATGCAGTCTGGCGCTGTCAATTACAGACACGTGATTCTATGGTCTAATAACTTGGATTTAATACATAAGAATTGACATGTAAATGAAGCATTTGCAGGTTTTTATGACAAAGCTAAGGCGTCGCCCACGCTGACTTCCAGCAGTTATCCACCGCCTCGCTCTGCTGCTCTAAACAACTGGCCTGGTCATAGCATCAGGAATTCAGTTGTCTTCAAAATTTATGCAAATATTAGTCTCTTCTCTTGGCTAAGTAATGTTCTACTTCTTTGCTTCACATCTGTCTTTTGATTGGACCATGGGCGTCACTCTGACCACAGACTTCGTCCTGAATCCAAAATCAAGCATCCGTGATTAGTGTCCTTGTATGTTTCTCCGCCTGTGGACTGAGGCTGCGACCATTGACTGAGGTATATTGTGACGGGGCATTGTAAACTTCAAAACAACGTATCTGTCTGAAATTATTACTTAGATATCTGATTTAAGTTGCTCAGATACTAACACGGGGAAAATTGTTATAGTAAGAAATTCAGAAATGCACTGGGAAATAGTGCACAGTTACAGTGATTTTTTTCCAGACCGCCACCTATTTTGTTAAATAAATATTAAAAATGTGACATGGTTATATGTGATTGGACTTCCCCATGAAAATCAGGACTTTGTGATGTTTTTAATACTGTTTTTAATACTGTGGTTCTTAACCTGTGGTCGGCAAAGCCTACTCAAGTGGTTCGCAACTGTTAAGAACAGTTCTTAATTTGTATATATTTTGATGTATGCTTCCTTCTCTTTTTTTATGTATTGTTTTGAGGTTTAAATTATCAAAAATATCTAGACCAGGTTTCCCTGCTTCCAGTAATGGTTGTGTGATAGAACTACGCAGGCCAGAACAACGCATGCCTTAAGAACACAGTTGGAACAAAAACTGAGTTATTTCCTCGCATGCCTTTACCACACATGGATTCACAGCGAATTTCGTTGTAGAACCATTCCTTGTAAAGGTATATAAGAAAACCGCATACAAAGTGGCATGCTTGGTTCTTTCATGCACCCCTCTCAACCTGCCCTTAGTCCAAAAACTTCCCCCACCCCTAATACTTAATCTACCCCAACCTCCCACTGACCCTGAGCCCTAAAAAGCTATCCCAACCGCCACCCCTGCACCTAAAAACTAAAGTACCCCAATGAACCCTAAAACAAAACTACCCCACCACCTCGCCCTTGCCCCATAAAACTAAACTACCTCAACACACCCACCCACCCTAAGCCCTAAGAAAAAAAAACGATCCCAACCATCCCAACCCCCACCCACCCTAAAAACTAAACTAGCTCGTCTCCCCACCCGCCCTGAGCCCTAAAAAAAAAGTACCCGGACTCCCCCACCACTGTCCCTAAAAACTAAAATACCCGACACCCCCACCCATCCTAAGTCCAAAAACCTTCCCCCTAATAAGTAAACTACCCTGACCCCCCACACCCACTCTGAGCCCTGAATAAAAACTACCCCTGACTCCAAAAACTAAACTACCCTGACACTCCCTACCTGCCCTGAGTCCTAAAACCTTACCCCAAAAAGTAAACTAACCTGGCCCCTCCAGCCACCCTAAGTCCTAAAACAAACTACTCCGACCTCCCCCACCACGCCCCTAAAAACTTAAAATACCCGACACCCCCACCTGCCCTAAAACCTTCACCCCTAAAAAGTAAACTATCCCAACCCCCCATCTGCCCTGAGCCCTATAAAAAATTACCCTGCCCCCACCCATGCACCTACAAACTAAAGTACCCCGACATCACCCACCCACCCTAAGCTCTAAATCCATCCCACTGCTAAAAATTACCCACCAGCGCTGCTCCAACCCCACTTACCTCTCCCGATCCTTCCTGTTCTTCTCTCCTCCCTCCTTCACCCTTCCTTAAACCTTTCCCCACCCCTTAATAATAAACTATCCACCTCACCCTAAGCCCTAAATTTAAAAAAAAAGAAAAGAAAAAATCCCCCACTCCCGCTCCTAAAAAAAAAGTAGCCCAACCCCCCAGCCTAAACCCTGAAAACAAATACCCAAACTACCCACTCCCGCCCATTAAAAAAATAGCCCACCCTGACCCCTTACCCCCCCCATTCCCTTAATCCACCCCCCACGCCCCACCCCTTCCCCAGCCCCACTTACCTCACTGCGTTCTCCGTGTCCTCTCCCAAACAGTGCATGGCTCTTTCTGTACCTTAACCACCCATATGTGTAGTTTAGCATATGCATGGTTAAGGCACAGAAAAAGCCAAGCGTTGTTCCGGCAAGCATGGTTATGCTTGTGTGGGAAACATTCGTGTTGTTAAGGACACGTGGTTAAGGATGTTTCCCTTCAGTAATTACTATTTGAGGATCCCCAGATTCAAATAACGACTCAGTTGGGGTCCCTGGGTTCCAGTAGTGATTAGAAGGGGTGTCCACAGAGATCAAAAGGTTAAGAACCACTGATGTATACCACTAGTTTCATTATTTTGTGGTGTGCATCACTTGCCCTAGATTGTGCCAAGCCACCTGCAAGAAAAATCCACACAAGATATGTGCTCAATATTTTGGCAATAGGTGATGAAATAGTTGAAGGAAATTAATTGGAGCTGTGCCTTAAATGCTGAACAAGTCAGCAACCGCTTTAATGGGCTTTCAAGTCTGAGGGAAATTTGTGTCAGCCCAGATACTACATGGGACAAACACTGGAGGGTAAGGTGCAGACAGCAGAACTCACAGTTGTTGACCTACTTTTTCAGAATTATGTCCAGGGCGTGGTCTGCTGATGTTGATAGGTGTGTAGCGTGAACTCCTTTCTCTGTGTGAATAGCTGTGTGGGCCCTTCCTTGCACTGCTGGGTGGTTGCTTTGACCTGAATGCTGAGGGCCATGTAATAAAGACTGCATCTGAGGTAAAGGAGCCTTGCAGGACCTAGGGCTGAACACCATGGCAGTGAGAACCAATTTCATCAGACCCAAAATCAGATGGGGGTGAATGAATTCCTGACATTTTCAGAGGTAGTCATGGCACAGAAATGATTTCCAGAGACGGTCCCAAGCCATCATTCCTACGTATACTAAAAGAAAAGGCTGCATACATCAGAGAGGACTGCACTGGGGATAAATGTCGACTAGATACGCTGAATGTGGCTCTTCTGAAATTGGAGTCCAGATTAAGCATGACGAAAATTATATTTTGGCAGTAGGAGGATAATGTTTTACGGATAGCATCTGCAGTGGAAAGTGAAGGGCTGAATAATCAGCTGATGGAATGAAGTAGGGTGTGAATGCTTAGAACACCATGTAGGAACAGACAATATTTCAGATTGCAGGATTTCCAATTGATGCTCTGGGGCTAAATCTTAAATGATTTTTTAGAAGGCTGAATGGAGAAGCATTTCAAATGGACTTAGGAGGGCATCTGATGGGATGCTGTGTAGTGCCACTGTGTTCAAGTGAAAAGAGCCAACATTCAAGGAAGGAAGAGTTGTGCTAACGATTATAGGGAGACTTTGTGATGGTCTCTCCAGATAACACATGTTAATGCGAGGAAAAAAGTGAAAGTGGAAACAATGAATGTGTGGTCTCAAATTTAGATTTTTCATGCATTTCAGAGGGGACAAAGCAGGAGTTAAGGACTGTTGTAATATCGTTATATTATTGTTATAAACCTAAGTAATACAATACGTTATTCAAGTTATATAGAGCACCCTTCCTATCAACGATAATCTTAATTATTACAAGACTATTCCTGTTGTAAATATATATATATTACTTCTGTTAGTAAAGTGGTGCGCTCCTAGCCTCTCCTCTGGAATGTTGGACCATGGTACAACCGGGAGTGCACCTTAGAATGTTGATGAAGAGAGCTTCAGTGGAGAGTTAGGATGTCAGCAGATGAGGTGGTATGCAAGGAGTCTGTTCAATAAATCTGTTAACTACCACTACGAGTTACAAGTTATTACAGAGGAACTTTGGCGATGAGGATGGGATCTGCACAGGGGCAGTGAAGACTCCTTGCCCCTGATCAATTCAGCACCTCAGCAAGACGTTATCGTTCTACTTGTGTAAAACAAGGAAGGTACGGTCGAAGTAAGCACCTTGATTGACTGCTTGTTGTGTTACTACAGCTAAGAAGGCTCAGACAAGGTGGACCTACATGGGTACGTGTATACCAGAGGGAACATTGGAAGCATCATAGTAGAGAGCGCTTAGTCTCTTACAATACTGGATGTTCCGAGCGTATGAGTTTGAGTATACGCTACAGCAGCTGATTAACTTAAGGGCGCGCCTGGTGTAAATACAAGAGTCTGTTAATTTAGCAGAGAGTACTGTGATTCACACACCGTGAGGAAGGTGCCGTGCGGGAGAGTTGAGGAAGGCTCTCTCTGAGCGCTGTGAGAACCCTTCCGGAGCGGCACTGTCAGTGTAGTGTGAGAGCGTTGTGGAAGGTTCCCCCTCAGGGCTAACGGTAGCGCGATCCCCGTACCGCGCTAAGCTCTCCCGAGCATTCAGCGTTACAGGCAGTGCAGCGTGGAAGTACTGAGGGAAGCTCTCTCCCACAGCGTCTTCAGCAGCGCAATCCCCGGGTGGGAATTGCGCGAACAAACGTCAGCGGAGCCCAGGGCTTACCTGGGTGTGAAGTGCCAGGATTCCAGCGGTAACAGGTGCTGCGGAAAAGCAGCGAAAGGCCACGGCAAGTGGGACCGCGTACAGATGGTGGAAGGTGACTCGATTCATATTTCCACAGCCAAGGGAACCGGAACTTGCATACTTCAAAACTTGTCATACTTCAAAATAAGAGCCCCAACTGTGTGGAACTGGTGATACGCCTTCAAAATAAGGGCATTAGGAGGTTTCCCATTACCTCCTAGTGACTGAAACAACAGTATCAAGAGAGTGACTCTGGAGATAAGAAGTGGGATTCTGCACCCTTTATGTATTGTGTCCCATATCTAAGGTTGTAAATAACGGTTTATGCCATATGAATGGTGGAAATTTAGGCACATTGATGGTAAAATAGCACATGCATAATTTGTAATTTTTACATCTGAGGTTGCAAATAATTGTATAGTACCATATGAATGGTGAGGATTTAGACATATTGATGGTATAATAGTACATGCATAAGTAGTAAAATTCACAAAAGGGTACATTAAGGGGTGTGCAGGACCCATACAGGTAAGGTCACTATAATATAGAGTGACGACTATCTACAAGAGGAATGGCAGCGGCTGGAGTGTCCCAACCTCCCCGTTCCTGAATGAAATAGGTGAACCTATCTTACCCTGGAAAGATTGGTCAAAATTGTTTGAATCCTATTTGATTGCTATAGGAGGGGAAAAGTTCACAGCACTAAGGAAACAACACATATTGTTACATAATCTCGGAATACAGGGAAGGAAGGTGTATGAGAACCTGACTGATGCAGAAGACGAAGGAGAAGATGGAGGGGAAAATTTAGATTTTTTCCAGCAAACACTCAACAAGTTGGAAAGTCATTTTGGTCACAAAGTTAATATAGTCCTAGAAAGGCATATATTTTTTAGTAGAGTACAGGGCAAGGACGAAAAGGTAGCCACCTATATTGCTTCTCTGCGAGGGCTGGCCAATACGTGTGAATTCGAGGAATTGGAGGATTCATTGTTTCGTGACCAGTTGGTGAGGTGTATAAATAATCTGCGGGTGCAAGAGGAGCTCCTCACGCTTAATCCCTCTCTAAAGGAAGCTGTAGACATTGCAAGGAGCATTGAGCACACAGTTGAATGTATGAGAGAGATCAAAAACACACCAGAGGCGGAAGGGGTGAGGGAGATAAAAAGTTGTACTAAACAGGAAGAGGGGGTGGTTAACAAGGAGGAGGATTCGGTGTTACTAGCCACTTCAACAAAGAAAAATCCGACTGAAGAAATAACAAGGGTAAATGTTTTAGATGCGGAAACCCCAAGCACCTAGCTAATAGTCCTTTTTGTCCAGCCCGCAACTGCCTTTGTAGAAAGTGTGGAGCTAAAGGGCACTACGCGCGTGTATGTAAAAATGATAGAAATACTAAGAAAACGGTAAATAGAGTGGAAGAAATCACCGATTTAGGCAATAAGTTTATTCTTCAAGTAAAGGAAAAACCAAGTACGGAACCCTCCAATAGCACTTATTCTTTGTGTGACATTAAACTAGATGGTATTTGCGTGAAGGCATACGCTGATTCTTGCTCACCATTTACTTTCATGAACTACCAAACCTTTGTAGACAAATTCCATAACCAAGGGTACAAATTGAGTCCTGCCAATATAAAACCAGGAGGGTACAACAATGACCCAATACCTCTTAAGGGAATGTTAGAACTAGGCATTTCATTCAAAGATAGGCACACCAAAGGAATGGTATACATCACAGAGAAAGGGTCCAATTTATTGGGATGGAGACACCGAAGATATCTAGGAATCAAACTGGATCCTAATAGCAAGGAACAAGTACTGTTAGTGGACATGCAAATATTTAGTGAAAGCATATGTGAGGAATTCCCAAAACTGTTTGAGGATAGACTGGGGTTGTTGAAAAACTATCAAACTTAAGGAAAATGCAACACCAGTCATACATAAGGTCAGATCCATACCATACCTAATGAGGGAGCCCCTGAAGGAAGAGTTAGATAAACTAGTTAAATCTGGAGCCATAAACCCATTGAGAGTTCCTTGTGGCTAGCACCCATAGTGGTCACTAGGAAACCTAATGGCAGAGGCATACGCCTATGTGTGGATTTGAGGGACTTGAATGCTAATATTTGGGTAGACAGGTTCCCCTTACCCAAAATAAACGAAATGGTGAGCATGTTAGAGGCAGCTAAATATTTTAGTGTAATTGATTTATCATCTGCATATCACCAAGTGGAATTGCACCCAGCGTCATGTTCGCTCACATCCTTTATCACTCCATTTGGGGCTTTTAGATATCGCAGGATGCCCTTTGGTCTCGCTTCGGCAGCTGCGTTATTCCAAAGGATTATGCAAAGCATATTGCAAGGAATCAGACAGATAATGTGCTTCCAGGATGATATATTAGTGTATGGGAGAACGGAATGTGAGCACAATTTCATTTTAAGGGAGGTATTCAAGGCCCTTGATGATGCTGGCATTACCATTAGGAGAGACAAGTGCCAACTGGGAGTAGAATCAGTGGAATACCTTGGGCATAAAATAAGTAAGGACGGAGTAGAACCCAAGTGCAATTTGGTAGTGGCCATGAAGGAAGCCCTAGCTCCCACTAATAAAGAAGAATTGAGATAGTTTTTGGGTTTGGCTGAGTTTATGTCAAAATTTGTTCACAACTTTGCTGAGGTCACTGCCCCCATGAGAACATTGTTGAAGAAAAATGTACTTTTCAAGTGGAATGATGAGTGTCAGACAGCCTTTGAAAAAGTCAAGGATGCCATAGTCCATTGTCCCAGTTTAGGAAATTTTGACCCCACCAGGAAACCATGGCTAACTACAGATGCTAGTGGTAGAGGTCTAGGTGCCACCTTATGCCAATTTGTAGATGGGCAGGAGAGGATTGTGGCATTTGCGTCCAAGTCACTAAGGGAGGCGGAACCTGAATTACTCCACTATAGAGAGAGAGGCTTTAGCATGCTTCTGGGCCATCAATCACTTCAAGTTCTTCCTGTGGGGTTTGCCTTTCCTTGTCAGAATGAACCACAAACCTCTTATTTCTTTGTTCACCATTAAAGGTAGAGATCACGCCACCCCACGTATTGCCAAATGGATTTTAGGGCTGGAAGGCTTCAATTTTGATATGCAATAGGTTCCTGGTAAAAGAAACATATTAGCGGATTGCCTTTCAAGATTACCCAGGAAGGGAGGGCAAGACATGGCAATTGAGACCCTTGAACCTGTACTCTATGTTGAGTTGTCGGGCATTTCCAAGGAAGAGTGGGTTGCAGCTACAAACAAGGATCAGACAATACAGACTTTAAAAGATAAGATAAGGAATGGTTGGCCAGAGAGATCCCGACAGATTGAGGAAGACTTAAAGGGGTATTGGGAGGTGCGTTCTAAGCTAGATATAGACAAGGACTTGGTAATGAGAGGGGAGAGAATCGTTCCCCCTCGTGAGCTGTGGGACAAGCTTATAGGTCTAGCAAACGAAGGACACCTAGGAAGGACGTTAACTAAAAATAAACTTAGAGCTTCTTACTGGTTTCCCACTATGGTCAAGTTGGTAGAAAACACTGTGCGCGAATGTGTCAATTGTGCAATGAGTGACAAAACTAAAATTACGCACAAAGCTCCGTTATCTCCCATCGAGGTTCCCACCAAGCCCGTAGGACAAGCTAGGGTTGGACATCCTAGGATCACTTACGTGTTTGGGATCAAGGGCAAGATTTCTATTTGTTTTAGTTGATTATCACTCTCACTGGGTGATGACAAAAGCTGTGCACAATGTAACAACACAAGATGTCATGGATTTCCTTAAAGAAGCGTTCACTAGAGAAGGCATTCCAAGCACCATTGTGACAGACAATGGGGTGCAATTCACCTCAGGGGCCATGGTAGAGTTCTTGAGGAAAAGTGGGGTCCAACACTTCCGGACGGCATTGTATAACCCCAAAGCCAACGGTCTTGTGGAAAGGGTTAACAGGATGATCAAGGAGTGCTTGCAGATGGCAAGCATGTCACGAGAACCTGGGGAATTTGCGATTGAACAAATGTCATGGTCATATCACACCACGCCCAATTTAGTCACAGGGATATCCCCCTTTGTATCTCTCAAGGGAAGGCAACCAGGGACTAAGTTAAACCCCAATTGGTTGACAGGTGGAGAGCCTTATTGGGTACGACGGGAGGAGGTAGTGACGAAAGTACGGAAGAACCAGAAGTACCGGGACTGGTATAATAACAAATATGGCACTAGGAGTAAGCAATGGTACATTGGGCAATGGGTCAGAGTAAAACTTCCAGAACCCACCTGGAAGGAAGGGAGTAAATTCTCGAAACCCTTACGAATAGCGAAAATACATAAGAACGTGGTAACCCTGGAGGATTGTCGAACATGGGGTATGGACCGTATAACTTGCAGCTGGGGCGACAAGTCAGATGAGGGACAGGAGAACAGTGGGGAACTGAGAGATGCCTTTACTAGGAGAAACCCAACTGATCGTCCAAGGAGGAAAATTTCCCCGACATGGCACAAAGACTACATAATACAGAAGTAACAGACTTATGAGACACTATCTCATTTATGTATTGGTGAGGAGGGGGAAGTGTTGTAATATCGTTATATTATTGTTATAAACCTAAGTAATACAATACGTTATTCAAGTTATATAGAGCACCCTTCCTATCAACGATAATCTTAATTATTACAAGACTATTCCTGTTG
Organism: Pleurodeles waltl; assembly: GCF_031143425.1. Lineage (NCBI taxonomy): Eukaryota > Metazoa > Chordata > Amphibia > Caudata > Salamandridae > Pleurodeles > Pleurodeles waltl. The sequence continues at coordinate 111,755,075 of NC_090441.1, read as the reverse complement.
TAAATATATATATATTACTTCTGTTAGTAAAGTGGTGCGCTCCTAGGCTCTCCTCTCGAATGTTGGACCATGGTACAACCGGGAGTGTACCTTAGAATGTTGATGAAGAGAGCTTCAGTGGAGAGTTAGGATGTCAGCAGATGAGGTGTTATGCAAGGAGTCTGTTCAATAAATCTGTTAACTACCACTACGAGTTACAAGTTATTACAAGGACAATAAAAATTAGATTAATGGACTTATTCTGAAGACAGGGGTTGTTTTTCTAGCTACAATAAGGATCATCAGAGGAAAAGCAATATCTGTATGGGGAGCTAAGCAGGTCTGACAAGGTAAGAGCAGGCATGTAAAATGTTTTTGCGGGGCGTAAGTCAACAACTTCAGAGGCTTCCCATAAAATGATGATCTTTCACTATCTTAAAAAAATGTCCTGCATGTGAAGATTAAACTAGGCAGACCGTCCATCTGGTGCCATTAAGTAGTATTAGCTGTGTTAGCTGCCTATTCACTATTAAGAGGTCACTATCAAATATTGCTTCTTGAGTACGGGGCTCTGAAAACGCACAGGCCTAGGGAATACTGATGGGCAGTGAAAGACTAGCAAGGGAGCAGAACCAAGAGAACACTTTGTGGTACAGAGAAAGGAAGGGATTAAGAGGATAGGTGGCTGGACCTGAAAAAGAAGGGAAAAGGGAGCAGATAAAAAGACAAGGAGATGAACTTGATAGTCCCTCTCATGCACTATAAAGCAGGTCTGATGCCTGTGATGGAAGGATCCATCATTCAGTCAAAACACTGTGACAAAGAATGTACCTGGGAAGAACAAAAACAAGAATAAAATGGAAATCTGTTGAATCAGGAGCAGTGAAGTGAGATCAATAACAAAGCTATCTATCCATCAGCAAGTGGCTGGCCCAGAGCCCGCTGTATGTATATTTAATGCATTGCAAACAATAAGTCTCCTAAAGCTGGCTTTAGCTGAGACCTAAAAAAAAATCAACCAAATGCATATGCATGCGTGAAGCTTTTCTTTATTCAATTTCCACTAGTGAAGTGAGCAAGAGAGGCCATTTGAAATAATTCACATGGATGCTTCAATTAATTTTTCCAACTGCAAATCAAAGGTCAGCTCAGAATTATACATCAGTAGTGGCAGAGTACAGCAGAGTTATATGAGTGACTTTACATTGCCATTCGAACAACAGTGGAGATCTTCAACTCATTAAAATGCTAACGGTAGTGGGAGTGAGAGAATTCCACAACATGACATTGACATCAGAGGACTAACCACCCTTAGAGCTACAACAACCTTCTATTTGGCAAGAGGAAGCACAGGAATGGAAACAGAAAGGAAACAAGGATCTGTAACCTTCTTTACTCTATGCTCCTTCTGCTGTCACAGTTGTCTGTGGCTGTGAGAACTGGATAGCAAATTGCAAGTCATGGCCAGCACCTGCTACCCCTTCCCTCCCAGTTGAGACCTATTCCTTAAGATCCTTGAATGAATAGATCAACAGGATTAGCAATCAGTACAATTCATTTTGGACGCCAGATACCAGAGTCCTTGGTTGTTTTTGTATTCATTTCATAGGTCATAGAAGCAGTGCAAGGAATAAATAAGTGAGTAATGTTACTCATCCAACACTATCAATTGTATCCCCCTCAAAATTGCAATAACCATTGTCTGTACATTTGTCCACAATGGGATACAATTACTTATTATGATGATTTGGAATAAAGAGTGTCAAGTGGTTGTGGCAAGTGGCAAGGACATAAGTACATTTTAAAGTACTGAGTAGCCCCCATGGATCCCACATGTTCTGTCGCCGTCACTTTGGTGCAGCTTGTACAGTTCTCCCTGGAAGAGAGTATAGAGTGATAATTAAAAGATTTCATGGGTGTGGTTTCTTACCAATGTAGTTTACAGAGGATCTTCGGATGATTAGACACGTTATAACACAAACTTATGCTTAATGAATGAGAAGAAAGCAAGTCTGGCATCAAGTCTGATGGTAAGTCTGAACAACATTGTGAAATCAATTGTTTTATTTGACGTGATTTTAATAACTAGCATATTAGTTTAATTTATAATTTACTTCTCTGATTGTGAGCAGTCATTCCTAATTATATGATGCTTAGTGGCTCAGAGGACCTGTGGTTGATTCTATGCCCAAGGGTTCTAATCCTGGCAGGTTCTCTCAACCATTCCTTCTTCCAAAGTCAGTAAAATAAAGACCACTGAGCTGTAAACATATATTGTCTGTTTATAGCATCATGGACCTTTTTCATGATGAACAAGTGCTCCCCAAATTAGCCTAATATGCTGCTGCTGTTTTCCTAATCATGCATTTTTAAGTTAAAAATAAATATCTTTTTCAGACATCATGTAAATCTACACTGACCTTAATGCCCAAACCAGAGATTTTTCATAGTTCAATTTCTGGAATCGTCGTTTAATCTAAGGAGAAAATGATACTGTAGTCACTTTGTCTCACACATCGCTGATGAAGAAAACATGGTTGGTCACATTTGTGAAAGGCTTCACTGCGCTGGTTGCCATCAGGGCATCTGTAATGCCAGCTTTATGGCAAGAGTGTACGAAGGTACGTGCCCTGCAAGTTCTTCTTAAATTAAAAAAAATCTGCCAGCTTCAGAATGTGAGAAGCTGGTGAACTTAAAATAAATATAGTAAAAAGGGCCCCGCATGTAGCACGCGTGTCCACCGACGCTCAGCCTGCAGGAGCACCCCCATGCCTGACATGTCACTTAGTCCACTCTGACTAGTACCACGGTGCCAGGGCATCACTTGTCGGGTGACTGCAGCTATGCTGTTTTCCCTGTCACCCCAGACTGACAGCCCTAAATAGCATAGGGGGAAATAGTACCCGAAGCAGAATGTCCCACGGATCAGGCTGAGGGAACAGGATGGGAGTGAAGCGAAGCGCCCTGTTGAGTAATATTCGAAAATGTTTACCTATCTGTGAAGGGAGAACTTTCCTGACTTCGCCTGATTACATTGGCAAAGTTTAAAATTCGCACACCCCTACTTTATTCATATGTGAATCTCCCCCAATATTTTGAAAGTCTATAAAGTTAATGGACTTTCTGCACCACTCATTGGTTTCGATCTGATAACGTCCTCTTGTTCTGTCTTCAAAATCATGATAGGCACGATAAGTCCACAGGGAGATTATCAGACTTAAAACATGCGGATTTACCCTTCTCAAGGAAAAAAATTATCAAAAGGATCCTCCAGATTCAGATCACTCTCATTACTGCATTCCAAGTTAAAATGTTGAAAGGTTTTCTCACTGTACAGCTGAGACCAGTGCTTAATTTGAGCCGGCGGCTGACGGTGAAGGGCACCGGCACTTACTTTTAAGGACCGGGACTTATTTCTGCACATCAGATATTTCCCGAGGCCAACAGAGGGAAAAAAGAAACAAACAAAAAAGATGGAGGAAAAGAAACACAGAGAATCCATCACCAAGGAAGAAAGCAGACACCTGTAGGAGTGAGATGAGGGGGCAAGGAGTGCCTGGCAGTGAATTAAAGAGGCCTGAGGTGGATTCAGGACTGTACACCCTAGCTATTTGTGCTCTGACATTGTATAGCGGGTGTCTGAGCAGCACTTTGGGCACCAGCACTTATTATTTTGCAAATCAAGCACTTGCTGGGACACACCCTGGAGTCCCAGAGGAAGCTTGATGAGTTTCATGTGGGGTAGAGCTTACTAAAGAGCTCAGTCAATGACGGGAGTTCCATTGCATGGCTGAAGAATGGCATCACCCAGAAGCACTGCCTGTCCTTTCATTCTCTTGCATGCTTTGTTGGCAACTGACACTGTTGATCGTGACAATATACTAAGTCATCAAAGAGCTACAGGCATTGGAATGTCTTTACCATCTTAGCTTGCGTCCTGTCCAACGGATGGACTACAGCAAATGCTATTGCCCACCCTCTCTTCTCTAAGGCTGGATCCAGGGCAGACTGGAAGTTCCGCCTACGTATTTAATTCAAAGTGCAAGCGGGAGGTTACCTTTAATGCTGACAGGATCCGCTTGGCTTCTTTTACTACACACTTACGCTGGTTCCAGGTCCCAATATGAATTTGTATTCAAGCTGTGTGCATTAGTTACTGCATTTGTCATTGGTGGTTCTTTTGTTCTTCGTCAACAATCCCTTGCAAAAATCCCAGCTCCTTCTTTTGCTGCACAAAACCTGCGGAGGGCACCCCAGTTAAAAGTTGACATAAAGGCGGGGATATCATTTCGATGGTGTCCAAGATGGTCTTGAACAACTTGGTCTTGAACAACTTGCTGAAGGAGTTGCACCTGATAAGCAATTATCAAGAAATCCTAGGAGTGGTGGAACAGTACAAAAGCACAAAGCTATGACAACATGCCTTCCGTGCATGCCAGACAGGGGCAGGTTGGTGGGGAAATGACAGTTGTCTGTAGCCAGATGTACCATGTTTACAGGAGCTTCACAGCATGATACGCTGAGGGCCTGATTCACAAAGGGACTCGCAACTGGACTTGAGTGCTCTTGCAGAAAGCAGGGTAGATGCAACCTTTCTTCTGATAGAACAAAGATTAGGTTATTAATTAATTCAAAATGTGCAGTAGCATGGCACTTTTCATCAAGTTTGGTTTGCAACACTGGCGCACAATGTCTTACCGACAGCTGTCGTGAACCAGGGGCCTTTCTCTGTAAATGATGATTGGCTACATATGGGTCAGCATCTTGTCTATTTTGTTTTTACATTGAAAGTAATGCAGTATCTCAGCACATGTCTACAATGCAATTGTGCTTTATTTCTTGACTAACGCTTGGTCTATTTGTGGGGAGTGCAGCATATAGGAGTCCATTTTAAGTATTGTTTTATCTATTATATAGTAATATATATAGTAAAATAATAAGTGGGGTACTCTACTCATACATGGGTGGGAATCCTGAAGTCATCATGCACCTATAATAAGAGAATCACATCACAAGTTACATGTAATAAGCTGTAAATTGTAGCAATTGCCGCCATGAGCGGCTTGTACAGCAGGTGCCACCTCTGACAGGAGACACCCTACAGTTTGAGCCAACCACCTTGTACAACCAATATCTTGGAAAGGACCTACATGCTGCCACGCCTGCCATGGCCCCTCGCCAGGGATGCTGGTGCATCTTCCTTTTTCCTACTTCTTGGTGCAGAGGCCACACACTCAACCCATCTGCCTGCCCTGGCCTCTCACTGGAGAAGCCAAGCAACCTGCCCCAAGCCCACACATGCTGCCCATCTTCCTAGGCGACCTCTCACTGGAGAGGCTGCATCTGCTGCCCAACTTTCATACTACTACTACAACCTCACTGGGACAGGCCATCCATACCACCACTGCATATGTCACCTAATTACTATAGGCAAGGCCACTGGAACTATGCTGCGGTAGAGGGCCAAATTATGTGGCAGGGAGAGTAAATTATGTGGCAACTATAGGCAAATTATGCAACATAATGCGCCACATTTTGTAATACTATTACTTCATTATTTCGTCATTTTTAAACTCGGTAACACTATCTAGGCATTGGTTGCAACTCATTAATGGCATTATAATACCTAAATAAACAACAAAAAGGTGAACAGTCCAGCTTTGCAAAGGCCTTTCAATGTGCAGCAACACGTGTTGCTGCATTTTTAGTAACTTTTGAACCATTTGAGCAAGAAGCATTTGTTTTTGTACAAATCTGCAGATTATGTGGCAGATTATGGATTATGTGGCAAATGTAGCAAATCTATAACTATGTGAAAATTGCAGTGTCTGCGCAGAAACATAATTCCAGTGGCCCTGACTGTAGAAAAACATACCCCCACTCCTGTAAATTATGGGGATATTACAAATCGCCTTGAGGTTCCGTGCCCTTATTAAGGCACCAAGGCCTTGGTCAAGATTTCCATTTAGAGAGCACAATGATAGCTTTTTTTAATCCCAACAATATGGGTAGTGGGTTTGTCTTTGCAATTCAGTAGAAACTGCACAGACTGGCTTCAGGACCACTTGCTGAAGGTGTTGTCAACATACACAGCCTAGTTTTAGATGCACATGAAGGAAACATTTATGTTCAATTAATGTTGGCTTCCTGGAAATCTGCACAGAGAAAGTGATAGACAGTTTGACCCTGGGACATTCAGGAACTGCCCACAGCGCTTCTGCAGCGCCTAGATATGCTCTGAGATGCAGCTGTAGCCGATCTGTCCTTTATGCAAGAAGACGCCTACTTTTCTTTAAATTTAAAGATCTCCAGATTCCTCATTCAAATATGTCAGGAGTAAACGTCCTGGCTGCCTCAGAGCACATCTTGAAAACGGAATTTACAGATGAAGCCGTGTTTTCCTGCCTAAGTAGGTCACTCCTGGTATGAAAATGAGCTCCTCGCTGAAGTCAGTCAGCTTCCGCCTCCCGTGTCATTTATAGCTCGTGCAAAGGGGGTGTGTGTCTGTTGGGATTTAAATATTTCCTCGTAACATATACTCTGAAACAGCGTACTTTATTCAATTGTTTTGTAATTTTGTTTGCAAAATAATGTGATCGAACCGGGAAACATCCTTTTTTACGACTTTTTTTTTACGAAGGTCGTGGTTAACGAAAGCGCAACAGCGCTTTTTTTAACCACGACTTCGGTTTTTTGTGCCTTAACTGCGTATGTCCTGAACAACGAACATGCGTGGTTAAGGTACAAAGAAGGGACTTGGCGAAGGTAAGTGGTGGGTTTAGGTTTTGGGGAGGGGGTGGGGGGTCAGGGGGTTTTAGGTTTTGGGGTGGGGTTGGGGGGGTGGGACGTTTTTGGTTTTGGGGAGTGGGTGGGGGGTCACGGGGTTTTAGGTTTTAGGGTGGGGTTGGGGGGTGGGGCGTTTTTGGTTTTTGGGAGTGGGTGGGGGGTCAGGGGGTTTTAGGTTTTGGGGTGGGGTTGGGGGGGTGGGTCGTTTTTGGTTTTGGGGAGTGGGTGGGGGGTCAGGGGGTTTTAGGTTTTAGGGTGGGGTTGGGGGGTGGGGCGTTTTTGGTTTTGGGGAGTGGGTGGGGGGTCACGGGGTTTTCGGTTTTGGGGTGGGTTTGGGGGGTGGGGCGTTTTTGGTTTTGGGGAGTGGGTGGGGGGTCAGGGGGTTTTTGGTTTTGAGGTGGGGTTGGGGGGGTGGGGTGAGGGATGTAGGGTGAATGGTGCCTATTGCTAATGATTTTATCAGGAATGCTTTTACAACGAAATATCGTTGTTAAGGCATTCGTGGTAAAATCATTAGTAGTAGCAACGAGGTCGGTGTTCCGACCTCGTTGTTAAGGCAGTAGTTGTTTTTGCAGTCGTTGTTTCGTCGTATATTCGATCAAACCATGTGGGATCCTAGGTTGAAAGTAATGCTGGGTTCCGAGCTACAAAACTTCGGAATCTTGCGGTACAAAGTTTACCAGACATTAGCTGCTGAATTAAGGTGCATAAACACCGCCAGCTCAGTGCAACATCTGGATACTACTTAGTTGTAATGCCGATGGGGGCAAACCCTGCATCCGAAATTGTATTATTAAGCCCCTGTGGGGTTAACAGATTATTTCCACTTTTCAAACGTGAAAGGTAGGACAATATTTGAGATAAAAATATGTTTTTCCATTGTGTTAGTGCAGAAGTAGGAAAGCAGCGCAAAATCATTAAATTCCATTTTTTTAATTGGAAAAGTAAGACCTATTGGCTTTGCTAAGGCATGTTTTATATTGGTAAATCCGACTATGTTTTGTAACCTTCCCGGGGGTGAGGTTGCTGGAGTTATTAAACCTTTACAAGTTTCTAAAAAGTAACAGTATCTCAGCACGCTAAATAATTTTTATTAAGTGTTTCAGCAAGATGCACTTTAAGAATATCAGAAAATAAACATGACGTCACCTTTAACAATAGATATAAATTCTGTTTAGAAGTCATGATGCAAAATGTCACATTCACGAAACATGATACAAAATGTCACATCCACTAGTCATATTAAGTGGCAATCGTCCAATGTTTTGTACATCGAGTTTAAATTAAATACATATGTACATATTTATTTGCGTATTTACTTGTTCATTTATTTATTTACTGAGTTTTTAAGCACCTGGTTATCCGTATGGCATCCTGGCGCTGGTAGTGCAGTGGCTAACAGAGAATACCTAATGAGTGAAGAGCCATGTCTTGGGATTAGGATGTGTGACGTGTAGAGACGTCATATGGAGGTTCACAAGGAAGAGTCCAATTCCACCTTTGAGGGCATTGATGTTTATCTTTCACCAATAGAAGGCCAGATTGGGAAATCTATTGCCTGCTTTCTTCCATTTGGACCAAGCGACCTGACACAACAGATAGCTACCTGGCACTAGCCAGCCCTCCCTATCCAAGGATTGTTCCAAATGCCGGTTTCAAATGCAGGTTTGTTCTGCTCCATAATTGGCACACACCTGGTACACCTTGGACACCCTCCCACCATGTGAAAGAACTCTGCATCTGGATGAGTACATCTGGGACAAGTTAATGCATTGGTTCCAATCATCCTATTACATCTTTTGGGAGCCAAGTAAGTTTTGTATTCTCAGAGTCCTCACTCAACTCAAACAGATTAGGGTCTGTCTTGGAAGATGGGTTCTATATATCCAAGCTCCTAGTTTGCAACTATCCCCTATTGTGAAGAGTAGCTAAATGACCTTGTGTGCCTGAGGCCTTGTTTTGTGTGTCACCGTTTCTCTTGTATCACTCTAGTGATGGTGCCTGAGGTCCGAAACAAAGTGGCTGGGGTTTCATGTTCAACCCTGAGGTTCTCCTGGGACCGCGATCAGCTGCCTCAAAGCGATCCCTGATCATGAACACCACAACTACACTCCACACCTTCCTCTTGCAAGTCCGAAATGCTGCTGTCCCTAAGTAGGACAGGTCTTCCCATGCTGTTAAGCCAGCAGGGTCTGTGACGGCTAGCCCCCTGGTATGATGTTTCTATTGGCGGAGTTGGCGTATGATCAACTGTCGGAAACCAAGTGGTTCACCTTAAAATGTGGGAGGGGAAGCGAGAAGTTGGAAGACAGGGCATCTCCTCATTTTTGGCAACCTCCCATTCCTGCCAGGCTCTAAAACCTTATGTTCTGATCTAAAAGCGAGATAATGGGGAGTCCTTCAAAAATAGTGGAAACTTCATCCCAAGCTCAGCGCTGGAAACACTCTATTTGGAGTTATTTTAGTAGCAGCTGTCTGGCTCTCAGAGACTGCTCTGACTCCAGTGACAGCTCCGCCAGACTATGGGGGTTATTCTAACTTTGGAGGAGGTGTTAATCCGTCCCAAAAGTGACGGAAAAGTGACGGATTTACCACCAGCCGTATTACGAGTCCATTATATCCTATGGAACTCGTAATACGGCTGGTGGTATATCCGTCACTTTACCGTCACTTTTGGGACGGATTAACACTCCTCCAAAGTTAGAATAACCCCCCATGTGCCGTCTGCCACCAAGTTTGGCTGAGTTCATAAAAGACGGCCTTGTAAATCTTGGGGTCTTTCATCAGAAGCTAACCGCGCTGTTCCTTACATGCCGAGAAGACTTGCTATGTTGGTCCTGACAATAACCCCTCTCACTCCCTCTTTAGGTACTTTCCTAGTTCCCACGGCGCACCACTAGCATTAGTTGAATTCTGACCACAAGAGGGTTTTTTTTCCATGGCAGGGCCACTGTGGCGAAGAGACCCCATAGCCAGGTAAATAACTCAGACTATAGAAGAAGTAAGCCTGTCACACTTACATGAAGACATTCCGCAGGTAGCACTCTGAATCAAGTTTTAGACTGTGTGAGATGGTAATTTATAAGCACAATGCTAGCGTTAATACTATTGCAGCTATCAGTGCTAAACTTGTACAAGAATGAGCACGGTTGCACAGAGCTCTGCTCAGAAGTTGGCGGCCGGTGCTATCACCGAGGCTGCATAGTCGTAAATCCACTTCCTGCCTCTTTGTTCCAATACCAAACACTCCTTGCTCCATTATCTCACTCCTATCAGGTTCCTGCTCTCTCCCTTTCTGATTAGCAGATACACGTCTGACAAAAATTGTATGACATGGGCAGGAAAGATAAAACGACACAAAATAATGACTTGATCATTTCTCTTTCTTCTAACTACATTGACACATAAACATGAAACCTAGTTTTGAGCGTTAACTAGACGGTATAAAGTTGCCAGTGCAACAGTAATTATTAGCAAAAGTGAAAATATGTTGCCATAAGGAGTAAATGTCTAAAATGGAAAGCAGTGATAATAAATCCTTTCCCATTATGGTATAATTCAGATGGATGATTTGATGCTTTATCAATCTACCAGAATATGATGTTTCTTGTAAATAACTTTAAGTGACGAGAAAATTGTGACAAAACAATGTTTCAACTTGAATTTCAACACGTGTTTACATATGCATTCAGTAATATTAAAAATAAGGTTTTACATGTTACACAGAATGACACAAGCTGGAAGAATAATGCTAATATAAACCAGTCAACTAATAGTCAACTCATTTTCAATTAGTTCATTGATGGCTTGCCCTTATGGGCGTCCCGGCACTGGCATCCAAGTTTTTTGCCCCACTTTTATCATACCAATAGTGAATAATACATAATTAATCACTTTTGGTATAATAAAAAAAAATCCTGACCTTGTCTGTGTGAGAGGATCAGCAGCAACCTTAGGCCGGCAATCTCTCTGATGACTGGCACAGGTGTGGAGAGACGTCTGTGCTAAAAATGAGTCAGATTGCCCAGCGCTGAGATGTCTCAGCCTTGGCCTCAGGCATCTGACACACCAAGGTGCCACTCTACTTGTGATGTGCTGCAGTGTCACCAATACATGTAGGCCCGGTTGCTTTAGTCATAAGCCCTGCAGCTTTCGGGTCTATCAGTCTATCAGGCTGTCACTTCATCCTCTCCTATCTTGTTACAGGTATGGTGGTGTCAAGAGGTTCACTGAACACACCCCACCCTTTGGCTAGATGGTAGTGGGTGGGTGAAAGTGAAATACAAAATTTGAAGCATGTCTGTGCATGATGATGTGCTGCTGAGGCCTCATTTTTCAGTTTACTGTTTCAATTCCTGATTCAGGAGAGAGATGTACAGGATGCTGATCACATATAAAAAAACAATAGAGTGATGGGAAGTCTGTGAATGAGCAAATGTGAGCAGGTGAATGAGACAGTGTAAAAATGCGAGTAAGACAGTATGTTAGTGTGTGAGGGAGTACAGAATAATAGGAAAGGGTCAGACTTGGAATGAGACAGTGAGTGAGCATGTGATTAAGGCAGTGTGAGTAAGTATTAGAAATGTTGATTCTGGCTATCAGAGTATGCACTCTGTGCAAGCAGGAACCATCACTCTAGTCAGGGATACACACTTAGCGATAACTTGTGCTCGCTCTCTGGTAGCTTAGTGCAGAGCAGTCAGGCTTGTCTAAAGAGGAAATGTGTGAAGAATTTGTGCAACAGACATGCACAGAGTAACACAATGAAACCACCACAAAAAGACTTCACACAGGTTTAGAAAAATAGAGAATATGTATCTTAGTAAAAAAACAAAATGACAAAAATCCAATCAGTAGAAGTCGACATATGAATTTCCAAAGAACAAACCAAAAATAGTGCTCAAACGTCAATAGCGCTAAAAGGTTATTTGAGGATGCGCTAGACTGGGGTAAATCCAAAGTTCAAGCCAATGGTAATGGAGGGCAGGCCAGCTGCAGGACTCAGAGCCCACTGAAAGAGTACCTTGGATGGAGCATCCATCGTTGTTGAAGACTCAATACCTCAGTTCCAATTTACGTAGTCGGGTAGATGTGCTGTCATCGAGCCACGTAGTGGTGTCCTCGAATTGGTGCTGCGGTGTTGTTGAACCTCACAGTCAGGTCCCATGTCATCGTCAAATAGCCACTGCGCTGCGGTCAATGAGCACTGCGTCAGTTCTGAGTGGCCCAACGACCTGGATTCATTGATTCTTGCAGAAAACAGCTGCAAACCCCACTTCTGAGGCCCAGGACTGGTTTGGCACCTCAGGCAAGGGTAAGACTCACAGATGGCAGAGTCCAGCAGCTGGAGCAGAGTTGCAGGTAGTCTTTGATGTCCCTGAGAGTACAGGAGAACAGGGGGAAAGCCAGAAAGCTCTTGGAGTCACTCTGGGTTCAAGTGAGATGGGTCCAGTTCTTGCCCTCAGCAGGGCAAAGAAAACCAGGCAACAGTGGCAGCTCAGCAAAGCAGTGAAGCAGTTCCTTAGAATAGTCAGTCAAGTAGAGTGGCAATCCTTGTTGCACAGCAGTCTTACTCCTGGCAGAGTTCTTCACAGGTCCGGCAGTGATCTGATTTGGTGGGGTCAGAGCCACAGTACTTATACCCAAATGTGCCTTTTTAATAGGGGGGGGCACTTCAAAGCAGCTCCTTGAAGGGCACAGGTCCCCCTTGCATCCCAGCCCTAGTTCCAGTCTATCAGTAGGGGTAATCAGCCCTTTATGTGGATACATGCGATCCCTATTCAAGTGTAAGTGTCAGTTCCCAGGGAGAACCATCAGAATTCAAATGAATGCAGATGAGCGCTCAGACACACTTAACCTTCTTGTGTTTGTGGCTGTTTAGAGGGAATGCACAAATTGTAGCTGTCACCCACCCCAGACGTGCATTGGAGACAGGCTGCAAGGCACACATAGCAGTAAGAGCAGAGAAAAAGCCACTTTCTGAAAGTGACTTTTCTAAATAGTAATCTTAAATCCAACTTTACCAATAAAGAGGATTTATCATCACCATTCCAAAGATATGAAACATGATGTAGCTACTCCTTCCTGATCAGGAATTACAGCTTAAAGGTGTATTAAGGAATTCCCAATGCTGGTCTATGAGAGGAGTAGGCCTCACAGTAGTGAAAAATGACTTTAGGAGTTTTTCATTACCAGGACATGTAAAACTTTAAAGTACATGTCCTACCTTTTACTTACATAGCGCCCTGCCATGTGGGCTACCTGGGGCCTACTATATGGGTGTCTTCTATACAATAAAAGGGGAGCTTGAGGCTTGGCAAGGGGTTTTAAATGACAAATCAAAGTGGCAGTAAAATCGCACACAGAGGCTCTGTAATGGCAGGCCTGAGATATGTTTAAGGGCTGCTGGAGTGGGTGGAACAATCAGCGCTGCAGGCTCATTAATAGCATTTAATCCACAGGTCCTGGGTATATGGTGTAGCACTGTACAGGGGATTAATAGGTGAATAATTCTGTATAAACCAATGTTGTCATGTTTAGGGGAAAAGCACATGCACTTTAGCACTGGTCAGCAGTGGTAAATGGATTGTAGTCCTAAGGCCAACAAAAAGATACATCTAAATTTGAGGCAAACAGGCAAAAAGACTGGGGAAGCCCACCCTAAGGCTGACAGGTCTAACCATAAGAGAGCATGCATGTGACAGTTTATGAACGAGGCAGTGTGTGTGTGTGTGTATGTGTGTGTGTGTAAGACAGTGTGAGCAAGATAGTGCGCAAGCATATAATTAAGACCAGGAGTGAACTTGTGTGTGAAGCAGCATGTGATTGTGTGTGTGTATGTAAGAGTGAATGTGAGTGAGAGAGAGCGATAGGGGAAGTGAGTGAGAAGGAGCAAAAGGAAGTGAAACCGTGAACAAGAACTAGAGGAGACTTCCATTCCAACTAACACTCAATGACATTCTTCCTGAAAGATATGCACATGTATGTTAATAATGGCACTAGTAGTGTACAAAACATACCTACCAAGCAACAGAATGTTCTGGTAAAAGTAGGGCAACAGGAGCAGACCTACTTGCTAGGGAAAGTCTTTTCACCAGCTGGTCAATAACTTGGCATGGCAATTTACTATTTTGGGCAAGATGTTTTATCTGGAGTTGAAAAAGAGAAGGTGTTTATCAAATCTGCGTTGAGACAGAGTTCCATATCACACTTGCATAGGGGACAAAAGGCCTATCATTTTGTCTTTGTGTGCTTTCCGATCTTGACTCTGAAGATGATGCAGTGGTAGGTAAAATGAAGAACTGTGGAGATCCTGACCTTGCTTGCCAGATGAGGTGGAGGTGTTTTGTGATAGATGCTGTCAATGTGAAATTTTAATGAAAAGTTGTTGACAGAGTTGAAAGTAAAGTTGTCAAGGTCTGTTCCAAAGGTCAGTCCAGAACACGCTTGGTTGTTGTCAATGGTAATGCGCATAAGCTTGCTTTAGGGGGTTAAACATGAAGTAACTTGAAGTAACTTTTGAGAAGGAGGTGTGAGGGGAAATCCTTCAGACCATCAATTGTGTTTCATGATATCATCTTCAGATGTCATTTGCATCCTTTACATAGTGATGCTCAGGTCTCTGAATAGTTCCAAGGATGTATATGTACAGAATGATGATCTCCATAGTTAGTATGGAACCTTAACACACACTCCATGTCATGAGACGTATTTTGATCTTAAGAGGAAAAAGGTGTCTCTTATTAAGGTAGGAGTTGGGCCATTCCAGGACTATGCATTTGAGACCTATTGTTCAGGTATGGACTGTTGGACCTGGCTTTTTGACAGGGACATCCCCAAACTTTTTGCCTCCTTCCTCCTATTTGTTCTGACCTGTTGTTGTTGTTGGCTTTTGACCTCTGGGCACTTTACCACTGCTAACCAGTGCTAAAGTGCATATGCTCTCTGTGTAAATTGTACTATTGATTGGTTTATCTATGATTGGCTATTTAATTTACTTATAAGTCCCTAGTAGAGTGCACTATATGTGCCTAGGGCCTGTAGATTAAATGCTGCTAGTGGGCCTGCAGCACTGGTTGTGCCACCCACTTCAGTAGCCCCTTAACCTTGTCTCAGGTCTGCCATTGCAAGGCCTGTGTGTGCAGTTTCACTGCCACTTCGACTTGGCATTTAAAAGTACTTGCCAAGCCTAGAACTCCCCTTTTTCTACATATAAGTCATCCCTAATGTGTGCCCTAGGTAACCCCTAGAGCAGGGTGCTGTGTGGGTAAAAGGCAGGACATGTACCTGTGTAGTTATATGTCCTGGTAGTGTAAAACTCCTAAATTCGTTTTTACACTACTGTGAGGCCTGCTCCCTTCATAGGCTAACATTGGGGATGCCCTCCTATACTGTTGAAGTGGCAGCTGCTGATCTGAAAGGAGCAGGAAGGTCATATTTAGTATGGCCAGAATGGTAATATAAAATCCTGCTGACTGGTGAAGTCGGATTTAATATTACTATTCTAGAAATGCCACTTTTAGAAAGTGAGCATTTCTTTGTACTTAAATCTTGCTGTGCCCATCAATCCACGTCTGGCTAGGTTTAGTTGACAGCTCCTTGTGCATTCGCTCAGACACCCCCCAAACACAGGGTTCTCAGCCTCACTTGCATACATCTGCATTTTGAATGGGTCTTCCTGGGCTGGGAGGGTGGAGGGCCTGCCCTCACACAAAGGACTGCCACACCCCCTACTGGGACTCTGGCAGACAGGATTGAACTGAAAGGGGGCTTGGTGCATTTCTTAGACACTCTTTGAAGTCACCCCCACTTCAAAGGCACAACTTAGTATAAAACAGGGCCTCTGCCCTACCTCATCAGACACTTGCTGGAGAAGAAACCTGAACCAGAAACTACATCCTGCCAAGAAGAACTGCCTGGCTGCTCAAAGGACTCACCTGTCTGCTTTTCTACAAAGGACTGCTGCCTTGCTGTTGGCCTGCTGCCTTGCTGAACTCTTGTCTGTCTGTAAAAGTGCTCTCCAAGGGCTTGGATAGAGCTTGCCTCCTGTTCCCTGAATTCTCAGGACCAAAAAGACTTCTCTCTTTCACTTGGACGCTTCGTGCGCCGAAATTTCGACGCACAGCTTGTTCCACTGCGAGAAAAACGCCGCACACCGACACTGATTGACGCAACGCCTTCGGGACGACCGGAACTTCGACGCACGGCCTCGCAAGGACAATGCCGCCCGACTTCCAGAGGAGAAATCGACGCGACGCCTGCCGTGAGAGCGAAACTTCGACGCACAGCCCCGCGGAACGATGCGCAGCCGGAAAACAAGCAGGAGAATCCACGCACAGACCCGGGACATCTGGTAATCCCCACGACCCATAGAAAGAGACTGTCTGCGCGCCAGAAAACGACGCACGACTTCCCCGCGTGAAAAATAACGACGCAAGTCTGTGTGTGCTGGGGAGAAATCGACGCACACACTATTTTTCCACGTATCTCTTCTTCTGCGGCCCTTTGCGGAGATTTTCCACCAGAAACCAGGTACTTTGTGCTTGAAAGAGACTTTGTTTGCTTTTTAAAGACTTAAGACACTATGGGGGTGATTCTAAGCTTGGCGGGCGGCAGTAGCCGCCCGCCAAGCGGGAACCGCCAGAAGACCGTACCGCGGTCAAAAGACCGCGGCGGTCATTCTGGGTTTCCCACTGGGCTGGCGGGCGACCGCCGAAAGTCCGCCCGCCAGCCCAGCGGGAAACACCCTTCCCACGAGGACGCCGGCTCAGAATGGAGCCGGCGGAGTGGGAAGGTGCGACGGGTGCAGTTGCACCCGTCGCGAATTTCAGTGTCTGCAAAGCAGACACTGACATTCTTTGTGGGGCCCTCTTACGGGGGCCCCTGCAGTGCCCATGCCATTGGCATGGGCACTGCAGGGGCCCCCAGGGGCCCCACGGCACCCCATACCGCCATCCTGTTCCTGGCGGGCGAACCGCCAGGAACAGGATGGCGGTATGCGGTGTCAGAATCCCCATGGCGGCGCAGCAAGCTGCGCCGCCATGGCGGATTCCCATGGGCAGCGGAAAGTCGGCGGTACACCGCCGGCTTTCCGCTTCTGGCCGCGGCTGTACCGCCGCAGTCAGAATGCCCGGCGGTGCACCGCCAGCCTGTTGGCGGTGCTACCGCCAACCTCCGCCCTGGCGGTATTTACCGCCAGGGTCAGAATGACCCCCTATATATCACTTTTCAGTGATATCTTTACAAATTCATATTGCATCTTTGATCGTTTTGACCTGCAAGTACCCAGATAAATATTATATATTTTTCTAAACACTGTGTGGTGTATTTTTGTTGTGTTATATTATGGTATTGTATGATTTATTGCACAAATGCTTTACACATTGCCTTCTAAGTTAAGCCTGACTGCTCGTGCCAAGCTACCAGAGGGTGGGCACAGGCTGATTTTGGATTGTGTGTGACTTACCCTGATTAGAGTGAGGGTTCTTGCTTGGACAGAGGGCAACCTGACTGTCAACCAAAAACCCCAGTTCTAACATGGACATTCACATATGTCTGGTGGTTGATGGTACTCAAAGCTGCTAAAAAGTCGAGCAGGATGAGACATTATAAATTTCTCTGTTGTTTATCTATCGTTTGCCATCTGGATTGTAGGACTCTGTTTGCTGTTTGAAATGAGATTGGTAGTCCAGAAGGATGATATTGCTTTTGATCCTCTCATGAAGCTGGCTGGTGACAGCGTTTTGCTAATCTTATTCAGTGGTTGACAGGATCATTGAGGTCAATATCTGCTTTTCTGAGGAGTGCAGGTCTGGACAGTCTTCAAAGTATTGGAGAAGGTGACATGTCGTGGTTATTATTGAGCAGAAGTCCAAATCTGTCAGTGTTGGCGGTTCCCATAATAGGCTCTGAGATGATAGCACTGCAGGATGTTGGTGTGAGGGTATTGCAGAGACGTGTAAAGTAGTCTACATATAGTATTTTGGAATATGAACTTTTTTGTGCATCATGAAAACATATCAAGGGCTATCAGCCAGAGTTCCTCTACCACAAAATGTACGTTCTGACTGTGCTATTTTTCCATATGATGAGATTGGTGAAGATAGTACAGGTTTTCCAAATAAAGTTTATAAATGAGTTGAGAGTAGGATTGCCTTTAAGCTGCCATGGCTTATTGATGGAGGTTCTGCTAAGGATGCTTGTATCGTATAATAATTTGGCTTTTGTGATAAGTTTCCTATATGTTATATGGAAGGTCTTCTGATCCTAAACGTAATACTGCTACTGAATATGTCATGTTTTTCATGCCTTGAGAGGAAGCATCTGCTGTTTGAGAAATCTTGATTGTATCTGGCAGTGGAATGCTTATGTTTGCTGAGTGGATCTCAATTAGGACATAGGCGTAAGTGTATCTTCATTGGAGGCAGTATTGGTTTTGTACAGAAAGGGGCATGTTCCTGCTCAAAACCAATCCGTTGAGGCTGCTTTTTAGGGTTGAGTGCGCAAGAGCTCTGGCCCCTGTTGAAATCTTTCTGTAAGCTTTTAACCACACCCATGTCATGCCCATCAAGTTTGTTGGTTCGTGGGCTAACCTTTTAAAATTCACTTGATTTAATTTGTGAAAGGCATGCATACGTCATGCCTTTTCTGGTGTTTAGCCCTCCTCGAGCGCACTGGTATACTAGTGAAAACTTACAAGGCCCCATGTTTTCCACATGGCTTCTGGACTACTTTTTCATTTTGTTTTCTATGCAGCATGGTCTCGCTGGGCAGTAGTCGAGCGCTTTGCATGACATCAACCCTGTTACATGGATAATTGCACTTTTGCTGATTACATGCATAATTGCACTTTTGCAGATACATTTCACTGCGAGCGAACTTCTGTTTCCTTTTGTGTGTCTCCTTCACTCTTATGGTGACCATCAGCTTGCTTATGTGAAACTGTATTGCTTTTAATTTTCAGTTTATGTGGCAAGAAAACTTCGGTTAGGCGTACACTACGCTAATAGCTCTAACTCAAGCAAATGTGAGACCCATTGCATTGCAAATGCTTGTATCTCTTTTATGTGTGCTGCAGAATGCAGCACACGTTGAAAGAAGAAAAAAAAAAGAAATAAAGATATTCCTCTTCGTTACACCTCCCCTGGAAAGGCATAGTATTTTGACACAATCCCAGATCTACCACTCATGACAGTCATGGTAAATTTAGGAATGTGCCAAAATCCATGGGTGGATGTGTGGGAACACCCATGCTCCACCCATTAAACGCCTTCTCAGAGCAGAGTAACTCAAGGCAGCAATTTGCATTGCCTTGTGGCACTTCAGACTTACCAAGTCACGCAAGGCAATGCAAGATGGCATTTCCTGGTTTGGTAAATATCATTCTAAGTTTTCCGTCACACTGCGTCCCATTGTGTAGCACAAGGGTGACTCAAAACCTTTGATAAAAATGGACCAAAATTTCTCAAAGCAGCAGAAGCATTGCATGATTGACATTGTTTGCTCTGAAGAGGTTATAATGCATAATGAAATGAAGAGGATGGAGGTATGGTAAAACCAGATCATCTGTAGCATCATGGCAGATGATGTTCAGTGTCAAGAGATGTGGTGTACGATTGTGAATTTGGTGTGCACTAGTACTGTGATGGGGTGCCTTATGTTAATATTTCTTCATCTGAAGATGATGGGGCATTTGTATTGCCACATGACAAATTAACTGCTGTATGTCTGGCCAAGTAGTGATATTGCAGTCCGTAAAAATATTACAAATGTTGTTATGGTCACTGTTAGAAATGGGGTCTTTGGTTGACAGTCTGGTTACCCCCTGTTCAAGCAAGGACCCTCACTCTAGTTAGGATAAAAGAGAATCACCCTCAGCTAACCCCTGCTTACCCCCTTGGTAGCTTGGCAGAGCAGTAGGCTTAACCTCAGAGTGCTAGGTGTAAAGTATTTGTACCAACACACACAGTAACTTAATGAAAACACTACAAAATGACACAACACCAGTTTAGAAAAATAGGAAATATTTATCTAGACAAAACAAGACCAAAACGACAAAAATCCAACATACACAAGTCAAGTTATGATTTTTTAAAGGTTTAAAATAAAAAGAGTCTTTAGGTAGTTGTAACACCACACTAGCGCTGCTAGTGTGAAAATGTACCTGGTTTGCGTCAAAAATAACCCCGCACGGGCGGTGTGCGTCGAAAGTAACCCTGCACGGCTGTGTGCGTCGAAAACAACTCGGCACGGCGGTGCGCGTTGAAAAAGCCAGCCACACGACGATCCGAAAGTCCCGCGGCGCAGGGTGCGATCTCTCAGCCTCCGTCAGCGATGCTGCGCGTCGTTTCTCCTGCTCCGGGCGTCGGTTTTTCGGTCGCGTTTCCTGCGGCGTCGTTCCTCAGCTGCGGAACCGGCGTTGCGTCGTTTTCTCAGCCGCGATCGGATTCGCGTCGATCTTTTCTCCGCACGGCGCTCGGTGCGTGTATTTTTGTCCTTAGGCTGCCAGCCTCTCCTTTCAGGGTCCCAGGAACTGGAAGGGCACCACAGAGCAGAGTAGGGGTCTCTCCAGAGACTCCAGGTGCTGGCAGGAAGAAGTCTTTGCTATCCCTGAGACTTCAACAACAGGAGGCAAGCTCTACATCAAGCCCTTGGAGATTTCTTCTTCAAGATGGAAGGCACACAAAGTCCAGTCTTTGCCCTCTTACTCTGGCAGAAGCAGCACTGCAGGAAAGCTCCACAAAGCACAGTCACAGGCAGGGCAGCACGTTTTCCTCAGCTATCAGCTCTTCTCCAGGCAGAGGTTCCTCTTGGTTCCAGAAGTGTTTCTAAAGTTTGTAAGTTTGGGTGCCCTTCTTATACCCATTTTAGTCTTTGAAGTCACCTTCCTTCAAAGGGGACTCACACCTTCTTGTGAAATCCTGCCTCGCCCAGGCAAGGCCTCAGACACACACCAGGGGGTTGGAGACAGCATTGTCAGAGGCAGGCACAGTCCTTTCAGATGAGAGTGACCACTCCACCCTTCCCTCCTAGCAGAGATGGCTAATCAGGAAATGCAGATTACACCCCAGCTCCCTTTGTGTCACTGTCTGGTGTGAGGTGAAAAACAACCCAACTGTCAAACTGACCCAGACAGGGAATCCACAAACAAGGCAGAGTCACAGGATGGTTTAAGCAAGAAAATGCTCACTTTCTAAAAGTGGCATTTCCAAACTCACAATCTTAAAATCAACTTTACTAAAAGATGTATTTTTAAATTGTGAGTTCAGGGATCCCAAACTCCACATGTCCATCTACTCTCTAGGGGAATCTACACTTTAATCATATTTAAAGGTAGCCCCCATATTATCCTATGAGAGAGACAGACCTTGCAACAGTGAAAACGAAATTGGCAGTATTTCACTGTCAGGACATATAAACCACATTACTATATGTCCTACCTTATCCATACACTGCACCCTGCCCTTGGGGCTACCTAGGGCCTACCTTAGGGGTGCCTTACATGTAAGGAAAGGGAAGGTGTAGGCCTGGCAAGTGGGTACACTTGCCAAGTCGAATTTACAGTGTAAAATTACACATACAGACACTGCAGTGGCAGGTCTGAGACATGATTACAGAGCTACTTATGTGGGTGGCACAACCAGTGCTGCAGGCCCACTAGTAGCATTTGATTTACAGGCCCTGGCACCTCTAGTGCACCTTACTAGGGACTTACTAGTAAATCAAATATGCCAATCATGGATAAACCACTTACATACAATTTAAACAGGAGAGCATATGCACTTTAGCACTGGTTAGCAGTGGTAAAGTGCTCAGAGTTGAAAAGCCAACAGCAACATGTCAGAAAAATATAGGAGGCAGGAGGCAAAAAAGTCTGGGGATGACCCTGCATAAGCAAAAGTCCAACACGACCCCCTACCAGCCTAAAGCCAGGGGAGAACAATCAATACCTTGATGTACTTCCCTGATTGGGGCGATAGAACAGGGACCCAGGCCCACAACAGCAGGGGCATGTTCCAGTTCTACGCCTTCCTGACTCCAGTTGGATCCCTCTGTCCATACTCTCAGGGCCCACTAAGCTAACCCATGGGGAACCCTTCTCCACATCTACAGACACCATCTGTGCAACACCTAACTTTACTTTGCTCACAGATGTATTGCAATGGGCAGATAGTACCACCAGGGCCAACACAGTGGTGTTGCCCACTCCACCCCCGGGGTGTGACTCTCGTCCTCCCCCCCCCCAGGGGCAACTCTGTCCACCAGGACAGCAAGCCACAGTGACCCCAGACAACTGTCAGGGATGAGAGCCCGACCTCAGGCCTCTCTAACCACTGTGACTGTGGAGAGTGGGGGGTGGTAGCCCCAGGTGCCTGGCACCCTTTGACCACTCTCTCTTCCACCAGGTCAGGGATGACAACCTGACCCTGGTCCTCCCCTCTGGGGCTCTGTAACCTCCCTGCAGAAGCGGCACCCCCAGAGTCAAAAACTGTCAGGGTGCTTGTAGAAGCAGTCCTGCACAATTCTTCCACCAGTGCAGGGATGTTAACCTGCAACTGATCCTCCAACCTGGGGTCTGTACCTTCAGGTTGGACCAGGGCCAGGGGTGAGGCTTCCCTCCCCCTGCCCTCTCCTCTGGGGTCCTGAACCACCCAACTAGGAGTGGCCCCCCCAGAAGACAACATGGTAGGGGCACTGTTAGCAGTGGCCCCTTCCTCCAGGTCAGGGGGGACACCCTTAACCTGGCCTCCCAATCCAGGGTCTGTACCCACAGACTGGATCACTGCCTGGCAAACCATGACTTCCTGGGGGGCATACCTACCCCCTACCAGGTCAGAGTTTACCCTCTGAACCTGGTCATCCAACCTAGGGTCACCACCCTGCGGTTGAACCACTGCCTGGCACACCAGGACTTCCAGGGGGGCACACTTACCCCCCTCAAGGGACACACTGTCCCGAAGGGCCACACAAGAGTCTGGCTGGCGCAGGTCCCCTGACCTCTGCCCATCTGACAGAGTCTGGATTCCCCCCAACCCAGAAATGGTCTCACCAAGGTCATTCATGGGGGGCTCTGCTCTCAGAGCTGACCCCTGACCCTCCAGGTTCTCCACTGGGGTCCGCAACCCCCTCTCAACCCTCTGTCTGGACTTCTGCACCCCCTCACTAGGAGTGGTACTGCCAGACACCAGAACTGGTGGGACGCCGGCTACAGCCGCCCCCCCAAGTTCTCCTGACACTGTGGGGTCTCCCTCAACAGATGGCCCTATGGTACAGGCTAGGCTCCCCTCCTGGTGTTCCCGCAGGGAACCCTCCAGGACCTGGGACCGGATCTCGGGCACCTTGGGCCTCAACCCATCCCCATTCCCTCTCCTCTGAGACTGGACATGGGGTCCCTCACCCATCCCACTACACTGGGACCTACCTGGGACACTACAATCCTTCCCTACCTCACCTGGTTGGGAACTACCTAGACCACTCCTCTCAGGAGCACCCCCAAATGCCTCTTCAGACTCTCTGGTACTCACCCAGAAGTCTGCCTCCATTGTAAGCTCCCTGGGGTCAGAGAACCTGGAGTACCTGGTGTTGGCATAGCTCTGGAAAATAAGGACTAGACATATGCTCTCCAGCAATTACATCACTCAGCCCCTCGCATGAATTAACCAAAGTACCCTTCACCCAACCATCCAGTGACTCTGCTTTGAAAAAGCACCCCACATCACCCTCCTGAGACTGGTGAGACAGTACTTGACTGTCCCTGACACTCAACCCACACTCTTCTGGGATGTTTTCACACTCCATAACCAGGACTTCTACCTGGGGGGAACCCCTCTCCCTGTCACTCTCACCTAGAGTCAGTAGAGTGTCCCTCCCACCAGTAGGAATATGACTCCCCATGCCAGTTCCCCAATCCACCTCAGGGACCCTGTGCATCACTGGAGCTACCTCATACCCCTGAACCTCCTGGCGTGTGTTAACTCCCTCCTTCAAGTAGGGCACCACCTCTCTGGGCATGTGCACTTCTGCAGCATCACTGGATATACAATTGTTGCTGCCACCATTCCAGCTGGACTCAGCCCTCATGACTTCCAGCTCTTTCAATTTAAGCTCGTAAGCATAAATCATTTTTTTAATCTCTAAGTTCCTCCTCCTTTCTTCCAACTCCCAATCGAGCTTTTTCAGCTCCCATTGGTACTCCCTCTCTGCCTGTCTGTCCTGTAACTCTTCAGGAGTCAGACCTTTGGGTGACACCCTGCCATCCCTCCTGGGGACCCTCCCCCCAGGCGTAACAGGTTCCTCCACTACACCACTGTGTATCCTCTGCACTTCCCCACCCATATTCTCCTCCTCTGTGTGCCCTCCAGCCTTCTTGATTGTCACCCAAGCCCTCTGTGCCTGTTGCAGCTCCCCCTCCCTGGTGGAGCTCTCAGTGGGACAGTCAAGATCTTTAAGGAACTGTTTCAATTGAGCAACTGAGTACTCCTTCAGTTTCTCCATTTCAAACACAGCTCCAGCTGTTGCATCTCCAGATTGAGACATGATGGTCACAAGTGCAAAGTTCCAAAAGGCAGAAAAAAATAATTTCCCAATGAAGTAAAAAGAATCAGTCAAGGGATCAGCAAAATCATGGAAGTAGAATAAAAAGAGTCCTTAAGAGAAAAATCAAAAGATCACCAAACAAGTAGTATGTGGTCACGTAGTGGTCTGAGATCAAAACAGTAGTGTACACTTAATTACTGTATGTCAAGTACAAATACAAGTCCAATCCCGACCGCTGGTCACCAATGTTAGAAATGGGGTCTTTGGTTGACAGTCTGGTTACCCCCTGTTCAAGCAAGGACCCTCACTCTAGTTAGGATAAAAGAGAATCACCCTCAGCTAACCCCTGCTTACCCCCTTGGTAGCTTGGCAGAGCAGTAGGCTTAACCTCAGAGTGCTAGGTGTAAAGTATTTGTACCAACACACACAGTAACTTAATGAAAACACTACAAAATGACACAACACCAGTTTAGAAAAATAGGAAATATTTATCTAGACAAAACAAGACCAAAACGACAAAAATCCAACATACACAAGTCAAGTTATGATTTTTTAAAGGTTTAAAATAAAAAGAGTCTTTAGGTAGTTGTAACACCACACTAGCGCTGCTAGCGTGAAAATGTACCTGGTTTGCGTCAAAAATAACCCCGCACGGGCGGTGTGCGTCGAAAGTAACCCTGCACGGCTGTGTGCGTCGAAAACAACTCGGCACGGCGGTGCGCGTTGAAAAAGCCAGCCACACGACGATCCGAAAGTCCCGCGGCGCAGGGTGCGATCTCTCAGCCTCCGTCAGCGATGCTGCGCGTCGTTTCTCCTGCTCCGGGCGTCGGTTTTTCGGTCGCGTTTCCTGCGGCGTCGTTCCTCAGCTGCGGAACCGGCGTTGCGTCGTTTTCTCAGCCGCGATCGGATTCGCGTCGATCTTTTCTCCGCACGGCGCTCGGTGCGTGTATTTTTGTCCTTAGGCTGCCAGCCTCTCCTTTCAGGGTCCCAGGAACTGGAAGGGCACCACAGAGCAGAGTAGGGGTCTCTCCAGAGACTCCAGGTGCTGGCAGGAAGAAGTCTTTGCTATCCCTGAGACTTCAACAACAGGAGGCAAGCTCTACATCAAGCCCTTGGAGATTTCTTCTTCAAGATGGAAGGCACACAAAGTCCAGTCTTTGCCCTCTTACTCTGGCAGAAGCAGCACTGCAGGAAAGCTCCACAAAGCACAGTCACAGGCAGGGCAGCACGTTTTCCTCAGCTATCAGCTCTTCTCCAGGCAGAGGTTCCTCTTGGTTCCAGAAGTGTTTCTAAAGTTTGTAAGTTTGGGTGCCCTTCTTATACCCATTTTAGTCTTTGAAGTCACCTTCCTTCAAAGGGGACTCACACCTTCTTGTGAAATCCTGCCTCGCCCAGGCAAGGCCTCAGACACACACCAGGGGGTTGGAGACAGCATTGTCAGAGGCAGGCACAGTCCTTTCAGATGAGAGTGACCACTCCACCCTTCCCTCCTAGCAGAGATGGCTAATCAGGAAATGCAGATTACACCCCAGCTCCCTTTGTGTCACTGTCTGGTGTGAGGTGAAAAACAACCCAACTGTCAAACTGACCCAGACAGGGAATCCACAAACAAGGCAGAGTCACAGGATGGTTTAAGCAAGAAAATGCTCACTTTCTAAAAGTGGCATTTCCAAACTCACAATCTTAAAATCAACTTTACTAAAAGATGTATTTTTAAATTGTGAGTTCAGGGATCCCAAACTCCACATGTCCATCTACTCTCTAGGGGAATCTACACTTTAATCATATTTAAAGGTAGCCCCCATATTATCCTATGAGAGAGACAGACCTTGCAACAGTGAAAACGAAATTGGCAGTATTTCACTGTCAGGACATATAAACCACATTACTATATGTCCTACCTTATCCATACACTGCACCCTGCCCTTGGGGCTACCTAGGGCCTACCTTAGGGGTGCCTTACATGTAAGGAAAGGGAAGGTTTAGGCCTGGCAAGTGGGTACACTTGCCAAGTCGAATTTACAGTGTAAAATTACACATACAGACACTGCAGTGGCAGGTCTGAGACATGATTACAGAGCTACTTATGTGGGTGGCACAACCAGTGCTGCAGGCCCACTAGTAGCATTTGATTTACAGGCCCTGGCACCTCTAGTGCACCTTACTAGGGACTTACTAGTAAATCAAATATGCCAATCATGGATAAACCACTTACATACAATTTAAACAGGAGAGCATATGCACTTTAGCACTGGTTAGCAGTGGTAAAGTGCTCAGAGTTGAAAAGCCAACAGCAACATGTCAGAAAAATATAGGAGGCAGGAGGCAAAAAAGTCTGGGGATGACCCTGCATAAGCAAAAGTCCAACAGTCACCAACAAAAGATTTGCTCGATCTAATTTTGAGGCTGGGGCAAAATTTGAAATGGTGGTGTAATGGGTGCAATTTTGGGAGTTTTCCATTACGCTTGTTACACGAAGTTCCCGAAATCACACTTAATTTTGCATAATTTTTCTAAAACATCACAGAATTACTCAAACAATGTGAATTTCACACACCCTTACTCATTTTAACACGCGTTTTTGTTGAATTACTCCATCCCAGTTGTAAGATGACTTGTCTGCTATCTGTCCTCAGAGCAATCTAAAACTGTTTCTGTTTTAAGTTTTGATTAGATTTTTTGTGCCCAGGGCCGTATTCCAGAACTGAGGCACATTGTTTCCAACCCCATTCTAAGGGATATTTGGAAGGTTGCTTACTTGCAGAACCTCCCGGAAGCAGCACTGAGATGAGACGCTGAAAATGTAGAATTGACCATAGAACATCTGCACAAAGGGGTCTAGGTTTGGTAGAATCAGCTCTAAAGAGCTACAACAAACTTGGTTTATGGAATAATTGCCTTTACCTTGAGAAACCTTTTGATTGAAACCACTATCAATGTTGATCCTGCAACTCATTCGAGCACCACTGATCCAGTTTAGAGCTTTGACCTAAGGAATGCTCTTTTGCACCGATACAGTTTCCACCACAGTCATGTTAAAGGCCTCACCAACATGAGGTGCTTGTTTAGTAGCTTGGAGGCAGAGGTCATAGGCAGAGTAAGCACTCAGTCCGCAAGCATGTGGCTCTGATATTATCTAAAATGACAATAAAATATTATTTGACTGACAGGACCCAAAGGCAACTTCAACTTGGAAAATTAAAGTTCTTCAAGTTGTATGTTTGAGAATTTCGAGCCAGAGCTGCAATCAAGTGCAATCCCCTTGCATTAGTAGTTTTGAGCTACACTTTTCCAGATTTGAATGCAGTTGAACAAACATCTTCTGTTTGCTCAACCCACTGGATTGTAACTTGACCTGAAGGACCTGCAACTCAGAAGACTCAATCAGGGTTAAAAAGCCTGCACTCACTGTACAAACTTTTGGCTGTTCATGCCACATTTGTTATGCACATGTTTCTGGAATATTTCTGGAGCCATCCACAGTCTGCTATTTCCTTAATTTGTCTTTAAAAAAAAAAAAAAAAAAAAAACACTCACTACTGTTGTGGATCTTCGCGTCTTTATTATCCTTAGGTTGTGTTGCCACATATGACATTTCACACCTAATTTCCGGTGACTAGCCAACAGCTCTAGCTTAGTGACAAAAGCAAAGCCAAATAAGCCCTTGTGAAATGTGTTCACCTCTATGAATTGAACTAACAGTCTTAAGGCCTTATTTATAGTTTAGGGGCGTGGTACATAGTCAAAACGTGATGAAGATCCCTTCCTCCATATTATAAGTGCAATGGGCTGCAATGGACTTGATGGATATCCCTTCCTCCACATTATGAGTCCAATGGGCTAAAATGCACTTGTTTCATAGCAAATGGGACATCATTCATCTTTGTGACAGAGAATGTCTTTAGTCCAAAAACGAGTTTGTTAGATTTTTGACAACGAAAATATGTTGAAATAAATTCTCTTAGGAGAGATGAAATAACAGAAAACACAGAATATACATTTCGTGACAATGTGGGTGCCCTACGAACTATCTTATGGAGTTAGAATATAATTACCAAAAAGTTCTGACAACTGACAAACACATTGCTGAAGCTCATAAATAGAAGTAATCATTTTTGACAGTATCTTAATAACACCTCTATGACGCTTGATGTGTTAATGTTTTTGTTAGGCTTTCAATTACTGTAATTTGTGGTGTTTGCTTTTTGCTTCACTTCTCATACTTCTATGTAATCATGATAAGAATAAAAAGTGAGAGCCTCATACGCATACAGAGTCTTGGGTGTATCTATTAGTATTGTTAAAGAATGATTAATCTTCAATTTCTGGCTCTGACATTGTGAATACATCTCTCAAAGAACAACTGGGAAAACAGATGGATGCAGAAAACCGAATGATATTTGGTTGTGATCAAAATGTGTTATCTTTCATTTCGGACCCTGATATCTTTGGAGACGCGAAATATTACAAAGAATGTGCTGTTCCTCACTTGCAAGAACGCGTAACTTGCGTATTCATTGCTGATCAATTAGTGCTGTTCTTGGTGGAGAAATAATTAACCGTGAGTCAGTGCTTAATTTGAGCCGGCACTTATTTTTCTGCCTTGAAGCTTTACTGCGAGCCAAAGACACATATGGGAAAGAGGGGGGGAAACATAAAAGAAAAAGCTTCACAAAGGGAGAAAGCAGAAAGTAGCAAGAGTGAGCTGCAGAGGCATGGAGTGGCTGTAAATGGTTTAAAGAGGCCGGAGATGGCTTTAAGATTACACTGCCTCAGTATTCCGTGCTCACACATTTAATTGCAGCAGTCGCGTGCTTCAGAGGAGAGATTTGGGGCACCGCAAGTTTTTATTTACAAATTAAGCACTGCCTTGAACGTGGGACAGTTGCCTTTTCTGTGTGCTCTCCTCTGATTTTTCACCTTTTAAAGTACCTATGTTTTTGTTGGAGTTATGATTCTGTGCCAGAAGGTAAGTCCTCTATAATTAAAACTTCATCTTCAAATTGGCATTTATTCAACTCTCCAGTAACGGCTGGTGAGTTTAAGACGAAGGTGCACAGTTGACTCGGAAGATAAAAGTTATTTCTCAGCTGTAATTTGTATTTACATCACCTACATATATGACCAAAGTTATAGCTCCATAAACAATTGCATTGTATTACATGACATTTGGCGGTGCTTGGCCTTAAAGGAAAACCTACTTTTATTTATTAGATGTGTCACTCCTAAAGCATGCATTATAAGCACACAGAACTGATGTTTAACATGTAAAAAGCGAACATGCTAAATAGAAGGGAAAACACGTGACCAGAGTGACAGGTGCTTAACCATGTTTGGCACTGAATACATAAAATGACTCTTGTGAAAGTAGATTTGTGATAGTGTAAAGTAATTTTACAAAAGTGATCATTGCCATGAATTAGAACAAACTGGTTTAGAACCTGTTTTCCAGTGTTTTTCAGTGTTTGATGCTGCATAAATACAATTACAGTGGTAAAAGTAGAATAATTATAGTTTCAGTTGAAAGTCATTTTACAAAAATGATCTTTGTCACTCATTAGAACAAACTGGTTTAGAACCTGTTTTCCAGTGTTTGGCACAGCATAAATACAATTACAATGGTAAAAGTAGAATAATTATAGTTTCAGTTGTAAGTCATTTTACAAAAGTGATCTTTGTCACGCATTAGAACAAACTGGTTTGGAACATGTTTCCCTGGTGGCCTTGTTCTAGAGACTGAATTGACATCGTGGGCTGGCCTATTGACCCTCTTCCTGGAGGACAATAACTTACCTTTGGGAGCAGGATGGCTGAAAGCATGCAGTGGTGTTACCGGAGCCCACTGAGTAGGGATTTCCTATCTGAAACAGGTGTCACTATAAAAGGCAACTTTCGCGACTTTTCCTTTTGACATGAGGAACCCAAATGATGATCTCAGAAACTAATATTATTCATGCACACAGCCACCCTAGACTTTCAGCCTGTGCTCCCAGCAGGGGAGAAACCCAAATCTAGCAGTGGCAGAAAGGAGGAACCCTTATCTCCATATGAGTGGCTAGAAGGTAGGACAGTTAAGGACTGGATGCTTGAACTGTCTATTGGGTCCTGTTCTAGACTTCCTGAAGAAAAGGCGAATCTTTCCAGTAGCCACTATGCCATCCTGCAAAGACTGCTATATGTGAAAGGTGTCTCTGAAAAAGAATCCCAAAAAGGAGTAAAATATCAACAAGGAAACAAAGCTCCTTGGTAATCTTATGACTGCTGACTAAGAAGAGAATTAGAAATGATGTGAATGGCAAGCACTAAACCCCCTCTGAAGGAACAGGGAGGAGAAGAGACAGGTCAAGTTCCATGTAAAATAATCTGGCAGAAGCTCCAGCTACAAGGTTCTGGGATGAAAATTAAAGCATGGGGGTGAAGAACACAACGATAAATACTGGAGCGTATGTGACCTTATGTTGGGTCTAAGCAGAACCGAAATCTTAGAAAAAATACTTTACTTCATCTTGGAACGTGATCCTCAGACAACTTCTTATAGAATAACCACCCTCTTACACAGAGTATGTCATCAAATATGACAAAGTTCTCATTCTCGAAATCATGTCATTAGAAGCAAATACGAAGCGTAAGTTTGACATTGTTCTGCCCCCAGTGTATTTGATGAACATGCTACCAGTCATGGCTCGGGGGAGGGGAAAGGGATGGGGTGGCGCGGCATGGGGGGGTGTGGAGGGCTGCACGATCAAAAAATAAATAATTCTTTTTTTTAAACGTACCTGTTTCACAGCGCCACCTCCAAACCTCTCCTCATCTGCAGGCTCAGGCTCCCAGCCTGCCCTGCATCCAATCCTACAGCTGCTTTCATGCTGCTGGCAGCATGAAAGCAGATGTGGGATTGGACAGAGTGCCTTGGCTGGGTGCTCCGAGGCAGAGTGGGAGCCTCTGCCTGCTCTCTCCAATCCAGCACTGTGTTGCTGGGTTAGACATAGCCTATTGCGCATGTGTGTTTGGACAGCCCGAGACGGATGGCCAAACATAGATGCGCATTGAATTGCACTTTACACTTTACCATTGAATAGAAACTTGAACACATCATATGGATTTTTGTTGTTTAATATACTAGGTTAAGGACCACAGACCGACCTGTGAAAAGTGCTTATACCTCTATTCTATTAGATCATCTCCTCACCAAAAACTCAATTTCCACCTATTACTGGAATACAAAAGTCAGAAGACTGACTTGAAGAAGGGCCAGCTGACCACTGTGAACTTCAACTTGAAGATATGGTGAATGAGGGGCGAGCTGGTGCTTTGAAGCTTCTCTTGATGACCTGGGTATTATAGGAGTGACCAGGAGAAACTTCTCCAGCAGTAGGAACATATTGGGTCTTGATCATTTTTTCCATCTCTGTAACAAAGACAAAGTGCGGAGGCTTCTTCACATAGTGAGGACGTCAGCAAGCAAGATACCAGGTTTTCCTGCTTGGAATTTATTGCTGTGAAGAAAAAGTTATAATTGAGGTTTCACAGGGGATACCAATCTGGCCTTCTAAAGCCTTGCCTGTCTACAGCTTGCAGTCATGGCTCATTGGTGTATTTCAAGAAACAAGAAAATCATTTAGAACCTGGAGAAAGGTCCTGTAGGTCTGCCAGGATGGCAGAGGCCATGGTTTACCTTATCCTGCCTTTTGATTGTATAACCTGTGTACAGATTACCACATACCTGATGGGGATTTTTGTGCTGCGAAGGGAGCTATCACTGCAGCAGCTCTTCTCACAGAACTGCAGGTTTGCCAAGCGGGCACTAGAATTAAATCATAATCTCTGCAAACTATTTTCTTTAGAAAAAACAAATTGCCAAAACAGGTGTGTTTTTCTAAAAAAAAAAAAAAAAACATTCTCCAGGCTTGGTGGAGGCAGTTTATATATTTTTTGTTTTATCATACACAGCATGGCTGATATGGACATTTAAAATCAGTGATGCTTTCAACAAGGTTGGGTAACCACCACTATGACCCTATGATCCTGTGGTGGATGGGTCGCTAGTCAGCAGCTGGAGTCAGCAGTACATCTGACAATAGCGCAGTGATTCCTCCATCTGTACATGTAGTGTGAAACTATGTGTTTGGTTGGGATCCTCAATCCTGCTTTGACCTGGTCTGAGCTTTGGTGACAAAACAGAAGGCCTCAACAGGAGCCCGTCCTAAAATTAGCTCATGAGACAACAGCACTTTTATTTAAGTCTGTAGTAGCACTTGCAAGGAAAGGTATCTGGTTTACAATAACATGTCATGCTGGGTATAAACACAGGAGAAGTGGAAGCCTCTGAACCGTAGGTGGGACAAATCACCCAGGACCTGGAACAGCACCCCTGTATCCATCAGGACAGCCCCAAAGCCACTCCAATTTAGGAAAGAGTTGAAGACGCACCACTCTAAAGAACACTACATCAATATACATTAACATTCCAAAAACTAGGTACCTCTCTGATCACTAGTTGATTGTATGCTTGTCTTTCATCTTGTGTGGCTATCAGCTGCCTTTTGCCTGCAATCGCTCTATAGCAATATCCTTATATACATTAATATTTACAGTTGGGCTCTATGTGAAACTTTGTGTCCTAATAAGAAACTGTCTGATCCCTGAGAACATTCAATATACTGCATCCAGTGCTTAATTTGTAATCAAATGAGTGCTGGTGCCCAAAGCTCTTGTCACAGTCAGCGCTATTAAATGTTAGCACACCTAATACCAAGGCTGCGTAGTCTTGAGTCCACCTCATGCCTCTTTAATACACTACCAGACACTCACCCCCCTTTGTCTAACTCTTGTGGATTACTTCCCTGTTTTCTCCCCTTGAGATGCTTTTTCTGCTTTTCTCTATCCCCCCCTTTATGTGTTTTTCCCTCTTTTGCTCTCAGGAAATGTCTGAAGAGGAAAAATAAGTGTTGGTCCACAAAAATGAGGGTCAGTGGTCCCCATCAACACAAATTAAGCACTGCCCGCATCTACACCCTTTAGCCAAACAGGTCGACGCTTCATAGTTGTCAAAATGCACAAATAGCACTGATATTCTTAAACCACACGCTAAACCCTTAAGCAAGCAGGACACTTAAGAGTAAACGTGTTCCTTTAACACTCTGAGAAGTTATGACACAATGTTCCTAAGCCACATTATATACTTGTATCAATGGCACATGAATGTACCACTTTCCTAAAACACACTAGTCATTACACTTCCCTCCACAAAAGAATGCTGGAAGTATGCGATTTACGTGGGATTGTCTTTTTTTACTTGATAATTATGCCAAACGTCAAATGTTATCAAACAACATTATAATTTTCAGAAAACTTACCTTAGGCACCTTTTATAGATTTTATATGCTTAATGTTTTTTTTAAACTTTTGTGCACACAAACTCTAGGCAGGAAGAATCTCAAGAAGCGATTAAAAGTACATCTTCTCACGAGTATGTCAAGGCTGCAGAATATCATGTGTAATGAAATGATAATGAGTCCTACATTTCTGACAGTTGCCATGGGAGTGGTACAAGATGGTTAGGAAATGGAATAAAGATAATTAGGGCAAGTTGAGAACATGAAATAGTGCCTTTCATCTTGACACATGAAATCTGAATACGCTATTGGCCTTCTTCAATTTTTTTTGTGTAGTCATAGAATAGGACAGATGATTTTTACAAAAATAAAGATCAGGTTTAAATTGTGCTCAAATCAATTAAGTAGTAATAGTGGACGTTTGTGGAGTGTTTGTTTCATTTAATGATTATAAGAATTATTTCTTATTTTTTCAGTGGTCCTCCTATTTTTAGTTATTTTGATGCCATTTTTGATTCTGGGCTTTGAAAGACTGACATTCAGTTTTCCAGTGTGTCTGTGCTAGTGCTCATAAAACATGGTGAACATTCAGCTATGTTCAATTTACCTATTTAACTTTTAAGTAAGGCCTGAATAGCATAATGCAGAAAGCACTTGAGCAACATAAAAGCCTCATTTTGGGGTGTGGCCTCCATTTACACCAATCACCATAAGGATGTAAAAACATGGCTCCATGAATATCAAGGTAGCTTGACTGGTTGTATTCTAAAATACTGATTCCAGGGTTGTATACATTGATTTGCTTTGGCCATTCACAACTTCTGAGTTTACAGGGACATCACCAGAGAAAGGAAATGATCTGAGTCTTCTAAGAGGTCTACTTACATTTAATCACTGCCAACCCTATTTCCCTTCTCCAGATACTAATCCCTCAATAGTAGCTAGCTTAATGTTAGATCTGTCAGCCTTGGGGTGGCCTTCCCCCAAACGTTTTTCCTTCATTCCTCCTATTTTTGCTAGTCTCGTTTGTGTTGGACTTAGGACTCCGTGCACTTTACCACTGCTAACCAGTGCTTAAGTGCCTGTGCTCTTTCCCCTAAACATGCTAGAACTGGCTTTTACCCATTTGGCACATTTAGTTGACTTGTAAGTCCCTATGAAGGAGATACCTTATATAACCAATGCCTGTAAATTAAATGCTACTAGTGGACCTGCATCACTGATTGTGCCACCCATTTAAGTAGTCCTATAAAACATGTATCAGGCCTGCCATTAAAGACTGTGTGTGCATGTATGAACTGCCATTTTGACTTGGCAAAATAAATCACTTGTCAGGCCCAAACCGATCTTTTTAATACATATAAGTCACTTATAAGATAGTCCCTTAATGGCCCATAGGCATGGTGTAGTGTATTTAAATTGTTGGGCACATACTTATAAGTGTTACATGTTCTGGTAGTGAAAAATGCTTAAACTGGTTTTCACTACTGCAAGACCTACCTCTCCCATAGGTTAATATATGGTTCTATTATTACATTTAGTACGTGATAACTTTCAATTGGCAGCTGTTAGAAATGGGGTCTTTGGTTGACA
The DNA here is from genome assembly GCF_031143425.1 of Pleurodeles waltl. Classification (NCBI taxonomy): domain Eukaryota; kingdom Metazoa; phylum Chordata; class Amphibia; order Caudata; family Salamandridae; genus Pleurodeles; species Pleurodeles waltl. The sequence continues at coordinate 111,719,847 of NC_090441.1, read as the reverse complement.
GTCATGTTACCCCCTGTTCAAGCAAGGACCCTCACTCTAGTCAGGGTAAAAGAGAATCACCCTCAGCTAACCCCTGCTTACCCCCTTGGTAGTTTGACAGAGCAGTAGGCTTAACTTCAGAGTGCTAGGTGTAAAGTATTTGTACCAACACACACAGTAACTCAATGAAAACTCTCAAAATGACACAACACATGTTTAGAAAAATAGGAAATATTTATCTAAACAAAACAAGACCAAAACGAAAAAAATCCAGAATACACAAGTCCGGTTATTAATTAAAGATCAATAAGAGTCTTTAAGTAGTTTCAAACACACACTAACACTGTTAGCGTGAAAATGTATCTTGGGTGCATCAAAAATAACCCTGCACGGGCGAGTGAGTGTCAAAAAGGGCTTGTGATGCGTCGACTCCATTCACGAGCGGGACCTTACGTCATTTCTCCTTTTGTCGGGTCGGGCGCGTCGTTTCTTCTCTCCGCAGGAGAGCGATGCGTCGATCTGGTCAGCACTCTCGGGTCCGGGCAGGCCTTGCAATGTTTTTACACGCCTAGCGGGACTTGAGTCGGAAATCCAGCCGTACGATGATCCGAAAACCACGCAGCGTAGGTTACGATCTCCCAGCCTCTGTCTGCGATGCTGCGCATCATTTCTGTTGCCCCGTTCGTCGATTCTTCGGTCGCTTTTACGGCGAGCGTCGATTTTCAGCTACGGATCCGGCGGCACGTTGTTTCTTGAGCCACAAATCGCAGTTGCGTCGATCTTTTCCCTGCATGGCGGTCTGTGTGTGGATTTCCTTTTCTTTAGGCTGCCAGCTTCTCCTTTCAGGGTCCCAGGAACTGGATGGGCACCACAGGGAAGAGTAGGAGTCTCTCCAAAGACTCCAGGTGCTGGCAGAGAGAAGTCTTTGCTGTCCCTGAGACTTCAAACACCAGAAGGCAAGTTCTAAATCAAGTCCTTGGAGATTTCTTCTCAAGATGGAAGGCACACAAAGTCCAGTCTTTGCTCTCTTACTCTGGCAGAAGCAGCAACTGCAGGATAGCTCCACTAAGCACAGTCACTGGCAGGGCAGCCCTTCTTCCTCAACTCTTCAGCTCTTCTCCATGCAGAGGTTCCTCTTGTTTCCAGAAGTGTTTCTAATGCCATGTTTATAAAATAATTGTGAAAAATTCTGAGGGGGGCCCAATGATTTTTATTTATCAACTGGGGGGGCGCAGCATTAAAACGTTTGGAGACCTCTGGTCTAGTGTGAGGTGCAACCAGCACAACTGACAAACTGACTCAGACAGGGAATCCACAAACAGGCAGAGTCACAGAAATGGTATAAGCAAGAAAATGCACACTTTCTAAAAGTGGCATTTTCAAACACACAATCTTAAAATGAACTTTACTAAAAGATGTATTTTCAAATTGTGAACTCAGAGACCCCAAACTCCAAATGTCCATCCACTCCCAAAGGGAATCTACACTTTAATCAGATTTAAAGGTAGCCCCCATGTTAACCTATGAGAGGGACAGGCCTTGCAACAGTGAAAAACGAATTTAGCAATATTTCACTGTCAGAACATGTAAAACACATTACTATATGCCCTACCTTTACCATACACTGCACCCTGCCCTTGCGGCTACCTAGGGCCTACCTTATGGGTGTCTGACATGTAAGAAAAGGGAAGGTTTAGGCCTGGCAAGTGGGTACACTTGCGAAGTCGAATTTACAGTTAAAACTGCACATACAGAAACTGCGGTGGCAGGTCTGAGGCATGATTACAGAGCTACTTATGTGGGTGGCACAACCAGTGCTGCAGGCCCACTAGTAGCATTTGTTTTACAGGCCCTGGAACCTCTAGTGCACTTTACTAGGTACTTACAAGTAAACCAAATATGGCAATCATGGATAAACCAATTACATACACATTTTGTAAAGGAACACTTGCGCTTTAGCACTGGTTAGCAGTGGTAAAGTGCCCAGAGTAAAAAAAAACAGCAAAATCAGAGTCCAGCACACATCAACACCCTGGGGAACAGATGCAAAAATTTAAGGGAGACCACGCCAAGGATGAAAAGTCTAACAGCAGCAGGCTGACAGGTCAAGGTTGGTGTCTAAAGAATTGTAATTAAAAGCTCTCTTTAATGGTAAAGTCCGATTTTAAGTCACAATTCTGAAAATGGCACTTTTAGAAAGTTGCCATTTTCTTGTCCTAACCATTTGGTGCCCTGCAGCCTGTCCCTGTTCTACATGATTAGGTGTAGGTGACAGTTGGTCTTTGTGCATTGCTCCCAGACAGGAAACAAGGGGCCATAGGTTTTGGCAGGATGGGCTATCACTGAGTTAATGAGGGGGAGGAGCTGTCGCTTACCACACTTGCTCATCATAAAGGCTCTTCCTGCCAACACTCACAAAGGATTTTACACTAGTCTATTGTGATCCTAGACAATCTGGGGCCAGTTCAGGGAGGCAGGAAATTCCAAACATGTCTGGGGATGAAAACCTCAAGAACCTTCTCCTACTTCAAGGTGGGCACCAGGAATAAACATTAAACCCTCAGACCCAGCTCTTCAGTACGCCTCTGGACCTGTGGAAGGCTCAGAAAAGGACTGCTGTGAGGCTTTACTGCAAGAAGGACTGCCACTTTGCTGCTGTTCTGTGCTACCCTGATGCCCTCCTACCTAGTGAGAAGGACTGGACTCACATAGTGAATCCAGGACGACCAGAGTGACTCCAAGGGCTATTTGGCTGGCCTCCTGATCAGAGCCTCAGAGACAGAAGAGACTCCAACATCCATGAACCCAGCACCTGGACTCTGCCAGATGTGAGTCCTGGTCTCCCAAGTGGTGCCACTCCAGTCTGAAGTCAGCGTAAAAGTGCTCTGCCAGTCTAGATGTGGTACCAGTAGAACCAATGCAGTGCAGTGTGATTCATTGCCTCACAAAACTCTGCACCGGAACCACTGCATGACTTATCCTCAGCACTGGGCTCTGTATGACTACACAACCAGGATTTAAGGTACTTTGTTCTGCATGCTTAACTGTCTCCCTGTAGCCAGACAGCGGTCCAGTGCAGTTGGTCTGAACTTGTGACTTCACCCCTCGTCTAGCACGAGCCTATAATTACAGTTGTGCTTTGTGCTTTTTGGCACTATTTTCACCTAAATCTTTAAAATTGCACATCTCTGTTTCTACTCATTGGATTTTGTTGTTTTGGTCTTACATTATTTCAGATTTTTTTGTCATTTTTTCTAAATTGGTGTGAGATTTTTCTTGTGTTGTGTTTCACTTCATTACTGTTTGAAGTGCTGCAGATATACTCACCAGATTGTCTCTATGTTAAGCCTGACGGCTGGGTGCCAAGCTACCAAAGGGTTTAGCACAGGTTTATTTGGGGTTTGCTTGTGACTTCACTCTAACAAGGACTGTGGGTGCTGCTTGAGTAAGGTTTCACTTTCCTCATGCAGTAACCCAATTTCCTCCACCTACTACTTTCTGCTAAGATGCTAAGGAAAGTAAAAGGGGTGAAAATGTTTCCTTCTTTTGCCACTTCAGCAGGACGTGCAGAAGGGCAGAAAGCTCACAAGGGGAACCCTTTCCAGCACTATGGGAACACCAGTGGGTGTAGGGCTCACCTTTCTGTTTACCCTTAGTGGCTCCATGGCTGCATCGGAGGGAAAAGAGCCCTGCTACAGTGTTGGGGTCATCCTTGGTGTTCCCACACTACAGTGGGAGATAGGAGAACTCAGCAATGGTTGGGAGTGGGGATGGAGCTAAACTGCTGTCCCACTGCAGGTCATCACCAATAGAAAGTCAAATACCATGCGTGGCCTGTAGTTTTAGGGGAGGAAATCCAAGGACTACCTTAAGGTCAGAAGGGGCAAATATGCTGTACTAAGGAGATTAAGACAGAGTGAACGAGCTTCTACTATGCATAAAGAGGAGGATTTCATTGTATGAGCCTAGACTGGCATTTTAGGTCAGGATAGCACTTATGGGGCTGCAATAAGCATTTAAGGCTATTTTGTGCTTTTAACTGTGAGTTTTAAACTGCCTCTTGACTCTCTCTGTCACATAATATTTTGCAGTGCATATTGCAGTGAGTGCGAATCCTTTTTCTGATTTCCAGTCGCTAGATTTCAAACGGAAATAAGGACCAGATGTAGCAAAGGGTTATCCATTGTGTGTCTTTTGTTGCAAAATCCCACACAGCTCCACGTTGCTCCTTCTACTCTCAATACTCGATATCTAGGGTATCTCTTCTGAATAAGGGCAGATTGACGACAATTTTGGTTGATCATTATTATACCTTAATCCCTGAATCTCTTGATTATTATACCTAATTCCTAACACGTGGTTTCTGCCACTACAGAGTCCTAGGATTGTGAGTAGGCGGTCATCTCTAAATTTGGCAAATTTGTGTCCTCATCACGCCAAAGTGTAAATCAAGCCTTGAATTGTTTACTACTCTAGAAAGAAGACACATGTACTGGATGATAGATAAAACGTCATTCACTGTCCTAAACTTTACACTGCCGAAGATCTACATCTAGTAAAAAAAAGCCTATTTCCTGTTATTGTGAATGATCACTGTCATACGTATGTAAGACGGATAAAATCACTTTTGATGAACATATTGTTAAAAATATTACATTTTCTTCGTAAAAAAGATTAGACAAATATTTTGATTTGTGTCATGCGTGTTAGCAAAATCCCAGAAAAGTAACTTGGTTTCAATAGAACTATGTATTCTGTTGCTGTCACCTTTTCCTACAAACTATGCAGTTTCAAGTTACATTCGCTGAAATCTCTAGGCAGGCTCAAAGACTGACAAATGGGTTCCCCATTTCCCGAGACCCCCCAAGGAATATGCACTTGGTTACTGCTAGGCCTGCACACAATTTCTCTGCGACTGCTGATTTCGTCTCCATCACTGCTGCTCCTATTTCTCGTCATTATTCAACCATGAAATCCATGAAAACCATTCCCTGGGCACCTGACACTGATGTCACGAGGGCTGCACAAGGCATACTATATATAATATTCATTTGAGGAGAACACCCGCAAATTG